>NC_041407.2:8790000-9990000 GCF_900747795.2 Erpetoichthys calabaricus
TTAGGCATATTTCTGAGGAGAGACGGCTGTTTTCTATTCATTAAAATTTTATTGTGTAAACAAGTGCGGCATTCATGAAAGAATCCAAAGTAAATACAACATACAACATTAAATGGAATTCTGAACAGTGAAGGACGCGGCCTTTGGCTCATTCAGATGGCATTTGAAAGGACCTGCGCATTTCTTGAGAGGCAGATGTGCTGCAGGGAAAGAAAGAAGAGAAAAATGCCCAAGAAGTTTTCATTCTTTGTTAAGAAGACTACACAGCGGTAAGCTAATAATTAATTATAACTTGGTGTTTTGTTATTGTTGTATTTACATTATGCAATGCATTTATCCAAAGTGACTTGCAAGATGAAGATGACTTACAACTGTACACAGATGGAGGTTTTTATGTTCAGTGCACAGGCTCGTTAGCAAGTGTAGACAGGAATGAATCTCAAAGAAAAACTGTTCTCTAGTGTTAGCTCTTCAATGGTAACTTCATACTTCATTTTGTAGTTTTCTACCATCTTCATTCTAAACATATAAACACCTGTGCTTTAGTTGTTTTTTCCTTGCTTTTCATAATTATTTTTTACTTACTGTACTATACTACTATTGGGAATTTCCCCTTGGGGATTAATAAAGTATCTAACTATTATGGTAATTCACATTGAGCTACTTTAATGTAAGAAAATGTGCTAATAAATAAATGTGCTGTTGTTATTAACCCTTTCAGCCCTGACATCTTATTACTAGTATATATACCGGGTGTCCATAATGTCTGTGTGCAATTTAAAATAGTTGTAACTTTGTAAGTATATGTGACAGAAAGAATGTGTAAAAAGGATTAGAAAGAAGAAACACATTACTAATACAAAGGGTAATACGATTCTGTAGTTCTCGGAAAACATTTTCAAGCTGATTTTCAGTAATACCAGCAATCACATCAGTTATTCTCGCTTGCAAGTCTTCTAAAGATCGAGGTTTGGTTGAATAAACATTAGTTTTCACAAGTCCCCATAAAAAGAAATCCAATGGAGTCAAATCTGGTGAACGTGGAGGCCAAGAAAATGGTCCACTTCTTCCAATCCATCTGTTAGGGAATTTCTCATGTAGAAACTGTCTAACATGCAAAGCAAAGTGACAAGGCGCGCCATCTTGTTGAAACACTGTATTCTCTATCAGTCCTAATTGTTCAAGTTGAGGGATAAAGTCGTTTTGCAGCATTTCTAAATAGCTATCACCATTAACAACATGCCCTTCAGAAAAGAATGGCCCTATGACTCTATTTTTTTTCCCCAAAGCACACCACACACTAACTTTGGAGAAACTCTTTCATCTTCAACAGTCTCATGTGGATTTTCAGTTCCCCAAATACGGCAAAAATAAAACTTCTAAAGACAAAAAAAAAAACTAGATACACCAAGCTTTCTAATCCTCTTCACAAATTCTTTCTATCGCATATACTTACAAAGTTACAACTATTTTAAATTGCACACTGACTTTATGGACACCCTGTATATATATTGCAGACATTGTTTTTGTAAAGCACAGGTACGTTTGCAGCCGTTGGCTCCAGGCGTGCTACTGTTAACTCAGACTGGAGAGACTGGCATACAGTCCACGAAACACGGAAGTGAAAATGGACACTTCCGGACTGTGCGCACCACTTTCAATTTTATTTCCTCAACAAGATTGAAGAATTTGGCAGTTATGGTATAATAATAGTGACAATTTTTTGTTTTTTCATTTTTGAGCTTCCTAGACACCCCAAAGGTAGAATATCTCACAAAATAATTTTTCCCATAAAAACAGAAAGGGCCGAAAGGGCTAATACACAGGAGCCACCTGTTGTCCACTAGCAAAACCGGCACCATAGAATAAATATTTCAGGTTCATTTTGAATATTTTTGATTTCCTGTATTGTAGCTGCGTTTACCCAAAATTACCAAAGTTCTGCAGCTTCAGTATGCTGCATGGGATTCTGGCAAAGTCTTGACACGTTGAAATGATTCCACAGGCAAAATATCTTCATTTTAAAAACTTTATAGTAACCATTCAAAGTAAAACAGTTCACACAAAAGTAGAAAAAAAAAATTGGTACGGCAAAGTAAAGAAAAGTTCTGGTTTGAAAAAAAGAAATAATAATTCTGTTTAAGGCTTAACTGAGATCAGTTATGTTAGGTAGAATGCCTAGAGGGGGGCTGGGTGGTCTCATGGCCTGGAACCCCCTGAAGATTTTTTTCTCCAGCCGGCTGGAGTTTTTTTTGTTTTTTCTGTCCTCCCTGGCCATCTGACCTTACTTTTATTCTGTGTTGATTAGTAATGCCTAATTTTATCTTTATATTTTTTTTTCTCTTACTTCATCCTGTAAAGCACTTTCAGCTCCATCTTTTGTATGAAGACGACACCCAGCTCTGCCTCACTAGCAAACCCATGGTTTCCTTTTCCACCTTCCTTGCTTATTGATTGCATAGCAGAAATTAAATCCTTGTTTTCTTCAAATTTTCTTAAATTAAATAGCAACAAAACTGAGGTTCTCCTCATTGGTACAAAATCAATATTATCCAAACCTGACCATTTTTCATTTGTTATTGATAATTCCTCTGTCTCCCCTTCCCTACAGGTGTCATCCTTGACAGTACTCGTATCTTTTCTGTCCCACATCAATAACACCTCCCGGTCTGTGTATTTCCACTTGTGTAACTGTAATCGTATTCTCCCCACACCACTGCTATCCTTGTTCATAGACTTGTCACTTCTCGTCTGGATTATTTTAATTCCCTTTTCTTTGGTCTTTGTCGCAAATCTCTTTATAAGCTTCAACTAGTCCAGAGTTCAGCTGCCCACCAGCATCATTACTAGAACCCCCTCTACTTACCATATCACTCCCGTCTTGCAGCAGCTTCACTGGCTTCCAGTTAAGTTCCGTATTGAGTTCAAAATTCTTCTGTTAACTTTTAAGGCTCTCCACAACCTCGCCCCTCCATATCTGTCTGACCTCTTCCATGTTGCCATTCCCTCCCGTACCCTTAGATCCTCTTCCTCCATCCACTTGACTGTCCCCTTTGTCCGTCTTACCACCATGGGGAGCACAGCATTCAGTTCAGTTCTAATCTCACTACCACCTGAGCTTACAAATATCCTATCTAATAAGATTTTGAACCCTTATGGCTTATTTTAGTCTTAAACGGCTGTATTCTTGGTTTTTAATTGCTCCTAATTAGCAATAACATGCAAATGACAAAAGAGAGCAGCATATCTCCATTTTGCTTGTTACCATTGACACCTCTGTGTATATTTATCATGCACCATTGGGTTTAATTAAATACTTAGAAGAAAAGTGAAGGGAAAAAAGTGAAGGACTGAGAATTACTCTTCCATTTTATCCTTCAGATCTTTTGGATGATATCCTTAGAAAGGGGAAGAAAATCGAGGATATGAGAATGAGCTGACATAGCAGAGTTAAGCAACTAACAAGCCATGAAATTAAAATTATTGGCAAGAATTGCTTTCTAATTAAGAAACTGGGTTAGGACAAAAACCTGCGGCCCCCCAGGACTAGGATTGAGGACCCCTGGACTATAGCATTGTCTATGGCTATGAAAGAAAATTCTGTTCTATTCAAATTAAGAGTTTAATTTAAAGCATTAACTTTCTAAGATTGGCTCTTATAGATAGATAGATAGATAGATAGATAGATAGATAGATAGATAGATAGATAGATAGATACTTTATTAATCCCAATGGGAAATTTTATATGTATTATTGTAGACGTTCCTCTGTTAATTATTTTGGTTCTTGTACGCTACATAGCCAATAGTTAACTCTGGTATGTGCATGACTGCTAAATACGTTAATAGTGCCCCAACTGTAAAGCTTTATCTACACATGGACAGCTACTTTATAGCGCCTCACACATATGACTTTATCCACCCAAGGATACCTACGTCAAGCAATCAAGCACACTGAGACATTCACATAACTGCTTATAGTGCCCCAAATGCATGGTGTAGACAGCTGCCTCAAGCAAATAGACTTATTAAAATGGCATAAGCATGAGCATCAGTCAACACCTGTGCCACTTACCAAGGAAGGTGCCACACTGTAAGTTATACTACACAACAAAAGTGAATACTCTTAAAGCAAAAATCATTCACGTCCAAATCATGTAACGCATACTGTTGGTATTGTGCTTCATCTGTCAATATTTTGAACTCCATCCACCTTTTCACTTTATGAACCCACTGGACTCCAATGTAGGAATGTAAAAGTGGGACAGGAATCAGACTTAAGTAATCTTGGGGTTTAAATTTACGGTTATTCACTTAGCAGATGCTTTTATCCAAAGTGTCTTACAAAAGATGTCAACATGATTGAGTAAACATCACTCTGGCAGTCGGTTTAAGAAGAGCAAGTGTTATGGGATAAGGGTACAAAAGTGGTCACCACAGGCGAAGAGCTCCAAACCAAACAGCACAAATCTAGGGATACTGAAAAATGGACTCTTCTAACACGTGGCTTTGTTTCAGCTGCTGCTGCAGTGTCTTAGGGGTGGACTGCACCTTAAATTCTTTGTTGTAGACGTTCTCTGCCCCACTTGCCTTGACAATGGACAGTAATTAAATTCCAGCGGCTGCCTTTGCCTTTTCACTTCCACTTTCTCACGGAATGTCACGTGATTCAGGTTGTCCCCAGGTTTACTGTCACTCCTCGAGTCATAAGAGGACATTAAAAAAACAGGCTGGTGTTCTGGTGCACATAACATACTGTATGCATTTAAAAGGATTTATTTTTCAATTGCAGTGCATTGGCTTCGTGCTCTTTGAGATGAATGCTGAAAGATGTGCCGCATATTTTGCTCTGTTCAATGAAAGTACTGTTGGCTTTTTGAAATATAGCAGCACAATGTGAAATCACTTTTTCTAACGTACAGCTTATTGATTTGTTACTTCAAAGTGATCCAAGTCATCATTCTGTTTATGAATACAAATCTGAAAACCGTTTAGGGAAGCTGCCAGCCTCGGCCGTGTGAAAAGGCATTGGGGTTCTGATCTGTTATATGAAGCGCTGGAGTCACACGAGTATAGCAGGGCAACAGCAGTAAATAATAAAACACTGGAGAAAACAGAAATGTGATGTAATTACCAGAGCTTACGCTCACACCAAGTAGGGACGTGAATGATTTGCAGATTGATCAGTAGTCACTTGTAAATGTATCCCCAGTAAAGACATAGATAATCACATTTTTAACATTGTAATAAACGAGCCAGATGGCACAGTGCTAAACACCACAATTTCCAAAATACAGAGAGCTAGTTTTGATTGTTTGCTTGGCCATAATAATAATAATTCTTTGCATTTATATAGGCCATAATCTATGTGGGTTTCCTCTGACATCTTGACCGTAGGGGATGTTTGAGGAAACGTCTTCTGAAGTCTTTTGTGTTTAGATGGATGATTTTACCTTGCTCCATTATGAGTGTCGGTTTGTGCCTGAATGTGTTCCACGATGGACAACATCCCAGTCAATGTCCGTGGTGTTAGGATTTTCCATGAACCCCTGTGACTCTGAACTGCAGTAAGCAGGTTCAGAAAGTGGATGGTTGACACAACATAAAAGAGCTAAGATGCTTGCATTAAGTAACTTCATCATGTAGTTTTTGAGAAAACTTCTGTCTGTAGTTGGCAGTTTCCCTTCAGTGGTTTGTAGAGCCGCTAGAGATGGGAAAATGACACTGAAGCGTCGAAGCTTGTGTCACTCAATCTGAAGCATAGTGAGTCAAATCACTAGATTAGAGCTTGGGTCAAAGCATTAGCGATTGGAAAATGAAGCCTTGTGTAGCTTTGAGGCTTTCTTTCTGTTTATGCCAAAAAAGATTCAAAGCTTTGAAGGTTCAGCCCCAGTATGAACAGTGACATCTGGTGGTTAACTGAGGTCAAGGTAAGCACTCAAGCGCAAAAGTGAAGCAGCACTCACTGTTTCAGTCTCATGTCACCAGTAAAAGGTCAGAAAAGTCTAAAATGTTCATTTTATTCTGCTAAGGCCCTTGTCCATTTATACTATTTAACTTTTGAATGCCGTTTTCTGTGGTTAGTCGCCATCTGTCGCCAAATCTCTCTCTCTCTCTCTCTCTCCTCACAACCCAACAATGAATGAGAATGATGCATTTTATATAGGCTACCTGTTAATTTACCGCCAAAGCTGTCGAACCGACAAAATGGTGTCAAACCAATGAAGCGCGCTGTGAAGCACTGATGACGTTGTCATGTGACCCGTGATGTTTGAAGCTTCGAACATCATCAGTGCTTCACAGTGCGCTTCATTTATATAGCCTATATAAAATTCATCATTCTCATTCAGCATTGTTGGGATGTGCGGAGAGAGAGAGATTTGAAGAGATTTGGTGACAGATAGCAACTAACAGCAGAAAACGGCGTTCAAAGGTTTGGGAGCACTCATACCACCAAATAAGGTAGAATATGTTGCCTCCTTATGGTCTACATTCTATGTTCTGATTAGAATCTTATTCTTACACTGTTAAATGAAATGATAAAATTATCGTGTCTCAATTATACGATACTGTGTAGGTGCAGCGTTTGTCTTACAACAACACGTCATCCATGTTGAGACACCTGCATCGCTACTTGTAAAGCTGAAGCAGGAAATATCTCTGGTATGTCTTTTTAGTCCAGTGTTTCGGATTCAAACTTTAATGTTTAAAAATGATTGTGTACTCATTAAATAGTATAAATGGACAAGGACCTTAGCAGAATAAAATGAACACAGACTTTTCTGACCTTTTACTGGTGACATGAGACTGAAACAGTGAGTGCTGCTTCACTTGCGCTCTTGAGAGCTTACCTTGACCTCAGTTAACCACCAGATGTCGCTGTTCATACTGGGACTGAGGCTTCAAAGCTTCGAATCTTTTTCGGCGCAACTAGAAAGAAAGCCTCAAAGGTACCCGAGGTTTCATTTTCCCATCAGTAATAGCCGCTGACTCCAAACTGTCACACAGTCCGAGTGCCATGAACACATAACCCCTCATCTGACCCAAACAGCGGGTTTCCTGTAACAAACAGGGCATATAAAAAGTATTCACCTTCTTGGTGGGTTTCACATTTTATTGTTATACAATACTAAATTATTTTTTGATGTTTATCCACAGACAATGCTTTTTAATGTCAAAGTAAAAACAGACTTCTGCAAAGTGCTCTAAATTATTTTCAAGTATAAAACACAAAATAATCAATTGCATAAGTGTTCTCCTTTCACGTCGATATTTAGCAGATGTCAACCATGACAGCCTTGAGTCTGAGTGTTCAGGTGTCTCTCTATCAGCCCTGCCAAGTTTCTTCATTTTTCTTCACTAAACTGATCAAGCTCTGTCGGGCGTCATGGAGATCCCCAGTGAACATCCTTTGTCAAATTCAAATCCACCCACGGATTCTCAGTTGGACTGACATCTGGACTGTGACTCAGCCACTCCAGGACATTCACATTGTTGTTTTGAAGCCATTCCTGTGTACATTTGGCTTCTTGTTAGAAAACAAATCTTCTCCCAAGGTGCAGATTTTCCTCATATTTGCTGCAGTCGTTTTACCTTCACAAGCCTTGAAGGGCCTTTAATGAAGCTGCCCAAAATTATGATGCTGCCATGGCCACACTTCGTGGTGATGATGGCATCTTTTTTGATGTGCAGTGTTCAAACATGGTGTTTAGTCTGAGAGTTGAAAAGCTCTGTTTTGGTCTTATCTGACCACTGACCCTTTTTCATGTGCTCCCATGTGCCTCCTGCTGAGATGTCCTGTGCATTTTGTCTCTTTGCCAGTCTCCCATAAAGCTGAGACTTGTAAAGTTCTGGGAACAGTTGTCTGCACGGTCTCTCCATTCTAATCCATTGTGGCTTGTTACTCCTTTAGAGTTCTCGGCGATCTCTTGGTGGCCTCCTTTACATGTCTATATTGGAGGATTATGGTGGACGGCATGCTCTAGTATACCACACACTTTCCATTTCTCATTGACTGATTTAACTGGATGTTCAGTGACTTAGATCTTTTCTGGTCTCCATTCCCTGTCCTGTGCTTTTCATGGATTTTCTTTTGTTTTCATGCTGTAGGTTATAACGCCCACCATACTGACTCACACAAGTTGTAACTTCCACATCCAGGAGCACCTGGACTACAATCTCAAACCTTAGACAGTGGTTAATGTAATTCCATCAGTGATAATTCAGGAGTGTCAGATGAAAGAGGTGAGTATTTATGAGATCAAGTATTGTGTGTTTTACATTTGTAATTAATTTAGACAACCTTACAAAGATCTATTTTCATTTTGACATTAAAGAGTTTTTCTGTTGAATGATGTCAAGAAATCCAAATTAAATTGTCTGTGATGCAATGTTGTAAAACAATAAAATACATAATGTTCCAGGGGACACTTAGTATAGCACACTGTGCCCCCTGCCTGATGTTGTCCAGTTTTGGAATACGAGTAAGCACGTTCACCAGCCCAAAAAAGTGCAATATTAAATAATAATCCTTTATTAATCCAAATAATCCACGTCTTGACATGTGCTGAAGCCTCTGCTGTGAATGAGAGCTCAGAGGCAGAAAAAAAAGAAGGGTGGCAGCAGAAAAACAAGAAATAAATGAAATATGCAGTCTGTTATTTGTGAAATGGCTTGGCCATGACTAAGTGTGTGTGCTTGTGGACTGTGCACCATGGCCAGCAGTCCTGCATCCAAACAGCATTAACATTTGTTTGAGGACACCAAACCGGCCTGACGCTGCTTGGATTGCAAGTGCTGCATCAGATGGCCTTACTGGAACAATGAATCTGATGGGTGAATTAAGGACTAAAAGCTCTTTGCACTTTTCATGACACATGAAAAGTTATGTGAGCAATAACCCTTTCTATTAATCCCTTTCTTTGCTGAAGGGCCTACTCAAGTAGGCAGCTGACAGAAGACAAGATCCTGATGACACAACCAGTTTTCCAGGAATGATTACCATTTGAATTGTTGAAGCTGTGCAGCAGCAGGGAATATATGTTCTTTTTCGTTGTAACTTTGAAATACATTATAAATTTATTGTAACTGGAACATCTCCTTGCATGAGGTCATAAATTTGTATTACCAAGATTTCAGATGTGGCCAGGTCCTCTAGCTGAAGAAAAGAAGTCACGACTGCTAGACCCATTTAAGTGTGCAGGACCACTGTAATTTCATATTGAAATGCTAAATGGGATGTGCATTGTCTTAACTTAGTATTCATTTGTGATTTGATTTATAATTAACAGTGCAAACGTTGTATTCATTCACCCAACCAGGGCCTTAGGGTCACAGGGATTGAAGCCTGTCCTGTCAACAAGGCAAAAAGCAAACCTGGCCAACCTAAGGTAAGAGTGAGGAAATCAGCTCTTATAACTAATATATAATGTGTTATTCCTGAGTGATAGTAAATAAAAGTTTACATTTTGTGGTACTGTACAGCGTAACGTGTTTCTGGCTATGCAGAGTGGCACCCAGTGGCTTACATGGCGGATTATGAAGCACAAGGTGGCAGGTTCAGTCCCCACCAGGAACTCCTTGTGTAATAAAACATCATTTTAATTGATTGGCCTACAATTATATAAAATAACATTTATTTTGAAAGATGTGAGAAAAACCTGGCAAAGAACTGCTTAGGTTGTATGATCTTTATACAGTATAAAAGTTAGATATTATTAAAGTTAAGATTTTTTTTCACTGTACTTTTCTTTATCCAAGGAGTCTTAGACATATTTAAAATACATACAGTACTGTAGGTGGGTGGCACGGTGGTGCAGTGGTAGCTCTGCTGCCTTGCAGTAATGAGACCAGGGTTCATGAGAGGGTTGACTGTGCATGTTAAATAATGGACTGGCACATCTTCCAGAGTTGGCTTCTGCCTCATACCTGATGAAGCAAGAAAATTAGGCATCCACTCCTTGTGGCAACGCAAGGGAGAAACTCAGTTAAGAAAATGGTTGTTCACAAAAGCAAAGCAACTGAGAGGCTTACTCTCACCATCCTAATGCACATCTACTCTCTAGTCCTGGAGGTAAGTGGCTTTCATCTTTCAATACGCCAATGGAATCTTGACGGATTATGTCTGCTTAGAGGCAAAGCCATGACAACTTTATCAGTCTTGGTTATTGGATGCAGTATGTTAGAAACACTGTAGAAATGTAAACACACACAATAAGGAAGGAATCTGTGCAAATGTCTATTTTATTTATCACAAGAACGTCATTACCTCAAAGTACGGAGACGGTGGCCATGGCTGTTGACGCACCCCTGTCTTATGCACAGCGTCAAACATTTTTACACAGGTGTGTATCTTTTAGATTTTGTGCACCAAGCTATGTGAAGTAAACTAGCCCCCCCCCAACCCCCCCTAAGGTGACGGATAGTGCCAAGTGCCGCCATCCTTTGAACATATGATAAGTCGCTGTAGTACACTTAGATGACATGTAGCATTCAGGATAAGATTGGCCTTAATGGTTCTGTGTTCCTGGTTTCTTTAAGCTCCTTTTTCAAACAGACAGGTTCGTAAAATTGTATTTAAACATGCAACACTAAAAGAAGAATGGCACTGAGCCAAAGACACTTACACCCTGCAAGTTATTTCTTTTTGTATTTTATTCATTCATTACCTGAACCCTCCTATTCCAATACAGGATTGCAGGGTGGCGTCTGTCGCAGTAGCATTGGATGCAAAGCAGGAACCCACTGTGCATGGAGCGCCAACCCATGCCACTGTACTCTCCCTCATTATATTGTCAAATTAGATGTGCTCTAACCAGCATGTCTCTGAAATGTGGGAAGAAACCCATGCAGACTAAGAGAGAGGATGTGCAGAGCCTATGCTGGTACTTACTATAAATTGAGATATGCAGAACACAACGATGCAGGGTGATGTTTGTGATTTCTATTATAAAAGACACTCGTCTTCAAAGCAATGGGAGGAAAGAATGAATAAGGACTTAAGACTATTTAATAAAGATTGCACACAGACAATGGGGCAGTGAGATGGAATCCAAAGTCTGCCATTCTAGCCTCCTCTCTTCTAATAAATAAATAAATACAAAATTTTTAAAAATGCAGTAGTTGAATACAGTTGTGGCCTTCCACTACAGGATAAATCAGCTCGTACACAACAAATAAGTGCCAGGGACCAGGTGTTCAAAATCTTTAAAGGGGTTATGAACAAAGGCAGTCCTTAAGATTTCCATCATTATGCGCAGGGATACTGCTGACAAAGAAGACAATGCGCATTTAAAATGAAACGACGCCATTTTTTAATGAGAATGAGGTTAAGATTGGGAGCCAGTTAACCAGTCTCATGGTATAAACAGATCTCCTGTTATCATTAAAGACTGAATAAGATTTTTTGGGATAGAAGCGTGTGATCTAATGACCAAGGAACACTCTGCATGTACTGTATGCTATTATAAACTTTCATTTGATTGTTATATTCAATGTCATATCCATGTGATCTCCTTATGGTCTGTTCATTTTAGATAAGTGTGTTAGGGTAATTGGCTCGGAGCTAATCAAAGCAGTTCTTTCTTGGTACGTCCTCACAATAAAACATAATGCTGCAAACCAAGAAAAATTGGTACCAGAACTGTCCAGTGGCGCTGGGGCTGAAACAACACCTTGATTGGCAGCAGGGCGCTGAAAGAATGTCCTGCAAGACTTTCCGCTGTTTGTATGAAGGCTTTAGAGCCGCAGTCTCACTGGTGTGCACTTAGGTATGGTTGTGCCCAGTAGTGGACTGTCACCTTGTCTAGGATTGTTTTGTTTTGCTCCTTGTGTGGTGTAACCTTACACACCTGTTTAAATTCAGGCCATCCATCTTCCAAGACAGAGCTGGGTCATAGGGAAGCTGGAGCCTATCACACTGGGCACAAGGCATGAACAATCACTGGACAGGGTGCCAGTCCACTTCACACATATGCTTCTGTGCCAATTTGGCATCACCAATTCACCTAATCTGTTTTTGGAGTATCAGAGAAAACCAGAGCACCTGAGTGGAAACACACACATGGAGAACATGCAGACCCCAGGCACTGAATTGCTTTGTTGTGAGGCAGCAATGCTACCACCGTGCCACCCCTCCTGTATAAATCATTGGCAGCCATTAACGCTGGTTCACTTCATGTGACCCGCTGCAATCACTGTGGGGTTTCAGCACCAGTACCATTGGACAGCTCCCGTGCCGAATTGCTTTGCTTTGCATATACAGTAGTAAGGGGGTACCAAGAAAAAACGGCTCGGATTGACTCCAGTTACTGATTTTTAAAGAACAAATGATGGCACGTAGTGCCTTTCTCGTTCTACACCACACTGAGAAGTTCAATCGATAAAAACTGTCGGGATCTCGATGAAAAGTATTTAAAGAATAAAGTCGCATTTAATTAACCCAATTAAACACTTCCTGGATGTGCTCAGTGGTGCATTTGGCAATCTTCAATTGTAGAACAAATTTTCGACGTGCATTTTAAAATGGATAACGTAAGAAAAATTGAAAATATCTGTCATATCGAGCGCATCGAATTCACATTTAAACCGCGCAATCGCCAGTTTAAGATACTGACATTAAAACCGCCTTCAATATTATGACAAACTCCTGACGTGGCCACTCAATCAGTTACAAGTAACGAGCGAGGTAGAACACGGATAGATGAACTTTTGAGGAATTTCTGGCCTCCTGACCAGGAGATGTTCCTACCTTGCGCCAGGCGCTTGCTGGGATTGGCTCCAGCTTCACTGCTAAGGATATGTGCGATAGGATTGACGGATATAGTAATTGGCGGGGTCCTGGGGGTGGCATCAGAGGCTTTAGATCCTGATCTGTTGCGCCCAGTCAATGATCTTTTATCAAGAACGTACAATAATAATATCGGTAAGCCCCTGATCTCTTTTAATTTCGTATTTGATTATGTGATTCAGCCCCCTAATCATTGCGCGTAAAGCCAAATGAGACGACACCATCCGCCCCAAGCCAACTAAGACCCTGATCTCTGCAAATCTTAACGACGCCCCTGGATGAGGTTATGCCGTCAGTAAATAAGTTTCACCCAGCAGTTTACAGCCCCCTTAATCAAGGTCCGGGGTCGCTGGGTGCGAGTTTATTTCTAGAAATTTGTAGTGGTAGAGCGTTGTACTGTGTTAGCCATTGTGGATGCAATGAGAAGTCAAGCAAAATGACACCTTTTATTTGCCAACTAAAAAGATTACAATATGCAAACTTTCGAGGCAACTCAGGCCCCTTCTTTTACTGCCTGAACAGGGGCCTGAGTTGGTATCGAAAGCTTGCATATTGTAATCTTTTTAGTTAGCAAATAAAAGGTGTCATTTTTCGAGAGATTTAGAAGTAAGTAAGTGTAAGGCAGAGCCCAACAATAGGTGGCGCTCCAGTTCACTGTAGTGTGCACTCAAGTAAAACCCAAGCCCAGTCATACGGAGACAATTTAAAGTCACTTGCTAATTTAACATGTATAAGTTGGAGACGGGGAGTAACATGGAGTACCTAGAGGAAAACACTGGCAACTGGGCAGGAATTTTACATTTACGTATTTTGGCTGACACCTTTATTCGAGGCGACTTGTAGCATTTGAGATACATGTTGCTACATTTCTTTTTCCAGTAGGGATTTTTTTTTTGTTAGAGGGATGACATTGAATCTTGTAAGTCTGAATAGGAAGACGAAGTGTCGGGTCCCTTCATGGCAGAACGTGCCACAGTACAGTGATGGTCAACCTTGACATAATTTAACGCAAAAGATCATCGCGTGATAAACGCTGTGTGACCGGCCGTTTGTCTCCGCTCGGAAATTCGGCCGTTTTGGTGTCCATCGTGGAAGGAGGTGATCTGCAAAATTATTGTGTCCTTAATTGCCGAAACACACATGACAAGTTTATCGCCTGCCAACATGAACTGCAAGGTCAGTCCAGTTCATCGTGACTACAAATTATAAAAGTGCGCTGATGAAAACATTTGGGCAAAAACTCAACCATCGGTTCTTGTTGCTGTGCGCCCATCTTCTTACGTGTAATATGTGAACTCCTCGCCGTAAGCAGACACTTGCAACGACACGACAACGAACAAAAATGCAAACTTGTCAAAGCTTTTTAGCTTCGACATGCAAGGACACGTCGGGTTCTTAATCCAGCCTTGTGCACAAATCTGTGCCTAACAGCGGTCTTCAAAATCAACGGAGTCGTTTAATCTGATCCACTGCAAGCGCGCATGGGATTCTTGGGGCTCGTTGTATTGTATCTGCAGCTTGGATCGGCTGTTTGGTAATAAATTGGTCACCAATGGCGTCGCCTTCCAAGGTGCAGATGTTGGTTAGGCGGCTATTAAATCAGCTTTTGGTTAGTGTGTGCCCAGTTGATGGACTGTCGCCCTGTCCAGGTGTTGTTTCTGCCTTCCGACCGATGCTTGCTGAGATACGATGCTCAGACTATATGGGATTGGATGGATGGGTAATACAAATGACGGAAGGGGCAATCGGAGGCTTTAGCCCCATGATCTATTGCGCCGGCCTATCCCTGGCTAGATAACCAGGTTAAGAAAACGGATGACTGGATGGGTGGATGCCTAAGGTTAATTTTTACGTTTATATTAAATATAAAAGTGAAAAGTATTGCATATGCACCTGATAATATTTAATGTTTGAAATCCTAAACTAAGGTCGCCCTTTTAGGATTTTACGTCAACCCTACAAGTGATTGATGTATCCCAGTTTACACACCGTTTGCGGAAAGTTGAATTTGTGCGATTATCGCCAAGAGTTACCGACGCAGGATTACGAGCACAATATATAAATACATAAATAAAAGCGACCATCGGGCGCATGATGTACATAGACAATGTGAATGTGAATTTCCCATTGGGATTAATAAAGTATCTATCTATCTATCTATCTATCTAGACAGATAGAATATTATTTATCCCCGGGGGATAGGTGGTGTATATATTAACGTACGCTAGTATTAGACATATGACGTATACGTAGATATGAAATAAAACGTATAAAGGGCATAAAAGTTTGTCGGTAACAAGATATCCGAAGTAATCGTTGGTCTTGGTAAAGACATCTCGCCACCTCTCGGTGTAAAATGGAAATCCTTCCCTTCACATTCTTCTCTTTTCGTCTAAAATGTTCCGTCTCTCTTTCTCTCACTCCTCCATTGCCCTTTTCCCACTCACTCATTCTCTATTTCTCCCCGTCTCATTTTCTGTCAGTTTTCCTTTCGGGTTGTCTCTCCTGTTCTCTCTCTCTCTCTCCATTTCTCTCTCTCTCAAACCCCCCCTCCTCCCCCCGCACCCACCAGCTCGCCTCAGTGCGTCACTTTGCTCACTGAATACCTGAGCGCCACACAAACGCATTTCCCACACAGACTTGAGGGCTCCGGACCTGAAGCCACCAATCTTCTTAGAATGGGCACGAGCGCCGCGAGAGGGTATCAGAGTGGAGGGAGCTGTCGCCCACACCATCGCGGGGATTTGTTGTTACCCGTTACTGATCTTAATGTCTTTCGTGGACTTTAGCCAAGTACGATGCTACTTTACTCGTCTGCGTGAAGCCGTTTGACTTTACGGGTGAGTTCTGCTTCTGCCGGGCGGCTTGTGTGTTAAAGAAGAGTGGGATCACGCTTGTGGATAACGGAGGGGACGACTTGGGGTCAACATGAATTATACGGAGTTCTACGTAAATTTCGGTCACCTGTTTCCTAAGAACCTGTCCCTTCTTAGGCACATTAACAACCCGAGCCTTAAGGAGTCGTTCGCTATGACGGATGATGTGCTGTTCTCTGGCCATGAACCTGGCACCATCGCGCTGATCGTTATCTACGCGCTCTCCTTTATTGTCGGGCTCGTGGGAAACGTCATGGCTCTAAGGGTCTTAACAAAGAAAAGACGGACACAGCTCATCGGGGTCTCCGCAACACGCAGCCTCCTCATCAACTTGGCCGTGTGCGACATGATGGTGTTGTGCATCTGCATGCCGGTCAATCTCGGACACCAGGTATACAAAGCCTGGGTCTTTGGGGACTTCTTGTGCCGGGCAGTCCCCTTTGTGCAGGCTGTGTCTGTCTCCGCCAGTGTCCTCAGCCTGGCAGTCATCAGCCTGAACCGATTCTACAGCGTCCACAACCCCCTGAACGCCAGGTACTTCTTTACGTGGAGGAAGATTTGCTGGATGGTCGGGGTGGTCTGGACGCTCTCCTCAGGGCTTTGTGTCCCCCTTGCATTTATGAATAAGACTAAGCGTCTAGAACTACCAGACCGAAAGCAGGTGATCGATCTCTGCGTAGAAAATTGGCCTTACTTCAAGCTGAGACAAGCCTATAACTTTCTGCTCTTTTGCACGCTTTATGGCTTTCCGGTGCTTTTCAATCTCATCATCTGCTTTCTCACAATTCGCAAACTGTGGAACCCTGACGACAAACTAAAAGAATACAACAAGTGCACATTTGCACAGTTGGAGTCACGGCTGAAGGTACGCAAAAAAGTGGCCAAGATGGTGGTGGCCTTGGTCGTGCTCTTCACACTCTCCTGGTTGCCTCTGTATGTGGTGGACATCTGGATCGATTTGAACCTGCCAAATGGGCCTTTGGCTGAGGACGTCGGTTTTGAGCAGGACAGACACGAGTGGATTGTCCACCTTCGACCTTTTGCACAGTGGTTAGGGCTCACCAACTCGGCCCTCAACCCCTTGTGCTACTGCTTTGTGGGGAACTTGTATCGATCTGCAAAGAAGTTTCGAAGAAGCTACGGGAAAAAAATGTCCTCCGTCTTCAACCTGTCCTTGTCACAATCCCAGGGCAGCACTGCCACCCCGATGCTGATCTCCTACAGATACGCGCACGATAATCCGGGTCTGCAAGTCGGAGGCTGGAAGGAGTGTGACGATCCAAGCAGCCGCCTCACGAAATCCAAAAGCATCTCCTCGGTGACCGTGTGCGAAACCGTGTTCGGCTGAGTGCGGCAGGCTGCTCTGGAGGGGAATTTCGGATTAAGTTGTGTGAAATATGACATTAAGCGATTAACAACAACGTGAACAGTGAGTATAAATAATTACACGTGCCACTAAATAGACCGATTATTCCTTATTTCGTTATGTGTTTATTTCAGTGACATGCACGCGTCATGAAATCAGCCCTGAAATGAAAACTGTCAAATGTGAGAGGGCGGGTTCTACCGAGTACTGTGATTTGATTGGTGAATCAGCCGGTAACGCGGAGGCAAATCGTCTACCATCAAGTGTCATATTTAGAGTTCAGTGGTCCGGAAGACCCACAGTGGCTGCAGGTTTTCATTCCATCCAAATTCACAATTACTGATAATAGCTGGTCTCATTTATTTAGATGGTCTTTTTTCCCTTCTCTTATTCTGCCTTTAGTAAAACACAGCAGTATGATTTTTGCACTTAAGACATTTAGAAATATTTCTAATTTTGCTTTAAAATACCTTTTTTGTTGTTGTCCTGTTGTTTTGTTATTTTTCTGCGCAATTTGAACCCTTTATTGTATCCTAATAATGATAATTAAAAACAAACAGAACTGACAGCCAGGTAAACAACATTGAATGATGAAAGGCTGCAATAACTTTAGCGTCAGACCCACTAATTAGTAGATAATAAATTAAACAATCAAAACACCTGGAAAAGCAGAATGAAAATAAGGTTCAAAATTGTTAAAAAGTAAAAAAAAAAAAAAAAAATCCCCTTATAAGTGCTTAGTACATTTCAATAAAAAATAACCAAAATTAGTTTTGTTATTTCTCCATTTACTCCAAAACACAGAAACTGGGAAATAACAGCTCACTTAATTTGTCCTAGGAGTCCAATTAAAAACAAAAACCTGCAGGCACAGTGGGTCCCCAGGACTGCGTTTGGGAAGCACTGGATTAGATTATACTTTACTTGTCCTCATTAAGAACTTCACATTTTACAGAAGCTTTGAAAAATACAAGGCACTTCAGTTGCAGCCTCCTAATAACTAGTTTCTTGAATTGAATCCGCTGCATCACACGACCATTATTATTATTCTGGGTAACTTTTTCTTGCAGTCTTATCGGAAGCACACAGTCACAACTTTGTGCCACAGGATTCCGAAGTCGAGCAAGGCGCATGCGTCAACTCTGCGAATGATTCACCAATTAAAAAACAGCACTGGCTAGAGCCCCCCCCCCCCCCCCCCCCCCCCCCCCAGCTTTGACGAGTGAAAGTGACAGCCCGTTATTTCAGGGCTTGTTTTATGTTACAGGTGGTGTCACTGAACAAAGTTAAATGAAGAAATGATTACATAAATACGTATACAAGAACTAACCAACAAAAACATATTTTGTGACACGTGTCATTTTTTTGCTCACATTTCATGTTATTGTGTATTTTGTGTCACATTTCACAGTACTTTTATGTTTTTGCATATTTATTTATAAGTAATTTTGTCCCCAAGACCCCATTCTAGACTGGCCACCCTCTTTATAGCTGTTTATGACAACCTCGCCTGTCCAGTCAGCTGCAGTCACCTGCATTGGAAGGGCTTGCTGATGGCTGAGAAAACATGAATGGCTTTCTAGTCAGTATGAATAAAGTGTTATCTTTATTTTTGTTTACAAAAGTTCTGTGGATTATGAGAAATATACCTTTTAAAATTGTATGTATTTAATGTAAAGTCTACATATGAATAAAACTAAAGATTTGTTTTGGTATCCAAGCTATTTGATATATCCTCTATGTCCTCCCAATTCTGACTCATATGCACTTGTTACTCCTCCATGTTGTCATCAGAGCTCGACAATGTCTTCATTCTTTGACAGCACTAAGTAAGGACAGCGGAACTCAAACACTGTTCTGGGGACTCCCTGTGGGTGCAGGTTTTTGTTCCAACCAATTTCACTCCCCAGCGAGCCATTTTTACCTTTAACTGACCCCATTTAAGTTGCTGGTCTTTTTTTTTTTTTGTTCTCTCTTCTTTTTTTCCCACATTCAGAAAAGCACAGCAGTGTGGGTTTTTACAGTTATAAGGCACTAGAAGCAACATCCAGCATTGCATGGGTACGCCATTTTAAGTTCTGTTTTGTTTGTCTGCTAGTCCGGCTTTGGGCTCTTCCAATAATGTCTAACTGCAGAGTCAGAGCATATATATATATACATATAGATATATATATATATATCTATATACACATACACACACAGTACTGTGCAAAAGTTTTAGGCAGGTGTGAAAAAATGCTGTAAACAAAGAATGCTTTCAAAAATGGAAGTGTTAATCATTTATTTTCATCAATCAACAAAATGCAGTGAATGAACAAAAGAGAAATTTAAATCAAATCAATATTTGGTGTGCCCACCCTTTGCCTTCAAAACAGCATCAGTTCTTCTAGGTACACTTGCACACAGTTTTTGAAGGAACTTGGCTGGTAGGTTGTTCCAAACATCTTAGAGAACTAACCCCAGATCTTCTGTGGATGTAGGCTTCCTCACATCCTTCTGTCTCTTCATGTAATCCCAGACACACTCGATGATGTTGAGATCAGGGCTCTGTGGGGGCCATACCATCACTTCCAGGACTTCTTGTTCTTCTTTACGTTGAAGATAGTTCTTAATGACTTTGGCTGTATGTTTGGGGTCGTTGTCCTGCTGCAGAATAAATTTGGGGCCAATCATACGCCTCCCTTATGGTATTGCATGATGGATAAGTATCTGCCTGTATTTCTCAGCATTGAGAACACCATTAATCCTGACCAAATCTCCAAATCCATTTGCAGAAATGCAGCCCCAAACGTTCAAGGACCCTCCACCATGCTTCACTGTTGCCTGCAGACACTCATTATTGTACCGCTCTCCAGCCCTGCGACGAACAAACTGCCTTCTGCTACAGCCAAATATTTCAAATTTTGACTCATCAGTCCAGAGCACCTGCTGCCATTTTTCTGCATCCCAGTTTCTATATTTTCGTGCATACTTGAGTCGCTTGGCCTTGTTTCCACGTCGGAGGTATGGCTTTTTGGCTGCAACTCTTCCATGAAGACCACTTCTGGCCAGACTTCTCCGGACAGTAGATGGGTGTACCTGGGTCCCACTGGTTTCTGCCAGTTCTGAGCTGATGGCACTGCTGGACATCTTCCGATTTCGAAGGGTAATAAGCTTGATGTGTTTTTCATCTGCTGCACTAAGTTTCCTTGGCCGACCACTGCGTCTACGATCCTCAACGTTGCCCGTTTCTTTGTGCTTCTTCAAAAGAGCTTGAACAGCACATCTTGAAACCCCAGTCTGCTTTGAAATCTTTGTCTGGGAGAGACCTTGCTGATGCAGTAGAACTACCTTGTGTCTTGTTGCTGTGCTCAATCTTGCCATGACATGAACCGGTCTTCCACAACCTCACCTTGGTAGCAGAGTTTGGCTGTTCCTCACCCAGTTTTAAGCCTCCTACACAGCTGTTTCTGTTTCAGTTAATGACTGTGTTTCAACCTACGTGTGACATTGATGATCATTAGCACCTGTTTGGTAGAATTGGTTGATCAGACACCTGAGTAGAATCCTACAAAATCCCTGATTTTGTGCAAGTGGACCTATAAGAACTGATGCTGGTTTGAAGGCAAAAGGTAGGAACACCAAATATTGATTTGATTTAGATTTGTCTTTTGTTCGCTCACTTTGCATTTTGTAAATTGATAACAATAAACAATCATTATTTATATTTCTGAAAGCATTTGTTGTTTACAGCATTTTTTCACACCTGCCTAAAACTTTTGCACAGTACTGTATATATAAATATGTGTGTGTGTGTCCTGCAATGGACTGCCATCCTTATATTATTAGATAAAGTGGGGTTTTAATACAGGTGAAATCTACAGCTGCAATGCACAATTGTCGAAGATCACGGCAGTGCACATCAGTGCTTCCAAAGTCCTCTTTTTAAGCCACCTGTCAACAGGTTTAGAGAGCATTGATTTAAATTAAAAAAATGTCAAATCAATGTCACATTGCTAGGCTCCTGGCTCAAGTTATGTGTCTCAATAATCAATATGCCTTTTTTTTTTCTTCTGGGGGCAGCTGTGACCCTTATCTACTCTGCCCATCCATTCACTCACCCAGATTTAATTTAAAGCTATAGGACACCATGGAGTAGAAAGTGTTTGTTTATTTTGTCAGCTCCTTTTCATTATTGACTCTTTTTAGTTCACAGTAGCATTGTCACACTGTTTAAGTGTGCATGTCCTCGCTGTGTCACACTTAACAAGCCAAAGAAAAGCAGTCTGGCTGATCAGAGACTCCAAATCACCCAGGTGTGAGTGTGGATGGATGGAGCAAGTTAAACAACCACCTAAAATGTACAGAAGGATCCCATGCTTTGCTTTTTGATATTCCATTATTTTTGAGTTCTGGAACATTTATTTATTTTAACTTTTTTCATCCTTGTAATAAGCAGCAGGTGCCATTAGTAATTTCGTATCCATAAAGACACATGTAAACTGGGCTCCCGAGATCCTTCCACCTCTTAATCTGCCTGATGTCTGTTGTTTAGAAAAGCAGCAGTTCACAAAGAATATTTGTGTGTTAGAGTAAAGAAAAATGCACAGAGAAATATGCAGATCGACGTAGAGTTTTAAAGACCGCGCCTTCAGAATGAAGAATTTGCAACAAGCTGGCTCCTAACGTGCAGTAAATCACAGCTTCGTTAGCTCTTACGATAATGAAATGCTGAACGCAAAACTGAGCATCCAATCCCTCATTTGAAACCTCATCGTTATGCAGACCTGCTTCTCAGGGATGCCAGCTCAGTACATTTAACACATGCTGTCAGTTTAAGGGCCGAATCACATCTTCTGCAGGTGTAGGGGTGGTGCAGTATTTGACACTGCCACCTCACACATCCTGGGCTATCAGTGTGCAGTCACCACGCTCTCTGTGCACGTGTGGGATTTCCTCCCACATCCCCAAAGACATGCAGGTTCAGTTAATGGTGCGATTCCAAATTGGCCCGTCAGTGGGTGAATGTTTGGGTGGAATTAGTGGTAGACTTGTGCCAGCACTAGCATAAAAGGTACTGGGCCTACACCGCCCTGAATTGGCTGAAGCCAGTCTGAGAATGTTCAGTTCTGCCATACGTTCAGTGAGTGCACTGCCAAACATGACACTCGTCAGCAGAGCAGGTCGCGCAGTTTCAAATTTTTGGATGTTTTCGAGGAGTAAGACGACAACTTGCACTTGCAAAAAAGCTGATAGCTGCTTTGGTATAAAAGGGGCCTCTTCTGCTTTGTGTGTATATGCAGGTGGGTGCACTGTGTCAGGGCTCTAAACAACAACAGCAATATTTATTTCTAGAGCTCATTTTCATACAAATGATGTCACTCAAAGTGCTTTACAAGATGAAGAAAGAGAAAAAAGACAAAATCCATCCATTATCCAACCTGCTACATCCTAACTACAGGGTCACGGGGGTCCGCTGGAGCCAATCCCAGCCAACACAGGCGCAAGGCAGGAAACAAACCCCGCGCAGGGCACGCACACACACACACACACACACACACCAAGCACACACTAGGGCCAATTTAGAATCGCCAATGCACCTAACCTGCATGTCTTTGGACTGTGGGAGGAAACCGGAGCAACCAGAGGAAACCCACACAGACACGGGGAGAACATGCAAACTCCATGCAGGGCTAATTTTAGTTCGCTTCCCGGGTCCCCTAACTGCGAGGCAGCAGCGCTACCCACTGCGCCACCGTGCTGCCCAAAATGACAAAATATATAAGAAAATAAAATTAGGCAATACTAATTAACATAGAATAAAAGTAAGGTCCGATGGCCAGGGAGGAGAGAAAAAAAAAAAAAAAAAAAACTCCAGACGGCTGGAGAAAAAAATTAAATCTGCAGGGGCTCTGAGGTCATGAGACCACCCAGCTCCCTCTAGGCAACAACCCACATGTACACTTCTATAATTCAACTGCTGTTACCTCAGTTTTGTATAAGGTCTACCACCTCAGATGCTTAATACTCTAAAAAGTAATGAAAGCTACACAAAATAAAAACTAAAAAAAAGTTTAAATGATGATATACAGTCTATAAATATGAAAAAAATATTATTGACACTTATGCAGGAAGTGGCGGAGTGGTGGCTCTGAGGCTAGGGATCTGCACTGGCAATCAGAAGGCTGCCGGTTTGAATCCCGTAAATGCCAAAAGGGACTCTACTCCATTGGGCCCTTGAGCACGGCCCTTAATCTGCAATTGCTCTGTCCTGGGTATGACATTAATCTGCATCCAGGCCTGCATGTAGGCCCTCCAACCTGCAGGGAAAAACTTGGGGGTTGGTGGCAGAATTGGCACTCTAGCCACCATAAAAAACCTTACACTGTTCCACTCCATCTGAGCTTGTGTGGTGCTGACGTGTCACCCGTTGGCATGACTGCACTCGGGTCCTAATCTGGGATCCTGAGTTGGTTTGTCGTGTGGTCGGTGCGGCAATGCGCTGTATCAGCGTGTGCTCCTAACCTCTCTCTATGCAGGAACATTTACTGGGATTAAATATGTTTTGCACGTTTGCCCCTAAGGAGATAAATGCATCACAAAAGAAAAATATTTACCAGCTTGCAGAAATTAGTCCTATACCCCAGTAGAAAACATTCTTCAGTAGAAACACCTTCACTATGTACTGACATTTTAAAATACAATAGAAATACTAAATAAAACTACTGGAAATACATTCTTTCAATTTTAGAATCAGAATTTACTTTACTGGCCAGGTACACTACTGGGTACTAGGCATTTGTCTTGATAGTACTGCTGCAACATACAAGGACAACACAGAATACAAAAGATAAATACCAAATGATAAAATATGATGCAGCATACAAGGGCAATACAAAAAATAAAGAGATTGTAGCATTACAATGTCCAGACAGTCTAGGGTGAAGGTATACATAGATTCTGGGAAGAAGCTCAGAGCTGAATAGTCAGAATAACTGTATGTGGAGCAAAACTGTTTAGATGATGTGTTGTTTTAGCTTTCACTGCACAACAGACCTACTGGAGCCTACTTACAGACCTACTGTATATCATCATCCGTTTGCTGGAAGTCTTTGGAATAGGTGGTGCCCTGGACGAGCTGGATCAGCAATGATCTTTGTGGCCCCCCCCACCCTTACCTTGAACTCATATAGGACTTGAATGTGAGGTAAGTTACAGCCTATGATCTTTTCACAGGCACTGATGATGCACTGCAGATTGGCTAAAGCTGAAGAAAAGCTTACCTGAAGTTGAGTTGGGTTGTGGGTGGTCCGGACAAAGCTGATGTTTGACTCTGTGTTCTTGTCCCATCCAGCATGAAGTGTTCATGATCTGTGTAGTGTGTATCCTGTAGTCCTGTAAAATGGAAGTGTATATCAAATGTAAGCAGGGCAGCTCTCACAAAAAAAACTTTAAACAAAAGTGATGTCAATAAAGTTCTGAGGAGGAACAACAGTGAGGGGAAAAGAGTAGCCATCTGGAGAGAAAAGACATTGCAAGTTCATGTTTGGACTTGGAAAGTAACCTTCACGCTAGGATGGCTGTCTCTCAGTGCAGTCTGAGGATTTCTCTGCTAAGTTACTGAGGTCGGTCAAAAGCCCAGAAAGGCCCAAAGCCAAAGTGCTGCTAAGGTGAAAGGACACCCCTAAAAATGACAGCATGTTACTGGCTTGTGTGGTTCTTTGCTGAACTATTGAATTCTGCGATGGGCTCTTTGCACATGAAATTGGTTCTTTGGTCTCTCACAAGGTTCATTATACTGTATGTGAACGAAACAAATCTTTAATGTCTAGTAGGTGACCTAACAGGTCAAGAAAGCGTCACCTCAGCCTGCATGATTGTGTGCAGCAAGTGCCCTTTAAAAACCACAAACCCACTGGCATTTTACAAATCTGTTATCATCTGTTCATTTGTAGAGCCCATTATGGAATGAAACAAATAAAGGGTCTGTCTGGAATCTTCATGTGGATGGGTCTTTTGGGAACAAAAAAAAATGTTGCCCTATGGCATTGCCTTAAAATACTTTGGCACCTTTATTTTTATTGAGTCGCTCTTAACAGCACTCCATTCCAAAAAGCAGCCTTCACATAGCAAAGGCCGACAAGACGCCATTAATAAAAGGAGCCATCCATGACTTCATTGAGGTAACTGACACATTTTCAGTGCAACAAGGATGTAGAAGTACTAGGAACCCACCGTCGGCGTATCATAATAATAATTCTTTACATGTATACGACACTTTCCTCACTACTCAAAGAGCTCTTACATAGTGAGTGGACAGCCACTTCAACCACCACTAATGTGCAGCACCCACCTGGGTGATGCAATGGCAGCCATTTTGTGCCAATACGCTCACCACACATTAGCTGTTAGGTGGTGAAGTGGTCAGAGAGAAAAAGAGGGATGATTAGGGGGCCAGAGGGACCAGGCCATGGTGGGCAGTTTAGCCAGGATATTGGGATACACCCTGCTCTTTACAAAGATGCCCAGGGATCTTTTATGACCACAGAGAGTCAGGACCCCACTTTTACATCTCATCTGAAGGAGAGTGACAAGTTTTACAGCATAGTGTCCCAGTCACTGCCCTGGGGCATCGGGTTGCACACACAGACCACAGGGTGAGCACCCCCTGCTGGCTCATCAACACCAATCCAGCAGTAACCCAAGCTTTCCTAGATGGTCTCCCATCCAAGTACTGGCCAAGCCTGGACATATTTAGCTTCACGTGGATGACCTCTTCTGCAAGTACATGAATAATGCACTGGTGTCCCCTCCAGGACTGGCATTTGATTTGTGCCCAGTGCTGCCAGACACACTCTAGTCCAGTGTTTCCCAAACTCAGTCCTGCGGCCCCCCTGTGACTGCAGGTTTTTGTTCCAACCAGATTCTTAATCAGAGACAACAACTGATAGCACTGATCTCATTTAATTAGCTGGTATTATTTTTCTTTTATTCTACATTCAGAAAAGCACAGCAGCATGATTTTTACATTTATAAGACATTTAGAAATATTTCTGCTTTTGCTATCGATTTAAACACTTAACTCTCTTTGTTTGATTTCATTTTATTTTACCCTTTCTCTGTGCAGTTTTCCCCTTCATTGTATCTTATTAATGACAATTAAAAATGAGCAGAGCAGACACGCTGGCAAACAACACAAAATAATCAAAGGCTGCAAGTACTTTAGCGTCAGAGCCACTAATAAGTAAATAATGGATTAATTAAACAATTAGAACACCTGGAAAAGTAGAATTAAAATCAAGATGAAAATACTGTTAAAAAGAAAAAAATACATTATTCCCATATAACTGCTTGGTACATTTTAACATACAATATATATATATATATATATATATATATTTATTCACGGCATTCGTAGTCTGTGTCACAATCTGATTGTATGGGTGGTTACCTACCAGGTAACGCTTGTGTCAAATAAATGCAAAGAGTACGCGACACATGTTTCGCCCTCATTCTGGGCTCATCAGGCGTACACACTCCACTGCAGCAGATTGCGAAACACGTGTCGCGTACTCTTTGCATTTATTTGACAGTAAACTATTTCAACCATTCTATGATCTGCTCCTCACAAACTGAGGGCACCGTGGCGGATGTTAGCAGATTGCTGGCCAACCACAAGCGTTACCTGGTAGGTAACCACCCATACAATCAGATTGTGACACAGACTACGAATGCCGTGAATATATATATATACATATATATTGTATTTTTTTTTTTTTAACCAAACTTATTTTTCTAATTTCTATATTGTTCTCAAAACACAGAACTTGGGAAACAACACATCACTTAATTAGCCCAGGAGTTCAATTAAAAACAGAAGCTGGTTGGAACAAAAACCTGCAGCCACAGGGGGGCCACAGGACCGAGGTTGGGAAACACTGGTAGTCTATGTGAAAGTAGGATGAATGGGTAAGTAGGACGTGCTAGCAGATTTGGGGATCGGGTCCTCCTCACATGTTTTCAAAATTCAAACAACTGCACTTGATTTTCGGACAGCCCTGACTTCTGAGAATTGCAACTGCTACCACTGGAGATGTGCAACTTGCGTCTGTTTGCCCCGTTAGTAATTCTCAGCTTGTAACAATCCCCGTTAAAATGAATTCTGTTTATTATTTTGGCTGTCAAGAAACACAACAGGGGCTCCTTAATACCAACAGTAATACGTGTGTATAGCGCCTCACCGGGACTGGGGCTGCCGAGTCAGACGTTTTTAATTTGTTTTATGCTTTATAGTCATCTGGTGTGTGTTCACAGCAAAGTATGTGCAAGTATATTTATTTAGTTACTTACTTGCTTTTCTACCTATTTAGGTATTTATTTATTTAAGGAGCTTCTGTAAAAAGTCAAATTTCCCTCAGGGGGCAAAAAAAGTTTGTTCATGCTTTGTTTCTATCTATTTATCATATAGTGCCTTTCACATCTATCTATCTATCTATCTATCTATCTATCTATCTATCTATCTATCTGTCTATCTATCTATCTATTTTAGAGTGCGTGTCACTGTGTTCTGCATCCTTTCTCATGAAGAAAAGTTCCACACAAAGTCAAGACAGACGGCTGCTTACAAGCCAAGCAGTGTAATGAAGAAAACTGATAAACGCTCACTGAATTGAAACAGTGTCATCCGAAGAGGCTCAAACTTGATAGAAGCAGCAGGCGTGTTTAATTGGGAGTGACTCTGTCAAGGCCATGCCACCTTCCATAAATCATGGGTGACATTTTCTCAGAATTTAGAGGCAGAAGCCTGGAAACTGTTCGATTGCAGGTCTCTTCATTCCTTGCCTTTGAAAACGCGTGAATTCCATTTGTGACGGTTTTCACGTTCCATTACCCTTAACGAGGCCAAGTGCTCTAAATAACGCGTTATGAGGCTCTGATTTCTTACAAAGGTGCCAGTCAGGTTTTCCCTGGGTGCGTTTATAAGGGGAACTGTATCTTTTAGAAATTGTAACAATATTCAACATTTCTTTGCCAGATGGCTTGGCAGCATAGCAGTTAGTGCCCCTACCTGGCAGCTTCAGGGGCTTAACTTCTGCTCTTGGGTCCCCATCTGTGTGCAGTTTGCATGTCCTCTCTGTCACTGTCTTGGCTTTGCCATATCCCTAAGACATGCAGGTTAAGTTAGTTGGTGACAGATGTGAGCGAGTGTGTCCTGTGATGGACTGGCACCCCTTTGAGGCGCTAGCTTCTACCCTTTGCTCAGAACTCCATACAAGAATAAGCAAGTTAAATAAATGGATTTTTTGGACAGCTCTCTGCTCAGCACACTCCCACTTTGTGGGACAAGTAGAAAACAATACCTCAATCCGACAAGTGTCAGGGCTCGCTGGCAGGAGGGTAAAGGCTCTGGTTTAAGAGGCAGGCCACCGCAAGCCTGTGACTGAGGAGTCACTCTTCTCATCAGCACACGTGTCATCAAAAGGCCAAGCTTGGGCCTGTACCAGAGACGTTCACTCACACCATCTGGTCACACATGGCCAAGTGTTGGAATATCGTGTACAGATTTGAAAAAAAGCGAGCAAACAGCACGGCCATGCAGACAGAAAAGAACATCTTTAAAAAGAAGCACACAAGCCAGAATGGGGTTAGTTACTCATACTGACATCCTGATGAATGGCAACAAACAGCATCCATCTGTCTGTTTTATAAACTGTTTCTGCAGTTCAGGGGTTACAGGAGATTTTCAGACCCTGATACCACTGAGCTCAATGCAAGAACCAACCGGGGATGAGGCACCAGTCCATTGAAGGCAGACTCAGGCACAAGGGCTCACACACATATCTATAGGGTGTGGGAGGAAAAGCCCCACAGGCAGACCAGATCAGACCACCATAAGTGAGAAAGCAAAACAGCAGCCCCGCTAAGGCAGCTGCTGGAGGCAAAAATGAAATCCATGCTTGTCTGATACACTTCGCCACAAGTTGAAAATGTCCCATGATAGTTGCATATATGCATCTGGCCTTCTAATCAGCTACAAAACAGATTGTTATAATTACTCACTTGCTAAGCCGTTTTCCTTACTGGTTGTTTCTCATGATGTTATTTTTTTCTTGAGGTGCTAAATATTTTTATGCAATCGTTTTGTTCACCCCACTGAATTAAAGCTGAAAGTCTGCACTTCAACTGCATCCGAGTTGTTTCATTTAAAATTCATTGTGGTAATGTACAGAACCAAAATTAGAAAAAAGTCGTCTCTGTCCAAATATTTATGGACCTAACTGTAAATGTAAAGAATTATTATTATCATCAACGTCTGTAGGTACATAGTGAATCCTTATAAGACCTCCACATGGCTTTCATGCCCATCCGGGTGCAGGATAGACTCCTAATAGCATGTTCATATGTTGATGGTAATGCCAGTACACTGTGTGGTAAGCTGGAATAAGCACGGCTACAGTGGCAGAAGCAACAAGATGGCATAAGGAGTGTGATGGTGAGGATGTGGATTTAGAATGTTGGCAGTCCATCACCTTGAATTATCACATTTTGCACGCCAAGATAAAACCGTTATGTTAGAATGTTTATCAATAATCTGTGAGCTGTACAACGTGTACGAACCCTCGGCCATTCTACAGATAAAAAACACTTAACCTGATGTATAAAGTCCTGCAGCAATCCTTCTCCACGTCTTATTCTTCTTGGTCTGGTCTCTAAAATCTTTAAGTTGTTTGTTGGTGCGCTTCTACTAAAACAATCACTGTTTGTCTCTCCACTGTGGAATTTTGAAAAAAAGGTAACATTTGAGGGAAGACTCTGTCAGTGGGTGTGGTGTATGGTACACCAGCGAAGAGAGGAGGACTTCCCATTGTCTCTGGTTGTCTCAACTTCTGGTTGAGGTGACATGATAATAGTCATAACATTCCCATCTCACAGTAAGGAGACCAGATGTTCACGTCCCAGGTCTTCCCTGCGTGGAGTCTGCATGTTTTCCTTGTGTCTGAGTGGGTTTCCTCCCACAGCCCAAAGACACACAGGCTAGGTGAACTGGTCTTAGTGTGTGGCTGAGGCTGATGTGTGTTGGACGGACGTCCTATCCATAGTTTGTTCTGGTCTTGCACTCTATGCTAGCTGGGATTGGCTCCAGCAGACCCACATGACCCTGTTCAGGACTAAGCGGGTTAGACAATTGTTTTGTCTTGGTAGTGTAATATATTACTCTACTTTCCCCTTTTGTATTATGTAGCGTTTGTCAGAATGCCTCATATCTCACAGACTTGCCACTGATTATAAGCTATTGTACCATATGACTTCTCCCCACCTTCCCTTCTACATCTATAACATCTATTACATCTATAATCTATACAATTAGGTGTAGTAAAAGGCCAGCAGGAGTTAAGTTACAATTAAAATAATGTATTATTGAAAATATTCATAAATAATAACAATATGCAAAGTACGTTTGAATATTGGCAACCATACAAACTGATAAATGGTGATGTGTAGTTTCAGGCAGCACACAGACTTGTTAGTTACTTAAAATGTCTCGAGTTAAGGCATCATTTTGTGGTCAGCTTTCTTCAGAACAGGCCGCATGCCTGTCTCAATATGGCTGCTGAGCTGTGCTCTTCATTGTGTTTGTCCTTTTCAGTTCATTCCATCAGTTTGGTAAGATAGAGAGAGGGTGAGGTAAAGCAAGCAAATTTATAGATTTTCTGTCCATCCCCTACAGCCAATAGGGTGTCGTGGTACTTAAAGGCTTTTGATACAAGACAATTCCAAACAGCCATACTTCAGACCAATGGGACAGAGAACACCCTCACACCTGCCCCCGTGAAGCTTGCCAGTTAGGCAGCCTGGCTTTCCTGTGGGGGTTGACAGAGACTTTAGCAGAGAAATATTAGCCAAACTTGTTTGAGGCACTTCACCCCCCAACCTGTCGTAAAATTACAAGGAGACTCAGTCCTAAAAGGGGTTCTTAAACCGTCAATCCATTGCTGTTATTATCTATAATGTAACACTAATATTACATTGCTTTGTCTAAGTTACAAATAAACACACACAAAATATTTATTAAATTGTATGCAATTTCTGGTTGGCCACCAACCTCATAGCGTTAGCATGTGAGGTCGGCATAACATTCTAGATATCTAATGACAAGGACTTCAGAAGTGCAAAGGCCTTTAGAGGATGAGCGCCAACAGCTTTGTGTTAATCATCATTTTGCTCAGCGACGGCACACGCCGGTGAGTGAAACTGAGAAGGAGAAGGCCTCCGTTACTGCAGCACCTTTCTAATGCTGGTGGTGGTATGCATTCCTAGCGTGATGTTTCATTTATACATTAAATTAAATAAATCTTATGCAAGCTACAGGCATAGAGCAGGTGAAAAGGCAGAACCTGGGGAAAGGGCAATCCTCACACCAGGTGGCCACGTGGCTGCTTTTAAAAGCTTCTGAGAAAACGCTGCTGCTAATGCATATTGGCCTTCAGAGATGTAACATTTTCAGAGTGATTCAGAGGTTCAGTCCATAAATCAGAGTGCATCTCTGGAGAGGCGTACGGAATGGAGAGTTTTTGAAGATAAGTAGATTGTGAGAGCAGCGTACTGTCGTCAAAAAGTAAGCACTGCTGCCTCATGATGCCGTTGCCGTGTTCCTTTAGGGTCAGCTTTGAGACGCCTTTTCTTGACTTAGTGCCCAGAGTCACCCAGCACACGTCATGTTACGGCTGCTCCGAAGCATTTGCTTTACCTGCCTGCTGTATTTCATTTTGCACTTGTGCAAACTGTTCCCTAGCTCAGTCCTCAGGCCCCATAGCTGCAGATTTTCATTCCAATTAACGATGAATTAAACAATTTTCACAAAACTCAGTCACTATGGATGAAACAAAAAGAAACGTTTAGCGCCTGTCTGAAGGCAATTGCATGGCTTAATTCTGCAGATGACTGCCTGTTATTTAGTATTTAAATAGCAATCTCTAGGGGCTGGAGGGTCAATCACCTGACTCTTTTCCTGTCACTTGTAGATATTTTCTTGAGCCGCCAGACGTGTCCTGGTGGTATGATTACCACTTTGTCAATAATGATGACAATCTTGGAGATTGCAGCCCAAAAGATGCTTTGTGGAGACTGAAAAGAAATGCGACGGTCCCCAGCGCATGGAGAGCGTGTATCCTCAACCTCTACTGCAAGGGTAATGGAGATTTCCTATGGAGAACACACAGCAATGTACTCAACTGGTGTGTCTTCATATGGAAAATGTCAAAAAAAGAAAAAAGCCTACACTTATTTGGTGAAGCGAATGACTGACAGCCATAAACAGAAACGGTTTTACTGATGTGCGACGGATTACACGCATTGTGCAGCGGCAGGACATACCGAGGGTAGACCTGGATGTGTGAACAAAGCTTTTGACAGACATATTGTGTGTTTTCCACCCCAAAAATCACCTTTAATCCCCCCAACTCTATTTAAGCAGTTCTGCATTTTGAAATCACCTGCAAAACAAATTTTAGTGTCAGTTTCGCAAAACTGTGTGAGAAATCGAAACCTGCCTGTTTCTCTTGTAACAACCAGTGTGTCGTTCTTATTTTTAATTGACGTCGTTGTTTAGTGAGTGGTACCCTTTACTCAATTCCTAGAGGCAGCAACCGGGGGGCAAGTCATTTTGAGCACACGCCTGGATAACTGACATGTGAATTATGTCACATGAGCACTGTGATTTTTATTTTTTTTTTTTTTGTATTTCATAGACATTTTTCACATTGTTTGCTACTTTACAGCATCGGTCACCATTAACTTGTTTTATATCACAATTTTTTATCTCCATTCTGCATGAAAACATGAGATTAATTTTTTTTTCTTGGCTACCATTACAAACTACATGGTGTAAGTAATACAGTTTTATAAAATCATTTTTGGTGGAGCTTCCTTTAATGAACGCACAAGGGGTTGATGGGCCCTTTTACACCTGGCCATGCACAGGATTTTAACCCCTAAAGCTGGTGCTTCTGACTCATTATGTGAACCTAAGGACATCCTTTAACCTGCCTGTGCTCAAAATGTATGTAAGCTGTTGTTATCTGTCACTCTGGACAACGATGTCAGATAAACATGCAATGTTGCTGAGATAGGCCCCTGGGTGGGCTTGAAGATCTATGGATTTAATTTTTCTGGATTTGTCTCTTTTTGCTTTTTTTTCCTCAACACTTTGAAGACATGTGCTTCAATCCTCTCCACTGACTGACACTCACTCGGCACTGTCATTGTCAATGACAGAAGTAGTTTTGTTAATTAGCCATGATTGATGTTACAGTTACAATAACGCCTACACATAATAACCTGTCAGTCTTCTGTTCAGTTAGTGCGAGTAGCCTTCAGCTGTTGGACGGGAGGCCGGCCTGGTAGAAGGTCAGCTCTAATACTACACCAAGCCTGGGACCTGAAAATCCACGCGACATCAGTCAGGGCTGCATTTCATATTGAGCAAGGGAAAATAAAAATATAAACGTAGAGGGGGAAGGCAAGAAGAGGAAATGGACCACTGGAAAGCCACTGGGAGTTTATACTTCAGAGACGATGTAGAAGAGTTGAGAGGGGAGGAAAAAAAAAAAAAAAGGAAAAATTCTGTTCCAAGTGTGTTAGCCAAAGCGCTCCCAATGAACACTTGACCTGTCCACCTTCACCATTAGACTAATTCACAGTGGCAGCTTAGCATAATTACTAGTGACTTCAGAGCTCCACTAAATGAAGGCTACTTGTTCAGAATCAATGGGTGAATGTTCTGCATAATAACCATAATTCTTAACTCGGCCACAGGGAAAATGCTCTCAGTCATTTCATTTTTTAAAAGGACTCTGTGTTGCTTGCACAATGCCATAGGGCTATCCACTTTTTATCTCAATTTTCTAAAGCTTGCATAATTTGTTCCTCTTTGTGCGGTGTGAAGAAAAACTGTGCTCATAATTAGGAAAATAACAATATTTTTACAGAGCAGCAGCGGGAAGAAGCCCATAAATTAATGGCCTGCCACTTTGAAATCAATATTGTGTAAAAGAGCCCAGAGGAAAACTCACAAGGACACAAGGAAAACATTCTAACTCCACATAGACCCTGACCAGGTTAAAGAAATGAACCCAGATCAGTGAACACGTGATAAAGCAGGATGCTTTTGGATTCCCAGCTTCAGTGAGGTACTGCATCAAAGATGAAAGAGAACTGCATTGCAGAACAGAAAATGGAAAGGGGACGAGTAAAACAAAAACAACAACGAACACACAGGCAGGCAGCAGACTGACTTAGCCCCCCAAACGTGGAGAGGGCGATAAATCCCAATGCACTTTGTTGTCACTATAAATTGTCATTGGAGTTAGGAACTGATTCTCCATCTATTTGTCCATTTTTTTTTAAACGCTTAATCCACTTTTTGATAAGAGTATAAATAAGAAGCTGGTCAATTTATCAGCCAACACTAAACTAGGATGGATGGATGGATAGATAGATATGTCCCCGGTAGGAATTTGGCTTTTTACAGAAGCTCTTTAAATAAATATATAAATTGAGGGGCAAGTAAGTAAATCAATAAATACACACACACACACACACACTGTAATGTATAGAGTAAAAATATTATATTTGAATGCACAGTGGGGGTTTTGAAAGTACACTTAACGAGAATGACTTGGAGGTCACAGGGAACTCATCACTTTTGACTTCCAGACAGTGGACAGATTAAAAAGCTAACAGAGTGTTAGGTTATATAGCGCCTGCGGTGTGTGGAGCTTAAATTGTATAACACACAAGTAAGGCCTCACCTGTGTAAAGGTGGACAGTTTTGGCCTCTTTATAAACCACAGCAGCACTAGAGAATGTTCAGATGAGAGCGATAAGAACGTATGACACAAATAGAGCTAAGATGTGAGGAAATGGAATGAAGTGCCACAAACCAATTACTGATTTTTTTCACTCTTGTTAAGAATATGCTAGAAAGAAAATGAACTCCTGAGTGAATAGAAGTAACGAGTTAACTTTTACTACTTCTTCTCTGTAGAAATGTATTCAGGTCCACAAAATGCTAAAGCAATTCTGCTTGTAGGTGTTGATGCTACTACAGAGTTGTGATTCGTAAATTCTACTTGTGAATTTCCCCTTGGGATTAATAAAGTATCTATCTACTTTGTTAGTATCTTTCTGGATCTCAAACACACAACTATAAAAAAAAAAAACAAAGCCTTGCCATCAGCTCTAAGCCACAGATAATGGCTAAATTTGGCCTTTTCCCAAACTACAAAGAGGATTTGGCCTGTGCGGCACCAAAAAGGGGAAAAATCCCACACTAAAATAATCTTTAGTAAACTTCAAAGAATTTATCAAAATTCACAAAGCTGGAGAGTAACTGTGAAAACACCGAGTCTTTACAATTTAAACATTTTACTACCAAAAATATATGGTCAAAGCAGAGCCCAAAAATAGGAGGAAAGGACTTACCTAAAATTTAAACAAATCTAAACTGCAAAGCAAATTTCAGAATGCACAAAAGAATCAAAAAACCAGAAAATACACAAAAAAGACATTTCCACCACAGTTCTCAATACGTATGGAATATTTAGGCAGAGGGGCAGTTCTCAAGCTGACAGACTGAGGAGGCCCCGCTCCCTTCAACTCTAGATAAAGGGGACAGCGCATGTAAGAGAAAATCCATTGATACATATAATACATAAACAAAGTTCAAAACACAAAATACAAACAGACCAAGGACATAACCAACATAATATGCACAAAAGCAACATATACTGTTAGGAAATAACAAAAATATCAAATGAAAAATCCCTGGCTAAACCATGACAAACTTTAAATGATTTTTAATCATCTTTATAACATTTACTAAATACCACTACTGAAGTTTTGTGTGCAGTGGTTCTACAGCAGCTCTGTGTACTCCCCCAATCTTCCAATAGGGGGCACAGGCCCCCACCATCCTTAACTACTCTGTCACTCTCACTGTGATGTTAACTTATTGAAAAGACAGCTGATCTTCTCAAATCTCTAAAGCTTTAAAAATGTGGTGCATCATTGAGTTGCAGAAAGAGTACCAGTGGCCTCTTGGTCTGAAGTTAAAGGTCAGCGTGTCTGAAGGTACAATGATTTGTTTTGTAATTCTCTTTGACCTATTCAAAATGCCTGCTAACCTTTCCATACTCCTTGTCACGTTTCAGTGATATTAAACACCGGACATGATGAAAAAGTGTCAGACGTGCTCTAATGAACACACACTACGCTGCGGGAGCTGCTTTTCTGATCCTCTGGATGTGCCTGTGTGTCCCTGAGGGCCCTTGTCACACACCGGCTATACATGCAGGGCCACCAGCAACGGCACTGGCACTTAGTGTGTATATTAATAGATCTTTTTTTGGAAATCCCAAACCTTGTAAAGATTATAACATAGCAAATGTTATTTTGTTTTTATCTAAGCAGCCAGTATTCTTGCACTGCCTTCAGTTCAGTTTGTGACCCTGAGGAAGTAATGGATTGTGTTCCAATTGTAAGAAAATATGGCTGGAAAGTATCATAGTCGAGAAAAACACAAGACGGTAACCAGGCTGTGAAAAATGATACAACAAATATTGTTGATTTGTTTCAGTGGGCATGACTAATGGTAACTGAACTCAGATCCTGGGTTGAGGGGTGGTCAATACAGTACTGTTAATTGTAGCATTTTATTTTGTGTAATTTTTGCTTGATTTCTCCATCATTAGTGGCAGAAATTAGTGCTTGTTGAAGTTTTATGATGAAGTAACTAAGGATTATTTATCTTGAGTGTTTCAAATTTAGTACCTGAAGTCTTACAATGCAAGGCCTGGAGATAATGGGATTAGGGTACACAATATCTGGATGGCTATTTAGCAAATGAAACGTCAACATAAATAAACTTGAAGCGATACACATAAGAAGTAAACATATCAGACAATGAAGAGGGGTTAAGCTATGAATTCATCTTCATGACAAGGACTCTGGTGTTTGTCACAGACAAGAAATCACACCTGGCCCTAGCCCTCTATGTTTAACTATCCTCACACAGAGAGCCTGGCCACAGACTCAGAGCCTCCAAATCAGAAAGCACCAGCCTACCTACCTGAGCTAAAGGAGAACTCATCTGGCCTTCAAAACTAGGCTTCACGTCCACTCCTGACTAGGACTCCTTAGGTGAGGTGGAGGGCTCCTTTTTAAGCCAGACCTGGGAGTCCTTCTAGCATGTCAACACCATAACCAGAAAGCACTTCCAGTTTAGGCAGAACCTCCCAGTAGCTTAAACAGGGGTGTACTTCAGAACTACAACTCCCATGTAGCCTCATGGGTATCCATGCAGGAACTATGGTATAGGGAAGCTGCCATCTAGTATACTGGAGGAACTCAAGACCCCAGGAGGCAGCCTCCCCCTGTCTTTCTATTATACTGGACTCCTGACTAGGAAAAGGAACAGAAACCATTCAGAGTGGGATGGCCATCCACCCAGGCAAAGGAACACCACCCATCCATCCACCATCGATCACAGTATCCACTGCAGGCTCTTAGGAAGCTTGTGTCTATTCTGTTACCACCGGGCACATCACAGAAACAAACACTGAAAAGGGAGCCTGTAATTCATCAGTGTAATTACTTTCTAACCCAGTTTTACAGTGAGTAAACTGGGTTTGGTGCCAGGCCACTGCAGACAATAATAATTCATCTGTTTATTTTCTAAACATGTATCCATTTCAGAATTGCAGGTAGCCAGCGCTTTGGCTGACAGAATGGGGTGCACGTTGAGAACCAGCACTGGAGGAGACACGAGTCCTCTGCAAAAATGAAGAAGTCATTCATCCATCCATCCATTTTCCAACCCGCTGAATCCGAACACAGGGTCACGGGGGTCTGCTGGAGCCAATCCCAGCCAACACAGGGCACAAGGCAGGGAACCAGTCCCGGGCAGGGTGCCAACCCACCACAGGACACACACAAACACACCCACACACCAAGCACACACTAGGGCCAATTTAGAATCACCAATACACCTAACCTGCATGTCTTTGGACTGTGGGAGGAAACCGGAGCGCCCGGAGGAAACCCACGCAGACACGGGGAGAATATGCAAACTCCACGCAGGCTGGACCTGGGAAGCGAACCCAGGTCTCCTAACTGCGAGGCAGCAGCGCTACCACTGCGCCACCGTGCCGCCCTAGAAGTCATTCATCTGTACTAAAATCACCTATCCAGATCAAGGTCTGGGCAAGCCGTTGCCTCTCCTGACAACATTTTAATAGGATGTGGGAACCAATTCTGTGCATGGCACCAGTCCATCACAGGGGGCACAATCCACACTCACTCAGACTGGTCCATACAATAATACGATCGATAAATATTTAAGTGAGAGTTAAGCCAGCTACACTCTACCAAGGCTGGCCATGCCTGTCAGCCCACGCAAATGTCCACCCACCAAGGGCACAGCTTCTCACCAACAGCAGCAGCAGAGGTCCATTCCACATAAACCTTACCATTCAAGTCTACCACCGGGGCATAATGCCAAATTCTGTGGACATATTTTGTTGCTTTGATCAGCTGCTGGATTGATCAGCACTTACTTGCAGGACCAGCATGATAAAAGTTTGGATTACATAACGATTTGGTTTAAAGAAAGATCTTATAATGAAAAACAAACAGACATTAATGCTTGATGTTAAGTAAAAATAGGCAATATAACTTAAATTGCATCGTGATAATTGTATCCTATTTACTGATGCAGTCAGATGATAAAGTACAATAAGATGGAATTGCCTTTCCTGCTGATTTATGAGATCTAATGAGTAGTTTCTACGGTTTAATAAAAACCTTGACAGCCCAGCAGTGCCATTTCACTTCAGGAAGCGTCTAAAAATATGCAGACATTTTATTGAAGTCATTTCTCACTTGAAAGAGACATAATCCATAACAAAATTAAAAAAGGAACATGCTGAGTTTTGATAGACAATAGTATTGGGAAATAATGAAGCATCCTTTAGCTTACAAGTTGTCGCTGTGATGGAGGCTGAGGATCTTCTCCTTGGTCATTGGCTTCTTGCCTCAAAACCCAAGTCAGGAGGAGAAACTCCTTCACGCACAGAAGCCCTCCTGTAAGATGCAAAATGAAGTGTTCGCACATGAAGAAAAAGAAAATGAGATAAGAAAGGAAATTTGAAGATCAGGTGTGGTGGACAAGCGAGGTAGAGAAGTGTTGGATTGCAGAAAGGCCTTTAGCTGGGATTGGAAGTTCTTTGAATTTAAAAGGCGAGGTGAAGTATGTCTGCGATGTTGAATCACTGGGTACTGGCTGAGTTCAAACATCTAGAGCAATGGAGGTTGGTGACATTGGTTAGGAAATTTGATGAGACACTTGCAATCTTCATCAGGTGATTTCTTGCTGGTATCAACTGGGGACTAATCCAGGATCACTCAAGAGAGGGCTCAATGTGACATGAGGGCAAGTGCCATGAATGCTGAGTGAGCGCCCGCCACTGCACTGTGTAATGTGATAGGCTCCCAGGTACTGTACAAAGCAGAGGCCCAGTGTAGGCTGGGCAGAGCCGGGGGATCTTATTGCTTAGCTGGATAACTCGGGCTTGGATGCCCTGCAGTCTCAGAGATGACAAGTGGTGAATGGAAGTGTCCCCCTAACTGGTCCTTTACTCTGTGCATATTTTCAATGATGGCACAGGTGGTTACGTGGGTAGCATTGTGATTTTATACCGTATAGTGTCTTTCCTGTTTCCTGGAAGTTTTGGTTCTTCTGCATTGCCAATAGCCCATAACTACTACAAAATAATAAAGTAGCAACTCCATTACATCATTATGTACAGTCAAAATAGGTAATGATATTAACAACCTTAAACTTTTAAAGTTACTCTGTATACTTTATGGGTGTTTGTTTTTCTCAAAAGACATACAGACAGATAAATTGATAGATAGATAGAGGCAGGCAACTGTATAAAAAGGTACAATACAATAGACAGCGTTGATAAGGGGGATTTATTTTGGAAGTCTGACTTTTTTTTTGGATTAAATAACCTACAGCCATGATGGCCCACAAGATAAGACCACATTAAACTAAGAAGCTCATTCATGACATACTAAAAGTGAAAACATTATAGCTGAACAATAAGGACATCTATGCATTCCTACATCTATCCATCCATCCATCCTCTTCCGCTTATCCGAGGTCGGGTCGCGGGGGCAGCAGCTTGAGCAGAGACGCCCAGACTTCCCTCTCCCCGGCCACTTCTTCTAGCTCTTCCGGGGGAATCCCAAGGCGTTCCCAGGCAAGCCAAGAGACATAGTCCCTCCAGCATGTCCTGGGTCTTCCCGGGGCCTCCTCTCGGTTAGACGTGCCCAGAACACCTCACCAGGGAGGCGTCCAGGAGGCATCCTGATCAGATGCCCGAGCCACCTCATCTGACTCCTCTCGATGTGGAGGAGCAGCGGCTCTACTCTGAGCCCCTCCCGGATGACTGAGCTTCTCACCCTATCTTTAAGAGAGAGCCCAGACACCTTGCGGAGGAAACTCATTTCAGCCGCTTGTATTCGCAATCTCGTTCTTTCGGTCACTACCCATAGCTCATGACCATAGGTGAGGGTAGGAACATAGATCGACTGGTCAATTGAGAGCTTTGCCGTACGGCTCAGCTCCTTTTTCACCACGACAGACCGATGCAGAGCCCGCATTGGACGCCGCACCGATCTGCCTGTCGATCTCACGCTCCATTCTTCCCTCACTCGTGAACAAGACCCCGAGATACTTGAACTCCTCCACTTGGGGCAGGATCTCGCTCCCAACCCTGAGAGGGCACTCCACCCTTTTCCGGCTGAGGACCATGGTCTCGGATTTGGAGGTGCTGATTCCCATCCCAGCCGCTTCACACTCAGCTGAGAACCGATCCAGAGAGAGCTGAAGATCATGGCCTGATGAAGCAAACAGGACAACATCATCTGTAAAAAGCAGTGACCCAATCCTGAGCCCACCAAACCGGACCCCCTCAACACCCTGGCTGCGCCTAGAAATTCTGTCCATAAAAGTTATGAACAGAATTGGTGACAATGGGCAGCCCTGGCGGAGTCCAACTCTCACTGTAAACGGGTTCGACTTACTGCCGGCAATGCGGACCAAGCTCTGACACCGGTTGTACAGGGACTGAACAGCCCTTATCAGGGGGTCCGGAACACCATACTCCCGGAGCACCCCCCACAGGATTCCCCGAGGGACACGGTCGAATGCCTTTTCCAAGTCCACAAAACATATGTAGACTGGTTGGGCAAACTCCCATGCACCCTCCAGGACCCTGCTAAGGGTGTATAGCTGGTCCACTGTTCTGCGACCAGGACAAAAACCACACTGTTCCTCCTGAATCCGAGGTTCGACTATCTGATGGACCCTCCTCTCCAGAACCCCTGAATAGACTTTTCCAGGGAGGCTGAGGAGTGTGATCCCTCTGTAGTTGGAACACACACTCCGGTCCCCCTTCTTAAAGAGGGGGACCACCACCCCGGTCTGCCAATCCAGAGGCACTGTCCCTGATGTCCATGCGATGTTGCAGAGGCGTGTCAACCAAGACAGTCCTACAACATCCACAGCCTTGAGAAACTCCGGGCGTATCTCATTCACCCCTGGGGCCCTGCTACCAAGGAGTTTTTTGACCACCTTGGTGACCTCAGTCCCAGAGATGGGGGAGCCCACCTCCGAGTCCTCAGGCTCTGCTTCCTCACTGGAAGGCATGTTAGTGGGATTGAGGAGGACTTCGAAGTACTCCCCCCACCGTCCCACAACATCCCGAGTCGAGGTCAGCAGCGCACCATCCCCACCATATACAGTGTTGACACTGCACTGCTTAATTTTTAACTAATTTATTCAGTTTAGGAATGAAAAGAGCAAGTGCATATCCCAGATGGATGAGGTTCCAGTTCATAGCAGGACACAGCTGCACACATGGCACCCACACTCTATCATACAGGGTCAGCTTAAGAGTCGCCATCCAACTCCTGTCATGCACCTGCTTCAGTATGTTCACATCTTTCAAAATACCCAAATTTGCCTCTCAGTGTGTTATCAGTGCCAGCTGGAAGAGGAGCAGACTGTGAAAGTCTGAAACCCAAATAAATAAAGGGGGCACTCGGCTTGATGTGATGTGTCACTCGCTTCCTCTAAGTTTCACTCCTTTCTCATACACAGCAGTAACCATCAAGTACATGAGCTCCAAGAATCATCCAGTGTCTGCTGTGCCACAGACCAAGTCTCTGAAATGAGTGTCTACCCCTACTCTCTGACACGTGACTAAAAACACCAAGTGAGCTGAACTGTACAAACAGCATTAGTCACGTCAAGCTTAGTGTTGTTGTTTTTATTAATAACCCGGACCTTCTGATTCATTCCAGCCAGTTGTGCTCATCTCATTACAAAAGCTACTCGTAGATGCCTAATGAGTTTTAGTAGTGATTCTAATTAAGATAATTAAATTAATAGGAAAACTGAGAATTTAGAAAATAGGATACGTTACACTGACGAGGTGGGGGGCGGGGGAGGAGGAAGAGAACAACAGATGAATCTGTGCCAATGGCTACAAAAAGACCTCTGTACTGCAGATTCTCCGGGGTGTTTATCAGCAGTCATTTTGCGTATTACATCTTACTCTGGTATTGACTTTCTGCATGTTCTTGTTTTTCTCCCATCTCCTTTACCACTCCAAGCACTCAGTAAGTTTAAAGTGGCTCACTGAGAATCAGGATGAACACAATGAACTCCTCCCAGGCTCAATCCTGCTAGAATGGTGGCTGAATGGGCTGCATACACAAGTTCAAATCTACCAATTTTGATTTTATTTCGCTTCTGAGAACCTTGGCACATTTCTAACAAGATGTGGAGCACACTGCCATGTCCAGCACAATTCTTGTCAAAGCCTCGTGTTTATTTATGACTTTTTGCACTTTGCTGTCATTTGCTAGAACAGCAAGAATAAACAGTGAGGCAGAAATCTGAATCGCAAAGTGAAAGCAGCAAAGAGACACACGATTCAAAATTTTTACAGCTACATAATGCTTACACTACAAAAAAAAAAAAAAAAAGAGAACTATAAAGACTTCTAGAAGAATATCTCGTACCTAGCTAGTCATTCAAACAAGTCATTTCAGAGGCCATGCTGGGGAGATGTGCTTCCACTTATCACCTTGGTATTTGTGTTTATTCATTGAGTGAACTGAGAGACTCAATGAACATTGATACACACTCGGTGTCCAGCTTTTGGGCCGCCTCTCCAGTATTTGGCTTGACCTCCTTCTGCCTCCATAACAGGCAGGATGGATTCCTTAGGGATGGTACTCCATGCTGACTTAATACCATCGCAAATTCCTGGTGAATCTTTGGCCCAACTTTCATGTTGCAAACTCTCACTCCATCTTATCCCAAAGGATAACTCAATTGGATTGGGTTCTGGGGATTTTGTAGGTTATTGGATTACACCGAAGAGATGCGTGTTCTCTGACATGGCAGAATATCCATTTATAAAGGGGTTCACATGATCAGTGGTAATGTTTGGGTATGCTGTGGCATTCAGAGGGCACGGAGATGATATTCAAAGGCCTAAAGTGTGCCAAGAAAACATTCACACGTTATTAAACTACCACCACTAGCCCGGACTACTGACTCGAGACAGAAGGGGTCCATGGAGCTATGCTGTTTACAACAAATTCTGACCCTGTCATCTGCATGTAAAGGCATGATCCAAGGTTCATCAGACCAAGAGACATTTTTCTACTCTTCACTCTTCCAGTTTTGTTGATCACATGTTCACAGGGCTTGAACCTGGCAGTGTGTACTGTCGTTGTAGCTCATCCTCTTCAATATCTGACATGCTGTGCGTTCAGAGATGTCCTCCTCCATGCCTCAAAGGTAAAGAGCTGTTATCTGTGGCCATTATCTGATAATCTTTCTCATTAATAGGACAGCATCTTCTTTGATGTTTTTTGTTTATGGCCTTGTTCTCTGTCAGATGTAGGGGCTGCAGTGAGTGACCAGCTGGCACCAGCAATCATACCACAGTCAATGTGGTTTAGATCAGGCATCCAAACTAATGTCTGGACAAACAATATCCATATGCAGTATAAAATTAGGAGCAGCCACATGACGGGCTGTTTGAGGAATAAGACATTTTATGTTCAAGAGCAGGTGGACCTAATAACATGGCCAATGGGTGCTATATACAGTAAATAAACTTTACTACGGTACTATTATTATTATTTATTAAATACGCACTTTTGGTTGGTGACATATTGGACCCAGGTTCAGTTGCAGTCACATCTCTATAGATTTTACAGTCTAGATGCATCCATACGGTTTTCCCCAAGCATACCTTAACATTGATGTTAGCATGAGGTCAGAATGGACAGCTGGACTTTTACTATATGAATCGCAAAACAGCTGCACTCAAGTACTGTTTCACAATTATCAGATAACAAGGTTGTTTCACTCAGCCTCACTGCACAGTTCAATTCTTTACCAGGAGTTAACAGTGCCCAGTTATCTAATTTAAGGGTCATGGTAGGCAGAGGCAGCACTGGACACAAAGCAGTAGCCAGCAGTATCAGTATTAATACTGTCATGCGTCCAGTGAAATTCTTACCTGCATATCTGAACACCATTCAACTAGTAGAGTCCTCTCTAGTGTCATGCTAAATGAGAGGACATTAAAAGACATAATACTATTTTATATAATAGAAAATACAGCTTACCTGTTTGTATGGGGGTGGAAACAAGCCACACTGAAGACTGTTTTAATCCAGTAAATGATCAAACCAACCATACCAAACAGTGGCTGCTAAATATACAATAAACTAAGAGCTGTAACAAACTTAAAAAAGACTGAATAACAAGCTGCTACAGTATGTAGTTTTCAAACAAGCCAAACTAAAGACTATTTTCTCAAACTCAAACTGCAGATAGTAGTATAAACTGCTACTGTATGTATTAATTAAAACTCTAAATCTTTATTGATTTGAACATAATTCTTTTGGAATACCAAAAAACAGAATGCTAAATAATATAAGCATGATAAATGGTTTTAAGATTATCGATCAGTTATGTAATCAGTGTTAACTCCACATTATAGGTGGCGCAGTGGTAGTGCTGCTGCTTTGCAGTAAGGAGATTGTGGGTTCACATCCCGGGTCCTCCCTGTGTGGAGAGCGCTTTGAGTAGTGAGAAAAGTGCTATATACCCTGTACATGTAAAGAATTATTATTATTATTAATTATTAAAAGGGGCCTTTAAGTTTGGGATGCATGCTCCACAAAGAGAGACAAGATCTCCACCACCACCTAGACAACACGCCTGCATTCCCATTGAAACTGAGAAGAAGCAAAATCTTAGCCAACTGAAGAAACTCTAAAGTAGCTATGCAGACAGGTTTGAAGGGGACTCTCCCTCATCATATGTATCCTTAAAAAGAAAGCAGTGTAAACTCGTGGGTCTGGACCTGAAAGGGTCACATTCCTCAGGTGGCCGGTGACTGTTAAATGGGACAGGGCTACCTGAACAAGCTGGTCATATGAGCAGTTCCTGAGAGTGTTGAAGGTGGGGGCGCACTTTTGTTTGTCTCCCTGCTGCTAAAGTGCCGTCAGTCTGGGTGCATGACTGCAGGTAAGCTGTGGGGTTTGGGGGGGTGTATGTGTGGCAGATGAATTTCCTCTGACGGGTGACCATTGTGAAGTAAGGCTGGTGGCATGAATGAGTGGGCACAAAGATGAAGCAGCTGAGAGAGTGGAGCAGCAGAAGACCTGTGTGGTGTAGAGCAGTGGTCCCCAACCTTTTTGACAGCAAGGACCACTTTACTAGAAGCAAATTTTTCCAGGGACCGGTTGGGGGTGGGGGTGGGGGTGGGATTCTGAGGAGTCAGGGTGGGTTCGTAGGGCAGTTTTATACACAATTTACATTACATTTCTATTAAGTTATTAAGCAGTTCGCATACGTTTGCAACCCGAGATTTTTCTACTTTTTTTGCATATAACAAAGACATATGCATTGCACATCACAAACATTAACACTGTTATCGTTTTTTTCGTGTCTGCCGTTTCTATAGGAGGGTGACAATGAGTTAAATTCCAATGAATGTTTTTCAGATGTTAACAAGCAATAAGCAAAAGGTATCACTGGAAACCACAGAAAACAAAAACAGCAAAAAAAAAAAAAAAAAAAAAAAAAACAGTACAAGGAAAGTTCAAAGAAGATTTTTTTTTTTTTTTTTTTTAACAATGTTTCTGTTTGGGAATCGTTGTGCAAATGTGCACATCTGAGCTGCGACCACAGATCTAACTGCTCTGCGGATGATTCATTCAAGCATTTCAAAGTAATTTCGTTGTAATGAAAGTGTAAATGTAAATCTGCCGAATGTACTTCATAGTAACGAGATTTCTATAGACTCGTGTCATATGAGGAAACTGTCGGGACCATCAAAATACAGTACTTTGTTGTAATACTCTCTCACCTCTGTCTCTCTCTTCTCTCTGCGCCGTTGCAAAGCCCGCCCGCCAAGCGTTCTGAAAAGTCTGAGTAAGTCTCTGTTGCCGGGCAGTTCTCTCGCGGCCCGGCTGTCAGACGGCTGCGGCCCAGTAGTGGGCCGCAGACCGGGGGTTGGGGACCCCTGGTGTAGAGGACCAGCTGATGAAACAGGTAGAGATCACAGAAACCAATGGTGCTTCTGAGGGCCAGCTTTGTGCAGTCCATTCCTCTGTGTCTCGTACCTGCAGGTCATTACAGCATCCACAGAATATATTTTAAAGAGTATTTCCTATGTTATGCTACAATTTGTTTTATGGGTTTTATTCATTTCGCTTTGTTGCCATTGCAAGTATATACAGGTACTGTTTGCATAGTATGGGCGGCACGGTGGCGCAGTGGTAGCGCTGCTGCCTTGCAGTTAGGAGACCCGGGTTTGCTTCCCGGGTCCTCCCTGCGTGGAGTTTGCATGTTCTCCCTGTGTCTGCATGGGTTTCCTCCCACAGTCCAAAGACATGCAGGTTAGGTGGATTGGCGATTCTAAATTGGCCCTAGTGTGTGCTTGGTGTGTGGGTGTGTTTGTGTGTGTTCTGCGGTACTACCCCTGTACTAACCCCTACTCTCTCTTCTGTTTCCTTTTCCGCTGTCCTTTTGGTGGTTTCTTGCACCACCACCATCTACTCTAAGTACCATGATGTTCCAAAAATGATGGATGGATTAAATGCCAGAAGTCTGTATGACCATCAGCATCAAGTGACTCCGTGAGAACCCTAACTACAAAGAGGACTATTTCATTTATGTTAGGTAGAATGCCCAGAGGGGACTGGGCGGTCTCGTGGCCTGGAACCCCTACAGATTTTATTTTTTTCTCCAGCTTTCTGAAGTTTTTTTTTTGTTTTTTCTATCCACCTTGGCCATCGGACCTTACTCCTTTTCTACGTTAACTAATGTTGTCTTATTTTAATTTCTTATTTTGTCTTTTATTTTTCTTTTCTTCATTATGTAAAGCACCTTGAGCTACTTTTTGTATGAAAATGTGTTATATAAATAAATGTTGTTGTTGCCACCCTGCCCGGGATTGGTTCCTGCCTTGTGCCCCGTGTTGGCTGGGATTGGCTCCAGCAGACCCCCGTGACCCTGTGTTCGGATTCAGCGGGTTGGAAAATGGATGGATGTTTGCATAGTGTCATCAGCACCTAGTGTGGGCGAGTGCCACATTCCTAAACAGCTGAGAACAGACATCTTCAAAAGGAACGCAACCCGGTGAATTGGCACCTGCTTCGGTAAGTGTGTTGAGGTGTTGAGCTACTCTCAGGTCTGCAGACAACCGTTTGGTCTACTCATGTCCGTTTAATAATTCTCATTACTAGAGGCAGCTATCCACACGCGAGTGAGGCAGTACAAATGGGGTGCTATAAAGTAGCTACTCAGAAGTCTCATTTTGCTTAAAGCAGCTGTCTAGGGCAGATAAGACAGTACATGTGTGGCACTATAAAGCAGCTACACAGAATTCCAACTTTACTTAAGGCAGATTACGCTGTACACATGGGGTGCTATAAAGCAGACATACAAGGCATTCAAACACACATCATAGTTAGCTAGAACTATACAGCACAGGCGAACTCCCACAATAATACACTGGTGTACTCCTTACTCCTGATTCTGGGCTCCAAGTATTTTAAAATTTAGTGCAAAAAACAGACTATTTATATCTTGCAGTAGAAGCTACAATTCTTTGCTACAATTACACTTTAAAGCATACCTTCTTCCATGAGCAGGTCTTTGTGAAGTGCAGTAGTGCATTATTTTCTAATATTTTGCTCTGTACTAACAATAATAACTTGCCATTTTCCCTTCATAATACATATGGTCAGCCTCCCTTATACATCCATTAGGTTTGCTGCTTGTTAAGAATCAGCCACTTGACAGCACCGCTGAGCTCTTTCTTGTCATTTGCTATTGGGATAGGCCAAAGCAAGCACCTTTGTCATATAGGCAAGGTGCACCTCCTCAATTACAGGGCCTATCCAAGCAGCTCAAAGCACAATGTGGGTACAAGTCCTAAATGAGGCCACCCACATTTAGTCATCAATCCTGCTTTACAGTTATGGAAGCCCTCTATCTTGGACCATTCACCATTCCACTATCCACCCCTGTTGGTCGGCATGTGCTGTACAGAAGCAGATATCAGGAAAGTCCTACCAAGGAAGATCATGTTGGCATCTTAGACAGTAATATGATATTCCATTCATTTTCTGTGCCTTCATTGTCCACTGCAGCATCAGGTGCAAGATAAGAGGCAGCTGCAGATGGGGTGCCAGTGTTTCACAGGGCACACACATTTGTAGGAGCTAATTTAGACTCAACCAATAAACACATTTTTTTTTCAGATATGGGAGGAAAATGAAGGCAACCTGAAAATACACTAAAGCAGACACAGAGAGAACATGAAAAATGTACACAGACAATGACCAGGTTGGTAACTGACTGAAGTCGTACCACTGCAGCCTTATTCATTTTCTAAAATTATCAATAATTTGCATAAAGCCGAGGCTCTTCACGTTATTAAAAAGTCCATGCTTATTACTGGATACTTAAAAGCGCTGCATGATTAACAGTTTTCTTATTAGAGCATTCAGACATTCTAAATGAAAGAAGGAAGATGAAGCCAAACGAATCTAAATTTAATTAACTTGTATTTTTACGGAGTCGAATCTTCTGTTTATTACATCTTTAATCTTTTGCCCTGCAGATAAAAGAAATATTAGTGGCAGCCATTAAATTCACATTCTACAAGGTTTATTAACGTCTGCAAAACTAACGTACTATTGGTGCAGCCCTGATTGCTGCGGCCACCTTTGGGGTTTATGGCACATTGTACTATGGAAGAGCAGATAATGGGACATGGGCACATATTCATTGTTGTCCAGAATGTTAAAACTAACACCTTTTTAAAATTGTCATTCACTCCAAAACCGTGTGTGGGAACAGACATGGCGAAGATAGATAGATAGATAGATAGATAGATAGATAGATAGATAGATAGATAGATAGATAGATAGATAGATAGATACTTTATTAATCCCAAGGGGAAATTCACATTCACATCGCAAAACTGCAATCAACTGTGAAGCCTGCTAGCCAGCACAGTTTACATTTGCTACTGAAATCCGAGTCCATTTAATTTGAAGTTTACCCTACAAACCCCAGAATTAACTTTCACTTAGCTATCCACTTTCTAACTGCTTATATAGTTCAGGATGACGGCTGAGCTGAAAATGCGGCAGTGGTGACCACTGCACTGTCCGTTGGGAGAGTTAACTCATTCACTTCATTCTAATTTAAAATGCTACCCTCTCAAACAATAAAGTCTACTTTAACTAAAATGTACAGTATGTCTTAAGGCTTTGGAAACAAATCCAAAGCAACCACTGTTTCAGTCTTAACAATAGTTTTATACCATTGCATGTTTTTTGACATTTATTGCTAATACTGTACCATCATTGTTAGGTTTAGTAATTTACATCCACTTCCTTTTTGATATTTTCATACCGGTCCTGACTCCTTGTGTTGCTATTGCTCCCTGAACTCCACCAGTGCTCATTCCAGGACAGCCTTCTAACTTCAACCAATCAACTCCAGCATCAGCCTCAGAAATTATAAAGCACAAAAATTCATGTAAAATTAAAAATCCTACAAACTTGGATGCAGTGTCATTTCTAGCCTTTATTGCCTGCCCCGTCAATTCTCTAGAGTGTGTGTGTTCACCCTGTGATGGGCTGGCACCCTGTCCAGGGATTGTTCCTGTCTTTTGTCCGATGCTTAGTGGAATAGGCTCCAACTTCCCCACAACTCTAACTAGGCTAAGTGGGGATGGATGGATGGATAGATGAAACATGGGCAGAGACACTTGGAGAATGTGCAGGTCAAAATTTGAACCCAGACCTCGTGGGCTGTGAGGCAGCATCTCTAACCACTGTGCCAGCAAAATAAGAATGATCTCAGTCATTAATCCAAACAGACCAAGAGAATGAAAACGACAATCAAGCTACATGGGGTCCCCACCGTGATAATAATAAAAATTCTTGATATTGTAATATTCCAATGTCAGACACATAGCTTTCAGTGGAAAAATTAACAATGCAACCTTTAGTCTTGTGACTGACTGGCAAGACGCTAATTGGATGTTATGGGGGAGAAAGAGAATGCCTACGAGGCACTAGCTCACCTGGGACGCTAGAGGGCAGCCCTCTCCTGCAGCGCAGACTGGGAGTGAGAATTTGGCGCAGCCTGACGATTTGTCCTACTTTGTCGAAGTATCCTACCGTAGTTTATTTCGACACATATATCTATCGATCGTTATAATAAATAACACTAACTAAACATCCTACCGAAAGAGACACAGCCTGATGCAAAGATTTCACAAGACGGTCATTACTTGTGCATGGATACAATGGCCTGTACAAGATTAAAAGTCAACAGTAAACTGTAATAAATGCATTAATGTAGTAAGGCTAAGAAAAGCATACATATTACTGAAATACAGTTGTAGAGAAAAGCCAAGCAAAATGACACCTTTTATTGGCTAACTAGAAAGATTACAATATGCAAGCTTTCGAGGCAACTCAGGCCCCTTCTTCAGGCAAGATGTATCTTGCCTGAAGAAGGGGCCTGAGTTGCCTCGAAAGCTTGCATATTGTAATCTTTCTAGTTAGCCAATAAAAGGTGTCATTTTGCTTGGCTTTTCTCTACATTCATAATGGCTAACACGGTACAACACCCTAGTACTACTGAAATACAGTTGGTAAGCTTCGAGAAAAGTTGCGTAATTTTTGTCTGCGCATGCGTAGTATCAGTGAGTAGATCATTTCGATGGGTAGGGTGTTTCGTTAGAACACCGGCAGGGGGAGCTGCTGAGTGTGGCAGTGGCTTTCCATCATACCTGGGAGTGATTCCAGGTAATATTGATGAGGCACCTGAAACGCTCCCAGGATCTGTTTAAAGGGTGTTTGCCACTGCTAATTTAAAGCGAGAGTCGGGAGGAAGAAGACAGAGCTTACCAGAGAGGGAGTGGAGGCAGAAAGCCGCCAAAAGAAGATTTGTCGTGTGCTGAACTGTAATTTAGATCGGTGTTGTAACGGTGAGAAGTGAAGTAGAGTGGTTCCCACAGGAACAGTAATAAGATCGTGTGCTGTGCGGTAAAATCCTGTGTCGGGTTAGGGCGGCTCTACGCGCTGCTGGCGTCCACAGTCTCAATTATACTAATCATAATATGAATCACAAACCATCTTTAGCTTCAAAGAACAGCAGCCACTTGACATGAAACAACTCCCAATTTGTATCTGCAATATGTGGTTCCCTCTCGTTAACCAAAAAAAAAGCAGCCTCAGTAAATGAGATTGTGTTAAATGATGAGCAGCAAACGTCCACAAGGGTGGGTGGTTATTGCTGTGAAGAACAGTAAGATTTGTATAAGAGGATATTTATAAGATAGGAATGAATGGCTTAAAAAGAAAACACTTGAGAAGAGCATGAAAAACACCTGGACTACTGACATCGATTGACATTAACCAAGGGCTTTGTGATTGTTTTCTCTATTTAAGATGCCCCGATGACACGGACTTAACTTGGGTTACTGTTAGGAAACGCCTTACAGAATAGCGCGGTTTTGTTTTAGAACACATAAATGCAAGAAGAAAGGCAGAGTCTCTTAAAGAGAGAGAATGCGCGGTGGTACTTACCGGTTTGTTCTCCAGGTGCACAGGAAGAGCGGCCGCACGTTTGGGTCGATGGTATGGCGGGCCGATTCATTTTTTTTTTGTTTTTTTTGGCGGGCGGCAGGTGCTGAGGCTGCTGGGAATCTCGGGGCGTGACATGCGTAGATGAGGCTTGGGTTGGGCGCGTGACCGGGGAGAGAGTTGTTAGACCCGGGTCAGGTGATCTGTGAGCCCGGGATAAACGCGGGTCTGTTTGCTAGGATACGGTCAGTTCAGTTTAGAGGGAGATCAGTTCGGTTGAGTTGTGGAGCGGGAGAAGTCCGGAGCGGTTTTAGGACGAATTCTGTATTTTTAAACTGTCCCTCTGGGAAGCCCTCTCTCCGCGTTTAAACAGCGAGAACGGTTTTTCCAGATTTGAAGGGTGGCAAGTGGGCCACCCTTACAACGTGATTTGATTTTGAGAAATGTGCTTTTAATGCACATTTTATTATCCACGTTTTTTGTATTAAATATAAAGACTCCACTAAATGTGTTTACGTAAATTCTTTTTAAACTAATATCTACTTTGGCACAATACTGCACCTCGACGTGCGGGTTTTATTATTCACGATTTTTGTATACCTTGTACTTTTTTGAAAGACATGTAATTGAATACATATTTAAAAATATTTGATACCAGTAACAGCATACTGTACGATAATGTGCAACAAATACACTTGACCTTACTCCGCACCCATACGCATCTGCCGCCGTGCTGCCGAGAGTTGATTCTACAATACAATAAAATAAAAAAAGTAATAATTCCAAAACTCTTCGCTTTTAATATCAAGTTGTAGTGTAGAGTTTCAGCGTAGATGTATACCAAATTTCAGATTACAGGTTATTTGATTTTTGACTTTGATCATGGAGGTCAATCATCACACCGAAAGCAGACAGTAGACATCACGTGGTATATGTCTACCAAATTTCACGTCAATAGGTCAAATGGTTTGCGAGCTACAGGTGATTTAAAATCCTGGAGAAACGGACAGCTACAGTAGCGTATTATATAAGAAGATCTCTTACCGTACATGTACCCTCTGCACTTTTCCTTTGTATCTTCGCATGTCTGAACCTCTCTTGCCTGGTGGTTCATCTCTCGACCCCGTTCCCTTAAAGCCCGCTTCTCCGATTTTGTCATTTTGAGGTGCATTGTTCTCCTCCTGGCTGCTGTTTAGCCATCATCAGTGGTAGATGGGCTCCCATTACCCACTATGAAAACCTCATTCATATTCTTGCGTGGCTGTGCCTAGTTAGAGTTTATCGATTCAACGTTACTTGGTTAAGTTATTCACATTGTTGTCATTGAAATGTTTCATTTTAACCCCTTTGACAAACTGACCAATCCGTTTGAAGTTGGTATTGGTACACTGTATTAATCCCAGAGGGGAAATTGTCTTTTCGCATGACATTTGGAGGCCGTAGAGCAGGGTCCGCCGTTGCACAGCAAGTGCCCTTGAAGCAGTTTTCAGGTTAAGGACCCAACAGAGTAGGATCTCTTCTGGCAGTAATGGGATTGTAACTGGCAACCTTTTAGATATCAACACAGATCCTTAGCCTCAGAGCCACCACACCACTTGGAGGGACCTTAACACACACACACACACATTAGCATTTTATTATATAGATTTACACTTAAGTGCATTTTTGGTGTTGTTTTTAAATTATTGCCAATTTTGGCACAACAAAGGCCCTTTTTTATGCTGCACCCGCTGTGTCTGCCTTCTTTATTGCTCCACTGACCCTCAGTTCCAATACTCAATGTTCCTAGGCAGACAAAATGAGGTACTGTACGTGGATACTTACTTCAATTGCTGCCTGTCTCCAACACCATAATTTGTCTTTATTTTCTTTTTTTAACAGCATTGAACAGACAGATAGATGGGCCGATCAGAAAAGTACTCCGGCCAAAACGAAAGAGAGAACAATAACAGCAAGCCTTCATGATCAGCTATGCTGACTTAAACCTTTAATGGCAGCTGAAAAATGAAATGAAGGGAGTAACTGACCATAAAACAAAAAATAATCACAACATCCCCCTGCAGTGTGGGGACATTAAGAGAAATGACAAGCAGGAGTTAAGAATCATGCCATAAAAAAACCTCTGGATGGTAACACTGGTTACTCACAGCTCCTGGCCCAGGCACCATCTGTGTGTAGCCGACTTCTACTTTCCTGGCCTACTTCGGTGCTCTTCCTCATCCTAAACGTGCAGGTTAAACTCTAATCATGTCTGGTGTACTTTATGTGGGATAAGAGATTGGCACCCCCATTTGAGTTTAGTTGTTCTCTTATACTCCGTACTGCCAGGACATGAACCTGTACTGGAATAAGGAGATTTAGAAAATGAATGAAAGGAAGATAAGGAAATTTAGCCAAATTACTTACCTTTCGCCTCTGGGGCATCTTTTCTTCTCTGTGTTATCAGGCAATTCAAAGCTTCCTCTTGACATCCCAAAATGAAAGCTTATACTCTACGTTCCTTATATAATTTCTGCACAATATACATTTGTTTATTATTTTTCTATCGATTGATTGTATTATTTGTCCTGTGAGTCTGTATCTTTGTTTTTTTGCATTTCAGCTGCTGTAGGCATCTAAATTTCCCAGATATTAATAGAGTTTATCCAATCTAATAAGCACCCACGTGACACCCTGATCAAGGGGTGTCAGAACAATTCAACCCACCACGGATCAGAATCCAGTGGTCCATCTGTCATTACACCCCGATGGGGCCGCTCCCTTCATACACAGATTGTAAAATGTGGCCCATTTATTGACAGCTTGACCGACAGGCTTTAAATCAGACAAAGAGTAGGCTTCGGTTCAAAAGGCATTTAATATCCTGCTGCCTTTTTTGACATGCAGGCTGACAGATCACTACATGAACTCTCTGCCCACCTAGAGTTGCCAGACATCCCTTATATATGGGACATGTTCCATATTTGATAATTTTGTCTCCTGTCCCATACTGATCTTTCAGGGACACCAAATGTAACGTATTTAGTTCATTTTCAAATTTCATAATAAAAATATATTTTTACTACCTTCTTACGGTACTTAGTTGTAACTTTATAAGCAATTATACTTTCTGTTCTCAGATTCTTTTGATGAAAATAACCCAAATGTAACGAGGAAACGAGTGTTTGCTGCCTGTTTGCAACTTGCTCAGGTGCTATGGGTGGCTGAGGACAGCGACACTCTTACAGTTTTGCTCTCCAGCCGCGCTGCTGTGCAGTTCTGGATCAGCATTGCAACATAACGGGGTCGACAAAGAGTGTTGTTACAACTTGAGACGGCCCATTTTTTTCTAACTGCCTATATTAAATAATATTTGTTGTCTGTATTAAATAAATATCTTCAAATGGTTTCACTTTTACAGAATTGTTTTAGCTTGTATTAAATAATTTTCAAATGATTTTACTTTTGTTCTCCTCATAACCCATTAAAATCCTTGCTTTATGTTTTTAACTTATGTCTCTACTTTTATATAATATATTGGTCTGGGTGTATAGGGGGCATGTATAAATTTATATATATAGTAATTTAGAGAGAGATGTTAAGAGTGTCCCGTATTTCTCATTTTCTAATCTGGTAACCCTATGCCCACCACCCTACCTCTTCTCTGACCTCTCCCATAATTTTCCTCCAGTGTCACATTCCATATTCTAGCATTACACTGCATTTCAAAGTACAAATCACCAGGTCACGTTGAGCGGGTTACCACAATATTTGAACATCTCATGAAGCCAATCAGCCTTAATTGTTTTAGTGCTACTTCTATTTGCCAACAGCACTTTAAAATATGAGAAGGGAAAACAGCAAAATAGAAGAAAATTCTGGTTTGGACAGCAACACTACATACTGTAAAAATGGAGAGCCGGGCTCAGCAAGGCATCCAAAGGATAAAAGGGACCCACCATCCTGATCAACACGATGCGATACGCTTCTTACTAAACAAACACACCTTAGCTGCCATGCTGCATTCCATTTATGCCACAGCCAGATTACTTACTTATTCCCCTCATATCTGCTAAACAGCCAATCACCACGATTAATTTACAGGGAGAGATTTAAATGGATACAGTACCAGTCAAAAGCTGCACACACCAGACAGTTGACAGAAATCGATAATCTTTTTTTTAATCAAGATACCGTTAAATCGATTGAAGAATTGTACAAAGACGTTACAAGTGTTGTTAATGGCTATCACTGCTTGGAAGGACTGACTTTTTAACTTATTATTTTCATAATCAAGCATTTCAAAGCTGTCTAGAAGGATCAACTAATAAAATGAGCGCTCCGTTCTAAAACTAGCTTGGCAGCTCACGTCACAGATTTAGCACAACACTTAAGAAGGATCACCTCAGAACGTGCATGAATTTCCAGAAATTTGTGCTTGTGCAGCCTTAAGCCCATATCACATTAGATGATTTTTTCAGCAATGTTCAGTTGTGGCCTTTATTAAAATAATCTTAGCCAGTCGGTGGCACGCTGCCATGAAGACAATCGCCTCATGTAACACACTTGACAACAGACTCAAACGAGTCTACAACTAGCTACGAGAAAATCAAATGGGGTAGTTGATGGGGAGGAACGTGAACGTGGTAGAGATGACAACCAATGAGTGCTCATCCAGGAGATCAATGCATAGAATGATGTGGCAACAAAGAATAAAGAACACGTGTGCTATGAACTTCAAACGCAAACAGAAGAGTGGCTCGTCTGTCTGATGTCTCACATTTTATCTACTTAAACAGAATGGCAAAAAGATTTAAAAACAAGATCTGTTGAACTCGCTGCAGCTGTTAACCCCTTCGTATAGCGCTGGCTGCATCAGGCAGTGTGTGCTTGGTAGGTAAATGTAACATGGCTGTGATTTCGAGGTGTGTAATCAGACAATAAGATCAGCAAATATGATACACCCCACAACAAAAAAAAAAAAAAACGTAATGTAACATCAGTGACAATAGATGATTTTTAAACACTTCACTCCAACATCTTTTCCATGTTTCAAAGTACCCAGCTAACCCTTTTTAAAAATACATTTATGTGCCTATTTGTTACAATAATCCTGATGCCATGCGCCCTTGAAATTTTTTAATTTGGGGGGAAGCTAACCCTAACTTGACGATTACCTTTGTGTGATTTGTTTTTGAGGTTTACCTTACATTAACAGTACGTTCATAAAAGAACGTCATACTTAGAAATTATTCAATACAGCAGCCTTATTAACACACAGAAACCATAATAACGTGAATAATGTACTTGCTCTCTCTTACGTTCCAGCACACACTTTACTTGGGATATCAATGTTCAAACTGAGGAGATAAAAAAATGTGTTTAGTGCACAAATCACAAATTGTTCGGATTACGACTTCTTAGCCTTGTGAAGGTGGCCATTTTATCAAATGACTTTTTGTTCACCGGTCTGGTACAACCATTTAATAAACCAAATGGAAGAACAGTTTTATATACGACAATTCTACATTTTGCTTCCCAATTTTATATTTCAGTTTTCCACCACTTTTAAGATACATTACCATATCTGTAATCTGCTATCACTTCTAAAGTCTTGTTTCTCAAATAGTATCAGTTTATCAACCTGTATGCCAAAAAACGTACCTTTGAAATAAGAAGCAATTCTCAAGAATGGGAAACGACTATAATAATGCCTTTTTATGGCGAGATTCAAGGAAAACCAAAAACTGTAGATCTAGTTAAACAACAATCGTTTCAAATAATGTGCATAATGCAGATTGAGCAGTTGTTAAAGAGGTAGTATGTGCGGCAGCTGATTTCTTATTGCTTCTTGAAATGTCACATATCGATGATGAACCGTTTGTGCAGTCTACCCATTCTTCATGTCTCCTGTGTCAGTTTTCCTATCACACACACCAAAGACAGGCTTGTCGGGTTGCTTGACAATTCTAAATTCGCTGTTTGTGAAAGGTAGTGTGCCCATGTGTGCTCTGGAGCCCTGCAACTCTAAAATGGATGAAGAGAGATGATTAGGTTATCCATATACTGTATATCTACACATACACTACCAGTCAAACGTTTTAGAACACCTCAGTTTTTCTTCAAATGTAATCAGTTGAAATGCAACGAATAACCTAAAATGGTGAAAAAGTAAGCAGTAAACTGCCAGAGGTTTAAAGTTTAGGTTAGCAAAAACTGAAAAAAGGACATTTCCGAATACTATAAATGTGTCTTCTTCAGGGAACAACTAACAGTTTACAACCTACAGTTGTTCTGCAGCAATTCAAGTAAATGAAGCCTTGCAAGCTGAAGCAAACAATTTGCACAGGTGTCCTAACTTGTGCTGATTACTTAAAAGACCTCTGTTGGAACAGACTGTGTTACTGCACCCTCTGAAATACTGCTTGGACAATATTCCAGTGATACTGGCAAGAAAACGGCAATTAACAACTGAAATGAGACAGAGCATTATTATTACCCTTAGAAGAAAAATAAAAATCAAAGTGTCAGTGAATCCAGTGGTGTCCTACACAATCCAAAGGCAATTAGAAACTGGAACAAACTCTGAAAGATGTTGCAGAGACACAAGTCACAAGCCAATCCAAAGGCACCAGCTTACGTGATCATAGGCCTCTTGCAGCTCTACGGTTTCAAGTACAACATCACAGTGCAGGGTGAAAAAAGCCAGCGTCAGTTCCTATTGTGAAGATGAGACTTTGTGCTACAGGTTTGACAGGATGAGTGGCAGTAAGAAAGCCATTTCTTAAGAGACAAAAATAGGGCCTTGAAACATCAGCTGTGAACCACTGCAGACTGGAAGAAAGCCTTACGGATCGATGAATCAAAATTTGAACTCTTCAGTTCATCACACAGGGTGTTTGTACAGCCGTCACGTTGGTGAAATGATGGTTCCTCAGTGTGTGACACCAACTGTCAAACATGGAGGAGAAAATGTGATGGTCTGGGGTTCTTTTGCTGGAGGCAGAGTTGGTAACTTGCACAGAGTGACTGGCATTCTGAATTGAAAGGGTTACCACAGTTTGGCTGTTATATCATCAAAAGGTGCAGGGTACTTTGAGGAATCAAAAATTTGAATACAATGTTGTACACTTAATGATTCCTCGACTTATTTTTTTTTTTTTTACTTCCCATCGTTTTTTTGTTGTATGCCTAGATTTCATGAAACATTAAGACATTGAACTGAAACAGAGTTGTTCTAAAATGTTTGACTGGTAGTGTATACAATCCATCTACACCTATATATATTTTACCAGTTTTATTTATATATATATATATATATATATATAGAGTATATAAACTGCAAAGAATTATGTCTGGAACCTCAAGGTTAGTCTTAATTGAAAACTTATGATATGTGGTGGTGAAGCCAAATATCTAGATAATGCCAACTTTGGTGTCCTCCAAGTCTGCGTCTTTCTTAGGGCAAACTAATCAAGAAAGGGATAGAGCAGAAGGAAAAAGAAGAGTGGCAAAATCGGACGTGCATAAAAAAAAAAAAATGCAGAAGCCAATTACGTGATAGAAGAACGACGACAGATACATCACCCAATGACCATCAAGCGCATTCGGCACAGCCATATTCGTTAACTACTGGGACGAAATCCTTGCTATTGGTCTTAATCAAAAATGTATGAACCGATACATTCTGGAAAGTCAAAAAAATTTCAACTCATGACAACCTCTGAGTACTAAAGAGATCGACGAAGTGACATTGTGAGTAGAAAAGCAGCACCATCTGCCGGTAGAAAAGATCAGCGACATCAGTGAAGTTGAAAACAAAACACTGTCTTGCCAAAATGGCACAAATCACCTTGTTATACCTGAGGACCAGGGGTCTGTGTGTTTCCTAGTACTCTGATAAATGAATTCTAAATCCTAATCTTCTCTCTTTAATTAACAATAAGAAAAACAAAAAAGGAATCATTCTTTGCAAGATTAAAAATACTTTATGGCTTTTGCCAGTTACAACTGTCATGTTTAACATTTCCACATTCCAATAATTGTTAGTCTGAATTCTCTTTTATAAATTCTTTTCTGACTTGCTGCTACCAAACAAGCACACGGCTGATCTAATGTAATACACCAAGTAAACCAATCTAAATTATTGTTAAACTGTTATATGCCAAGGTGGAAAATATTTTATAGCCAAAACCAATAAATACTAATACTATATAGTGAATAATATTTATATTTGTTATCCATTTTAAGAATAGTGTGCAGCTAAGAATGTTGTGTTCATACAAAACGTGACAAGGCATCACAGACGGTGTGTTCCGTGACCACTTAGTCACTCCATATTAGATGATATTACTTTATGCTGTTAGTGAGTTTTGTTTTCCATGGTACAATCAAAAAGATTAGAAGACATTAACCTAAGAGGCACCAAGATGCTTTATTAGCAAAGCTTCTGGAGTAAAGGCTCATTGACACAGCTTCAATAAAGAAACATTTACCGATTCCAAACAAATATGTGTGTTTTCAAAGTGCCACCTGAAAGATATACTTATGATGGATCAAAACCAAATTCTTATTAAAAGGTGCTGAGTATTAATTCAAGTTTATCATAAAAAAAAAAAATCAATGAGATAACTTGCTAAGTTTCAGTTTTGAGGTTTCTGTGTGTATTCAAGGTTCATCACAAGATACAAAGGAAACTGCATCTTTAAACAAAGAACAGCGAGACGGCACAGCTTAAGAGCTGTAAAACTTTACTTTTTTCATTCAAGCAACAGGCCTTTTGTTCTTGTCCTTAACCTAGATAACCAAGACAACATCCTCCCATTTAAATAAAGTCTTTTGTTTCATTCTTTTTTTCAGGAAGAAAATTGCTTATTTCTATCAGGACCAATGTCCGGGATGCTGTCTGGGCCCTGTTTCTGCACAGAGGCATCTGCTTTAAAATCTTCACATGTTGGTGCTCATTCGTGTTTGGCTGTTTGCAGGTGTGAGTTCACCTTGGCTTCCTTCTCTAGGAGGGGACTGCAAAAAACAAAACACAAAAAAAAAAAATGTATTAATTAAATATGTTTGAATAAGCTCTGCTTACTGGCTGGTCTAATTCTTAATACATTTTTGAAGTCCATTTCCATCAATTAGACAACCGCCTGGAATCAACTCATACTGTAACAATTGAATGAAGTTTTTCATGATACTCTCTCTCGCAAGATCAAGATGTACTATGGACAGTGCTGAATGATAAAATTTGATGCAAACCAAAAACCACAGTGAACAGTGAAAATAACTGAAGACTTTCTTTATAGGGCACAAGGCAGTACATAAAGAGCCAACTGCTCTGTCAAGACACCCAATATACTGAACAAAATACCTTTCATAGAAAATCTCTCTGTATCTTGTGCTAACCATGCGATAATACAACCCATTGTTAAGAGATAGTTGCTCAGATAATGGCTGAAACAGAACTGGCTTAAAAAGTTCAAGGAAAGTTCTTTTTCTTTTTTAAATACTCTTTGGGTGTTATTTTCTATGTTACATGAAGACAGAAGCCAGCTTGCATAATTTACCGATACTGGATCTACCACATTTAGTAATAATGTAAAATCTCTGCCTGCTTATTTGTCGATGCATTGCTATGTGTCATCATAATAGGAGAAACAAAAAGGAACCATTTATCCATTTGAGCTTTAAGCCAGTAGCCCAGAAACGTTTTATCACTGCACTTTGTTCTTCTTTCGGCTGCTCCCGTTAGTGGTTGCCACAGCGGATCATCTTTTTCCATCTCTTCCTGTCCTCTCCACCTTGTTCTGTCACACCCATCACCTGCATGTCCTCTCTCACCACATTCATAAACTTCTCTTAGGCCTTCCTCTCCTCCTCTTACCTGGCAGCTCTATCCTTAGCACCCTTCTCCCAGTGTACCCAGCATCTCCCCTCTGCACATGTCCAAACCAATGCCATCTCGCCTCTCTCTTAGTTTGTCTCCCAAACGTCCAACTTGAGCTTACCCCCTAAAATGTCCTCATTTCTAATCCTATCCATCCTCGTCACACCCAATGCAATTCTTAGCATCTTTAACTCTGCCACCTCCAGCTCTGTCTCCTGTGCCACCGTCTCCAACCCATATAACATAGCTGGTCTCACTACCGTCCTGTAGACCTTCCCTTACACTCTTGCTGATACCCGTCTGTCACAAATTACTCCTGACACACTTCTCCACCCACTCCACCCTGCCTACACTCTATTTTTCGCTTTTCTTCCACAATCCCTGTTACTCTGTACTACTGATCCCACCACAAATATGTTGGAACACGGATGAGGCCAAAAGAGTTGGTACCCTAACACTATTTAAAAAAGAATCCCCACTTTCTGCGAAAAAAATTGAAAGTGACAAAATAACTGGCATCCACCATTCTTTACTGCATATTCCATGGAGCAGACACATTTCTTTTGACGAAGGTCTTAACCATATTATTAAAAAACACACATACACAAATGACATGGACATTAATTATTAGGACCCCTGAGAAGTGAATTGATATCGGAAGCAGTCTAATTACTCTAATTAGTGTCACAGGTGTCTTCAGTCTTATAATCAGTCACTCAGTCCATCTGAGCAAAGTCCTCACTCAGCTGAATTGTGTCATTGTGTGCATTACACTGAACATGAACAAAAGAAGAAAAAGCAGAATGTTGTCTGACGAGGAAATGGGAAAAATAACAGCCAAGTATGGCCAAAGCAATGGATGGAAGAAATGGTACATAAAATAACATTTTCTTCTATAAGGGCCTGTTGAAACATGTAAACAACTGTAGGAAAATACAAACACCACCCAATGAGTGATTCAAAGCCAAAATATTGAGCTCATTACTGTTACATTTTCTGTGTGAAGCTGATACTTGTGAACTGTTACAAAATATATATGATCACAAGTAAATCATACGAGAAAATGGAAAAAATAAATCATACTTTTACGTGTATCTGATTGCGCAGCACTGCAGCTCTCAGAATCATGGCTTTTGCTCGTCTTTGAAACTCTTTTCCCATTTGCAAAGACTTTTCAAATGTTGTGCTTCTTTGATCCACATCTCTGGCATACAGAATCTGTTTAAAATAAAGAGCCGGTAACGAATAATTATATCATGCAAAGGAAATGAAAGAGATTTCTGCAGACAAATTATCAACTAGGATTTTTGAACACAAACACATAACAGGTTAAAATGGTTCTGCTTTAGGAGTCACCACCGTTACAATGATTTGTATACCTGAAAAACTAAAGAAAAAAAAATGTAACTTCTAAATCAGAGAAGGGTAAACATTTACAGTGATACCTGAAATATTCAAAAAGTAATAAATATATCACTTAAATTATTTATACACTGATGTCTTCTCATTTCCCAATTAATCAGTTTGTTTGCATTTCTTCATACTCTACACACCTTGCTATGCGAATCAATTCTTGCATTGATCAACCCTTCCAAAATCAACTGGGTCAGCTCATCCTCCAGTGCTCCTACTGTGGTGTTAAATGCTGTGGCCATCTTATGCATGTCTGCTGAAACATAGGGACTGAAGTACTATAAAAGAAAAGAAATATTACATACACGGCTGTGGGGCCACTGCAGCTAATCATCACTGTCAAACTCCCCAAACAGAACCACCTGTTGATTTAAAATGGACAGGCAAAACACCGTAAAATGGTGGACAAAACCATATATACAGCTAGGTTTTCACAGAGCTTCCCTGGTTAAAGGTACACTCTTTATTTAACCCACGCCTGTAAACACGTGCACTTACAAAGAAATCATTATGCCTGTATATACAGTAATATAAAAAGATATATAAATATATACTATAAAAAAAAATCTTGGAAGGCTTGGGAGGAGACGCAACATGATTTTCTGGGAGACACTTTAACGTTCCAAGATATACAAGGCAATGAGACAAAAAGGACAGCTGCTGTACAGGCTTTTAAATGTTCGAACGCTGCGCGAGATGCACATCACACAGCACGGCAGCAAGCCAGAAGCTGATCGAACGAAGAGGAGGAAAAAAAAATGTATTTGTTTCCCATTGTATCACTGTTTTAAAGGGGGTTTCGGAGGAGTGACCGCATCTCCTTAGTGTGCGTTCAGCCTCCCTCTTCACGTAGCGCACCCGGGGGTGAGCGAGCGAAGTGAGCAGAGGGCAAAGCCCCCTATTGTGTGTATCTGTGTGATATAGATAGATATATATATCCATCTATATCTATCACACACATACACACACACGTGTGTGTGTGTGTGTATATATATATGTGTGTGTGTACTGTACATAAATATATTTATACGTACACACACACACAATATACTTTGACAAGTTCACAATGTTCAGACAGCCAGAATCCTTTTCAAACAATTACACTTTTTCAGCAACATAAAAAACAGAATAGAAATTGGTTGATTTAATTGAGAGCTTGAGGGCGTAGTAAACATTATTCAAGGCACTTGAGCACTAAAATGTTCCACCCAACACAGCTGTGTCACATTTTATGTGAAACACTCTATTATTATTAAAGCACTGAAACTAGGTAACAAAAAATAAATGTATCTTACACCCCTTGCTGTGTAGTTTTGGGCATGAACAATGTGCTTCAGCTTCATTAACTGCTAGTAAAAGTGGATTAAACTGAAAATTTGTTCCAAGATGTTTTCTCTATTACAAACACCATTTAGCTCTCATGCCCCCTTCAGTTCAAAATGGTATTCATTTATTGAGGGGTTTCTTAAATTTTGGGTCATATTTGGTTGCAAGTTACTGTTGTATTTCATGATGATGGGTCGTAGTGGGCCACTGCTGGTTGATTAAATAATAGACATTGCGATCGTCCATGATTCTCCGAGGGGCGCCACCAACCAATCAAACCACCCCACCAAGTAAGCGCCCACCCCCACCGGCCATGATGACCATGCAGTTTTCCTATAAGGTACGAATCTGGAGGATACTAAGAGGGCAAGATTGTCTCACGACCAAAAAAAAATAATTAAGAAATGCTGATTTATTGGGCTCAACATGAAAACTGTCTTACTTATTAGGTGGCTTTAAAAAAGTATTCTAGAGCCTAAGTTGAACAGAATTTTAGTATCTACATATACTCCTTTATATCACCTTTAGGCCCTGTTACAAATCCAAGAAATGTAACATTTCCAAATATCACACAATGCGGTTTACTTTCCATAAACCTGTGCAACAAATAGGATCTCCTGAAGCCAACAGTGTCACAGTTCTAAAGCTTCATGGTATCACCCTTAGTAAATCCAGTCAAGTATTAAGGCTTTTTTTTTTGTATGCTATGTATGATGTTGCCCAGGCCCCAATATCCAAATACTGCCTGCTTTCAGATGTTTTTAAAAACTGACATTCTAGAAGTTATTAAATGTAATGTTCTCATTTTGACCTATTTTCTTTGTATGTGCTATCCTGACAGCATAATGTCCATATTATCTGTAAATTACGCTGTTAGTAAGTAGGCTTCTGGAAGGTAACGAATACAATGCAAAATCCGTCTCCAACACAGCCTGAGATATCAATGACTTTGTTTTTAACCACTACCATGCAGTTTTACCAACAAGTCATCTAACACACCTAATTACACCCAGCAGAATAACATGATGTGCTCAATGTAACATTTTCTTAGGATATAAAATGCAACCACCCACTCCAACTCCATCAAAGAAACATGTTTTACATACAACAAGGAATGTTTAAGAATCTTAAAAAAAGGAGGCTGAATTACCTGTATTAGAGCCCGGTTCCTGATCTGTGTATATAGTGTCCTCACATGAGGTGCCAAATACATGTCTAGCAGAAGGTTGTCCTAATTATAATTGAAAAATGATAACGGTATTGAGATTCTATCAGGTTAGTTATTTTACCTTTAATTTAGTAAAATGAAATGCCCACCTATTAAATAAACAGTAGTAATGATTAGTTACTTTTGGCATAAGGAGCTAAACAAGTTAACAAATAAAAGAAAGGTGGAAGCAGTTAAGTGCCTAAAGAACATCAGAAATAAAATATGAAATTCATTTTGCTTCACATTACACTTAAAGAATATAAAACAAATCACAACTTTGAGTAGTCATATGAAACATTCCAAAAATAAATAAATGAAATTTAGTAACTGAAAAGGGATCCCAAATCTTTTAGTATTGAATAAAACCCAATCTTAATCCAATTCAGAGTTGGAACTGGCACTGAGTGTAAAGTAGGAATCAACCGTGGATGGAGTGCCAGCTTACCAGAGTCTCCACTCAAACACACACCTTTATTAGTTGAATTTTGAATCACCAAGTAATCAAACCATGAAACTAATTCCTCATATCAGTCACTTTTTGAAATGAAGAGCAACCTCTTCCCCCTCGTTTTGTTGTTTAAGAGTTACGTCTTCAATTGAAAACATGATTCCCATGAGGCTTTAGTTTCTGGTTTAAAATGTGTGTGGATTATTCTAGAAGTTACTATTAAACACTGTTTTAGCAAAATTAATGCATTTTGCATGTTTTGCGCATACAACTGAATAACCAACATGGATTGTTCGACACAAGTAACATTTTTTTCTCTTTTATTCTATGGATGTTTTTCACATTGCTTGCCGTTGTACAGAACTGGTCATTCATTATTAGTCCCTATTATATCATAAACTTTTTTCTCTCCATCTGCATTAAAAGAATAAAAGATTTTCTTGCCACCACAACAAAAGTACATACAGTAAAAGTAATGCATTAAAAAATATTGTTTTGGGGTGAAGTATTCCTTTAATAGCAAAGATGATGAAATCAGAAAAATAGTTCACTGGCTCCCATTAATAGAATATTTGGACCAATCTGATCTATCTGAAAATATGTATTAATACGTTTGAAATGTTTTAACAAAGTTCCAGTTTTAAACAGATTTTTTTTTATTTCCCACAGTAACATTAGTATGTGTATTACAAATTAATAGCTTTAATATATTAAACTTTAATACATAAATACATGTATTTTACTTTATTGTGCCTGCTCCACTTCTTAAGATTTACCTAAAATAAAAAGTTTACAGCCATGATAACTCAGAAGTTTAAACATACTGTACATTCCTATCTCAACAAAGCTTTCTGTCATAGAAATGATTCATATATTTTACATACTAATAAAAATTGTACTAGAAGAAAGTGCTAAAAAAAAATGCAAATTCTCACCTTCATTTCGTCAAGCATTTTCAGGCAGGAGGCATACTTTGATTCATAAAATTTAAAGATAATATCACGAACTTGAGGTTCCAATTCCAAAAATAATTTAAATGAGCTTAAGGAAAGAAAACACACAATACTTATAAGGCTGTAGCACGCATTTAGCACACATTTTCACACTTTTAACTCACACAACCTTTAATGGACAAGACAGAACATTTAAAATATTTCCAAAAAGCAAAAAGCTATAGAAATAAATGTAAATGTAACCAAACTAATTAAATAGTTATTGATTCTGTGTGTGGATTAAATTTTTATTTATAGTTAGATCCATAAATATTTGGACAGAGACAACTTTTTCTAATTTTGGTTCTGTACTTTACCACAATTAAATTTTAAATGAAACAACTCAGATGCAGTTGAAGTGCAGACTTTCAGCTTTAATTCAGTGGGGTGAACAAAACGATTGCATAAAAATGTGAGGCAACTAAAGCATTTTTTGAACACAATCCCTTCATTTCAGGGGCTCAAAAGTAACTGGACAAATTAAATAACTGGAAATAAAATGTTCATTTCTAATACTTGGTTGAAAACCCTTTGCTGACAATGACAGCTTTCTGTGTGAAGTTTAGTCTTCAACAAGTGAAATGCCTGCTCAATTGGGTTACAATCAGGTGACTGACTTGGCCATTCCAGAATTTTCCACTTCTTTGCTTTAATAAACTCCTGGGTTGCTTTGGCTGTATGTTTTGGGTCATTGTCCATCTGTATCATGAAACTCCACCCAATCAATTTGACTGCTGTATTTAGCTGGATTTGAGCAGACACTATATCTCTGAACACCTCAGAATTCACTCGGCTGCTTCTGTCCTGTGTCACATCATCAATAAACACTAGTGCCCCAGTGCCACTGGCAGCCATGCACGCTCAAGCCATCACACTGCCTCCACCGTGTTTTACAGATGATGTGTTATGCTTTGGATAATGAGCTGTTCCACGCCTTCTCCATCCTTTTTTCTTGCCATCATTCTGGTAGAGGTTGATCTTAGTTTCATCTGTCCAAACAATGTTTTTCCAGAACTGTGCTGGCTTTTTTAGATGTTCTTTAGCAATGTCCAATCTAGCCTTTCTATTCTTGAGGCTTATGAGTGGCTTGCACCTTGCAGTGCACCCTCTGTATTTACTTTCATGCAGTCTTCTCTTTATGGTAGACTTGGATATCGATACGCCTACCCCCTGGAGAGTGTTGTTCACTTGGTTGGCTGTTGTGAAGGGGTTTCTCTTCACCATGGAAATGATTCTGCGATCATCCACCACTGTTGTCTTCCGTGGACGTCCAGGTCTTTTTGCGTTGCTGAGTTCACCAGTGCTTGCTTTCTTTCTCAGGATGTACCAAACTGTAGATTTTGCCACTCGTAATATTGGAGCAATTTCTCGGATGGGTTTTTTCTGTTTTCGCAGCTTAAGGATGGCTTCTTTCACCTGCATGGAGAGCTCCTTTGACCGCATGTTGTCTGTTCACAGCAAAATCTTCCACATGCAAGCACTACACCTCAAATCAACTCCAGGCCTTTTATCTGCTTAATTGATAAGGACATAACGACGGACTTGTCCACACCTGCCCATGAAATAGCCTTTGAGTCAATTGTCCAATTACTTTTGAGCCCCTGAAATGAAGGGAGTGTGTTCAAAAAATGCTTTAGTTGCCTCACATTTTTATGCAATCGTTTTGTTCTCCCCACTGAATTAAAGCTGAAAGTCTGCACTTCAACTGCATCTGAGGTGTTTCATTTAAAATTCATTGTGGTAATGTACAGAACCAAAATTAGAAAAAAGTTGTCTCTGTCCAAATATTTATGGACCTAACTGTATATTCATAGGTCTGGCTACAAGGAAAGACCTCCAGACTTTTTTCTGAGTCTTATTTTTTTGATTTATCTTCTTATCAACAATTAGTGTTTAAATTATTGCTTTATTTAGTAGCAGGCCTTTTCAAATGCAAAAAGAAATTTATGAATTAAAAGCTGTCATACTGGCTACAATTGATTTATTTGTAGATAAAATGTTATGTTTCCCTGATCAGTTAATTCAGGGCCATGTAAATGCCAGAAACACAAGTTGTGTCCTTCAATATCTTTTTTGTTTTAGCAGTTTACAGAATCGCGGCAGTTATGTCACCTTAGGCAACTCAACAGCAGTGTAGACACCCCAGGCCCCAGAGAACTACTGCAATGTACATGTCTAGTAAGACAAAAATATCTTCAACAGAAGACGCCTGTACACTCAGTCATGTTCTCAGTGTAGGAAGAAAAACAGACAGGGATTGGACTTGACTTAATTTATTAAAACAAGAACAAAAAGTCAAATATGTGTAAACCAATGAAAAAAGGAATGAGTCAATATGAATATGCACTAATTCACTTCATCATATTGAATTTTGCCAAAATAACAGAGAATGGGGGAAACAAATCAGCTATACATGAGGACATTGGCTGACTGAACACACTCATTCACTGGGTAGGACATTCAACAGTGTAACTGCATGGAAATGAAAAATGATCAGGGGCTTCACCCATCCAGACTACATTTTTCCCCAACTCCATACATTTACACACACACATTCACTTTTGGCATATATGGTATAAAGATGTCCACATGAGGGGGAAAAAAAAAACAAAGAACCGCTGCACTAGAAATTTGCTGTTCCAGTTTTGAGAATTTTTTAATTAGTTCAGTTAAACATTTTTTTGCATCTCTTGCTTTTGTGTCAAAGTGATTACCAAACTCAAACGATAACAGCCATACCTGCTAGAAATAACGTTCCTTTGAAGTTCCTGTCTGTCGAATGTTGCTAGAGCACAAAGCCCGCCATAAACTGCTACATTACTAGGTGAAAGAAGCTAAAAGAAAGAAACAATGTACTAAGAATAATTAATGTAAATCAGTGTCAGAATGAAATTAATAAAATGTAGCATCATTAATGTGAAAATTTACAAAAGTACCAGAGACATAACACAACATTCTCACACCCACTTAATCCAAGAGTCAAGGGTATCAGAAACCAGGAAGTCAGATATGTAGGGCTGCCATGCTACCCATAGTGCAAGTATGCCAACCACACCAAAGACATACATTTCACAGTATAGAGAAAAAATAGAGGTGTTATGAAACCCACATACTCTGTTTTTTGCCACAGAATTGGTAAAAACCACAATGCTGACCCAATTGGCATGAACAGAAGGGCATACTTAGCCATTGCAGATTTTTTAACAAATCCAAATCTTAAACTTGATTCTCTCTCTAGTATTTTTTAAGTGAAGGTGTTAAAAGTTGCTTTACATTACAAATGATGCAAACATGCCAAAGGTGTATAATAATCCAGTAATCCATAATCCAGTGCTAAAGTACACCACCAATATTACCAGATAATGTTGGCTTATTTTAGATAGTTTGTAAAACTGCTGTTGATAAAGGTTCAGGGGAAAAAGTACAAACTGCAACGTGAAGTTAGAATATGTGTTTATGATTATATTCAAAAAATGGCATTGTTCCATCTATCTGTTAAAGACTGAGTGGATAGCATTACACGTATCAGGGGATGTGTTTTCATGGCACTGACAACTGTATTATCTAAAATGACAGCATGCTGCCAAACAGTTTGGGAAATTCAATTCTTTGTTCATGCTGCTGTCTGGAGCAAAGACACAGTCAGAAAGTGCAACAATTCCACTAGTATTGTTTGTTCAAAATATAAAGAGCTGATGGACTTTCCACTGACCTATATGAATGAAAACGTTTACCTAAATTGGAATCTAATATTTACAAGATGAAAAAGCAGCAAAGTTTACTGTTGAGTCTAGTGGTAAACATTTGCTAAACAACTTAAGAGCGAATATGAAAGTCATTGCTAGCTACCTATGTTATAAAGTTACAATCTTAAATGAAAAAAATGAATTAAACTTTAAAGTAGTTCAAATGAGGAGAACAACAAGTGGGTAGATTATTAGCCACATAATTACATGAGATAACAGAAACCAGGTAAGTTTTATGGGTATGAAGTTCAATAAAGAAGAGTACTATCCAAAACAAATATGGGCCATTTATATGATTCAGTAATCGTGTCTAAGGGTACGTAAAAGTTGTAATTATAGAAACATTTGATGGATGGATTTAAACTACAGTGGGACATTTGTACATAACTTTTTATCAGGACAAATGTATTTAGTATTCTACGGTAAACCAACTGAATGGTTCACAAAGGGCGGCTCTCCAAGAGATATCTGCATGTGGCTGCTTTCATTGTGAATCCATACTACTACATAAAAGGTTTTCCTACCACCAGTAGTAGTAGTAGTAGTAGTAGTAGTAGTAGTAGTAGTAGTAGTGATATGCACTGGTGCCCAGGCACATGTGCAGAAGGATTCTTTCTGATTTCTGTTCCATTTTCCTAACTGTGTACACAATGCAATAATGAATGTGATGGTGTACAGTATATAGAGAGAGAAATGCATTAACTTTTTCTTGTATTTCTCCACTGTGTCATCAGCTTACTTTTTGCAGCATGTGCTCCTAAACGGAGCTATGACTAAAAAGTATTTTTGTCTGATCCTTCCAAGCACATTCTTTTACTACTGAGTAGTTTGAAAACAAATTAGATGTGCAAGTGACTTCCTTCAGAATGTGAGTTTGGACATCAAGAAACAGAAATGACCAGACCCTTTTCATAGAATGTTAAACCACTGCAAGTGATATTTAAGTGCCCAAAGAGTATCTGTGTTTTGTTTATCAATATTCAATTAATCTCTGAACTCAACACATACACAGAAACCCACTCACGTAAATATTATATTACTTGGGTATCCATTCCCATTTCTGGGACCAATGAATAAAACACCACGTTTCACTATATACAATATTAAAGGCGGACAAGTGAACTGTCAGCTATGCATTATATCTGGTTTATTTTCTGTAGTATGCTCTAAAATACTGATCACCTTTTACATTCATCCTTAATGCAGTGACTTCTGACAATGTGGCATCAACCATAAGACATTTGTGATATGTCATCTGAAAGGACAGCCATATAAGGTTTCCTTTGATCAGAAATAAAGTTATAATAAATAATTCTTTATATCTCTTGTCTGCAACTTTTTAGGAAACACTTTTTAACCAATATACCACTGCCATTGAAATAAGAGCCATTTAGATAACCCTGTAGAACGTGTCAACTGTATATACTGTACATCTTACCCTATATATAGGAAGCGTCAGTTACAGCACTACGGCCATGTGGCGTGTTTCCCTGAGGGTGGTCCGGCTTGTAAGATCCTCATTGTTGGGGACCCAAGAGGCTGGACCAGGCCAAGGGGTCACCCACGTAACACCTGGCTGTGGCAGATAGAGGGTCATTTCCGGAGGGTGGGATTGGACCGCATGTCTGCCTGGGGGGTTTCAAACCGGGATCCCGAGTTGTTTCGTCATGTAGTGGGTGCGGCAACGCACTGTATCAGTGCAGGCTCCCCAACTTGACTTGTAGAACGTGTCAACTGTACAGTGATCCCTCGCTATATTGCGCTTCGTCTTTCACGGCTTCACTCCATCGCGGATTTTAAATGTAAGCATATGTGAATATATATCGCGGATTTTTCACTGCTTCGCGGATGTCTGCGGTCTACAGTACGTGTGCTTCCTCAGTTGAATTGCCCATTTGAATTCAAACAAGGGACGCTATTGGCGGATGGCTGAGAAGCTACCCAATCAGAGCACGCGGTTAAGTTCCTGTGTGCTGCTGATTGGCTCAGCAACGGAGTGCTGCATTAACCAGGAAGTCTAATCTCACTCATTCAACATTAATGCACGTTACTGCTAATGCTTCAGGATTGCAGAAAAGGTAAAAGTTTTGGATATGTTGAAGGAAGGAAACAGCTACACCGCTGCAGGACACAATTACAGCATCAATGAGTCCACGATTCTTTTTATTTAAAAAGGAGGAAAAGCATATAAGATCTACGGCCGCAGTGTCCTTTAATCAGGGCGCAAAATGAGTTGCAAGGGGACGTGATAAGGCAGCAGTCTGGATGGAATCTGCTTTAGGGATTTGGATTGAAGAGTGATGGAAGAAGAACAACGGCGGTGCTAAACAGTCGCCTGAAGAGGCTCCTTTAGAAGAGCTGTAACGCTATCCTTTGTTGTGCAGTAAAATTAAACTCATCGTTATCGGACAAGTCGTCGTGTCATTGTTGGTGAGTAACCATAATTAATTATTTACGTACAGTACTTATTACATGTACATAGTTTAGTGTCGCTGTACACACATTTTACTGTATACAATTTTTCTTGCATTGTACGTATTTATTGCTGGTGGCCTGTCTGTTGTAATGGCTGTAACGTATTGATATCAGAGACGCTCAATATGTTTAAAATAATATTTAGGTTTTACTGTATGTAAACTGTGTTTACATACATAATTTCAACGAATCTTACCTAATATCTAAGAGAATACAAAGGGTTTAAGCTGTATAACTGTGCGTGAAATGTTTATAATAGTGTGGGAGAGTTTATAAGGGCTTAAAATATATAAAAATAACCATATAAACATATGGTTTCTACTTCGCGGATTTTCTTATTTCGCGGGTGGCTCTGGAACGCAACCCCCGCGATGGAGGAGGGATTACTGTATATACATCTTACCCTATAGATCCACCATAATGCTGTTGGAATATACATATTGTGCTGAAACAGCGTGTTTTTAAATGAGTATTTCATGTTTTTAACATTATTAAAATTTCTTAAGTTTTTAACTAAAGCAAAAACTGATAAAATACCTAGGCATGCTAATCAACAGACCCAGAAATTCTACCAAATACTTAAGTTTATCTTGATTTGAAAATATCACCTACAGAATTCTAAAATCCCACATTAAGTTGGCTCTACTGAGAAGTTCACTAAAATATTTTTATAATTCTGCATTATATATTGAAAGAAGAAATACATCTATTCATTTCTGAATCCTTGTTTTCCTTTAGAAAGTTACAGAGATCTGAAAGCTTGAATTTATGAATACCCAAATTACTTGCTATTGTGGCCTGTCAAGTAGGAATGTCTCACCTCAGGAAAGTCGCAGTGGTCAAAAGAAGCCAACAGAAAGCACTTAGCCGCCTGTTTGTACTTTCGAGAGGCCAATTCTGCCAAACCTAAAAAAAAAAAAAAAAAAAAAGCAATTGCAAAATGTTCGCATCACAGTCTCTAGTGTGCTTTGTTAAAATTATTTAACACACTGAACAGCAGCTAAATAATTAATTACAACATCATTCTAATGAACACAACTAACGGCTAATCTAATCAAATCTAATAGAGAAGCAACATACTGTAAGTAAAAACATTAATAAAGATTATTTTTCATATGAAAACAAATTAACTCAAAAGTGTAATAATTACCTGCAGCGCATTTTAGTTTTGTAAGGACTGCTTGATTTTGACTGTCTTTTTCTCCTCTTTGCTGAAAATGAATATACATGTAGTAAATACTGAGCACGGGAAAATGTTAATTTAGAAGTGTATTAAAATTCAGAAAAATATAAAATACAATCTACTTAAAAGGGACTCACCTCTGCAATTTCTGGAGTGGACTCAGCTTTACTAACATAACTAAGGACATGAGACCAATTCTGAAGATAAACACTAACCTTAAAATAAAAACATAAAAAAAAAAACATTAGCTACCTCTTAAATACAACAAAGAAAAAAAAAACAGAAGTTCTGAAAAGTTCCAGTACATTCATATTTAAGATTTTAACGATAATATGGTGAATTCTGACAAAACTAGAAACTTAAGCTATAAACTAGCTTAAACGTTTTCAATACAATATCAAAGTTTGTGAAACTGACAAAAATGGTAAAGAATAGAAAATAAAGAAAAATTCAAAGATTTAAGATTCAAAGAGCTACAACAGCTGAACAGTTTCCTTTTTTCGATACACATGCCATAATATTCATTATTTAACAACTTTAAATAATATTTTACTAATTGTACGCATAAAGCAGACATGCTACTGTTACCTTTATAACATTAAGACACATATTGATGACGTGTTTGGCGCTGGTGCAGTAGTCTCGCGCACGGGAATAACACTTCAGTGCATTACTGAGATCTCCGCAATCTAGGTAGTGATCTCCTAGGTCATCATGACCCCTCCTAGAAATCATTGAACCGCATAAACAAAACATATTAATACAACATAGAAAAGTAAAGCTTAACCATTACAGTCTACCCAAACAGGTGTATTCACCAATGTATTTTATGAACTTGGGTTGAAGCTGGCATTAAATAAACACGGTTATACCTTTATAGTAACACTATACAATTTTAAACATACAATCTACTGTTTCATAATAGTTTGCTGCATTATATTCTTGGAAAGTGATAAGTAAAGGTCAATGTGGAAGTCTTTGCTAAAATACAGAACTTATATAATGGGGTGGGGGGGGGGGGGGGGGGGGGGGGGGGGATACATTTTCCAACCTGCTAAATTCAATTCAGGGTTGCAAGAGGGCAAAGCCTAAAGCTGACAGGACACCAGTCTATGCATTGCTTGCACACAAACACACTCACACAGTCCAGTTACGTTACCCTTTGTAAGGAAATCCCACAAGTGCATTGGGAGAAAATGCAGAATTTACATGGATAACTGCTGGCCATAAGATTCAAACCTAGGGTGTAGGATCCATGAAGCAATAGCACTAATCAATGCATCATGGGACTGTACTTTCTCCAGTCCTGCTCAGCCTATATACATTGGACTTCCAATACAACTCGGAGTCCTGCCACGTACAAAAGTTTGCTGACGACACTACTATCGTGGGCTGCATCAGGAGTGGGCAGGAGGAGGAGTACAGGAACCTAATCAAGGACTTTGTTAAATGGTGCGACTCAAACCACCTACAACTGAACACCAGCAAAACCAAGAAGCTGGTGGTGGATTTTAGGAGGCCTAGGCCCTTCATGGACCCCGTGATTATTAGATGTGACTGTGTACAGAGGGTACAGAAGTATAAATACCTGGGAGTGTAGCTGGATGATAAACTGGACTGGACTGCCAATACTGATGCTCTGTGCAAGAGAGGACAGAGCCGACTATACTTCCTTTAGAAGGCTGGCGTCCTTCAACATCTGCAATAAGATGCTGCAGATGTTCTATCGGACGGTTGTGGCGAGCGCCCTCTTCTACGCGGTGGTGTGCTGGGGAGGCAGCATAAAGAAGGACGCCTCACGCCTGGACAAACTGGTGAGGAAGGCAGGCTCTATTGTAGGCCTGGAGCTGGACAGTTTGACATCTGTGGCAGAGCGACGGGCGCTGAGCAGACTCCTGTCAATCATGGAGAATCCACTGCATCCACTAAACAGGATCATCTCCAGACAGAAGAGCAGCTTCAGCGACAGACTGCTGTCACCGTCCTGCTCCACTGACAGACTGAGGAGATCGTTCCTCCACCACACTATGTGACTCTTCAATTCCACTGGGGGGGTAAACGTTAACATTATTCAAAGTTATTGTCTGTTATTCCTGCCTCGCACTCTCCACCTTGCACTTTTTAACTTGCACTGTGTTTTTATCACTCTTTAATTAATATTGTTTTTATCAGTATGCTGCTGCTGGAGTATGTGAATTTCTCCTTGGGGATTAATAAAGTATCTATCTATTACAGTGCTACCCGACATTCAGAAACACTATTTATTTAGTGAAACAGACATAACTTAAAGGCTCTGTCTTTTCTAGGAAATTATGCTAGATTTATTTACAGGAAATTGCTTAAAGGCATCTTTCTATGTGTGATGCATCTTCTTCTAAGCATCCTATGCCACTTTTTCACTGTAGGAGAAACATTTTCTATTAATGTATTCTAAGTGTTAAAGAGCATTTTGTGCACGTTGCGTCATCCAAGGAAATGAAGCAGTGATTAAGACAGGCTACAACTGCTCTTGTTCCATTTTTCCACCCACAACACCCCATACTATAGTCTCTTCAGCATCATCTATCAGGGTGTGCTGAAAGTGTGCACCCCTTCTTCAAGTAAAGTGTGTTTATGATTCCAATCAATCACTCTTTTTCACTACTCAGTGAATATTTCTTGAAACCGAAAAAAAAGAAGACTCAATGTTGCTAAAGTGGACTCTTTTCCAGTTTACCATTTTTATCTGTAATTATGTTTCCATATAAAAGTTCTTATGCTCTATAATGGGGGTTACTGCTAAACCAGACAGAGGTATGAAATCTTGATCACCTAATGCTTTCTTTGATTGAGTTTCCCTTGTAGTTCTTCAGATCAGTGTCCAGTTTTTCGAGTTTAAGCAAAGCTTTTTTTCGTGTGGACTCTGCCCAGGCTGTGTCAAGTGGGGGGGGTTCAATTCCGCCTTCAGGGACTGCATCTGGGACCGCCTGTATTTCTCTGCAATACAACCACAAATTTGTTGCTGAATTATCACAAGAAAATCACAGATTTTTAAATAAAGATCATTAAAGAGATATCACTTTGTAGAGGGAAAGTGGAAGGAAAAATTATTTCATAACACAAGTAATACTGACATTTTGCAAAAATGTCAAATGAAGTCTATTTAAAACAAAATGGCATAAAAACTGGTAAAGCACTGGGAAAACACCAATGCTTATAAGATGGATACACTGATCAATATAAAGCAAAAGCACTATACATTCAAGATTCTATGCAATATAGCGTCAAAATTTAATAATCAACCATACCTGGTGGCATCAGTAAGCTTACGATGGATTTCTTCATATACGTCAACATTGAAAGTTCTTTGGACAAATGAAAGTGCCATTTTAAGAGCTTCAATGCGCAGCTGTGGACAGTGGTCAGCAATGAATTGTAGCCTTTCAATCCTCATTAAGCCACTATAGCTAGATGCATATTGTTCTAGATCCTAAAATATAATTTTATTATGAGTCATTTAGTCAAGACAAAATGAAGTCCACAATCAAAAGAGGAAATCTCAACTGCTAATGTTCATGGAGCAAGAGTAGTTAAGCAATTAAGAAAAAGATCAGTGCACTGTAAGAAAATGAATATAAACAAACATTTAACATAAAATCCCCAGCTTACCGTAAGTGTTTATTATTATGTCTCCATGATCCTACCACATTCACAAGAGCATCAGCTAACCCGGGATAACACTGACAGATTTTCAAGGTTACCATTTATGACAAAGCACTTCACTTCATTCTGTTTATCTGTATTTCCAGTCAGAGTTTGGGGAGAAACAAGAAGCCACTACTGATGTGCAGGTAAAGCTGTACAAAAACACTTAAAATTGTTCAAAATTTTTAAGGAATATAAAAGGTCATTCAAATCCAAATATTATTTCTCCTTGGATGTACCATTATTTTGAAACATTTATATAATGAAGTGAGGTGAGAGGTCAGTGTTATGTTGCAACTTGACAAATCTACTCTAATATATATATCTTTATATATAATCTTCATTTGGATCTTGATCTTTGTTTGTCTGCGAATTCACTGCCTTGTGTGGTGTTCCTGCTGTGTTCAGCAGAGGGCAGTAGTGATGGAGGAGGAGAGGAAGTGAGGGGGAGGATCGTTGGATGAGGTTGGAGTGTGGTGATTAAAGAGGATTGAACTAAAGGAGACTACGTGCTGTTTGTACTAGCTGAATACACAACACCTTGGTTGTTACTTTTGTTTACAAACACTGTCGATAGCACTCTGTGTTTAGATCTGGCGTCGACACCTGCTTCGTTGTCGAGACTGTGGTTTTTTGTGTTTCTATCGACCGTCGTTGGCAGCACTTCGTCCAAATCGAATGTTCACCCACTTCTTGGGAGTCGGCAGTCAGAGTATATAAGTTGGGCACACTTCTGTGATTTTCCATCAGTCGGCGTTTGGAGTTCAAGAAAGAAGCATTGGTTCATCCTTACTCTTTGGATTGCCACAAAGCAACCTGCGAGACTGGAGAAAGGTTGAGAAGAGATCGTGACAGGAAACGACAGCATCATGAAAACGAGACGGACTGTGAACGGAGAGAGGCAGAAATGATCCTCCACCACCACATAATTACTATTCGGACAGTGATTCCGAGTAGGCCGTTCCTATCGAATCAATGTCCAAGGGTTTTGTTTTCTAATTTTGTTTCTCTTATAAAAAATCATAATGCTGTGCGACGAAGGGCCCAGTTCACGACTGGCAGCCGCGTTTAAACAGGGAGCCCTTCACAGACAACTTTAATACGCGCAACGTAGTTGGGCGCACATGGCTAGTGTGTGTGTGTATGTATGTATATATATATATATATATATACACATACATACATACATACACACAGGGGGTCCTCGGTTTAAAACGACTCGACATAGGACGTTTCGAGTTTACAACACTCACTCCCATAAAAACTTTAAAAAATTGAGACGTGAGTGTTTCGGCTTATGCCGTTAGCGTCGTACTTACAGACTACGTGGGTGAAGTAGTTTGGTTACACACAGCGGAAGAATACGCAGTAACGCGGTGTATGAGTGAGGGAGTTGGCGAACTAGTTTGGTTGCGCGCAGCACAAGTGTTCTGTTTGTGTTGCTTTGTTTGGTGACTTTTTGGCCCTTATTATGGCTCCTAAATGAAAGTCAGAGTCTTTAAATGGTAGTGCTTTGAAGAAGAGGAAAGCCATCACGATGGAAGTGAAATTAGACATTGTAATGAAATCAGAAGGAATAAAAGGTAAGGAATTTTTTTTTACACTACTTTTTTTGTCATTTTTTCTGTTACTATAGTGCAGTGTACAGTACAGTATATGTAGGTCCTTTACCTTTGGCTTAGTTGTGTTTTTATGTTCTAGATTATGATTTTGCAAATGTGTTAGGATAGGTAAGTGACTTAGGCTAGGGTGTGTTTCGACTTACACCAAAATTCGGGTTACATCACTGTTGTAGGAACGGAACTGTGCCGTAACCCGAAGACCCCTTGTGTATGTATGTGTATGTATATATGTATATATGCAGTATATCCTGGCCAACACCCCCAAGACGCCAGATGGAGCCATCCCTGCAACATGGAGGGCCTCCGAATTCCAGCAGGGCATCATTGAACTTGGGAGTCTTTCGTCACAGCCCTGTTGGATAACGTGGGGGCCGCCAGGAGACACTGCAGGGAGGCCCAGGGACGTATATTTTCCTTATAGCCCGGAAGTAGTTCCCAGGCGAGGGGACAGCAAGAATGATGTACTTCCGGGCTGAAGAAAAGAAGAAGGGAAGTTTTCACCTGACCCAGAAATGTTTTAAAGTCACATGGTCTGAGGGACAGAAACACTTCCAGGTTAAAGACTTTAAAAGGACTGTGGGAGATCCCAGCAGTGAGCCGAGTTGGGAGGAAGGGTGACTGAGCTGCTGGGAGTGGAGGATTGTGATTATGTATTGGAATATTGATTTATTATTGAATATTGTGGAGTGGGGGTGCTTTGTGCACTTATTTGTATTAATACATAATAATATTTGGACTTGTACCTGATGTCTGACGCACTGTCCGAGGGTTCAACAGCGCCCCCTATCTGTCACTATATATATAGAAAATCCTAAGCCTAAAAGTGCAACAATTTTGTGCAACAATTTTATGTCACATTTTTATGTCACACTTTAAATCAGGCTTATTTTAAAACCTACATATATATGTTTGGTATCATTCTTTTCAGAATTTATCGGACTTTAATGTGATGTTATTAGATTTTCAGATTTTTATTCGATTTTTAATTATAAACTTAAAAATCTCAAGAACTCAAGAAAGAAACAAGACTTAACCAAGAGTGCCAAAAGATTTAACCACACCTGGGGCCGGAAATAAAAGATAAAGAGTAGGGCAGCTGCTGTACAGGCTTTAAAATGTTTGAAGCGCCGTGCGAGATGCAGATCATGTGGCATGGCAGCAGCAGCAAGCCAGCAGTTGATCAAGCAAAGAGGAGGAAAAAAAAAAAAACTATATGTTTCCCATTGTATCACCGTTTAAGAGGGGGTTTCGAAGGAGCGACCGCATCTCCTTGGGGTGCTTCTGCCCCCCTCTTCACAACGCGAACGGCAGACTGGCTGCAACTGGGGGTTGGGCGCTGGACGAGCCAGGGGGGCTTGCCCCCCTAGTCTATATATAAAAGCCATAGCTAATCTATACCACTATGAGTTACCACTGGAATGAAGTTTATGTGAAATTTCCTACTTAGAAACTCACTTCCAATATTAAGTAAATACAGAAATAGTTTCTCACTATCTGCTGCTCTGTTATACAATCAGAATAAATTAAAGCTTCAAAATCATGAGCCTGGTCATTGGCTCTACACTGCTCAAAAATTTTCAACATATAATAAAAACTTTTGCAAATGTCACATCTAATGCTTTTTTTTAGTTCATCAACTAATCATAACTATACATTAACATTTTCCTAAAAATGCTTTTGTTACTTTGTTTGTTGTCAAAATTATATGTACTATTTTTTACTTCAAATGTAAACAAAATATGTTTGGCTAGGGGTGTCCAAATCTGTAATTCATTCACATACTTCTGGTATTGCCTACAGTGAACAAACCAAAAAGAAAGTGAATTGTCCCTATAAAATATTTGTATGGACTATCAAAAGGGATTCCATCAATAATTTACTCCAGAAAGGGGCATGATACATCAAGCCTACCAGCAAAAACAAAGCTAGTGTACCTACAAGTCTTCATTTAAAATATGCTGTGCAAGTATTTTTTTATTGGAGATACAGAATATTTAAGTAGTCAAAGCTGAACATGAACAATTCATATCCATCCCTAATGCTCACCACTACTGCAGAAGAACAGAAGGATCATCATATAGACAGGACTTCTGAAAATAAATCAGTTTAGTAGACAAAAGGGAGGATTTCAAATCAACAAATACAGTTTGGCATGTTTAAAAAATAAATAAACAAAAGCTTATTATTGTCTAAAGCATTCTTGAGAAACATGCTTATTGTTAAAAAAAAAAAATTCTAGTTTTTTTAAGAAAATAAACAAGTTTATTTGTTTATATGTTTAAGCTCTATTGTAGGCATGGAGCTGGACAGTTTAACATCTGTGGCAGAGCGACGGGCGCTGAGCAGACTCCTGTCAATTATGGAGAATCCACTGCATCCGCTGAACAGGATCATCTCCAGACAGAGGAGCAGCTTCAGCGTCAGACTGCTGTCACCGTCCTGCTCCACTAACAGACTGAGGAGATCGTTCCTCCATCACACTATGCGACTCTTCAATTCCACCCGGGGGGGTAAATGTTAACAATATACAAAGTTATTGTCTGTTTTTACCTGCATTTTTATCTTTAATGTAATATCGTTTTTTGTATCAGTATGCTGCTGCTGGAGTATGTGAATTTCCCCTTGGGATTAATAAAGTATCTATCTAACTTAACACAGAATTAACTCTTGGTGATTCAAAATGAAGACTATAAAAATCACACCGTGTTACATCTAAAATGTACGTAAACAGTACAAATAGAATACTGAAAAGTAACTTAGTTCTTTTTATCATATCAATATGTTTGAGCAGTCGAGTCACTAACAGCCTAATTTTACTACCTGAGAGCTACAGGAAACAAAGGAGGCAAAGTCTATTTCTTTAAATATATTTAAGCTGCTACAAAATGAGGACACCTGACTTAGTGTAATAGAAATTTAGATTTCTCCATCTAAGACCAAATGGGCGTCATAAAGGAGCGCCAAATAAACAAACATTAACTAGATGGCATATCAGTGCAAGCGTAACAGTCACAATAGAACAACAGACTTAGGCTGTGCAGGATGTCTAGGAATGAAGTTGCCAGCAAAATTAAATTAACCAAAATTACCTACAATATGTTGCAAGATAAACCGTACATCAGCATGTAAATAAGAGGTTATTTTTGAAACTGTATGCTGATATGTATTACCTTCATCAACATAAAAACATTTCTATCTTTCATCTACTATTTTGTGCAGCAATGTTACTGGGTAGGTAAGTAAGTAAGTATGTGTGGCACAACAAACATCAGCTATAATCTCCAGAGCGTGCACTTAAGCCAAAAAGAAATATTACCTATGAGGCAACAACAAGTACAAAACGATCTATTTCTATACGCGAGAGTTTTACTGGTTGATATGTCTGCCCAGTATCAATCAGGTACTAAATGCATTTTACATGCTAGCTTACTACTTCTTGGTATGCATTATTCACATTGCATTTTAGATCATGCATTAATGTATGTACAAGTATTCATCTCTAAAATTAACTTAAATGTCTACATAAAAGGATCTACAACTCACAGCCTTCTATATTCAATTTTGTCATTATTAATAGGTGCAAAAGCTGAAATTGTGCGTATTGCCAAGAAGTTTACAATAAGTCAGTGGATTCTGCAGAAAATTCTAATCATATACTTAAAGAGTTGTACAATTTAACATAGAGCATTATTCATACTCCTGTCATATTAATTCAGCATCCTTTATCATGAAAGCAGTTTATTTAAATAAACACTTTAATGGAAAGAGATTTCTTAATAATAAAAAAAAAACTACCAGTTGTATAGGTTACAATTCTTTTTACCACTACCAACATGTAATACTGGGAAATCTAACTATTATCACACAAGTCATAAAATTAAGGATTTTGAGCTCTGAATACTGACCAAATCTGATGGGGTCATAAATAAAATATGTGGTTCAGATCCCCTCAGACAGGGGTTTAGTGTGCAACAATCACGCTTTGGTTGACACCTGACTGGGATGTCCAATCATTTTTTTTTTTTTTTTAAACTGCTTAACCTAGCATTGAGTCATAAGGAACCAGTTTATTATGGAAGCAACAGGCACAAAGTGGTCTCTTTTTTCATGCCTCTTGTACAATAAGCTTGCAAAATTAGTCTACCATATTCTCTGCATTTTGCTAAGCAACAGCTGCAGGAGTAAATGATTTTACCACGTCAAAGTGAGAAGGAATGGAGCAAAGTCAACGAATGTGGATTCAATTCTTTTCTTACATAAAGACTAAACAAGCTGAAATAGATGCTAACTATATCTTACAACAGTTGATGAAGCAAAATGTACTACGTGTTTATGTATCAAATCAAGTATTTTGATGACTGACTACATAGAAATACCATACAGAATTTACAGTAGTATTTTACATTACTTTGTCATCCTGAGCCACAAAAGAAAATGTACATTAAGTATATAAACACACATATGGAAGAGAAGGTCTGTGATACGATTTGCATATTTGTAGCTGGAGATCCACAAAGGGAGAAAAATGAATCACGTATCATAAAGTAGTTTTTATTCCTGAGCTTTCAACCCCTGCCAGGGGTCTTCATTAGAGGATAATGCTTAGACTTACAAGAATCAAAGACAATATATAGCAAAAGAACATATTCATAATAAACAAGACTTTACACCCAATACCCCCCCTCCCATGTAATTTTTTGTTATATATTGCCTTTGATTCTTGTAAGTCTAAGCATTATCCTCTGATGAAGACCCCTGGTAGGGGTTGAAAGCTCAGGAATAAAACTATTTTATGATACGTGATTCATTTTTCTCCCTTTGTGGATCTCCAGCTACAAAGATATATATATATATCTGTAAATGTACAAATGAAAAATTATTATTTATTGGAGTCAAAAATCACAAAATTCTATAAATATGTAAAAGAAAAATGATTATTTAACGGAGTAAAAATCATGAAATGAGAATAAAATATTTACTCTGTTACCAATTGGAGTATTCCCGTTAAACTGAGGTCCACTATGCTCAATGAGTATTATTTATAAGAGACTAAATAAACGATCCGTTAGTTTTAACTGACATTCTTATAGATAAAATTTTTTTTTTTTTTTTTTAAAAAGACTCATTTAAGTAACAGGAAAAATCACGTGATAACTAAAGTGGTAGCAATGGGTCATTGTAACTCGACCTTCAGCTAACTAAATCACCTAAATACAAACATTGGTGTTATGAATAGATAATTTATTTTTAAATAGTTTGTTCCTGTGAAAGAAAGTTTACTCGATCAAAAATAAAAACCACGACTTTCTTGATATTAAAAACCATGACTTTCTTGAAAATTTAGTTTATAATTTAAAAACAGAAAAAGAATCTGAAAATCTAACAACATCACATTAAAGTTCGATAAAATCTGTAAAGAATGATACCAAACATATATATGTAGGTTTTAAAATAAGCCCGATTTAAACTGTGACAAAAAAACGTGGCACAAAATCGTTGCACTTTTAGGCTTAGGATTATATATATATATATATATATATATATATATATATATATATATTATATTGTCACACATGTGCGCATGGGAGGCAGCTAAAGGGCTTGAGTAAGGGCAGTTCCGAGTCATACCGGGATGTGACAGAGTGCACCGACTCTTTTTCTCCCTTTCCTGCAGACCATTCACGGGAGATCCCACCTGGCCCTCTTGACGTCACTTCCGGGACCGAGCCTATGGAAGGAGACCTTGCCGGCTCCGGCCCCTGTGATGTCACGTCCAGGCTCGAACCTATGGCTGAAGACCTTCATGAGCCCGACCCCTTTGAGCTCACTTCCTGTCTTCCCCTTTAAAAGCCTCCACCTTTTCCCTATTCCCTCAGTTCTGTTTTGGACTTGGTTTTGTGCACATCAGTGCTATATACATTTTTGGATACCAATTACACGGGTGGCTGCCCTAAAACTTTCTATACACACACACAAACATATATACATATACAGAAGCACCAATCTGGACACAGCACCAACCAGATACAATAAAATTCTTAAGCCTATGTCACATTACATGACTTTTCCAGCGACTTTCATTCAAAGCCTTCTTTTACATAATCTTAGCCAGTCAGAGGCAGTTGGTAGCACACTCACGTGAAGATGATAGTCTAATGTGACATGCCTAATAACTGAAACCAGCTATTCTCTAGCTACAATAAAATCAAACCTATTTGATGTTCTCATTAGTCAGGATGGCGGGTTGTATGTAGGAGAGCTGACAACCAAAGAATACTCATCCAGAAGTATAATATATGAAATGTATCAATGAGGAATATGGGACATGTGGCCTTTGAACCTCACAAATAGAAGAGAAGCTTGTCTATCTGATGCCTCTAAAACATAGTGCTGGCTCAGTCAAACAGCACGGGAGCTGTGAACCTCACAAACAGAATAGAAACTCACCTATCTGATATTTTACATGCCATAACAGAATTGAAAAAAGAAATAAAGGGAGAAATTGCTGCTGAACTCTGCAACTGTTAACCTTTTGTACAGCATCAGCTCCATCAGGCAGCACGCTATTGGCTGTCAGAGAGATGGTTGATCATGACTGCCCTGGAATACTGGGGCTCAGTCAGTTAATCTGACCTGGGCTGCAATTTTCAGTTGTGTAATTTGACATGGTGCAGTGACAAGATTAGTGACTGCGATCAGTAAGTCAAACATAGTGACAGTATTTGCTACAAACAGGCAATTAATATATAACACAGATTATGAACACAATATGTACACTAAAGCACGTGTCAGCAGGAATAACGATTGTTGTGAAGCTTTATGACCTGTGGATAAAACTGTCCCTAAATCTAGTGAAGCAAGTGTAAATGAACCTCTACAGACAAGATGAACAGTGATTGGGAAAGCTTGTCGAGGTCTATAATAATTATCATACGATAAACAGTATATGAGACCCCAACAAAAAAAGATCTGTATACTAGAAATATTCTGAGCTGACATACCAACATATTATGGAGCCAGCAGGGATGTTCTCCACTGTGCATCTATAGATGTTGAGGAAAATGTTAATGTTTTCCTCAGAAGTCTTGGGAAGTAAAGGTACTGGCAAGCTTTCTTCACAGCAGCCAAGATGAGTTTTGCCAACTTTAGGTCATCAGTGACTGACTCCAAGAAATCTTAACTCATCAGATGTGGGCTGGATGGCCTTTAGCAATAAGATCTCACATCAGCATCTGGTCAAGCTGTGTAATAATTTAAAGAGGCTGGGCTGGGTTTAAAAGTTCAGGTCTGATCACAGCTTAAGATGCTCCAGACCTGACCACAGCTTTATATGGGGAATCAAACAAATGTCTTAATATTACGGCAATTTATTTATTGACTTGTATACCACTGACTGACTGCAGTGTATCTACAACCATTTAGTGTAATTACTAACATGGTACATTATCCAAAAATTTGCAAATAACACTTATTGATTCATTACATCAGAAAAGCAATTGGCTATTCTATCTTCACAAAAAACAATTATAAACAAAATGGTTAACAAAAAAAAAAAGGAACTATAAAGTCTACATTCTCCACTACATCCCCAAGCTAAAAGTGTTATTGTAGAAGTCCCAGTACCACATCCAGGTGCTTTTCAAAAAGCTGTTAAGTGTCTCTGCTTCAACTACATAGCTTTGTTCCAAATCCCCACCGACCTGTGTGTGCTGAAGTGCTACCTTACTGACAACGCAGAACCCTACAGACCTCTGGTATAATATCAACACTGTGGATGGTGAAACAAAAAGCTCATATAAGTTATATGTGACTATTAAAAAACACAACAAAACAAGGAATTGCCTGCCTGTAACTTTGAAATCACACATTATGAGGCAACAGTGTTAAACAGTGCAATGAAGTGACAATTAACGCAGTTTTAAATATTACACTAATTAACCATAACAAGTTAAATAACCAAAATCATATACACACACACATACATATAAATACAAATCTTTTGTTAACAGCTTATGCTTCAAAAAATTAAAAAAAAAAACAGAAGATTTTAGCAGTTGGAAACAAAAGCATTATGCTTCTGTTAATACTACTTAATTTTCTAATAGATAAAGAATTTGCATTTGGATTAAAATGCTAAACAAGCAAAACTGCAATAGATGTGGAATAAACTTACCAGTGTTGGATTTTCCACTACATAATTGGTATCTGGAGCATTCTGCTGGTCTTCTTGGGGGTCAGCATCTATTTGCATGGGCTCCACCGCCCCCTACAGATAAATGTATAGAATTACTACACAAACATAATGTAGTGCCCATTCATTCACTATTTTCCTAAAATTATGTCCATTTTTTTTTTTTTACTCTGTATGTAAAGCGTTGGGTTTGTGAAAGGCGCTCTATAAATGCATCTTATTATTATTATTACTTCAGGGATAAATTAAGCCATTGGCGGAATCAAACTCAATAGCATAAAAAATACAGCCAGAATGGAAAAACATCTACTGTGAGTTAGTCCATCACAGGGCATGCTGACATACGCACTTACTCATACTGTATATAACAGGTCACGTTAGTGTTACTAATTGACCTATCAAGTCTTTGGAATGTGGGAGAAGACCCATAAGATAACAGACACAATTTTCAAACTCTAGGAAATCAGTCCCTGTCTCTAAAACTATAAAATTGCATTTACCAAAAATATACTTGGTTATATCCAAATAACTTCTCAACAAAATGCTATTTCGCAACTAAAACTTTACCATACAATAATCAAGATTATATATTTTACATACAAACACATGGTTTTATTTCAAATGCACATTATCTTTAGCAAGGTTGACTTTTTTGGAAAGATGAATGCCCTGTGCTGGCACAACCATCAATTGATTTGACTCCACCATCAGCAATAATTTTATAATACAGTAACGTATCATAATCAAATAAACTGCATTTTCCCCAAGCACAAGCAATACATGAACTCATTAAAACACATAAATCTTCTAAACTCTCTCCTCCTCAACACCTCACGTTCTAACCACGTTATTCAACAATAAGCATTTTTGACAGAATTTACAAAATGTGATCCAAAGATCTTAAGTCAAATGGCACAGACTGAAAACTAACATTCATGCAGAAAAACACACTAATATTCTTACTAAGTACTGGAAGAAGAACAACTGATTAACTAATACTACAAACATCAATTGAACTAATAAAATAAAACATTTCTCATTTAACACCAGAGTGTTTCTTAACACATACTCACATATATTTCAAATGTAGATCATACAGGACATAAAAGTAGTAGAATGACAACAATTTGTATAAACAGGCTCAAGGATAAAAAAATCAATGCTTTATTCACAATGTCTATGCAAATATAAAGCTCTTTGATTAAAGGAGCTTGAACGTAAACAAATTGAGATGACTTTGTTTACATCATTTGCTAGAACACGTCAAAAATTTTATTTCTGCAACCATTTAGAAAAATACTCATAAACAACTCTACAAGACTCATATCATACACAGCAGGGAAAATAAATATTGAACACGTCAACGTTTTTCTCAGTAAATATAATTTCTATTGGTGCTATTGACATCACATTTACACCAGATGTCGGTAACAACCCAAGAAATCCACACATACAAAGAAATCAAAACAAATAAGTCCATAAATTAAGTTGTGTAATAAAGTGGAATGACACAGGGAATAAGTATGGAACACATGAACAGAGGGAGGTGCAAAAAGGAATGGAAGGCCAAGAAACCGGCTGCCATCTGTCAGAATTTAGAAGACAGTCCTGACCCCTTATCAGTGCAAATGAATATCAGCTGGTTTAGTCCTAATTGATGGCCTATAAAAAGGTTTAATAATAATAATAATTCTTTGCATTTATATAGCGCTTTTCTCACTACTCAAAGCGCTCAGCAATTGCAGGTTAAGGGCCTTGCTGAAGGGCCCAACAAAGCAGAGTCCCTTTTGGCATTTACGGGATTCGAACCGGCAACCTTCCGATTGCCAGTGTACATCTCATTACCAAGGTGTTCACCAAGAAGCATCTTATGATGGGTAAAAGCAAACAGCTCTCTCAAGACTTTCGCAACCTTACATACTAATGGCATTGGTGACAGACATATTTCTAAATGTCTGAATGTTCCAGTGAGCACCGTTAATCCCGAAGTGGAAAGAACATTATTTCACCATAAACCAGCCACGACCAGGTGCTACTCACAAGATTTCTGACAGAGCAGAAGAGCTGCCCAAGAGCCAAGGACCACTGGCAGAGAGCTTCAGATAGACCTGGCATTAGCAGGTCCAGTTGTTTCAAAGAAAACAAGAAGTAATGAACTCAGCCGCCAAGGCTCATTGCGCAAGACATCACTGCTGAGGAAAAAGCATGTTGAAGCTTGTAAATACTGGGAGAATAGAGTCTGGTCAGACGAGACCACAATTAAACTCTTTGGATGTCATAGCACACACCATGTTTGGAGGAGAAATGCCACTGCACATCACCCCAAAAACACCCCGAAATACTGGCAGACTTCATATAATTGAAGGAAAGATGAATGGAGAAAAGTTCCGGGACATTCTTGATAACAATCTGCTGCCATCTACCAATATGCTGAAGATGAAACGAGGGGGGACAATTCAGCAAGAAAAGGAGCCCAAACACACAACCAAGGAAACTCTCAACTGGTGTCACAAAAAAGGAAATCGAGCTGCTAGAATGGCCCAGTCAATCACACGACTTGAATCCAATTGAAAATCCATGAAAAGACATGAAGATCAGAGTTCACAGAAGAGGCCCCCGTAACCTTCAAGATTTGAAGACAGTTTGTGTGGAAGAACTGGGCCAAAATCGCACCTGAGCAATGGATGTGACTTGTTTCTCCATACAGGAGGCGTCTTGAAGCTGTCATTACCAACAAAGGCTTTTCTACCAAGTATTAAATAAATTTCAGTCAGCGTGTTCAATACTTATTCCCTGAGTCACTCCACTTTATTACACATAATTTAATTTATGGACTTATTTGTTTTGATTTCTTTGTATGTGTGGATTACTTGGGTTGTTGCAGACATCTGGTGAAAATTTCACGTCAATAGCCCCATTAGAAATATATTTACTGAGAAAAACGTTGATGTGTTCAATACTTACTTTCCCCGCTGTATCTCCACAAAAATGCCTCTACTAGGCGAGCAAGTACAGTATTTTTCTACATTGATGTATACACTAATTAAAGCTTTGGGTGCTACACTTCTACCTAACTGTGCACCTGGAAGACAAGGGGACTGGCAAAATAATAAGGTTTGGCTAGGAAGACAGACCTCGGAAAAACAGCTTTGTGGAGTAGAAGAAAGATCTGTCTGTGATGAAGATGCAGAACTTGCAGAAGAGCTATCTCTTATATCTCTTACTCTTTCCTGACACTTTTCCTGATCTGCATACCCCTGCCCTGACTCAGAGATTGCCTGCAAAATGAAAAATCAATGTAAGCGCAAGACATATTTTAAAAGGAAAAAAAAAAGCTCTGAAACATTAACAACATATTGCAAGAAACAGAAAACAAAACTAAACCAGTAAAAGGGGACATCTTTTTTTTTTTACTACGCTAAAGAAACTGAAGCATCTGCAAAATGAAGCCCCGTGTTAAAATAAATTCAGTTAGGGAACCCATAAAGTATATGCTACAAAGGATACATATGCAAGCTTGTATTTTCAAATTTGTCTGAGATGCTCGGTTTCCAGTCACACCTATTTTTTGGCTACTGCTTTTAAAAGCTCTTCTTATTTAATTTGTATCATTAGTGGCTTTGTAGCACTGCCACATAAGCGTGCTGTACAAACACCCGTCTTTTATGCGTGTCATTTGTCACTGCCTGGGCTGCCATACATTTAATGTGTTGTAGTTTTCTTCATTCCAGGACATGGTGTGCTGAAGGAGCATTTTCTCTAATCAAATATGTATGTACTGTATATGTGAATGATTTTTTAAATGCAATTTGGGAAGGTGCTGCTGTTGATGAATACAATTCATTAATACATTTTTGCCCTTTTATAACTGTGATGTAACTGTCTTCCTTTTTGTCCTGTTTCCACATTACTCAAAATCACTACTGTCCCAGTTCTAACAATTATGTCAGTTTAGATTCAACAGAGTGTGTAGCATCCCTAGTCGGAAGGTTCAGGGAATTGTTACAACTTTACTACTCTACCTTAGCTTTGAATTCATATCCATACCATGGCACTATTACAGCACGTTTGATTGCCTTTAACCAGCATGACTTACAAAATCATTATTCATTAAAACTGCTGGCAACCTAGTTCACAATTGGAGCACGGGAAGCTTAAGTGACTTACTCAGGGTCACAGCAGTTGGTTTATGTTGTGGACTGAAATGACAACCTTTATAAACTAATGTTGCCTTATTTTAATTTCTTATTTTGTCTTTTATTTTTCTTTTCTTCATTATGTAAAGCACTTTGAGCTACTTTTTGTATGAAAATGTGCTATATAAATAAATGTTGTTGTTGTCCGAGATAAAAATATTTAATAAGAAGGGCACTAAAAATGTCCATTTTCCATCAAACATCTCCCTAATAAGATGTCTTCATTACACTTAAGTTTAGTGACAATGTATTTTTAATAACACCTTTAAAAACCAAAGTGCTGTATGGCATAATAAAATATAGCAATCTAAAAATACAATTAAAAGTAAACACAAGATATTTAATCAAAATGCTTGCCAATGAAACATGTTAATCAATAAAAAGGAAGGACTCAAGAACACAGAAATGCCTTGAAAACAAACAGGCCTTGAGCTGGGCCATAAAGGCCCTAATAGAAGACGCAGTCCTGATAAACTGGGGTAGCAGCTAAAAAGCATGGTCTCCCTTTAATTTACAACAAGGATAGGGAACATTCAGAAGTGATTGACCTGAAGACCTCAAACACCTTGAGGTTGAGGCTAGATAAAGTAAGTTCTGTGAGATAATGCGGAGCCAGACCATACCAAGCCTTCTAAACCACAAATTAAAGTATAAACTGAATTCTGTACCTCACAGGAAACCAATGGAGTGTGGCAAAAATTAGCAAAATTCAATACGACTTCTTAGTACCAGTGAGCATCCTGGCAGGTGCATTCTAAACTATTTGTAACTGAGGTCACACAAAACTGATTAGCACCCCAGTAAAGTGCATTGCAATAATCCAATTGGGAGGTAATACAGGCATGCATGACTAAAAGTCCTGCAAAGACTTGAGCTAATCAAGAATAAAAGTCAGAACTCTTACCAGTCAAGTTGGGCATACTACTTCCAAAGACTACATTCAAATTCCTGATTTTATCAATACTGCCAAAAACAATCGGCTCGTTTTTGATTTCATTAAGCCGAAGAAACCTCTCTGCCCTCCAGGCTTTGATCTCATTAAAACACTCAGTAAGGGTCTCCATTTGTTGAGCCTCCTCAAAAGGCCATAGATATACATTTGTTAAGTTTAAAACTGCAAACTATTCAATCTTTCTAGACATACTCTGTTCCAAACCTTCAAATATGACAGCATCTCATATTTATTATGTATCTGTTCCAATCACTCCCAGTGTTGTGAAAAAGTAAATACCCCTTCATGATTTCCTGTGTTTGCTTATTCATAACACTCGTTTCTTATCTCCAAACAAATTTAGTATAATAAAAAATGCAACCTGAATAAACACAATATGCAGTTTTTAAATAGCCATTTGATTTACTAAAGGAAAAAATAGATATATTTTGGACTTGCACTTGTGCTTCAAGTCCTTGTTCTGCTGCATAGCCCAACTGCACTTGAGGTTCAGATCACGGATTGAGAACCAGAAACTCTCCTTCAGTACTTTCTGGTATTGAGCTGAATTCATGGTCTTATGACAAGCTGACCAAGCCCTGAAGCAGAAAAGCATCCCAAAGCCATCATACTTCTACCACTTGTTTTGACGGTGGGAATGCTGTTCTTATTGTGGAAAGCTGTGTTAGCTTTATGCCAGACGTAATGTGACCCATGTCTTCCAAAAATAATCCACTTTTGACTTATTGGTCTACAGAATATTATCCCAAAAGTTTTGAGGATAATCAAGATGTTTTCAGGCAAGTGTTAGACAAGACTTTATGTTCCCCTTGTTTGGCATGCAGCTTATGGATACCATTATTGCCCAAAGCCTTCCTAAAGGTGGAATCATTAGCACTAAACTGAGAGAGGTAAGCACATCCTTAGATGTTTGTCTGGGTTGTTCCAAGACTTCCAGAATTAGCTCTCTGTGTGCTTCTTAAAGTAATTTTCCTCGGCAGATTTACCACTGTTACCAAGATTTCTCCTTTTCGAGATAGCGGCTTTCACAGTGGATTGCTGTATCTCAGGGTTTCGGAGGTTGCTTTGTAACCCTGTCCCAAATGATATATTTCAGTGACTGTCTTTCTCAGGTCTTCTGGAATTTCTTTTGATCAAAACAGGGTGCGCTGTTGCCAAATTCACATTGCTGGAAAGGTTCCACTGAAGTGATGGTTAAAATCAATAAGGGAGCAATTACATTGTCACATGGGTATTGTAGATGTTGGTGAACTTTTTGTCTTTCATTAAATCAAATGCTCATTTTAAAACTGCGTATTGTGTTTATTCAGGTTGTCTTTTGTACTACATTAAATTAGTTTGGATATCAGAATTAAGTGTTACGAACATACAACAATAGAGGAAATTGAGAAAAGGACAAATGCTTTTTCAAGGCACTGTACATTGGGTTGCTGTCCTCTGGGGGCATCCAGAGTAACCTAACAAGCTTCTGCTCCCCACGGTGTAACATTTCCAAAGGGCGGAATCTTGCATGCAAGAAGTACACTTAACCACATACAGTGACTGCAAATCACTTAAATTCTTATTTATTCATTTTGTTTCTAACTTCCTCCAAAATATTAACAGTACAAACAGAATCCACCAGTTTCAAAAAAAGCTAAAGTAATTTTTTGACTGTTTGCGCATCATTCATTTTAGTATAAATTCGCATGTAATAATACTGGCAATATGCTGGGGTTCGATCTTTAAAGCTTTACTTTTAAGTCACTCAGAAGGATGAAGGACGGACTGTTTATTCTGTATGTACACGGGTGCAGAATACATGACTAGATCATATGAAGCGCATGACTAGAGATAAAATCATATGAAAACGGTACGTTCCTTTTATTTGCTTGCATTTACCTTGTACGTCCTATGGGTTTCATAGTGAAACACAAGGAGCGAGAAGTTTGTGTAGTCGCCAGGCGATCTATAGATGGAAAGTGTGAAGCTGCAATAACCGGCGGCTACTTCACCGCAATGAACTGCACGGAGCCTGCCCAGCGCCTTCCAAGGGGTGTGTCTGAACCAGTCAAAAAAGCCCAAGTTATGCTGGCTCACAATGTCACCACACTGTAAACACTTCATCTGAACGCAAAGTTAAGGAAAGCTTTTTACCTGGCGTCCGAGGCCCTTAGGATAGAAGCGGGCTCATCACGCCTGTCAACTCCAAAGACAAGAAGCTGCCCGCCCTCGGCCCACTTCCCGCCAGTCACTGACCCGCCCGATATAGAAGGTTCATTGCAAATAAATATCGTGAAAGGAAATCATAGTTTACCTGAAAGTTAAAGACTTGTACGGGCAGAGGCATCTCCTCCTCCTCCTCTCACGGCCGTAACCCAGCACTCGAAAACACATCCGGAGCACACAACAGCGAGGAAGCAGCACAGGCACGCGCACGCAGGGCTACGTCACCACGGGTCACAGTGCGAGCACAGGGACGCGCCTTCCGTGACGTCACCGTGTCGGCCACTTAACATTAGATACAGTAGCGAGTATGGAATCTTCATTTCTCTTTAACTGCTTTATTTTCTGCACCCTGGCGGCACCTGACTGCATAGGTGGTGAGCAGATGAATAGCTGTTTTTTTTCTCCAAAGCAGCACAGAGGCGCAGTGCTTAACGTTGTCCTTCATAGTTTACCATGTGAAGTTGACTCGTTCGTCCTATGTCAAAATGCGGTCAGGAAATGGATGAATTATTATCATTATTACCAAAGACCACTTACAAATAAGGATACGATTGTTTTTTTTACCTATTTTTACAAACGACATGGTAAATGTCAACCAGAGTCATTCAGTAATGAGGAGGCAGGGATAGCACCGGCAGCCTGCTGGTTTAACGTTGAATGTCGCAACCACCAGGGAGCCTCACTACCTTACTTTACTAGACACAAGGAGGCCATAGGCGCTTCTCCATTGATTAAATATTCATTATCAATTAGTGGTCTTAGCAAAACACAATACATGTTTAGCTGACATTCCATAAACTAGCATAATTAAAGTCCACATGCAGTTAATTAAATGAATTTGTTATGTACTTCTATTGATAAGCCATAGTCAATCACAAGTCTGTAATTCAGTCCCCCGGTTTTTCCTAACCTATACCTGTCATTCCTTCCAGAGCACCACACAGTATCAGCTAGAATGTCTGCCTGTCTCACTGATAAAGCAGACTGGATAAAGGAACACCGTCTCCAACTCAACCTGAAGACGGATCTACTTGGTATTATCCCAGCTAGTCCTGTCTATTCCTCATCCCATCTCTGTTCAGGGTGGTTCACCATCACCAACACCTGCCAAGTCAGTACGCAACCTTGGGGTGGTGATCAGTGACTAGCTGTACTTCAGGGACATTGTTACTACGGTTTCTTGGTCTTACAGATTTACTCCGTACAATATCCACAAAATCAAACCATACAGTGCATCCATTTTTTTATTTTTAATAAATTTGCAAAAACCTCAAGTAAACTTTTTCCACGTTGTCATTATGGGGTGTTGTGTGTAGAATTCTGAGGAAAAAAATGAATTTAATCCATTTTGGAATAAGGCTGTAACATAACAAAATGTGGAAAAAGTGATGCGCTGTGAATATTTTCCAGATGCACTGTAGATAGATAGATACTTTATTAATCCCAAGGGGAAATTCACATACTCCAGCAGCAGCATACCGATAAAAAAAAATATTAAATTAAAGAGTAATAAAAATTAGGTAAAAACAGACAATAACTTTGTATAATGTTAACGTTTACCCCCCTGGTGGAATTGAAGAGTCGCATAGTGTGACGGAGGACCGATCTCCTCAGTCTGTCAGTGGAGCAGGACGGTGACAGCAGTCTGTCGCTGAAGCTGCTCCTCTGTCTGGAGATGATCCTGTTTAGTGGATGCAGTGGATTCTCCATAATTGACAGGAGTCTGCTCAGCGCCCGTCGCTCTGCCACGGATGTCAAACTGTCCAGCTCCAGGCCTACAATAGAGTCTGCCTTCCTCACCAGTTTATCCAGGTGTGAGGCGTCCTTCTTCTTTATGCTGCCTCCCCAGCACACCACTGCGTAGAAGAGGGCGCTCACCACAACTGTCTGATAGAACATCTGCAGCATCATAACCAATCATAACCAGTACATAACCAACAGTTTATCTTGGTATCATCAGGCATGAAGTAGGGCACACTCATGCAAAGCACTGTCAAACAACTTCACACGCAATCACACACATCTTTAGGATGCGAGAGGTAAACCATGGTGCAGACACAGAGGCAGAGCCCAGGACTCTGGAGCTGGGACGCAGCACTTGCAACTTCTGTGTCCCTTTGCTGCTGCATGAAAATCAACCAGAGAGAAGAAATGAATTAAGATCTTTTCAACTTCTCATAACAACCACAGCTAACTTACTTGACCTAATCAGCAGGCTTTCTCTTCATAAACAATAAAATGCCTTTCAAAGTACACCACCACTTTAAATTCTTTCAACTGTAAAGGCTTTTCATTATCACGACTCACTTGGACTACAGCATCCTGATTTGCATTCTCTTTGTTCAAAATTCAATGACAAGAATTGAAAAACACCAATATTTTCAACATGACAATATATTATTTCTTCCATCTGCTTGCAAAAATGAGAACCTAAAATTGAGTACTCTATACATGTGACAGTGATGACCCTTAAAACCAGTGACTACAGACCAATGGCACTTATGTCCCACATCATGAGAAGCTGGTCCTGGACTATATGAGTCCTCTTGTAAAGGACAACCTGGACCCTCTGCAGTTTGCGTACTGAACAAAGATTGGAGTTGAAGATGATATTATCTATCAGCTTCATGAAGTTTGACAAAGCTGACAGCACGGTGAGAGTTAACATTTTGATTTGTCCAGTGCCTTCAATGCCATTCATGTAAAGGGATCAAGTGAATGAGCCCATGTCGTCCTGGAAAATGGACGATCTGTCTGGCAGTCCACAGTTTGTGAGACTCGAGGACTGTGAGAGCAACCCTGGAGCACCACAAGAATCAGTCCCGTCACTTTCTGACTTCACTCTGTGCACCTTGGACTAGAAATATAACACTAGGTCATGTTATTTGCAGAAATTCCCTGAAGGTTCTGTACTAATGGAGTTTGTTGACAAGGGAGATGAGATGGAGGAGAGGAGTCTGGTGGAGAACTTTGTTTCTTGGTGCAGAAAGAAACATCAGCATACCCAAGGAACCGGTTATTGATGTTTGCTGCACCAAAGAGTCTGTGTGTCCAACTGCTATTCAGGGAGTGCATGTAGAGGCGGCGCATTGCTATAAGTACTTGGGGGTCCACATGAGTGACAAGCTGGACTGGTGTCGTAACACAGAGGAGCTAAAGAAGAAAGGGCAGAGCAGGAAAACAAATAAATAAAGGGCTGTCTATCGGAGGCCAAGTGCCATATATAAAGCCTTTTGTAAAACATTAGAGGCTCCTAATGTTGTTGATTAGTTTTGGAGCAGAACCGCATCAGGCCGAATGATTATCTCATATAATTCTGTAAAAATAGTTAAACAGAATTTCATAAACAGTTGGGGACCAACCAGGAAACTAATTTAATAAATAAGGTCAAAATGAAAAGAAAAATGGCAACAATAGAGACATCTAGGGTCCTTGTCATAGTAATTAAAGGCTTCTCTTTTATGGAGTTCTTAATGCTCAGTGAGTGTGGTCCAAATGGACACTGTCTTCTGGTTCCTTCAGGGTTTAAGTAGCTCCCAGGGTGGAAGGGGTGGGACTCCTGGGGCTATTCCAGAAATCACGTTATGGTCCATCGGGGGGACTTGTCCTCTGGTCTGTGGGGAACAGAGAAGAGGTGGTTAGCAATCGATTTCACCCCACGCTGTGGTTGACTGCCCTACCTTAAAAGAGCTAACAGATGCCTTGATGCTCCACCAAGCGCTTGCATGCAACACACACCACTTATGTGCAGTGATGATACAAAGTTATGGTGTACTGTATGCAGTATTGTTCATCTGGAACATTTTGGTAAATCAAGATAGCTCCAGATTGTCATATTTATAGTGCCATTTGTAGAACATTGAATATAGCTCCTTGTCCCAAATTGACACATTTTTAAAATGTATATTTACGGTGGATTGCCCTATGGCAAACTGGGTACCACGTCCAGAATTGTTCCATCATTGCACCTGATACTATTGTGACCAGTTCTGGCCCCTGTGACTCTGAACTGCATTAAGCAGACTTGGTAAGTTTATATGGCAACCAAAATAGAAGCAAACAGCAGCAAGATTCAAAGAGCAGTCCTGGTTAGTTCTTGTTGCAAGAGCCGTTAATACCATGTTATAGTGCTGCCAATTCAGCAGCACTCCATGCTGCAAACACAACCCATAAGGAACTAAGCGGGAGCCTTCGCCAGCCTGCTTTGATCACTCATCTCTCGCAGACGGTCTTGATGACTCATCCTTTCACCATGATACAGTCTGAATTATGAGTCATCCTTTTTTATAAGGTGCAAATGACATACCCATGAGGAGTGATAGGCACATTAGAAACACAGGGACCTGAATAACAACCCTATATGCCGCCGAATCTGCTGGAGTGTGTTGTATTCTCTAGGATTATAACAAAGGAGTAGCATCCTAACAATGACCAGATCATCTTTGGGCGTAGGACTGAAACCACAGTAGTTAGGGAAGATCATCCATCCATCCATTATCCAACCCGCTATATCCTAACTACAGGGTCACGGGGGTCTGCTGGATTCAATCCCAGCCAATACAGGGTGCAAGGCAGGAAACAAACCCCGGGCAGGGCGCCAGCCCACCGCAGGGCACACACACACTAGGGACAATTTAGAATCGCCAATGCACCTAACCTGCATGTCTTTGGACTGTGGGAGGAAACCGGAGTACCCGGAGGAAACCCACACAGACACGGGAAGAACATGCAAACTCCATGCAGGGAGGACCCGGGAAGTGCCACCGTGCCGCCCTCAGGGAAGATCAGCAAAAAGAATAAACCTGGTGTAGCCGCCGAAGCATAAGGCAAGATCAAGCACGGGTAAAACGCATGTCGAAAGAAATCTCTCAGTTCAAAAGTTTGCTTTAAAATTATTTAGTGAAAGTTAAAAGCAAATAATCCACACAAGAATAAAGAAAAAAGTTGTTACACATATAGAATAAAAGGCAAAAAAAGGAAAAATGTATCTTCTCTAAACTTAACTTTTCTTGAGAAACTTTAGTTATTTCTGTACTTAACAGTTCTTTACTTCTTCTTTCTATACTTAAAAGATTCTTAGCTTCTTCTTCTGTGCACTATAAATAAATAAGTGCTGTTGTACGAGTTACTTTACACTCTCGAAAAGCCCGTAGGCTCATAAGTACATAGGCATGTGCACAGGCACGGTCACGGTTAAAAACCGCACGCCTCTACACCTTACACATGGCAAGGCTGTCACTAACTGAAGAATAAGGTTTACTGAGAGCTATTAGAAATGGCAAGAATATACCAATGCAATTCTACTTATGGGGGTTTTAGGAACCTCCCATATATTATGCATTGTCATCTTAATATAATATTTATGAATCTTATATAACTATGAAAATGACTTTTACACCTGGCTCTGTGAGATGGCAGGATTAACCTTTGTGCCATATTGTTGTTTGGTCATCAGTCCCTCAGCCCTTATTAGTAGCTATATACATCATCAGACCTGTTCAATCCAGTACAATGTTGTGGGGTGTTAATTTATTATATTACCAAAAATTAAAAAATTATACTGATTTGAATATAGATAGATAGATACATAGATAGATAGATAGATAGAATTTGGTATAGTAGGCAGGATTAGATAGATAGATAGATAGATAGATAGATAGATAGATAGATAGATAGATAGATAGAGTTTGGTATAGTAGGCAGGATTAGATAGATAGATAGATAGATAGATAGATAGATAGATAGATAGATAGATAGATAGATAGATAGATAGAATTTGGTATAGTAGGCAGGATTAGATAGATAGATAGATAGATAGATAGATAGATAGATAGATAGATAGATAGATAGATAGATAGATAGATAGAATTTGGTATAGTAGGCAGGATTAGATAGATAGATAGATAGATAGATAGATAGATAGATAGATAGATAGATAGATAGATAGATAGATAGATAGATAGATAGAATTTGGTATAGTAGGCAGGATTAGATAGATAGATAGATAGATAGATAGATAGATAGATAGATAGATAGAATTTGGTATAGTAGGCAGGATTAGATAGATAGATAGATAGATATAGATAGATAGATAGATAGATAGATAGATAGATAGATAGATAGATAGATAGATAGATAGATAGAATTTGGTATAGTAGGCAGGATTAGATAGATAGATAGATAGATAGATAGATAGATAGATAGATAGATAGATAGATAGATAGATAGATAGAATTTGGTATAGTAGGCAGGATTAGATAGATAGATAGATAGATAGATAGATAGATAGATAGATAGATAGATAGATAGATAGATAGATAGATAGATAGATAGATAGATAGAATTTGGTATAGTAGGCAGGATTAGATAGATAGATAGATAGATAGATAGAATTTGGTATAGTAGGCAGGATTAGATAGATAGATAGATAGATAGATAGATAGATAGATAGATAGATAGATAGATAGATAGATAGATATCAAATTCTATCTATCTATCTATCTATCTATCTATCTATCTATCTATCTATCTATCTATCTATCTATCTATCTATCTATCTAATCCTGCCTACTATACCAAATTCTATCTATCTATCTATCTATCTATCTATCTATCTATCTATCTATCTATCTATCTATCTATCTAATCCTGCCTACTATACCAAATTCTATCTATCTATCTATCTATCTAATCCTGCCTACTATACCAAATTCTATCTATCTATCTATCTGTTTTAAATGTATTTAACGAACTCATTTATATTTTTGGAATGTCTGTGTCAAGAATTTGTAAAAGGGAATGTTTACTTTGCAATTTTTTGTTTGGCCAGGCCAAGTTGGCAACTTTAAAAACAAGAAGAAATAGAGATAAAGATCTGAAAACCACTGATGCTCTATTAATGTTTAAGGTCCTCCTTCAAAGTAGATTGAAGATCGAATTTGCATATTTTAAACTAATTAATCAATTAGATATATTTATAGAAATCTGGGCTGAAAATGATGTTTTATGTTCCACAGAAAATTAATGTCTAATACTAAAGTATGAGTAGAAAAACTTTGTTTTTAAATATTGTTGAATTTTGGCTGTTAATTTGACTGCAACTATGTTATAATTGTTAATGAAGGTCTATTTAAAATTTGTTTTAAATCCTAATTATTCCTGTTCAGGCTCATAGGATCCTTATTTACTTCATAATCAAATGTAAAGTGTGTATGGGTAGACCAGTATCAGCATTACAACATTAAAAATAATGCATGAGGCAGTGTGTGAATAATCACATGATTGTAAATTATTATCAAAGAGCTGTTGTGAATAGGATGCTCATGGCAGAGCAAATGTTAGCGTGAGCCAGCGGAATAATTTAGAATCTATTTTTATTATCATTATTACGTTGATGACACCTTTATTCAAGGTGACTTACAACAACTGAGATACAATTGTTTCCATTTATTTTGGTTTCCAATTGGAGCACAACCTCAGGGATTGAAATCCAAAGTCTGCCCTTTATGCAAAGGGTCTTACAAATCACAAGTACAGTTTATGAAGAGAAATACCAGCACAACTGAAGTGACTTAGCCCCAACTGTTACAGTAAGGAATTCTTTTTCAGGATACACACTGCAAGAACACCCCAGAGACAGAAACGCATGGTGACAACTGAGAAGACTGCCAAATGCCCAAAAAATTCTGACCAAATAAAAGCTTTCAGGCGGCACGGTGGCGCAGTGGGTAGCGCTGCTCCCTCGCAGTAAGGAGACCCGGGTTTGCTTCCCGGGTTCTCCCTGCATGGAGTTTGCGTGTTCTCCCCGTGTTTGCATGGGTTTCCTCCCACAGTCCAAAGACATGCAGGTTAGGTGAATTGGCGTTCCTAAATTGTCCCTGGTGTGTGTGTGCCCTGCGGTGGGCTGGCGCCCTGCCTGGGGTTTGTTTCCTGCCTTGCGCCCTGTATTGGGTGGGATTGGCTCCAGCAGACCCCCGTGACCCTGTAGTTAGGATATAGTGGTTTGGATAATGGATGGATGGATAAAAGCTTTCCTTTTACATCCTTATATCGAAGTTTCTTTAAGACGAGATGATCAGTGTCACACTGTATTTTTAATGTTGAAAACCAAATGTTCCGCCTGCTCTAGATGAGCCACCTGAAGGAATTAAAGATATTCTGACTTCTAGATGAACCGATAGAAGTAACTGTTCAGAAAACATAAGAAGCATCAACAGTTCCTTATCTTTAACTTGGTTTTTATTTGAAATTTATTTTCAAAGTATCACTTGTGAAAAAATAATTGAAAAGTAACTTTCAGTTGAACGGAAAACAATGACAACAATAAGGAATGCAATGCTGAAAAGTGAACTTTGTTTTGAATTTAGCTCGATGTTGTTCTCGGTGTTTAATCAGACATTATGTTGTGTGATTTTTCTTTAAGAAACAGAGCAAAGGTACAACCTTCACAAAACGGAGGAATATCTCTTTAAGATTCATAAACCTTTCCCGTTGTTATTTCTCCCTTTTTTCAAAAGAGTTCAATTGTCGATGAGCGCACAGAGGTGCTAAAGACACAGAAATGGTGACATCCCACTGTCAGGGGCGGGGAGGGTTTGAACAAGCGTCATCGTGACGTAGAGGGGCGTGGCTTAAAGTGTTCTGGTGGTTTAAGAATCGAACCACGACGTGCTATTAAAGCAAGTTTTAAAATCAAGAGGGGTCGTTCTCCTCCATCTCTGGGATTACTATGAGACTGGTTAGTACTAATTTGGTACTGGAATGACAAGCAGAAGATAAGAGTGTGAAACCCCGACGCCAAATGTTCATCATTACAAGTTCAAAATGGAAATGACAGTGCGGGATCGCGGACGAAATCATCAAACTAAGGAGGAATTAATTCCCTTTACAAGTCTGCAATAATTACTGCAAACAGAGGCGTGGGTGTTAGAGATTCAGTGTGGCTTTCAAGGGTTATGGTTTAGCCAGCCCCTCAGCCCCACCATCTGCGCTCTTGGCAACGGAATCCTGTAATTTTAATATTTTACATACAAATATTTTTTTTAAACAGAGGTTAGTAGTTTACTTTTAGCTGTACGAATATTCCCATTTAAGAATAGACAATACTTTTGATTAAACCCAGGGAAAACGATAATGGTATTCTCAATGTAAGTTGTTAAATAAGGTGTAGGAAAGAAAACAACCTATCAAAAAACGTAACTTTATTTAAACCAGTTCATGCAGTCCAGAGCATGGCCCCCACAAGGGGGGGGGTACTGACAGGGCTCTAGCCAGGCGGCCCGGGATCACAGGGGCCCGGCGCGGGATGAGTAGATATTATGCACAAACAAAACGTATGAACAGAAAGAAAGCAAATCCTACAGCGTTGAGTGTCAACTTCAGCATAAAATATTTTGAAAACTAAAAACAATATCAAAAAAAGTTTAAGATAAAAAAATTTCTACATACATTTTTCTACAACTTTCTCGCTTTGACATTTTACGAATCCAAATAAAACGTAGACCTGTCCTCTGGTCGAAAATTTTGATATTAATTGTTGATTTGGTGTCATATACTTTATATATTCTTTATTTATAAATATTATAAACAATAAACTTAAACAAATTATACATGGTTTTAAATACAATTAAAGAAGAAATACTACACAAAACAATTAAACATTTACGTCACTTATTTCTGCAGATATAAAAAGAGTTAAAGTTAAAATTTCGATTATTTTCAAAATTGCCGCCATTTTCAAAAAGACGTAATTTCCGGCTTTTTGCAAGAAAATTGAGGTCTGCGACAACCCTTAGTCGGAAAATTTCTTATAGGAAATCCTACATTAGAAAAGTATATCAAAAATGACGGAGTACACGGAAAACTAAGCATCATAGAACCGTACGGATCTTCAACTAAATTGTATACCTACATTTAAAGCTAAACACGCAAACAATTCTATTTATATTCACAATTAGTTTATAAATGATTTAGCTAGGGTGGCGCAGTGGTAGTGCTGCTGCCTCGCAGTTAGGAGACCTGGGTTCGCTTCCCTGGTCCTCCCTGTGTGGAATTTGCATGTTGTCTGCGTGGGTTTCCTTCCAAAGACATGCAGGTTAGGTGGATTGGCGATTCTAAATTGGCCCTTGTGTGTGCTTGGTGTGTTTGTGTGTGTCCTGCGGTGGGTTGGCACCCTGCCCGGGATTGGTTCCTGCCCTGTGTTGGCTGGGATTGGCTCCAGCAGACCCCCGTGACCCTGTGTTCGGATTCAGCGGGTTGGAAAATGGATGGATGGATGATTTAGCTAAAAATGTTGATTTTAGTGAGGTCATTGAAAATTTTGCGTCAAAAAAAGCTAGAAAACAGATTTTGCAATAATTTTTGATACTATTGTAAGTTTTTCATTAGGATCTTTACTTTATAAATATATTCAATAAATGTGCATAATACTTCTTATGTTTTCGCATCATTAACCTCACTTATTTTATTTTAAATCCTATTGGGTATCGCATTTTCCTTAATCCTAGGTGAAGGGCCCACCAGAGATCCTGGCCTAGGGGCCATGGTGCAGAGGCATGGTTGGTCAAGAATCTATCAACGAATCAATGGAGTAAGATCACTGTCAAAAACAACACGTAATAATTATATCATCCGGCCCAAACCTGGAATGGACGTGATGTTTTGCAGTGCCCACACACACACACACACTCTTTTGGATGAGAAATGAAAAGCAGATAACCCTCGAGAATAAACCAGCGATTCGCGAAGCCAATACACATAAAATGAATAAACTTAATGTTTAACTACATTTGAAATACAGTACATTCAACTTTGACGGGCATGCAAAAAATCAAGGCTCTAACTTCACTGTTATCTTAAATTCTTAAAGTAATGATTATGCTTTTTTTAATAAACACCTGCTCCAAGTAATCTGAAATTGACAAAATGATGGCATGGACATATGAGACAAAGGTCACTGTGGTGGACTAGTGTGTCTGTTCAGGTATTACACGTGTTGACACTGGTGCAGTTCACGGCCCACACTAACTTACAATTAAAATTCTTTTTTTTCAGAGAATGAATGCGAGGTTACTTCTAAAATAAAGCAGCGTGATGCGTCTGGGCTTCATTTGCATGTGAAGTATTCAGAGACGAGGCCTTGACTTTTTTGCACAATACTTTGTATAGCTTTTTATGTCTTGATTTCTTTGTAACGTTGTTAGCTGTCATCCAAATAATAACAGCAACAATTTATCTCTTTGGTCATCACTCTAACATTAACAGGCAAGTTTGTAAAAATTTAATCCATCCATCCATTTTCTAAACCTGCTTTATCCTGAGCAGGGTCGTGGAGCAGCAGGAGCGTAACCCAGATAGCATTGGGAGCAAGGCAGGCACATTGCCTGGACATTGCTGGGTAAACAGAGACACACACATCCAGACATAATATAATAAACCAAGTATATCGTATGGTATTAGTTGTTTAATTATTAAATATATGCAAAAAGAAAATATGTTTTTATACACACATATGCACTCACTAGCCTTTTTATTAGGTACACCTTGCTAGGGTTGGACAGAGGCGCAGCTAGAGTTTTCAGCGCCCGGGGACAACTGAAGATTTTGTGCCCCCTCCTGTTTGCCAAAATGCAATGGGGAAGGGAAAGAAACATCAATTTGGCGCCCCCTGGATGCTGCGCCTGGGGACAAATGTCCCCCCTTGCCCCCCCCGCTATGCCTCTGGGGTTGGACCCCCTTTTGCCTTCAGAACTACTCTAGTTCTTCTTGGCATAGATTTAATAATAATAATAATAATTTTTTGCATTTATATAGCGCTTTTCTCACTACTCAAAGCGCTCAGCAATTGCAGGTTAAGGGCCTTGCTTAAGGGCCCAACAGAGCAGAGTCCCTATTGGCATTTACGGGATTCGAACCAGCAACCTTCCGATTGCCAGTGCAGATCTCTAGCCTCAGAGCCACCACTCCACCTTTAAGAAGATCCTGGAAACATACCTAGGGCATTTTGGTCCATATTGACATGATAGCATCATGCAGTTGCTACAGATTTGTCAGCTGCACATCCATGATGTGAATTTCCCATTCCATGACATCCCAAAAATGGTCAATTGCATTGAGAACTGGTGACTGAGGAGGCCATTTGAGTACGATGAACTCATTCTCATGTTCAAGAAACCAGTTTGTGATGTTTTAGGCTTTGTGACATGGCACGTTATAATGTTGGAAGTGGCATTCAGAAGACACTGCAGTCATAAAGGGATGGACGTGGTCAGCAACAATACACAGGTAGGATGTGGCATTTAAATGATGCTCAGTAGGTACTAAGGGGCACAAAGTGTGCCAAAAAAAATATCCCCTGCACGTTAACACCACCACCAGCAGCAGCCTGAACCGTTGATACAAGGCAGTATGGATCCATGTTTTCATGTTGTTGACACCAATTTCTGACCCTACCCTCCGAATGTTGCAGCAGAAATCAAGACTCATCAGGCCAGGCAACGTTTTTCCAGTCTTCTATTGTCCAGTTTTGGTGATCCTGAGTGAATTGTAGCCTCAGTTGCCTGTTCTTAGCTGACAGGAGTGGCACCTGGTATGAGCTCCTGCTGCTGCAGCCCATCTGCCTCAAGGTTCAACGTGTTGTGTGTTCAGAGATTCTCTTCGGCATACAGTACCTTGATTGTAGCAAGTGCTTATTTGATTTCCTGTTACCTTTCTATCAGCTCAAACCAGTCTGGCTGTTCTCCTCTGACCTCTGGCATCAACAAAGCATTTTTACAGAGAACTGACATTAACTGGATATTTTCTCTTTTTTGGACCATTCTCTGTAAACCCTAAAGATGGAGCAACAGTTCTGAAATACTCAGACTGGCCCATCTGGCACCAACAACCATCCATCCATCCATGTTCCAACCCGCTGAATCCGAACACAGGGTCACGGGGGTCTGCTGGAGCCAATCCCAGCCAACACAGGGCACAAGGCAGGGAACCAATCCTGGGCAGGGTGCCAACCCACTGCAGGACACACACAAACACACCCACACACCAAGCACACACTAGGGCCAATTTAGAATCACCAATCCACCTAACCTGCATGTCTTTGGACCGTGGGAGGAAACCGGAGCGCCCGGAGGAAACCCACGCAGACACGGGGAGAACATGCAAACTCCACGCAGGGAGGACCCGGGAAGCGAACCCGGGTCTCCTAACTGCGAGGCAGCAGCGCTACCACTGCGCCACCGTGCCGCCACCAACAACCATGCCACGTTAAAAGTCATCTTTCTTCACTATTATGATGCTTGGTTTGAACTTCAGCAGTTTGTCTTGGCAATGTCTGCATCCCAAAATGCATTGAGTGGCTGTCTTGTGATTGGCTGATTAGATATTTGCGTTAACAAGCAGCTGAACAGGTGTACCTAATAAAGTGGCTGGTGAGTGTACAGTATATACTTCACTGTAATTGTGACTGCTCTTTTAACCTTTAGTCCAGCGTTTCTCAACCTTTAAGTATTTGCCACCCGAGTTTTCATAACAGTTTTAATCGCGCCCCCCCTAACATTTTTTTGAAAGGAGCCCACTAATACCAATTTGTTCTTTTTTAATTAATGATATATCATAGATGCATATTTTATTATACCTACTTAACTTTTATCGACATTTATCTAACTATTTATTTTTCTAGTATCAGAATGCAGTTTAAGTTAATTTGTTTTGGTTTCAATACATGTATTTTACATATTTTCGATTTTTGTTTTCTTTTTTTCACATCTTCGCGCCCCCCTTTTTGTTACATTGCGCCCCCCTAGGGGGGCCCGTCCCACAGGTTGAGAACCACTGCTTTAGTCAATTTTTCTTTCTTTTTAGTCGGTCTAGTGCAGGGGTGGGCAAAGTCAGTCCTGGAGGACCACCGTGGCTGCAGGTTTTCATTCTAACCCTTTTTTATTTTAATGAGTGCCATGATTGTGCTGCTAATTAACTTCTTGTGAATTCATTTTAATTAAATTGCTTCATTTCTTTCCTTAAATGGCACCCAAACAGAAATGAAATGTGAAGTGAGGGAGCCAACAGACGACCACCTAAGTCAGGGCCTCAAACTCCAACCAATTTCACGCCAACCAGCAGCTTAATGAGGTGCTGAGCCTCGTCGTTAATTAAACTCGTTCTTTAATTTCGTGGCTTGTTGCTGCTCTTGTTGTGCATTAGCAGACATTTCCAAAATGGTTGATTTTCTCTTTCTAAGAGCTCTGGTGAAATGCTTTGGGGTCCTGAGCAGATCAACATTCCTGAGACCTTCATCTTTCTTTATTTTCAGATATTTTATGATGGACACCAGTTGTTTTGGCTCATTTTGTATCTCGTTATTGTTTGGCTGCTAATTAAGGAAAAAGTAAAAATTAAGGGGTCTGAGTCTTCAAGAGCAAATCAATTAAAATGAATTCATTAGAAGTTAATTAGCAGCACAAACAGGGCACTAATTCAGAGAAGGGTTAGGATGAAAACCTGCAGCCACGGTGGTCCTCCAGGACCGGACTTGGCGACCCGTGGTCTAAGTGACATCCATATGTGTACAGAAAAAGTGCTTTCTGTTGACACTAATATTTCTTATTATTATACTATGGATGTAGTAGTTCATCTCTTTGGTAAATGGAAGGCAGCAGAGTGGAAGAAATATGTGTTAAAAAACAGGGAAATTAACTAACCAAGTAGAAGCTAGTTGAAATGTCATAAATAAAAGTAATATATACCTTGCAGAGAAGATACTGAACTAGATTTTCCATGAAGATAATTTACTTTGGGCGGCATGGTGGCGTAGTGGGTAGCGCTGCTGCCTCGCAGTTAGGAGACCCGGGTTTGCTTCCTGGGTCCTCCCTGCGTGGAGTTTGCATGTTCTCCCCGTGTCGGCGTGGGTTTCCTCCCAAAGACATGCAGGTTAGGTGGACTGGCGATTCTAAAATGGCCCTAGTGTGTATGCTTGGTGTGTGTGTGTGTTTGTGTGTGTCCTGCGGTGGGTTGGCACCCTGCCCGGGATTGGTTCCTGCCTTGTGCCCTGTGTTGGCTGGGATTGGCTCCAGCAGACCCCCGTGACCCTGTGTTCGGATTCAGCGGGTTGGAAAATGGATGGATGGATAATTTACTCTGAACACATTACAGGCTGCAATAACTTAAAGGAAAAGCTATAAAGAACAGGGATTTGGTTTGCATCATCATCTCTGAGAGCAAACACAAAAGGTCCAGTGAGAGGTACATAGTTGTGTAGGCAAAAACAACTTATTAACGAGAGGTCGCATGAGAATGGCTGCTAATTAACTTCTTGTGAATTCACTTAAATTGAATTGCTTTTTTAAGATTTCTTCATCGTTCCTCTGAATTGCTTCATTTCTTTCCTTAAATGGCACCCAAACAGAAATGAAATGTGAAGTGAGGGAGCCAACAGAAGACCACCTAAGTCAGGGCCTCAAACTCCAACCAATTTCACTCCAACCAGCTGCTTAATGAGGTGCCAATTCTTGTCGTTAATTAAACCTGTTCTTTAATTTCGTGGCTTGCTGCTGCTCTCGTGGTGCAATAGCAGACATTTCCAAAATGGTTGATTTTCTCTTTTCTAAGAGCACTGATAAAATGTTATGGGGACCTGAGAAGATCGACATTCCTGAGACTTTCATCTTTCTTTATTTTCAGATATTCTATGAAGGACACCAGTTGTTTTGGCTCATTTTATATCTCGTTATTGTTTGGCTGCTAGTTTAGGAAAAAGAAACAATTAAGGGGTCTGAGTTTTCAAGCGCAAGTCAATTAAAATTAGTTCAAAAGAAGTTAATTAGCAGCAAAACAAGTGACTCATTGAGAAAAGGGTTACAATGAAAATGTGCAGCCACGGTGGTCCTCTAGGACCAGAGTTGGCGACCCCTGGTCTAGTGTCTATTTGAGAGGGGTTTGCGGTCTGTCATAATATGATAATATCCCATCCATCATTTCCCTAAACGCACTTCATCCATGATCAGGGTCACAGGGGTGGCTGAAGCCTGTCCCAGTAAGCATCATAAGCAAGGCAGGAACAATCCCTGGACTGGGCACCAGTCCATCACAAGGTAAAAACACAGACACGGTCAGGTTAGCGTTGCCAATTCACCTAACCTGCATGTCTTTGGACTGTGGTAGTAAACCGGAGCACCCGGGGGAAACCTGCATGGACACGGAGAGAACATTCAAACTCCACACCAGGAGGACCTGTGACATGAATCCTGGTCTCCTTGTTGTGAGGCAGAAGCACTACCACTGTGCCACACATAATAATATTTAATTTAGCTTCTGTAAAAAGACAAATTTCCTTCTGGGGACAAATTAGTTACTATCTATCTGTCTATAGATTGTAATATGTTTTTTGACACTTAAACACATATTTGGATATTCAAGGTTCAGTTTATTTAGTCATGTTTACCCAAGAAAACATGAAAGTTGCCTTCTAGTTGCATCCAATAACAGACAGAAATGAAAGAAAACAAATTGAGACAAGACACATTAAAACCTACAGAAGAAATTCTAAAATGTTTACATCATTTGAAAGGCAGATATTTGTTAAACCTACTTCTAGTAGATTGACAGTACATTTTACCTAAGTGGGTACAGGATACATAAAAAAATTCTGTACTTCTGAATTTTTTTATTATCTCTGATATTTCTGATTAAGAAGATGTATGGCACTGGGTGGAAAGGAAGTTCTGGAGTGATTTGTGTGGATCTTTAAATTTTTACTGAAATTAGGTTCTGCATGTAATGGGTGCCTGTCATCAATTATTTTTAAAATTGCCTTCTGACACACACTTACCAAATCAGCTACATCAGTCCCGATAGCTTTAGCTATATAATGATAATAATAATAATAATTCTTTACATTTATATAGCGCTTTCCTCACTACTCAAAGCACTTTACACAGTGAGTGAGAAGCCACTTCAGCTAATGTGTAGCATCCACCGGGATGATGTAACAGCAGCCATTTTGGCGCCAGTACACTCACAACTCATTAGCTGCTAGGTGGTGAAGGGGTGAGAGATGATTAGCCAATTACAGGCAGGGGATGATTAGGGGGCTGGAATGACCAGACCATAGAGCAGGGGTGTCGAACTCCAGTCCTGGAGGGCCGCAGTGGCTGCAGGTTTTCATTCTAACCATCTTCTTAATTAGTGACCAGCTTTTGCTGCTAATTAATTCTTTTAATTGACATGACTCAGACCCCTTAGTTGTTTCTTTTTCCTTAATTAGCAGCCAAACAATAATGAGACACAAAACAGGCGGCCACATGACCAGCTCACCTGTGCCCATCACACAGAATCTGAAAATAGAGAAAGGTGGAGGTCTCAGTAAGGCTGATCTCTCAGGTCACCAAAACATCTCAATGGTGTTCTTAGAAAAAAACAAAATCATCAGTTTTGGAAATGTCTGCTGTGGCAGAACGAATAATTAAATAACAGGTTTAATTAATAGCAAGAAGTGGCTTCTCATTAAGAAACTGGTTGGAGTTTGAAGTCCCAGGTTAAGCTGGTCATCTGTTGGCTCGTTTCACATCTCTTTTCTGTTTGGCTGTCATTTAATGAGGAAACAAATCAATTCAGAGGACTGAATCCTTCTAACAGGGCTATTAAAATGAAGGGAAAAGGTGAATTAGCAGTGAAAACTGGTCACTGATTAGGAAAAGGGTTAGAATGAAAACCTGTAGGCACTGCGGCCCTCCAGGCCTGGAGTTCGACAGCCGTGCCATAGAGGGCAGTTTAACCTGTTACATCACGATACACCCTACTCTTTATGAAGGAAGTCCAGGGTTTTAATGACCACAGAGAGTCAGGACCTCAGTTTTACATCTCCTCTGAAGGGCAGTGCCATTTTTTACAGCATGAGTTCACTGTCTCAGCACTGGGACATTGGGATCCACATTCAGACCACAGGGTAAGCGCCCCCTGCTGGCCTTGTCAATGTGTCTTCCAGGAGTACCCCAAGCTTCTCCTGAATATGTTTAGCTTCAGGTGGATGGCCTGTTCTGAAGTGTATGTGGTATTGCTGCATGTTTGGTAATCTGCTGGAGCTTTTTAAAACTTTGGTTTGTCAGACTATTCAAACCAGGCAATGAAGCCGAAAGTGATAACAGATAAAAGGACATTTCTTAACACTTTATGTTAATATATTTTTGAGAAAAATGATGGATAAAATGATTGCAATCTCAAAGTTCGTTTTTGGATTCAAATTTGGAATTATTCCATGGAAATCTTGGAGCGCTGAGTGGAGAACAGGGTGAAAGACTTCATCACAATATCAAGGACATGGAAAAAAGGTATCAGCGATGATAGAATGTCAGTGTGGCCCTGGATTACTGCTGGATGAGTCATAGACTCACGCCTGGACAAACTGGTGAGGAAGGCAGGCTCTATTGTAGGCACAGAGCTGGACAGTTTGACATCTGTGGCAGAGCGACGGGCGCTGAGCAGGCTCCTGTCAATCATGGAGAATCCACTGCAGCCACTGAACAGGATCATCTCCAGACAGAGGAGCAGCTTCAGCGACAGACTGCTGTCACCGTCCTGCTCCACTGACAGACTGAGGAGATCATTCCTCCCCCACACTATGCGACTCTTCAATTCCATCCGGGGGGGTAAACGTTAATATTATACAAAGTTATTGTCTGTCTGTATACCTGCATTGTTGTCACACTTTAATTTGGTATTGTTCTTTATCGGTATGCTGCTGCTGGAGTATGGGAATTTCCCCTTGGGATTAATAAAGTATCTATCTATCTATCTATAGGGACGCACCGGAAAAAGTGGACAAACTAGAAAAGTTATATGTAAGCAAATGAATACGTATTGTTTTTTTTTGTTACATATATGTTTAAAAATATAAGACTGTCTAAATGTCCATCCATCCATCCATTTTCCAACCTGCTGAATCCGAACACAGGGTCACGGGGGTCTGCTGGAGCCAATCCCAGCCAACACAGGGCAGGAACCAATCCCGGGCAGGGTGCCAACCCACTGCAGGACACACACAAACACACCCACGGGACAATTTAGAATCACCAATCCACCATGTCTTTGGACTGTGGGAGGAAACCGGAGCGCCCGGAGGAAACCCACGCAGACACAGGGAGAACATGGAAACTCCACGCAGGGAAGACCCGGGAAGTGAACCCAGGTCCCCAGGTCTCCCACCTGCGAGGCAGCAGCGCTACCCACTGCGCCACCGTGCCACCCCTGTCTAAATGTTTTCATATTAATTTAGAACTATGTTATATACCCCCGTGACCCTGTAGTTAGTAAATAGCGGGTTGGATAAAGGATGGATGGATGCTGAATACAAGAATAAATAATGAAATTTGTTAAATTTAACTACATTTCTTTTCAGTTTTATACTAAAATGTGACATGGTGGAAACATTAAAATGGCATTTTTATTGTGTTTATGAATGCAAATACTACTAAAAGCTTCATCGCAATTAAAACAATTTCTATTAATTTCATGTCGCAGGCCTGTGAAATATAACATACAGAAAACATTTTGGGGCGCCTCACTGGTGCGATACAAGGAGCAGCGGCAAGAGGGCGCTGCGTTTCGTTTTGTGTACTCTCTCTGGCTTGCAGTTAGGGTCGCGGGAGTCAGCGCTTGAAATCGACGGCTTCTTATAGTCGAAGAAACGGACGTCTCTGTTTTGAGGTCTCAAAAAGAACACTGTCATCGTAGTAGAGAAGCCTGTGGAAATCCAGAGTTAAAATGTCATTCCCGACAACATCCAGCGGGCATTAGTGGGTAGATGGGGCAGCGAAAACAATGAGCCCGTGTGTGCCGGCAAGATGCAGCCACCGCCGGACGACCGGAACGTGTGGGATGTGACACTTTTTCGAGCTTTGTTTGGTAAGACTCTTCAGCTCTAACGCGCTTCCTCAAAAAGAAGAGAAGGGTAAAAGTTTTGAAAGGGCCTGGCGGTAGACGCGCGTGCGTACACGAGAAATGTGTGCAGGGGGACTCGAAATGAAAAGTTGGAAGTAAGCCCTCGCCGGCGCAGCTCCGCTCAACTCGCCAGCCTGAGCTCGGCCACTTCGTCGCCAGCGAGTGACAGCTACCAGCTGCAGGCATTCGTCGACACGTACGGTGGTGGTGAGTGATTGGTAAAGGGGTTCTCTTTGTCTGGTCTCGTACTCGTTAGAACTTAAATAATTTGTCAATTACGGAAAAGTTACATTGAAGCCGAGTTTTCTTTGTGGCCGGGGTGAGGATTGGAGCTATTATGCTGGCACACGTATGCCAGTGGCGGGGAGGTCTTGTAAGTCAAATTTGTATTAAACAATGTAAACACTGATTTGTGGACGCGCCTGCTATAAAATGTGTCGATTCTGAATTGGCTCAGCTACAGGGGTGTGTGAGTGAATCAGCCGTGCGAGACACTGGCATCCCGTCCAGGGCTAAATCTTAATCTGTGCGCCCCTCGCGCCTCCCCGAAAACCGGTTACGTGGGATTCAAAAAGTGAATGATTGGATATTTGTACAATATAAAAAAAAATTAATACAAATCGGTATCTTTTATCATGAATAAATTGGCGGAGTGGTGGCTCTGAGGCCAGGGATCTACACTGGCAATCGGAAGGTTGCCGGTTCGAATCCCGTAAATGCCAATAGAGGGACTGTGTTCTGTTGGGCCCTTAACCTGCAATTTCTGAGCGCTTTGAGTAGTGAGAAAAGCGCTAGATAGATACTTTATTAATCCCAAGGGGAAATTCACATACAGCAGCATACTGATAAAGAACAATATTAAATTAAAGAGTGATAACAATGCAGGTATACAGACAGACAATAACTTTGTAAAATTTTAACGTTTACCCCCCCGGGTGGAATTGAAGAGTCGATAAATGCAAAGAATTATAAATAAGAGTGACTGAAATGTGCTGACTCAGAATTAGATTGATCGGCTTAGCAAATCCATAAATCCAAACAGCACTTTGGATGTGCAGACTCGAAAAGGTGTAAATGGGTATGCATAAAATACAAAATGAAGGAAGCCTTATTCACTTCTTATAGCGCCTTTGATAACACGGGCTGTACTAAGGCACGTCACATTACAATGTAAAACAAAGCTGGTTCTCTAAAACTATGCAGTATGTCATAGCTGAGGATTGTTCGACCAGAATTGAAATACCTTTGTGCAGAATCAGCATGACTCTCTGATTACTCCAGCTGTGATGGGAGGCTTATGGCCTTTTCAATTATTCATATTTTGCCAGAATATTACTTATATTGTTTTTGACGTTAGTTCTTCAATGAGTGTTTTTTTTCCATTTAGATATGTTTTTGCAAAAGACATTTAAGCGTTTGTAGCCACGTAGGAATTGGCATTGCTGCTGCCTAGTCACATGATTTTGTCACTCACTATTTACACGATTACAAAATAGATACCACATTTATTTTTATTTGTCTGAGTTCCATGTATTTTATTTTAGAGCATTCAGACTCTTGATGAGAACTGGCATTATTATTAGAAGCACTTTAGAAACTGTAATTCTGCACATGATACCCAATTTAACTGGCATGTTTTTCTTGGACAGTCCCAGATTGGTGCTTTGGATATGCCTGGAACAAAACTGTATCTGAGAATAAATTTCCGCTTTAGAACGTGCCAGAAAATATCTTTTCATTTGAATGTTCTTGTGCGGGGGTGAACTTTGACATGCTGACAAATTCTGATCGAATGAGAATTGTCGAGGCTTTGAGTTGATTTTATGCACCCGCTTAACGTTTCAAAACACAAACAAACTATAGAAAACATGAAATGATGAGAGCAAACAACAAGACTCTCTATGCGGAGGCACAGTGTTTTACTGCCATGCGTGTTTCGAAGTGTATTGATTTACCTCGGGCTTGTTAAAATTGCTTGAAGCGGGACTAGCAGTGCTTGGGTTTTGGTGTTTTTCGCAGGCATTGAGCTAATAAAACGTGCTGGACTCACAATGCCTTGCATTGATTGAGCAGTTGTGAACATCTGGTCAAAATTTCCTGATGTTAATCTGTCCGTGTGGGTGAAGCAAAAAAGCATTAAGTCACTATTTAATCATTTCAGGATCAAAATTCCTGGATTCTTTTATCACAAGAGTCATGGAGTTTGTAAATGGGCTTTTATTGAACACAGCTGCTGCATTGTTGAGAGTGAGAAATTTCTTTTTACTTAAGAATATATGTACGTCGTTTTATTAAAATCTGAAAAAGGAACAACTATACAACAATTAGTGATGAATGCGCACAATGAAAAGAAAATAAGCGTAGAAAAGTCATTTTGTTTTCCTTGTTTGACTTTGCCCAAGGGCGAAGTAAGTAGACCGCGACTTTGACTAATTTGCATGCAGATTAAAATGAAGAGCTAGTGGATTAGCTTTCGTTTTTAAAGATGCAGAGCCGTGTACTTTGTAAATTGGATTGTGCTAGGAAATGTATTTATTTTTTTTTTTGTTTAAGAAGGGCTTGTGTAATGTGCTCGACCAGAGTGGGCGCTAATTCTATTAAAACGAATTTGCACGCTTGCCATCGAGAGGCTTGACGTTTTGAGGGTGCTAGAAATGGTCACTTGCAGCGGGGAGGGATGCACTGCAGGCATTCATTGTCCTCTCGGCTTTGTAGTGGAGGCTGAGATGAAGGAGGGCCATCCACCCCTTTTCACATGGCAGGGCCCCTTTTATGCATTCTCTGAACTCGTCATGGTGGTGTCAAGTACGCCTTTAATGATCAGTGCGTGGCGACCACATGCCTCCTCTGTAAAGGGCCTAACATTTTGTGCATCTCCAGAATGGTCACAAGCATTAAAAAGTTTTTTGCCTCCAGACTCCGAATACGTGTGTGTGAATGAGAGGGAGGTCAGAGGAATGGTGAGGATGAGGGAGTAGAGTTGGCGAAGGTGGATGAGTTTAAACACTTGGGATCAACAGTACAGAGTAACGGGGATTGTGGAACAGAGGTGAAGAAGAGAGTGCAGGCAGGGTGCAATGGGTGGAGAAGAGTGTCAGGAGTGATCAGCAAGAGTGAAAGGGAAGGTCTACAGGACGGTAGTGAGAGCAGCTATGTTATATGGGCTGGAGATGGTGGCACAGGAGACAGAGCTGGAGGTGGCAGAGTTAAAGATGCTAAGATTTGCATTGAGGTGTGATGAGGATGGACAGGATTAGAAATGAGGACATTAGAGGGTCAGCTCAAGTTGGACAGTTGGGAGACAAAGTCAGAGAGGCGAGATGGCGTTGGTTTGGAGATGTGCAGAGGAGAGATGAGGGGTATATTGGGAGAAGGGTGCTAAGGATAAAGCTGCCAGAGAAGAGGAAGGCCTAAGAGGAGGTTTATGGATGTGGTGAGAGAGGACATGCAGGTGATGGGGGTGAAGACCAAAATGGAGAGGACAGGAAGATATGGAAGAAGATGATCCGCTGTGGCAACCACTAACGGGAGCAGCTGAAACAAGAAGCAAGTCATGAGTTAGTTGAGAATGAATTTATTGTATGTACGGCACACCACTTCATTGTTGTAGATGCTTTACAAATATTGTGTAAGAACACTACTATTGTCTACATTACGTGTGTCTGCTACTGATGGTATTTTTCATTACCATGCATTTCTTATGTTTAAGCAGTTGTTTTGTATGTTATAGTTGGATATACTGTAGGTGCAGAGCGCCGGTTATCTTGAGTTAGAACATCAATTTCTATATAGGAAGGACTTAAAGTGTGAAAGTGATTAGCGCTGCGGCCTCATAGCTCCAAAAGATGGAGTTAAATTCTGGGATGGTCATTATCTGTGTGGAGCTTTCATGTTGGTTTCTCTGCTGGCAACTTTGGTTTTCCTTCCAAGTCCCGCAAATATTTGTGTTACTAATAGACATGTCAAAATTTGATTATATGGACTGATGGCCAAGTGCAGACTTTGTTTCTGCCTTGTGCTTGATGTTTTTGTGATAGGCCTAGGCTTCCCATGACCCTTAGAGCAGGTTTGAGAATGGCAGCATAGTAGCACCTTATAGGCCGGAGAGTGCTGACATGTTGTATGTTGATTAGAACATTCAAGTAAGGATTTCCCTGGACTCCGTACATGTGACAGTAATGACTCTGGAAGAGAACGTCTGTGATATGGTTTGCATCTTTGCAGCTGGAGATCCACAAAGTGAGAAAATGAATCACATATCAAAAGTAGTTTTCATTCCTGAGCTTTCAGCCCCTGCCAGGAGCCTTCATCAGAGGATAATGCTTAGACTTACAAGAATCAAAGGCAATATATAGCAAAAGTTACGTGAGGGTGGGGCTAAGTCAGTGTGAACGGGGGTGGGGGGGGGTTATTGGTTGTAAAGATTTTATTTATTATGAACATGTTCTTCTTAAGTTTGTATATGCTGGGTTTATGTCCAAATGTCAGTTGATGGCGTTCTCATTTGATAGCCAAGATTCAGCCAGTTCTCTGGCACTTTTAGTACTGGCCTTAAATCTTACTTGTACATTGTCCCAGTTAAACGTATGTCCTGTTCATTTAGTATGCGTATAGATCTGTGATCGTCAGTCCTTCCTTCTAACAGCGTTGTGATGTTCCTGTGTACGTGTTGTGATTCTTTTTGATGTTTGTCCTATTTATACCGCTGGGCGAGAACTGCATGGAATGCTATAAACTGCGTTTCATGTTTCTGCTGTCGATTTCTTGTTTTTAGCATTAAAGAGTAATGACTCTTCATATCTGTAGCTCCTGGAGGCGAGTTTAAGTCATAGAACAGTCATTGTATGTGTGGAGTTTGCATATTGCGTTTTTGGCTGGATCCAGTAGTCCATTTTTCTTCTTCTATACCAAAGATATACGTATGAGATGAATTGCTGGGTTGGGGAGTGTACTCTGTAATGGACTGTCACCCGCTTTTGCCCATTGGTGCTAGCATAGATAGATAAACAAATAGATAGAATGGACTTTATTTGCCTCATGGGGGGAATTTGGCTTTTTACAGAAGCTCAAGAAATATTATAACAATATAACAACGAGTCAAGTCGGGGAGCATGCACTGGTACAGTGTGTTGCCGCACCCACTACACGACGAAACAACTCTGCCCCCAGGCAGACACGCGGTCCAGTCCCACCCTCCGGAAATGACCCTCTGTCTGCCACAGCCAGGTGTTATGTGGGTGACCCCTTGGCCTGGTCCAGCCACTCGGGTCCCCAACAGTGAGGATCTTACGAGCTGGATCACCCTCGGAGAATTGCGCCACATGTCCGTAGTACTGTAACTGACGCTCCCTCACAATGCAGGCCATGTGCCTCATTTGAGACTCCATGAGCAACACAAAGTCAAACCAGCGGTACCCAAGGATTTTCTGGAGAGACACAGCACTGAAGGAGTCCAGTCTTTGTCTCAGGTCACTGGATAGCGTCCATGTCTCACAACCATATAGCAAGAGAGGAAGCACCAGGACTCTAAAGACTTGGACCTTCGTCCTTTTGCATAGATATCGGGAGCACCACACACCCCTTTCCAGAGACCTCGTGACCCCCCCATGCTCTCCCAATCCGTCTACTGACTTCATAGGAAGAGTCACCAGAGACATGAATGTCACTGCCAAGGTAAGTAAACCTCCCGACGAGGTCGACACTCTCACCTCAGACAGACACACTGCTGATGGCCGTGCCCAAGAGGTCATTAAAGGCCTGGATATAATATAACAACAACCACCTTCAAATACACACAAGAAAATGATACAAAAAAAAAAGAAAATTTCTGACTCGCCTGATAAGTGGAGAGCATTCACAGTGAAGCACTATAAAGTCATATTTCTGTAGGTGGAAAAGAGCAGCAGGAGTGTTTCTTAACACACTCCTGCTGAATAATTTGTTGGGTAAAACATACTCAATGGGTAGTGTCCTGCTGTGTGACTGACGCAGCTGAGATATAATAATAATAATAATAATTCTTTGCATTTATATAGCGCTTTTCTCACAACTCATAGCGCTCAGCAATTGCAGGTTAAGGGCCTTGCTGAAGTGCCCAACAGAGCAGAGTCCCTTTTGGCATTTACGGGATTCGAACCGGCAACCTACCGATTGCCAGTGCATATCCCTAGCCTCAGAGCCACCACTCCGTCTGTAAGACCCAAAAACTAAGATAGGGAACAAAGTCCACAGAAAAAGGTGCAAAAGAAAACGAAGAACTTAAAACTACAGAAAAAACATGAATACTCTCAAATTCTTTTCAGAGTCTCCCACTTCTGCAGTTTTCTAAATGCGGAATAAAATAGGGCTGTGGAGTTGGATTCAGATGACAATTTTGGGTATTTGGAGTCAGGGTCGGAGTCAGCCAAAATGTACTGACTCCGACTCCTAATAAATTTAAATTGTAATGACAAAAATCATTTCACAAACAATAGTCCTAACGAAGTACTTCTCTGATGTAAGAATAAAGCCCAGTGCATAGTTGTGTTACTACTAGTGTGGAGTTCGGCTGAGCTATTATACAACCGGACATTCACATCTTGTAATCTGGATTATGGTACATTACAAAAAGTGTTTTCATTTTATTTCAGATATAATGTGTTTAACAAGTTCATGTGAGTGTAAACAAGTGTAATGATGGAGGTGTGTGCTGTGGCCTGATGTGTGTTCAGGGGTTTAAACTGGCCAACACAGTAGAGAGTCGGCTTCCTAGCCAGTAGTTCTGTGGTTAAATGACGACGTGTGTGTTGCCTTCCTTCAATCAACATGGAAAATACTTTAGCATATTAAATACAGAGGAGTCAGAAGTACCGGAAACTAAGGAGTTGGAGTCGAAGGATTTATCTCCCGACTCCACAGCCCTGGAATAAAACACCAATAATTATAGCACAGTAAAGTGGCTTAGATCACGGCTTGCCCTTTCTGTTGTTTATAACGTAGAGAAAAGCCAAGCAAAATGACACCTTTTATTATATATATAGTTGTTTATAACTAAACCTCTTGACCTTGTCTGTATGCTGTGTGTATTGAGTTGAGGCAGCATGACTGGCTGGTTGGAGGATCTAATAAATTGCCCATTGATAGTATTTGCTGATTTTCCAGATTAGAAGGAAGCAGGTATGAAGATTGTGTGACCATGCCGAGTTCATCATCTTACTGCGTTTAGCCAGTATCTAATTTTCTTTCATTACTTGTCATGTGGATTTTCTATTTAAAGAAAAAAAGCACACATTTTCATACATTTTAACAAATAAGAACAAAAACAGTGTGATGGTATTTAATGAATAGTTTTTACCTTCATTTGCGATTTGACCTTTACTTCACCTACTGAACTGTCTAAATCCTCACCTGAGGACAGTGACGATGGGTGATGTCTTAGAAGCAGGCACTGCAGTGAAGAAAGAAAGAAAAAAAATATCAGACAGTAGGTGACCTCTGATGTGACACAGAATATGAAGGCACTACACTACTTCTTGATCACTTTGGGGCATATCGTATGGATTTTAATAATAATAATTCTTTGTATTTATATAGCGCTTTTCTCACAACACAAAGCGCTTAGCAATTGCAGGTTAAGGGCCTTGCTCAAGGGCCCAACAGAGCGGAGTCGCTATTGGCATTTACAGGATTCGAACCGGCAACCTTCTGATTGCCAGAGCAGATCCCTAGCCTAATAGCTGCCTGATCACTAAAGGTCACCTTTAAATTTTCCTCTCACATCCTGCTTTATTGCAAACAGCTACTTTTGCGATTTTCTCCCATATTTTAAGTATGCATATACAGTGCGACAATTGAAACATCTGTGGGAATCTAAAAGTATTGACGCTGCTGGTGGCAGTGCAGCCCGGATATACCAGATACTGCAAATGGAACAGCCATGCTAAAGAGTCATTACACTAAAAAAGAGCTGAACGCCCCATAAGGGTGGAAAAGTGTGGCGCATAAACCGCTTGTCAACCCAACAACGAGATGTTTGTCCTCTCTTCGTATAAAATTTGGACTGAAAATTTAGTGAAAGCGATAAACAAGGAAGGTGAAGAATTTCACGTTCTGAGACAGATGTTTCCACAGTTAAGGAAGTCATTTTTGTTGGTCCACAAATTAGACACGCCATCAGTGAGCAAGCAGTTTGAAGATCCGCTAGTGGGGTCAAAGGAAACTGCTGGGAAGGCATTCGCAAAAGTTCTTGGCAACTTCAGAGCACCAAACTACATTCAGCTAGCTGGTTGACAACACGACTCAAGAATACAAAAGTAAGCTTTGCAACGTGTCACTAAAGATTCAATTTTGCACTCGCACTTAAGACTTCTTTCTTGCTAATCTCAGTGAAAGGGTTTCACCAGGACATTGCAACAATGGTAATGCGTTATCAGGGCAAGTGGAAGCCTTCAGACTCTGTGGCACACTGACACGAGAAGCATCAGATGCTGAGTACAAACTAAAACCGGCAGTAGAGTGTCAGAATCATGACGTGGTTAAACATGCTATAAATTCAATAAAGGTTCATTTCATGTTTCTACAAATTCCTATGTAAATCTGAAAGTATTTGTGTTCAGTTTGAACCTGTCTGTCGTCATCACCAAAAATGTTTCCGGAATAAAACTTTTGGGGGGAAAAAAGAAAAAAAAACACGATCCAGTGCTATTGAAGCTCAACAAAGCAGAGGCCCTCAGGTACAAAGGAACGGAGTCCCAGTGCGCTGTATGTGTGTTGTTGGTTCTTTTCATGAAGGCAGTGAAAATTTCATTGCTCGAGTTATTTTTAATTTACAGCCTCTATGTACTTTTTTATCACCCTTGTTTGGTTTATATTGTAATGTATGGTGCACTGTATCCACATTTACATGGTATGTACATTTTTTTTTTGTGTATGCAATTTATGCTACGCACATTGTTTTAATTGTAATGTGTGCTGCAGTACATAACCATACTGTTTGCAGTGTGAATAGCTGTCTGTTAAGGATGTTTGGATTTCTGTGCAGTCTGAGGGTCTGGGCTTGCGAGTGTCCTGATAAAAACCAAAGATCCTCTTAGGCACGGCCATCAGCAGTGTGTCTGTCTGCGGTGAGAGTGTCGACCTCGTCGAGAGGTTTACTTACCTTGGCAGTGACATTCATGTCTCTCGTAACGCTTCCTATAAAGTCAGTAGATGGATTGGAAGAGCATGGGGGGGTCATGTGGTCGCTGGGAAAGGGGTGTGTGGCGCTCCTGATATTTCTGCCAAAGGACGAAGGTCCAAGTCTTCAGAGCCCTGGTGCTTCCCCTCTTGCTATATGGTTGTGAGACATGGACGCTATCCAGTGACCTAAGATGAAGACTGGACTCCTTTGGTGCTGGGTACCATTGGTTTGACTTTGTGTCAAATGAGCGGTTGCTCATGGAGTCTCGAATGAGGCACATGACCTGCATTGTGAGGGAGCGTAAGTTACGGCACTACAGCCATGTGGCGATTCCCCGAGGGTGATCCAGCTCATAGGATCCTCATTGTTGAAGACCCAAGTGGTTGGACCTGGCCAAGGGGTCGCCCACATAACACCTCGCAGGGTGGAACTGGAGGGGTCTCCCTGGGGGGTTGCCAACTGTGATCCTGAGGTGTTTCATCTCGTGGTGGGGGCGGCAACACGCTGTACCAGTGCATGATACCCAACTTGACTTGACTTGAATGGATTAATATCATATCCAAGATGTGCTGCTGCCAGTATTGGATCCTGCTGCACAATCTGGGATGTATGCAAGGCATTTCAAATACAGTAATCCCTCACTTATCGTGGGAGATAGGTTCCAAGGCCGACCACGATAACTGAATTTCCGTGAAGTAGGGACACCATATTTATTTAATTATTTAACGTGTATTTGGACGTTTTTAAACCCTCCCTGTATTGTTTACAACCCACCATTTACTCTATTAATAACAGGGACAACTGCTAAGCAATATGAAATCAGTAGATAAGTTTACATTTACTGTATAGCGAAGTGCACGTAGCAGCTTGTAGGCGGTCATGACGTCGTCGACCTTGTTGCAAAGATTCCTAAAGCAGATTCCATCCAGACTACTGCCTTATCACATCCACTTGCAACTCATTTTGCACCCTGGTTAAAGGACACTGCGACCGTAGATCTTATATGCTTTTCCGCCTTTTTAAATAAAAAGAATCGGTGTCCTGCAGCGGTGTAGCTGTTCCCTTCCTTCAACATATCCAAAACTTTTACCTTTTCTGCAATCATTTGCATGTTCTGTTGGTGCTTGGACACGGCCCCTGAAGCAGTAGCATGTTAATGATGAATGAGTGAGATGAGACTTCCTGGTTAATGCAGCACTCTGTCGCTGAGCCAATCGGCAGCACACAGGAACTTAACTGCGTGCTCTGATTGGGTAGCTTTTCAGCCATCCGCCAATAGCATCTCTTGTATGAAATCAACTGGGCAAACCAACTGAGGAAGCAAGTACCAGAAGTAAAAAGACCCATTGTCCGCAGAAACCCGCGAAGCAGCGAAAAATCCGCGTTATATATTTAGATATGCTTACATATAAAATCCGCGAAAAGTGAACCGCGAAGTAGCGAGGGATTACTGTAGATTAGTGACAGCACTCAATTTATTTGTAACAGCTAAATTTTACCAGGGTGAAACCGGCCCCCCTCCCCCCCGGCTCAGGTACTGCTTGTATGGAGTGTGCATGAACCCCATAGATTTTCTTGAGCTATTTTGTTTTTCCCCTCATTAGATCAAGTGGTGAATTTAAATTGGCCCTGTACTAGCGAGTGTTTTGGTGAGTCTGTCCTGCGGTTGCCCAGCGTTATTTCCAGGTTTATTCCCTGTTGGTGTCTGATACTGCCAGGGTTGTCTTTAATTGAAAACTAGCCATAACAGCATGCTGTGCTGTCCGTGGAAAGCAGTAATATTAGACAGGTGCACAGCACATAAGACGGTGAGCGCAAAAGAAGGCTGAGAAAATGGATAAGCAACTTGTGCACTCACACATGCAACTTGTACGTGTAAATATAGTACTTGTGGATATCCTTGTATGCTTACGTAACTCCTTATTGAATTAAATAACATATATTAGCAGAAAATACTCCCATATAGAAAATATTTTAAGTAAACACTTTACCTTCATTGGGAATTAGGTTTGTAATGTATCAAGAACATTAACTAGCTTCAGGTCGCTGTAGGCCAGGGGTTCTCGGGTCCAGTTCTGGAGGTTCACAGTCCCTGCCAGTTTTTGCTTTAAACAAATTTGTTTATAGAAAACGCTTAAGTTTAGAACACAATAATGCCACGTTTAGTGGGGGGTAAAAAAAAAAAACTTCCGCATGAAAAATATCAAAACTTCACCTTTAATGGAATGGATGTGTGAATTCTATTATGGTTTATACTCACTAATGTTTGTCAATTAGAAACTTTACAGTGTCAAGGGTGTGATTCATTATGTGCTATGTTTAATTTAAGTACAGTTTCTTATTTCTAATATATTTTTTTTCTTTCCCACAGGTGCATAGTGCAAAGCATAACCATTATGGGAAGCAGAGTGGTGCATGAAGCTGGCCCCGGTGGCTGAACAGGGCTGCAAAGAATGCACTTCTCCAGGGTGGTAATCAGTAAACTCTGTTTCTTGCTGTCCCTCGCCTTTTCTGCCTTCCTACTGGTCCTGATTCCAGGCCTCCAGCCTCTTCGAAGATCAGGTCACCTTCCCCAGCCAAGGCCTCAGAATAAGTCAGGCGGGGGACAAGGAGGCAGCAGCATGTGGACTCCGGCGGGGTTGAAAACCCACAATGACAAGTCTATAGCTGTAACATGGGGAAGAAAAAGTAAGGCTGGAAACTCTGAATTCATGGGCAGAAACGTCAGTGGTCATGACCCTCCAAGGAGAGGAGCACTGGATTTAAACCACCAGCAGCAATTGCCCAGTAATGAACCCTTACATTTAGAGGACATTTTTATTGCTGTGAAAACAACAAGGAAATATCACAAGTCTCGGCTAGATCTGCTGTTTCAGACCTGGATATCGAGAGCCAACGAAGAAGTAAGTGGCAAGGCATCAATGCTTTGAGTATGAACAAATTTATAACCAAGTTACAGCATTATTTTCTATGCAATTCAAATATGCTTTGTACTAGAGACCAGTTTGTATTTAAAATATGAATCATTTAACAATTATTTTAAATGTTGCCTTTACAAATGAACACCATAAATACTGGAAGAATAATCAACATGCATAGCTTTCAGATACTAGAAATCACACAGACTTTAACAGAGTGCCCGATGGAGACCGTTGAGGAACAACTCAGATTGCGTATTCCTGTGATGTTTAGCGAATTTCTCATTATACATATGTGATGTTACATGATACGCCCGGTAATTTGTGTCTTTCTCAGCATGCACATTTTATTTATTTATTTTTATTGGATTTCATTGATTTTTTTTATTAAAATCAAATAACATTTGTTTTACAAGACTTGGTTCGAAAACGAATCAACCCCCACACATGAGAAAGAGAGCTAGGCCAGCTGAGTGGTAAAAATAAGTAAATAGATAAATTAATAAATGAATAAAAGTAAATAGAATTAAAAAAAAGGCACGCTTATTTTAGAGACATAGCTTGTGCTTTGTTCTCCTAAAACAGGTTGGTTTGTCATAACCAAAATTAATTTCTTTTTAGAAAATTGTTCAAGAATTATTTGTTCTTTGGCAGAATCCTATATGTAAACGTCTAAGCGTGGATGTGTGTGTGTGTGTGTGTGTGTGTCTGTCCGGCCCGGCAGTAGGAGGTGGAGTCGGGGTAAGGGCTTCACCTCCGAGGATACGCAAGGGAGGCAAACACATCGGCAAAGCGAAACCTCCGAAGAAAGTCACTCGCTTAGTCGCTGAAACAGAAGTGAGGCGAACACATCGGCAAAACGAAACCTCCGAAGAAACCTGAGGTTTCCTGACCTGACCTGACATCTCGACATTTCAATTTTTTTTCTGACCATTTCAATAGTTTCTAGGACCGGCTTACACAGCTAGTCTTTTTATATACGTTTACAGTATTCCGACATGAGTTAACATGTGGTCTGATCGACTGCCATAATGTCACAGTGCATGACTTACAGGCCTACCAACACGCAGTTCAGCTATACTATAACAAAATTACAAGAAACATTGTGTGTAATTACTGTTGAACTCTGATTTTACATTCCCATATTGAATGTTTTTCTGCATTTAGCATTTTTTTTGTGTGGTATTTTTGAACATGAAAAAAAGTTCTCATCTAAACAAATGTTATATTCACTCTACAGCAAAAAATTATTTTGCCTTGTATCGTTTTTTCGACAGTTCAAATAAATTTTGTGGGTCATTTAAATCCAATACGAGTGTATATACAGATCTATTGTTCATGAGTTCACATGAGCAAAATGAATAAGAAAAATGTTGCCGCTCTACTTCAATATCATTTTAGCACAGAATTTCTGCAAATTTGTCTGCTTACGATGGTAAGTAAGAGAAACAGAAAACAAAAAAAAAATGCAGGGGTTGGTTTGAGCAAAGTTATCACTGCTGTATCTGTGTGCAGAAACCTGTGGACACACAATAGAAGACCCAGGACTGGTGAGAGTGAGATGTTGAGGTTTTGAATGCATTGGCTCTGAAAGTTGTGTAAACTTTTTTTCTGGAAAGTTCTGATTCCACGTTGTTTTTTGCTAATAACACTTTCAAAAATGATGAGATCTGTGTATCATTTGGGAGAAAAAACAATACCTGCACTGTAGTGTGAACTTAGCCTTACAGGGCTATTCAAAATGAAAGAGAAGATTTCAAAAATGTATTTCAAACAAACTGTATAAGACAGAAACACATTCCGCACATCACTGGATAGAGGAAAGTTCAAAGTTTGGTCCTGTGATCCTTGAGATTGCATGCACTCAACATGAGCACCACGTGTAGCGTGACAAACATCAAAATGGCAGACCATTTCTTGCCACACATGAGTTAGCTGGTCCCTAGTTACTGAATTTGCAGCTTCCTCAATTCGTTGTTACAAATCTTGAAGATTAGCGGGCATAGGTGGAACAAACACTCTTTCTTTAATGTACCCCCATAGATAAAAATTGCAGGGGGTAAGGTCTGGAGACCTGGGAGGCCATAGACAATGAGCAAGATCTTGTTGTCTGCCTCTTCCAATCCATCGTCCTGGAATGGTGTCATAAAGGTAACACTTCTAAGTGGAAATGAGGTGGGGCACCATCTTGCACGAAGGTCCGGCATTACCTGAACGACACCATTCCAGGACATTGGATTGGAAGAGGTGGACAACAAGATCTTGCTCATCGTCTATGGCCTCCTAGGTCTCCAGACCTTACCCCCTGCAATTTTTATCTAAGGGAGTACATTAAAGAAAGAGTGTTTATTCCACCTATGCCCACAAGATTTGCGACATCAAATTGAGGAAGCTGTGAATTCAGTAACTAGGAACCAGTTGATTCGTGTGTGGCAAGAAATGGTCTACTGTTTTGATGTTTGTCATGCTACACAAGGTTCTCATGTTGAGTGCATGCAACCTCAAGGATCACAGGACCAAACTTTGAACTTTCCTCTATCCAGTGAATGTGTTTCTGTCTTCTACAGTTTGTTTGAAATATATTTTTGAAATCTGCTCTTTCATTTTGAATAGCCCTGTATTTTGTTTTCTAAAATCAAATGCACGATTGTACGTGCTGAGCTGCAATTGGGCTTCAGGCACTCTTGGCTTAACAGCAGCTCTATTGCTAACGACAACACGGCGGCATTCATGAAAAGGAGTAATGATCTGAAACATCAACAAAAAGGCCAGTAGTAATTTTACAGATTAAGCAGAAAACATCAGGACATGTTCAAACTGGATCCTAACTAGCAGTTGCAAAAATAATTGCAATGAAACTCTAAACAAATAATAACTGAAGACACAGTGAACCTGAAAAATGAGTAATGATTCTCTTCATTTAAGTTTTTTTTTTTTTGTCAGTCCCTAAGTGGAGATTCTACTAAAACACACAAAATAATGTTATTTTGTAAGCCCTGCTAGTATATGCAATATGGTAAAAAACAAAAAACAAAAAAAAAAAAACAGAAATGTGTACACATGGAGACAATGAACAGACTGGGCAGAGACAGTATCTGGTCCAGAATTCAATACCTGGGCAGCCATGCAAAAACAATTTGTGAATGTCTGTCTATCTATCTATCTATCTATCTATCTATCTATCTATCTATCTATCTATCTATCCTGCCGACTATGCTAAAATTAATATCCATCCATCCATCCATCCATCCATCCATCCATCCATCCATCCATCCATCCATCCCACCTCAGATGTATCTATTAATGTCTAATTCGACCTGAGTTAAGCTACCAGTAACGGCGCACTGCTATAACGATAACGTGCCGTGAATACACTTGACTTGAGCATTCCTACATTTCATCCTCTTTCTCTGTATGTTTACCATTCATTTGCTCAGAGGTTGATGCGTTTGCTTCTTCCTCAGCAGCTCTTCTTTTCTCCACCCTAGCGGCCCGCTTCTTCTCTTCTTTCGTCAGCATCTTTTTGCGTTAAAACGGATTAAGTCAGAGTTTGTGTTGCAATTACTTAGTACATTTTCCCTTACTTTTTCACTTAAGCTGGCACTTAAGTCTTCAATGTGCCTCAAGAATGATTTAAGATATGAAGAGGTAGGGGAAGTGACGGCGAAGGTGGTATGAATGAGAATGGTGCCCGTATGCATGTGCCACTCGGCCGCCCTGTTGGCCACTGCCAAGAGTTGATTCTACAATAAAATAAAAAGAGGAACAACCTTGGAGGTCACTCATCATCCCAAAAGTGGATAGTAGACGTCACGTAGTATACATGTACCAAATTTCAAGTCAATCGTTCAAACGGTTTGCGAGCGACAGGTGATTTAAAATCCTGGACATACGGACAGCCACGGTAGCGTATTATATAAGAAGATCGATATAAATATAAATAGCTCCATTGAAGTCACTGACACACTTACCAGATTACATTTGTTGTTTGTTTCGGTTACACTGTGCTTTCTTACTTTTCCTTCAGATTCACTAACTAAAATAGACACAGCTTACAAAATGTGTGTTGGGATATCCAGCTTGAGAAACAGAAGCCCCATCAAAGGACTGAGACACTGCCTAGAAAAAGATGTCCATGAAAAATCATCATCCAAACAAGGAGGGCTGTGAGGGAAGCTGCTGAAAGGTCAACAATTGCCAGAGGTCAATGACTAATAACAATAAATGTACAGTACATTAGTTGATGATATGAAGGACATTAAATACTCCTGGTAGGGTGACAAGGAAAATGTTATGATTAAAGTGAATAATCTTTAGGCCCATTCTGGAGAACATTAAAACAGTTCTGATGAGAATCCCCCAGATTGTCCAATACCTTCAAGCTCCCTAATATTGTAGTCTCCACCATACTACGTGGTAATTTATTCCACATGTCTGTGGTTATTTGCATGAAGAAAAACTTTCTAACACTTTGTAAAGTCTGCCTTTAACAAGTTTCCAGCCGTGTCTGTGTTCTTGTTGCAGAGTTGATTTTCTCACGTTCTCACACTGGGATCCACTCTACCAACTCCTTGAATTTATTTATGTCACCTCAGAGTCTTCTCTTTACTTGTTACAGACGTCACTTGTATTTGGCATGTTACTTAAGCCAACTCTGGGTACCTGTAAGGCATTTGCTGCTCACACTACACACTCTGATGTCCTAGTCCTCCTATGCAGTTGTCCATCTGGGCCTTCCCCTTCTTTTTCTATCCCAGTTTGCCCTTTTCTGTCATCTTTCATTTCTTGGTAATCTGTCACATGGAGTGACCTTCATTCTACTAAAAACAACACACTAACCTGTTTCTTGAGAAAGTTATTTCATTTTGGTTATTTTTTGAATCCAGAACTGAACCGTAGGAATGCCAGCACCTTACAACCCAAGTGAACAGAACAACAGGTTTCAGTGGTGCTAATGCAATTACAAAAGCTTTTTTTAATAACCATGTAGTGTTTCTACATGACTAATTAAGAATATGGGAGATGATCATTAGCCACACCACATGCACTTTAAAACAGGCCATCCACCTGAAGTAAGCACGTTCAGGCCCGGCCAGTACTTGGATGGGAGGCCATCTATGAAAAGCTTGGGTTGCTGCTGGAAGAAGTGTTGGTGAGGCCAGCAGGGGGCGCATACCCTGTGGTCTGTATGTTGACCACAATGCCCCAGTGCAGTCACGGGAACACACTGTGCTGTAAAAATGGCTCCGTCCTTTGGATGAGACGTAAAACCGAGGTTTGTGATCATGAAAGATTCCTGGGCATCCCTTGTAAAGAGTAGGTTGTAGCCCAGTGTCCAGGCTAAATTGCCCACCACAGCCCGGTCACTCAGGCACCAAATCATCCCCTGTCTCTAACAGGCTATCACTCTGTCACCACTTAATAGCTTATGTGTGGTGAGCGCACTGGCGCAAAAATGGCTGCTGTCACCTCATCCAGGTGGATGCTACACATTAGTGGTGGTTGAAATGGCTCCCCACTCACTGACGTGGTTTGAGTCGTGAGAAAATCGCTATGTAAATGTAAATTATTATTTTGATGATGCAGCTATAGCTATTAGGACTGATATTGATTATTTAGATTTATTATTATTATTATTATTATTAGGACACTGAAGGAATGGCTGCTGAAAATGGAGCTTTGCAGTCTTATGTGAATAACAAACTACAAGTCTGCGATTTGAATCAGTAATAGTTATTAGCAACACTAGTAGTGTCTTGGCTGTATTTTTAAATCATTTTAATGGAACTTTGATAAAAAAAAAAGGTATCAGTTTCTAACAGAAACATGAATATTTCTGGGTGCGTCCAAACATTTGACGGTCAGCGTATGTGTTTTTCACCGTAATATTGTTGGTTATAAAATTTTGCTGATGGTGAAATAGTATTGAGATGATTTACCTTAATTTCAATCATCACCCTAAGAAGTCAACCACAATGACACACTAAAAAGACTACAATATGCAAGCGCTTTCGAGGCAACTCAGGCCCCTCCTTCAGACCAGAAGTAATCAATGTAATCATTACATCTCGCCTCGAAAGCGATTGCATATTGTAATCTTTTTATTTTGCCAGTAAATGGTGTCGTTGTGCTTGACTTCTCATTGCATCCATAATGGCTAACGTGAAACAACACCCCACTACTACAATCATTACCTTAACAACATTTCGAAAACTGTGTGTAGCCTTTTTGTGGCGGCTGTATGTCTGAGCTACTCTGCAGTTTTACACAACTACAGGTAAAAGAACATCCACATTTTTCTTCTTGTATAAAAAATCATTTTATGTTTTAGTGATCTTTTTGGGAAACTCCTGTTTGGTTTTTCTATTTTTGATGCTTATGAGATGTTTTTTATTTATCTTAGAGTGTGGCTTTATAATTCTATTCTTGATATGTTCTTTGAGTAGAATAATATGGTAACCTCTCCACTGTGCTGTGGATAATGTTAGTGATTTCAGCGCCAGTTGTTTTTCAGTTCCTGTTAAGAGCTCACATAATTTTAATTTTCTTGGCCAACAAAATAAGACAGTGGTTTGATTCTCTTTTCATGAAATTCCACATTGTTGACCTTTCTGTGCCTAGTTTGTGTGCTTTGGTTTCAACAGAAGTTTTCTGTCCCCTCAGCAAACAAATTGCTTGCTTTCCTGTGGACTTTTCTCTAGTCCTCATGTTGGTTTGGGCTCCCTGCCTCCCAAGCAAAACATCAAAGGAATGCGCAGAGACTCCCTTCAACACTACACACTCGTAACTATCTGATGAATAAGAAGCAACTAGCAGACAATTGCCCCAATAGTTTCATTATAAATGGGGGAGAGTGGGATAAATAATGTATTATTTATAAGACATGTGCCAAAGTAAAAGGTAACATACAGTGCCTATAAAAATTATTCAACCCCTTGGAAGTTTTTCTTAGTTTATTTTTATACACTACTAACTGAAATACCCGGCCTTGCCCGGGAGGAAAATAAACTTTTTTTTTTTTTTTAATTGTTTGAGAAAAATATAATTAAAAAAAAAAAACAAATTTAAAAATAAATTAACAAACCATGAAGACTCACTAATGTGCTTGTCTTGCGGTCTTGTATGTATGTTATCATCCAGTTCATGCTCAGTTGACGCTTGGAACCGGCCAACTCTACTTAATTTTAAAAACAAAAGGGGCACCATTGCGCTCAAACATAAAGAATGCTGGCAGTCACCTCCAGTTCGCCCTCTGGTGGTCACTCCAAGTGTCAACTAGATGATAACAAGCATATAAGACGCCAAGATCTCCCCCCCCCCCCCCCCCCCCACCCTACCCAGTAGGGGGTGGGTTAGGGTTGATTTCACCCAACAGTATTTTTAGTTGACCAATGAGAAACATGTGTACCAAGTTTCATGAAAATCGCTCCAGCCGTTCGGAAGTAATGCTGGAACATACACACATACTTAATAATAATAATTCTTTGCATTTATATAGCGCTTTTCTCACTACTCAAAGCGCTCAGCAATTGGAGGTTAAGGGCCTTACTCAAGGGCCCAACAGAGCAGAGTCCCTATTGACATTTACGGGATTCGAACCGGCAACCTACCGATTGCCAGTGCAGATCCCTAGCCGCAGAGCCACTACTCCATACTCCATACATTGACTTTTATATATACTGTATACTAGACATTAAGCCCGTTACAATAACGGGCGCTAGAACAGTAGTGCATAAACATTAGTAGGAACAGTCTATATTAAATGGCAAGGGACCTTGACCTCATTCTGTTTGTTGGTCGTATTTTTCTTTGTCTTTCTGCCTTTCTTTTGTTGATGTTTACTTGCTGAGCTGACCGTTCTTCGTGAGCTTCCGCCGTGTATTGTGTGTCTTTAATTTTCTGTGACAGTAATACTGTCTTGTACGTCCGCTGGCTTGTATGTCCGTAATATACCTTTAATTTTCTCTGGCGGTAATACAGGCGTGCGCGTTGGTAATATGCCTTTAATTTTCTCTGAGGTAATACTGGCTTGTATGTGGCTGTAATATGCGTCACCGTATTGTGTACCTTTAATTTTCTGTCGCAGTAATACTGGTTTGTATTTCTGTAAAACGGCTGTAATTTTCTCTGACAGTAATATCGCGCGTTGCACCGTGCCCTGCGCATGCGCACTTCATCAGAAGACACCCACACACGGACACCTGGATGCACACAGGGATTTTATTAAAGAGGAGATATATATAAAACCAGTAACGGCGGACTGCATAATGCAGTGAATACACTTGACATAAGCATTCCTAGTTTTCATCCTCTTTCTCTGTACGTTTAGCATTCGTTTGCTCAGAGATTGATGTGTTTGCTGTTTCCTGAGCAGCTCTTCTGTTCTCCACCCTAGCGGTCCGTTTCTTCTCTTCTTTCGTCGGCACCTTTTCTTGTTAAAACTGATTTAAGTCAGTTTTTGTGTTGTAATTACTTAGTATGTGTTCTTTACTTTTTCACTTAACCTGGGATTTAAGTGTTCAATTTGCCTCAAGAATTATTTAAGATATGAAGTGGTAGGGGAAGTGACAGTGAAGGTGGTAGGGATGAAAACGGCACCCATATGCATGCACTGCACGACTGCCATGAGTTGATTCTACAATAAAATAAAAATAAAAAGAGGAATAACCTTGGAGGTCAATCATCACCCCAAAAGTGGATAGTAGACGTCACATAGTATATATGGACCAAATTTCAGGTCAGTAGTTCAAACGTTTTGCGAGCGACAGATGATTTAAAATCATGGACAGACAAACGGACAGCCACGGTACTGTATCTTAATACATAATTCGCCAGTCTACTCACTCACTCACTCACGTCCATCCGAAGCCGAATGCGCAGTTGCCCGAAAAACCTTACGAGACCGACATCGCGGCAGGCAGCGGATTTACAGCTGCGAAAATTCAAAGAGAAAGGCGACTACGACTGCGAAAATACAAAGAGAAAGGCGACTTCGACCGACATCCAACCCCAACATCGCGGGAGGCGGCGGATTTACGGCCGCGAAAATTCAAAGAGAAAGGCGACTTCGATGAAAGCTCTAGAGGCCTGAAAGGCGATTTCAACTACAGCTCGAGGCCTAATTACGCATTCATTCAATACACCTTTATCAGGTTTGTGGTGCTTATACTTATTATATATTATACTATTCCACTCGTGCCCGTTTCATCTTACTTTGTCGAAACGGGCTTTTTGTCTAGTTATATATAAAGATAGATTGAATTGGAATGGATTTAATTTGGCTTTTTTGAAATTGATCAACAGAGAAATACTCTTTAATGTCAAAGTGAAAATAGATTTCTTTAAAGAAGTCTACATTAATTACAAATATAAAACACAAAATTATTGATCACATAAGTATTCACCCCTTTAACATGATACCCCTAAATCAGCACTGGGATAGCCAGTTGGGCTTAGACCTCTCATAAGTAGTTCAGTGGAGATCCTCTCTGGGATTTCACTTGATTGTAGTCTGAAGTTGGCCTGACCTACACAATAAAGACAAAAGAACAGAACAAGCAACTCCATGAAAAGCAGAAATCAGGGGATGGAGACAAGAAAATATCCATGTCACTGAATATTATACCTTGGAGTCTAGTTATTTCAATCATTAAGAGTTAGAAAGAAAATCTGCCAAGAGCAAGCCATCTATAAAAACTGAGTGATTGTGCAAGATAAACATTTGTAAGGGAGGTCACCAAAAGACGTGTAAGAACTCTGAAGGAATCACAAGCTACAGTGGCTGAGACAGACAACAACTGTGCCTGGGTACTCCACCGGTCGCAGCTTTATGGGAGAGTCACAAAGAGATGCCACTATATTTAAAAAAAAAAAAAAACAAAACACAGATGACATCTTAGCTAGAGTTTGTCAAAATAGACATGGGAGACTCAGACGCCAGCTGAAAGAAGGTTCAGTGGTCTGATGAAAACAGAAAATTGAGCTCATTGGCCATCAGACTAAAACCCATTTTACATTGCACATTACCAAAACTACACCATCCTCACCGTGGTGGTAGCATTAGGCTGTAGGGATGCTTTTCTGCAGCAGGTCCTGGAAGTCTTGTGGGGCTAAAATGAAAGCAGCAAATTATGGGAAATCCTGGAGGAAAACTTGGAGTCTGAAAGAAATGTGTACCCGGGGGAGAAGATTTGTCTTCCAGTAAGACAACAACCTCAAGTGTAAAGCCAAAGCTACACGGCCTTCAAACAACAATGTGAATGCTATGGAGTGGCTGAGTCAGAGTCCACATCTCAGTGCAATTGAGATTTTGTTGCTGGACCTGGAAAAAGGCTGTTCACTCACAATCTCCTTAACACCTGACAGAGCTTGAGCAATTTGGTGAGGAGGAAGAGGGAGAAAAATGGCAGTGTTATTAGCGAGAAAGAGACAGGATGAGAGAGAGATGGCTATTTTGGCTGCCATCTGCCTAATACTAACGTTAAGGGGGTGAATGCTTAATCGGTTATTTTATGTTTGTAATTAGGGCGGCACGGTGGCACAGTGGTAGTGCTGATGCCTCACAGTTAGGAGATCTGGGTTCTCTTCCCAGGTCCTCCCTGCGTGGAGTTTGCATTTTGTGAACCCAGTATTTTATTAAAGGTCTGTGGGGAACCTATTCTGGCAAGCATCACATACAAACTGGAAGACAATCCTGGATGGAACCCCTGTCTGTTGCAGGGTACTCTTGAACATGCAGAACATTCTCTCACATTCCGCTGACCAGCCAACCCTCTTATGAAACATGGAATGAAAACATTGTGAAAATTTGCATGAACCCTGACCCCGACTGGGCTGGCTTTTAAACCAAAGTTCATGGACGTGTGAGGCAGCAGTACTAACCACTGATATGTGCATGATCTTCATTTTTTCAAGTTTAGGTTTATTGTTACGTGTGTGTTAATGTACATAATACAATAAAATTCATACCTACACAGCTCCTTCACGTTGTATTTATATGCAGATTTGTTATCTGATCTTTGCTTGCTCTGCTCGCCTACCTCCGGGTTTGGTTAACCGGATATACAATTTAAAGAGATTGTTATTTTCATGGGAATTGTTACATATGCATTATTTCCACTTTTACTTTAAATCTTTAGTAAAAACAATATTTGGAATTAACTTTTCTTCAAGATCGCATTGAAGTTTGATTCCGTGTTTGGAGTTACATCGTGACAACGCAACATATAACTAACTGCCTGTGAGTGACTATTGTTTCTTTCTCTCTAATAAATAAAACAACTTTCACAAATGTTTGTCCATGCTCTTTCTTCTTCGCTTAGTCGTTGATGTGTCATCGAAAACGTATAAAATTATTGTCCTGATAAAATTTATAAGAGCTGAGAGTGCAGGAAGTGTGTCTGCCAAAAGCATTCACGTGACTGAGGTTAGATGACCTGGTCTTGTTTAAAAATAGTTGTAAGTCGGGCGTGACTTGAAAAAATCTAATGTTAAAAGTCTCCGTCTCACGGGACTTCATACCGCATCAGCGTTTTTGGAATCTTTTAATTCTGGCTGGCAACACGAATTAGACAATCTACAAGTCTCCGACTTAAAGTTTAAATCTGAACAATACCTTCGATCTCTTTTCGCTGTTCCGTTATTTCATCGAGTAATAATTTCCATTTGTTTGAGCCAATGCGATCTTTACTATCCTTTTTTCGAATTTTCATACTTCCATTATCTCTAACCTGATATTTTTGAATTCTTTACGACGTTCTACTTTGTCATCTACTCTTTGTCCTTTATTTCTGGCCCCGGGTGTGGTTAAATCCCTTTCTCGTGGGACGTATAAGTGTCTTTCCGAGAAAATCGCATCTCGTCTCCTTCTCATATTTTTTTTTTATAATAGAGAGATGAGGTTTGACTTTTTTTTTTTTTTTTTAAAGTCGCATCACAAATAACGTCTGCTTATCACCATTCCTTTTACCAGTCTCTGTGTAGGCCCAATTACTGATGAAATGAGGAGAGAAGACTTGTTTCTACCTCATCCTTTCTTCCATTGAGGCGAAAGCAATAAAAGAATGTTTTCTTGCTGGCAAAATCAACTTCTGAATTTGCAGTCACCTCAACTGTAATTTTCCACAAATGTTTAAAATTGAAATTTCCATTTGAAGGAAATGGTAACATTTCATATGATGACAAAAAGAAAATTCCTCTAAGCCCTTAAATCAGAAAGCCACATGTGTGACCCATCCTCTCGCGACTCCTTTTACTTCAGGAATGTTGGCCTCAACTACTGAAGAGTGTTGCTGTTGGAAGTAACCACACAGCAGCTGCTGACACAGGCTAGCGGCTTTTTAAGCACTCGTCGGGAGCGGGCAGCTCGTCTCCAGGGGCCGCTTTCCTTAACCAACCTATCATTCATTCATTTAGCTCAGCACTCTGGCTTTGTGATGGATCTTCTTTGCTTTCATTTTGCATAAGAGGGGAAATTTAAGGAATGGTGCATGTTTAAGAAAATAAAATTGGGGACAAGCTTGGATCTAGTATTGTTTAGTATGTATAAAATGACAACTGTTACTGACTTAAAATTTATAAAACCACTTCAGACCTACGCCATTGCAGGGTATGATGGTTTTGGAAGTAATGTTCTGAACCATACTGCTAAGCCATTTTCTAGGCTTCCCCCAGTATCACAAATGTAAACTTGTTTCATCATTATTTACGTGGTACTGTTTCTTAAATGTTTGGTTCCAGATTTTTGCCTAATTATGTCTGCCTGTTTTTACATTTACTAATAGCATTACTGTGCTTCACATATTGCATGTTTTCTTCATTTCCTTTTGAATGTAACGTGGTTCATTATGTGTTTGTGATTGCCCCTACTAAACATCCCAAAGGCTGATTAATTTTTGCATTGTCACATAATTTTTTTGAAGCTGTTTATATTGAACCTTAAAGTAATACTTCACCCAAAATGATCATTTTTCATATGTTACTTACACCATGTAGCTTGTAGTAATAGCCAAGAAGAATATTCAGTCTCTTGTTTTCATGCAATTTCTTGTTCTAATCCTCCTTAGCATTAAGTTTACCTCCGGGAAAATGAGCCAACAATGTTGAATTTTTTTCAACAAGAAAGAATGTTATTGTGTGTAACTGAAACATATAAATACTAAAGCGTAACATAAATGCAGTCTGGCGTTCACTGCAGTTACAAGTCTTTCGTGTGGCATGTTTTGAAACAGTTACTAATGCAAAGTGCATTTCTTTGCACAATTTTCTTCTCTCTTTGCTTTGCACCCTCCCGCACCATAACCTATTGTCTGTGGGGGCGAAAGCTTTAGATTCAGGAAAAAATTTGATCTCTCTCGAAGTTTTAGGGTCCCCTGATACCGAAAACATCGATATCTCATAATGGGTGTGTCTCTCTTTGTGTCACAGTTTCTTGAGGACGGTCTAGAGCTAAAACGGCTGTACGGAAAAATATCAAAATCAAAACTTAAGCCCATGATGAGATGACGATGTGCTGATTAGTTTTTGAGCCAAATTATGCAAGAGAAAGAGGGACTCTAGAGGAACCCTCAAATACCATAATTCTACAATTAATTATGAATTCTTTTTGTCAATTGCTATCGTAATGACCGATGTTATGATCAGAAAGATCAGCATCAGAGTGGTAAATTAATACTAAAATGTTAAATAATACTTCTATGGCGCAAAACCTACTGACACTCACGTTCGGATTTCTTTTCTGTTGCTTGTGCAGCAGTGGGTAGAATGTCCGTGCCTGAACCACACGATTGATGCTGCCCATTGTTATTGTAGGCGACCACAGCACAAGGCTTAGGAACTTTCACATTTCCCCTCAAATGAACATTAAATGTTGCTGCATTGTGGAAAGTGCAGTGTAGCGAACAGTTAGAGGGCTAACATCTTTCTTGTCCATCTACTTGATTGCAGTCCTTCTTCCTTTTATATGTCACACAGCTCTACTTGCACCACCGTAAACCTTCACAGGGCTGAAGTCACCAGGCTTATCATGGCGATTGGATCATCCAGTGCTGTATGCATCAGTTTCACTATCTGTGTCAATGTCTGATGAACAATTCACATCACTTGACTCACAACTGGCTTTATAGCTTTTCTTTTATAGTCTACTATTTTTTTTTATTGACGGCTCCATTTCATTCACGAATGTTGATAAACCAGTAACGGGTGCACTTGACTTGAGCGTTCCTAGTTGTCATCCTCTTCCTCTGTACGTTTATCATTCGTTTGCCCAGAGGTTGATGCGCTTGCTCCTTCCTGAGCAGCTCTTCTTTTCTCCACCCTAGCGGCCCGCTTCTTCTCTTTTGTGTTGTGTTGGTGTTGCCATTACTTACTGCGTTTTCCTTAATTTTTCACTTAAGCTTTAACTTAAGTCTTCCATGTGCCTCAAGAATGATTTAAGATATGAAGAGGTAGGGGAAGTGATGGCGAAGGTGGTAGGGATGAGAACGGCGCCCTTACGCATGCACCACACGGCCACCCTGCTGGCCGCTGCCGAGAGTTGATTCTACAATAAAATAAAAATAAAAAGAGGAATAACCTTGGAAGTCGGTCATCGCCACAAAAGCGGATATTAGACATCACGTAGTATATGTGTACCAAATTTCAGGTCAATAGGTCCTGGACAGACAAACTGACAGTCACGGTAGCATATTATATACAGTGGGTACGGAAAGTATTCAGACCCCCTTCAATTTTTCACTCTTTGTCATATTGCAGCCATTTGCTAAAATCATTTAAATTAATTTTTTTCCTCATTAATGTACACACAGCACCCCATATTGACAGGCAAAAAAAAGAATTTTTGAAATTGTTGCAGATTTATTAAAAAAGAAAAACTGAAATATCACATGGTCCTAAGTATTCAGACCCTTTGCTCAGTATTTAGTAGAAGCACCCTTTTGAGCTAATACAGCCATGAGTCTTCTTGGGAAAGATGCAACAAGTTTTTCACACCTGGATTTGGGGATCTTCTGCCATTCCTCCTTGCAGATCCTCTCCAGTTCTGTCAGGTTGGATGGTAAACGTTGGTGGACAGCCATTTTTAGGTCTCTCCAGAGATGCTCAATTGGGTTTAAGTCAGGGCTCTGGGTGGGCCATTCAAGTACAGTCACAGAGTTGTTGTGAAGCCACTCCTTCGTTATTTTAGCTGTGTGCTTAGGGTCATTGTCTTGTTGGAAGGTAAACCTTCAGCCCAGTCTGAGGTCCTTAGCACTCTGGAGTAGGTTTTTGTCCAGGATATCCCTGTACTTGACACATTCATCTTTCCCTCGATTGCAACCAGTCGTCCTGTCCCTGCAGCTGAAAAACACCCCCACAGCATGATGCTGCCACCGCCATGCTTCACTGTGGGGACTGTATTGGACAAGTGATGAGCAGTGCCTGGTTGTCTCCACACATACCGCTTAGAATTAAGGCCAAAAAGTTCTATCTTGGTCTCATCAGACCAGAGAATCTTATTTCTCACCATCTCAGAGTCCTTCAGGTGTCTTTTAGCAAACTCCATGCGGGCTGTCATGTGTCTTGCACTGAGGAGAGGCTTCCGACAGGCCACTCTGCCGTAAAGCCCTGACTGGTGGAGGGCTGCAGTGATGGTTGACTTTCAACAACTTTCTCCCATCTCCTGACTGCATCTCTGGAGCTCAGCCAAAGTGATCTTTGGGTTCTTCTTTACCCCTCTCACCAAGGCTCTTCTCCCCCGGTAGCTCAGCTTGGCCGGACGGCCAGCTCTAGGAAGGGTTCTGGTCGTCCCAAACGTCTTCCATTTAAGGATTATGGAGGCCACTGTGCTCTTGGGAACCTTAAGTGCAGCAGAAATTTTTTTGTAACCTTGGCCAGATCTGTGCCTTGCCACAATTCTGTCTCTGAGCTCTTCAGGCAGTTCCTTTGACCTCCTGATTCTCATTTGCTCTGACATGCATTGTGAGCTGTAAGGTCTTATATAGACAGGTGTGTGGCTTTCCTAATCAAGTCCAATCAGTATCATCAAACACAGCTGGACTCAAATGAAGGTGATCTCAAGGATGATCAGAAGAAATGGAAAGCACCGGAGTTAAATATATGAGTGTCACAGCATACTGAATACTTAGGACCATGTGATATTTCAGTTTTTCTTTTTTAATAAATCTGCAACAATTTTCAAAAATTCTTTTTTTTTGTCTGTCAATATGGGGTGCTGTGTGTACATTAATGAGGAAAAAAATTAATTTAAATGATTTTAGCAAATGGCTGCAATATGACAAAGAGTGAAAAATTGAAGGGGGTCTGAATACTTTCCGTTCCCACTGTAAGAAGATTATTACTATAGAGTGGCAGAATGTATAAAAACATTCATGATTTTTTTGCAGTATGATGTTATTTCATCTTCTAGATGGCAGCAGAATATTTGGGCATAACACTCCATTCCTCACTAAAATTAATTAACTCAAGTACTGCTTGGGATCACCTAAATAGAATTCCAAGCCCGACAAATACACAGGGGTACCGCCAAGGAGGTTAATTTTATTTTTGAAAAGCACATCATTACATTGGTGTGGTATTCAATTAAACAATAATAGATACAACCATTTACTTCAAAATCAACACAGAGAAAACAAAGGAAAAATAGAAATATAAAGGGAGAAAGAGCAGACTCGACTCCCACCGGACAGAAAAAGATTTTATAGTACAAGTAATGAGATTTTTTTTTAATGGGTGTTTTCATATTGTTTGCTGTTGTCCACAGTTGGTCACCATAGACTTCTATTCTGTCAAACTTTTTTTTATCACTGCTTTGCATGAAAACATGAGTACAATTTTTTTCCTGCTATCATTACAAATGTCGTAAGTAACATATTAATAAAATATCATTCTTGTGTGGAGTATTCCTTTAAAAATGAGGGAAGTGTTGTTTTGATGCTGCAATAAAGATCTGTATGGCGCACAAGTGGGAGTATTAAGAGGACGTGGGCTTACAGCAGTTATTTTTCTGCTTCTGATTAGGGGCTGAAGATAAGAAGGTGAGTCAGGGGTCAAAGCATTCCAGTTGAATGGCCTTGTTTTCCGTTCTTGCCCAGAAAGCCGGCTTTTCCTGGGTGTGTTTGAAAGCACTGCTAGTGTTTTGTTTCAAAGTGTTGCTCTGAAGGGGGGCTTTCATAAATATGAAATGCTGACCGTCGATCATCCAGAGCAGTAAATCTCCACTTATAGTGTATTTGAAAAAATGTCTAAAGAATCATTAAAGGAGTAAAAGTGGACCATAGCAGGTACGGGGTCATAAAGCTACCCTCTCGGCATTTTTTCCATTATCTGTTACAAGTTAACTGTTGTAAGAGAACAAATAATTGACTCCCAACTCTTCACAAAGTTTTGGGGAATAGCCCTGTATAATGTCCAGTGGACAGGTCAAAATAAGATTTGAAATGAGGTTCAAAATAAACATTTGACATCAGGTTCAGGTACAGAGGGGTATTTATACAAACAAAAGATGGCTACAGGAAATGAGATAACGGGAAATGATGTCATCACAGTGGGACTGGGAGTGACGTCATCAGTGCGGGGACGGAAGTGGAAAGGTGGAGCGGCCATTTTTGGATTCTGGAACGGAGGTAAGTGCAGTTATTTGTCGTCTTTGTTTCTGGAGAAAGAGAGGCGTTAGTACCCATCAAAACCCTTTCATCTTGCGAATCTTTCTTCACCTTAGGGTTTGCTGGCTGCCTCCTAAAAGCGCGTGTGTGACGCTGTGGAAATAAGATGATGTGCATTTGTAGATATATATTTTGTTTAGCTGGTTTTATAAGAGACTGTGTTACTCTTTCCACATTATTTGAGCTACAGATTCGTAGGCGTGTGTCTCATTTTGTTCATACCAAAAATGTCTGTACATGTCAGGTGTCAAAAAACAAAACTGCGTGTCTTGGATGCAAGTTAATAATACTCCTGTCTTGATTTTTGTGAAAACTAACACAGTTGCTTGTGAAAGTGGAGTGCTTCTGAAAATCTGGTATCTTGAATCTCTTTGGGGGGGAAAAAGACTTTGTGGTCTCATCACAGTCTTACCCTCAATGTCAGCAAAACCAAGAAAGCTAGTTGAGAGACTTTAGGAAGCAGAAGGGAGACCATAATCCCAACGATATCGGTGGGGTTACTATTGAGAGAGGGTGAGGAGCTCTACATTTCTTGGAGTGAGTATCACTGATGAACTCGCCCATTTTGTCTCTTTTCAAGAAGTCTAACCAGCACTTCTACTTACTAGACGTCTGAGGACAACTCACACTTTTTCATCGGTTACTGCAAACTTCTAAAGGTGCCCAGTAGAGTCCATCCTTAGGTATGCGGCATCACATTCTTGACTCAAGAACGTACAGCATGGCAAAGGGTGGTGAATGTGGCACAGAATATTACCAGCACCCAGCTGTCTTCTGGATCCATGAGGTAACTCTGCTAACCACTGTGCTGCCTTTCTTACTGGATCCACATGTGAAATGCAGTTGTTTACGTACAGTGAATACAAGAGTGATAAGAAGACCCATTTCTGCTTTCAACCTGTAATTGGGGGAAAAGCTGAAGGATAATGGCATCCTTTATAACCTAGAAGCTCTTGGAAAGGAAAATTAAGAGCCTAATAAATAACACTGCTTTACTATGATCCACAACATTCTCCATGCCATTAAAATTTGGTATCGCTTATGACCATCTAATTGCTGTATCAGGGACTATTTTATCTTCCTATTTCAAGATACTCATCTCAGGGTGACTGCCGTAGAGGTTTCTGAACAACTGTGAGAAGACCTTCTGTTATTGTCATGTGGATGAAAACCCATTCAGAACCACGTTCAGTGTGTTTTATTTATATTTTTAATAAGTGTTACACATCTACAATAAAAGTCTTATTCAGCTAGGATTAGTTTTACACTACGATGTGGACACAAGTACGAGGGGCGTTCAAATACTGTATAAACAAGAATTTATGAGCTGTGCTTTATTTATTGAATACAATGAAACGACTTACTATTTTTCTATGTAGTCTCCTGCCACAGCGATACACTTGTTCCAGCACTCAGGAAGCTCCTAAATCCCAGAAGAGTAGAAGTCTCTTGACTGCATGTTGACCCGTTCTTCCATAGTGTCATTAACCTCCTCATTCGACTTGAATTTCTTCCCTCCTAAAAATTCCTTAAGTGGACCATATGAGAAGGATTTAGAAGTCATAGTGGACTCTAAGCTATCGACTTCCCGACAGTGTTCAGAAGCCATTAAGAAGGCTAACAGAATGTCAGGTTATATAGCGCCTTGATGTGTGGAGAACAAGTCACAGGAGGTTCTGCTCAACCTTTATAACACACTGGTGAGGCCTCATCTGGAGTCCTGTGTGCAGTTTGGGTCTCCAGGCTACAAAAAGGACATAGCAGCACAAGAGAAGGTCCAGAGAAGAGCGACTAGGCTGATTCCAGGGTTACAGTTATGAGGAAAGATTAAAAGAGCTGAGCCTTTACAGTTTAAGTAAAAGAAGATTAAGAGGAGACCTGACTGAAGTGTTTAAAATTATGAAGGGAATCAGTCAAGTGGATCGAGACTGTTATTTGAAAATGAGTTCATCAAGAACATGGGGACACAGTTAGAAACTTGTTAAGGGGAAATTTCGCACAAACATTAGGAAGATTTTCTTTTACATAAACAATGATAGACAATTGGAATAAGCGACCAAGTAGTGTGGTAGACGGTAAGACTTTAGGGACTCAGCTTGATGTTTTTTTGGAAGAAATAAGTGGATAGGACTGGCGAGCTTTGTTGGGCTGAATGGCCTGTTCTCGTCTAGAGTGTTCTAATGTTCTTATGTTCTTATTTATATTTTTATTTTATTAATTTTCATTGTAATCATTCCATACAAACAGATCAATTTATAACCCAACAAAATTGAAGACAGATCAAACCCCACCCCTGAGAAGGAGAATTGCTTAAAGCTTTTTAGTAAGGCAACATTAAACAAAAGAAAGGGAGAAGTAAATATCTATGTAAATAAGAGATGGAGAAGGGAGTTAAATGCGGTAATAGTTATTTCTCTTATTCTAAAATAATATTGATTAAATCCTGCCAGGTTTTGAAAAAAATTTGTACAGATCCTCTAACTGAGAATTTTAATTTTTTCCAATTTCAAATAATATAAAACATCGGTTTCCCACTGACTTATAAGAGGAGAATTAGGATCCTTCCAATTTAACAAAATAAGTCTGCGTGCCAAAAGTGTAGTGAATGCAATCACCGTTTGCTTGTCCTTCTCCAATTCAAGTCCATCTGGAAGAACACCGAGCACAGCTGTTAATGGGTTAGGAGGGATTGTGAATGTTCTTATGTTCTAATGGACCAAAGAGGTGATAGTCCCTCTCTGAATGACTTGCACCAATCATACACTCTAGACTTAGAGATAGAGACACTCATCCCCAAACTGTTTTAAGTCTCTGTGATGAAAAGACTCCTTCATTTGTCAGATTTAATACTAATGCGCTGCGCACCACTGCTGTGTACCTCCTACTCCGACATGTTGATTACATCGGACAGGGAGGGAGGGGAGAGCAGCTAACGCTACTAACAACAAGTTCATATATGCGTGTGTTTGTCCAATGACTCAGGTCTACCTTGCACTCTTTATAAGAACAGTGCATGAAAGCTCCTGTTTCTAATTGAACACCCCTCGTAATAATTACTGGAGAACTTCTGTAACTTTAATCCAGTTCAAATCATTTACATCAGTAACTTTTTACCTTCTATAAAAAGTCCGTAAACAATTTTATTTGACCTGTTTTTACCTTCCACAGCGCCTGTAATTCTCTGTATTTATACGTGCATTCAGTATTTTGCAGGGAAGTCTTAAGATGAATAACATCTCCTACTCACTAAAATAATACAAGATAAACAATTTAATATTTTAAATAAAACAAGCTTTTTGTATTCCTGTTTCTTTGTTTTTTTTTTAATTGAATTGAATTAAACCCACAAAATGATTCATTGGGCTCCCCATTATTTTTAAGAGCCTCCAACTAAAGAGTGATTACAGTTTGCTATGCCTCAACTTTTTATCGTGCCAGCCCCACCATGAATATTACAGTACCTAGTGTGCAAGCGAGGGCATGTGAGACAAGCACACCTACCCAGGAACACCCTTGATGCAACATCAGGGTGAAAAGGAAAGAAACTTAGTGAACTTTAGTACGTAAAAATCTGAAACACAACACTTTTGCTTGATATTGTATGTCAATACACTTCTTTGAAGACTGCTGGGCTGTTCCTCAGGTATTTGTGTACGTCACGCTATACCGTCCATTTCATCAATTGTGTCTGAATTCACCTTGATACCAACTCGTCATCAGAAGGATGACTTTCTCTAAAGTTAAATGTAACTGAAATACTGGAATATCACGCATGTTATTTCCTGTAAAGGGTGAATGTTTTTTGCACTGCCTGTATGAGAGACACAGGGTGTTCTTGTTGGCGTATGAACCGATAAGAAAGCAGCCGGGCCTTCCTTATATCTTAACAGAAACTGCTTTTATTGTGTTTGGACTCTTCAAGTGTGCCTCTTGGGCCTCATCTTTTTATTATTTACCCCCTTCCCCTTGGCAATATCTTTCGTAAATATAACATTCATTTTCACTGTTATGCTGATGACACCCAGCTCTACCTTGCTAGTAAACCCACCTCTTCTTTTCCACCATCTTTGCTTATTAACTGCATTGCTGAAATTTGAATCCTGGTTTTCTTCAATTTTTCTTGACAAAACTGAGGTTCTCCTCATTGGCTCAAAATCCTCATTATCCAAAGTCGATAATCTTTCACTTGCTATTGATAACTCCGTTGTTTCCCCATCACCTCAGGTCAAGAGTCTGGGTGTCATCCTTGACAGTACTCTCTTTCCAATCTCACATTAATAACATCTCCCGGTCTGCTTACTTCCACCTACGTAACGTTAATCACATCCGCCCCTCCCTCACTCCCCATACCACTGCCATCCTTGTTCACAGTCTTGTTACTTCTCGTCTGGACTCCTCTTTGGTCTCTCTAATAAATCTCTCCATAACCTTTAGTCCAGAATTCTGCTGCCCTCATCATCACTCGAACCCCGTCTATTCACCATATGTTCTCCCCGTGTCTGCGTGGGTTTCCTCCGGGCGCTCCGGTTTCCTCCCACAGTCCAAAGACATGCAGGTTAGGTGGATTGGCGATTCTAAATTGGCCCTAGTGTGTGCTTGGTGTGTGGGTGTGTTTGTGTGTGTCCTGCAGTGGGTTGGCACCCTGCCCAGGATTGTTTCCTGCCTTGTGCCCTGTGTTGGCTGGGATTGGCTCCAGCAGACCCCCGTGACCCTGTGTTCGGATTCATCGGGTTGGAAAATGGATGGATGGACTCCGGTCTTGCAGCAGCAGCTTCATTGGCTCCCGATTAAGTTTCTAATTGATTTTTAAAATTCTGCTGTTAACATTTGAGGCCATTCATAACCTCAGCCCTCCATATCTGTCTGACCTTCTTCATGTTGCCATTCCCTCCCCTAACTTTAGATCCTCTTCCTTCATCCATCTGACCGTCCCTCTCGCCCGTCTAACCACCATGGGGAGCGGAGCATTCAGCCGTTCTGGAACTCACTACCATCTGAGCTTAGGAATATCAAATCATTTTCAACCTTCAAATGTAAACTTCAAACCCATCTGTTTAAAACAGGCTTTTTCTCTAGGATTACAGTGGCTTTGTTTGGTTTTAATTTTTATATTTTCTGATGTTTTAAGTTGTTTATAAGGTGTTTTTATTTATTTGTTTGTTCTGTGTCCGTGAGTTCTTAGAAAGGCGCCTTGTAGAAATAAAATGTATTATCATTATTATTATGTTTTTAGTGGCTAGTAAGTTGTGTATTTTTTTCCCCTTTTTTTGAAATGATAAGCAGCGACCACAACTATTCAGACATATAAAGGCAAAAAGCCAAAGACAGTAGCCCGTCGACATTCTAATTTTAAGTCACACAACACATATTTGCAGCTTCAGCTTCTTTCTCACTGCTTTCTTTTTTGGTTTGGTTTAGCTAAAGATTGTTTTGAAAATGAAATGGAAAGAACGTTTGGTAGCCTCTCTTGGTCATTTGCTGTTTGGAATTTAAAAATCTGCAATGACGGGCTGTTGCGGTAAAATTTAAAGTTAGCATTTAAGAAAAAAATGCATCAAGTAACGAAATTATTTATTTATTTCACTGAAGTGATGTAAAAAGCCAGATGTCTGTAAAGAATGAGCCAGCTGTTTTGTCTGTGGAGTGGCCTGGTTCTGACAGTAAAACAAAAAGTGAGCTTTTGTTCTTGTGACCAGCAGTTTTTGTTTTGTTATACTGTTACAATATAAAACTGCAAAAAAGGCTATATTGTAAAAGTGAGACAATGGTAAAGGGTGAATTAATAAGCTTACAGACGGTAACCTCAGTGCAGATTATGATGGCATCATTACTATGGTGGAAGCAATGAAAGTTTTAAATGGCAGAATCCATCCATCCATTTTCCAACCCGCTGAATCCGAACACAGGGTCACGGGGGTCTGCTGGAGCCAATCCCAGCCAACACAGGGCACAAGGCAGGAACCAATCCCGGGCAGGGTGCCAACCCACCGCAGGACACACACAAACACACTAGGGCCAATTTAGAATCACCAATCCACCTAACCTGCATGTCTTTGGACTGTGGGAGGAAACCCACGCAGACACGGGGAGAACATGCAAACTCCACGCAGGGAGGACCCAGGAAGCGCACCCAGGTCCCCAGGTCTCCCAACTGCGAGGCAGCAGCGCAACCCACTGTGCCGCCTAAATGGCAGAATACAAATTAAAAAAAGGCAGAAAATGGCCTGCGTCTAAAGTTAATAATAACAGAGCCACATGAAACGGTCAAGGAGCACAGCTACATCAGGCATGCAGTGGCCTATAATGGCCGAGGCATTTTAAACCAGAAGGATTTTGCGTCAGTTCTCACTTCTGTGTGACTCAGAGTAAACCATTTCACTTTCGCACAGATGTTTTGTGAAAGTCTTTAAATAAACTTTTTATTTTATGAATAAAATCATTTTCCAATGTCTGTCCATTGTAGTGGTTATGGCCATTAGATAATGGAGTTCGGATAAAGATCTCCAAAAGATGAAAAATAATGGGTTCATGTACAGTCTCGAGCAAACGTTTGGACACCCCTGGCCAAAATACGTATTTTGTTGACATTTCAAGTAAAAAAAAAAAAAAAAAAAATTATATATATATATATAGAGCTTCAAGATAAAGTAAAACAATGTAGTTTTATGAAAATGATAATGTACAGTTAGTTTATTTGAACTAGAAAAATGTAAAAAAGAAATAAAAGCAAACGTGGCATCTGCAAAAGCGTGGACAGCCTGCTGAGTTTAGCCCCTTGGCAAAAGTCATAGTTTGGAATCATTTTTTTTGTAGCCGGCTATGAGTCTTTGAATTCTTGTTTTGGAAATGTTTCCCTACTTAAAGAAAAAAAGCAACTCCGATGACGGGGTCTCAAAAAAACGAGACAATTGAAATGAAGGGAAAATGAAGTCAATTAACAGCAGATGCTGGTCACTGATTAAGAAATTGGCAGGAAGGAAAACCTGCAGCCACTGTGGCCCTCCAGGGTCTGAGTTTTACACCCCTGTTAGCCTATTTTGGAGAAATTAGGTGGACAGGACTGGCAGGCTTTACTGGGCTGAATGGCCTGTTCTCGTCATTTCTGTAATGTTCTCATTTTGGCTGAAGTTTGATTTGGTGAAAGTCACTAAAATAAAATTCTATCGTAGCTGGTCGTGTTATAGCTTTTAAGTAAGTCTGTACTGGAGCGAAGTATTCATTTAAGCTCAGTTATTGTATATGTCAGTTTTCACGTCTAAACATTAAAATATGTGCCAACCATTTCACTTGTATGTGTTTTGTTTTTATATGAATTACTTTGTGCAGGTAGAACATGCTGCTTCTCTTAAACTCAATGGTCAATCTGGTCAAAGTTGTTTGCAGCTCTCTAGTCTAGAGTTTTCCATTTTGAAGATAATAAAGTAATACATAATGAGTAATATATAGTGGATGCTTGGTTAAATTAATTAAATTAACTCAGAATATGGAACCAATGTAGAAAGCATTTTAAGATGGAGAATCTTTTATCTGTGGCACCTCTGCATGAGAACCACCACAATGAACAATTACATTCCAAATTTAACCTTCCAGCAACACATTTCTTTCACTATCTTCAAATTAGAAACTTTGTTAAACAGAACCTGCCCGATTTTCCTCACCTCCCACCTTCCTCTATGCTGGAAAAAATATTGCTCAGTTTCAAGGACTCAGACAGCATTTCTGCAATATATAAAATCATTTTACAGTCTTTCCCTTTCAAAGATCCCAGAGGACAATGGGAAAAGGATCTCTCACTCAACATATCAGAAAATGAGCGGAAGGGAGCAATGCAGAGAATTAACTCGAGCTCCATATGCCCAAAGCATACAATTATTCAACTCAAAATTAAATAACGAGCGCATCTGTCTCGCCTAAAACTGTCCAAAATGTTTCCAGGGCTAGATCCAACCTACGAACGCTGCAATCGAGCTCCAGCCTCACTGGATCACATGCTTTGGGCCTGCGCCAAATTAACATCATTTTGGAGCAAGATTTTTAAATGCCTTTCAGACAGCCTTGGGGTCCCAATCCCTCCTAATTCACTAACAGCTGTGTTTGGTGGACTTACAGAGGGGCTTAAAGTGGAGAAGGACAAACAAACGGTGATCGCCTTTACTGCACTATTGGCACGCAGACTTATTTTGCTAAACTGGAAGAATCCTAACTCTCCTTTTTTAAGTCAGTGGGTAACCGATGTTTTATATTATTTGAAATTGGAAAAAAATCAAACTCTCACTTAGAGGATCTGTGCTGAACTTTTTCAAAACCTGGCAGGATCTCCTCAATAACATTTTAGAATAAGCTCTTAAAGCACTGAGGAAGCAAATTCTCTTCCCATTTCTTTTTCTTCTCCATTTATCTTTATCTGCCTATTAAACTCATCAATTTCTTTATTTTTAATAGCTTCAAGTTGTGGCACGGTGGCGCTCCCTCGCAGTTAGGAGACCTGGGTTCGCTTCCCGGGTCCTCCCTGTGTGGAGTTTGAATGTTCTCTCCGTGTCTGCGTGGGTTTCTTCCCACAGTCCAAAGACATGCAGGTTAGGTGGATTGGTGATTCTAAATTGTCCCTAGTGTGTGTGTGTGTGTGTGTGTGTGTGTGTGCCCTGTGGTGGGCTGGTGCCCTGCCTGGGGTTTGTTTCCTGCTTTGTGCCCTGTGTTGGCTGGGATTGGCTCCAGCAGACCCCCGTGACCCTGTAGTTAGGATATAGCGGGTTGGATAATGGATGGATGGATGGATAGCTTTAAGTTTTACTCTGTTGGCCATGCTCTCTTTCTCAGGGGTGAGGGCTGATTTGTTTTCAATCCTATTTTTTGTAAAAATTGATCTATTTGTATGGAATGATTACAATAAAATCAATAAAATTTAAAGAAAAAATTAATTTGAAGATTTCTTTTTAGTTTTTAAACATCCAAGATGTCTGTATAGTTAAGAAAACCAGTTTTCTCAATGTGCATGGTCTCCAGGTCAAAGCTGCGTGCCATTTAGCAGTCTACATTAAAAACTCATTTTTATATTTAATAAGCCAATAAATTATTAAAATTCATTAAATCCACAAGAAAAGGAAAAAATGGTTTACTGATAGACTGAGCGCACTGAAATCTGCTGCTTTAGGATGAATGTCTAAAAGTAGAAAAAGCAATAAATGATAATGAAGAGCCAATGTTTTCCACCAAAAGTCTGTTTGCACAGCAGAACAATGTAAATAAACCTTGAAATTGTTTTTTTAGCTCTTGTTTTGTCAAACAGAACAAATGAAACTAATAATATTTAACAAAGTGGAAGGGGGGTTACGTTCATCCTGCCTTATATTTTGACTTCACGGATGCAGGTGCATACATTAAATAGTAAAGAAATATGAATTTAACTTCAAAAAGAAACGGATCTCCAAAATTGCATTCCTGTGTTTCAGGCACAAATGCAGCAATAACAATACCAGGCCATGGCAGGTGGTTCAAGCTGTAAACTCTGTATATCGTATATGTAGAAATATGCTTATGTGACATACGGTACACTGTACAAATGTTAAACGTGATTGTTTTTGACATTTAAACCTCGTTTAGCCGACATTGTTCCGACGTCTCCTTTAAGCATATTTGATCAGGAAAGCTTTCTGTATGCTTAATGTCTGCTGGTTTTCTGGACATGATTAATAGGCCGCTCCCAGACCAGGACCTAAAGTTAAACAAGTGAAAGAATGAGTTGCACTGAGCTGAAAGGAAGCTGCTGTGAAAAGAGTTGAGCTTTGACATGGGAGACTAACAAAGTATGCATTTGCAGATAAGATGGTTCTGACATCTGTGGCAAACGTTTGTTTGATCCGGCAAGAAAATAATCACATTTAGGAAAGGAGCTTGCATCGTACTGAAAATCTGGCACACTCATCTTTTCATATAAGTAGCGTGTCTGAGTAATAGCGAGTACTACAGCCTCACAACACTATGGACCTGGGTTTGATTCTGCTGTGGTTACTGGCTCTGTAAAATTTGCATTTTATCCTTTGTGTTTGCACACATTTTCTGTAAGTGTTCCAGTTTCCTCGTTTGTCCCACAGTTGTGTATGTTAAATGAACACCTGCATAATTCAGAGTCATCTGTGCCTTGTAATGAACTTGTGTCCAAGGGCTGAATAAATTAGGCTGTTTTTTTAGTCTTCTCTTATATTGCAATACTTAAAATACTTTAATGGTTGTTTAAAGAAATATAACAGGCATAGCCATAATTATGGAGTAGTGAAACTTAAGCATTTTGTTTTTCCCTTTTGGGTAAACAAACAACAAGCTGGGGACTGATGGACGCACTCTCAGTATCAAGGGTTCTGACAAGAGATCCAGGGCTGTGGAGTCGAGGAGTCGGAGACAATTTTGGGTACCTGGAGTCGGAGTCGGCAAAAATATATCGACCCTGACTCCAAATAAATTGTAGTGAAAAAAAATACAGCAAGTTCAAATGTCCCATTTCACAAACAGTAGTCCTAATGAAGTACTTCTCTGATGTAAGAATAAAGCCCAGTGCATAGTTGTGTTACTACTAGTGTGGAGTTCAGCTGAGCTATTAAACAACCGGACATTCACATCTTGTAATCGGGATTACGGTACATTACAAAAAGTGTTTTCATTTTATTTCAGATATAATGTGTTTAACAAGTTCATGTGAGTGTAAACAAGTGTAATGGTGGAGGTGGAGGTGTGTGCCGTGGCCTGATGTGTGTTCAGGGGTTTAAACTGGCCAACACAGTAGAGAGTCGGCTTCCTAGCCAGTAGTTCTGTGGTTAAATGACGACGTGTGTGTTGCTGTCCTTCAATCAACATGGAAAATACTTTAGCATATTAAATACAGAGGAGTCGGAGTCAGAAGTTCCAGAAACTAAGGAGTCTCGGAGGATTTATCTCCCGACTCCACAGCCCTGAAGTCTTCATCAAATGGCACCCATATATGAATTGCACTGTAAAAGCCTTTGGACTATCACAAATACATTTTTCTGCCTTTTAACTTTATCTTCTTTCTTTTATTTCAGACTTTCATATTTACAGATGGAGAAGACAAAGACCTCAGAATAAAAGCAGGTACAATTTATAAATATAACTCACAGCCCTCCTGCTTCCACTTTCATCACCACAGAGAAGTTCTTCTGTCTCTCTGAGGCTTTGTTACTTCTCCAGTCAGTGGTCAGAAACAGCAAATGTGCTCTGTGGTGGAGGCACCAGTGGATTTTGCACTCTTTATTTTTTTTAAATTAACAGTTTGGCAGGGCATGTCAGTTTTTTTTCCATTTTTAGGATGTCTGGTGGAAATTACCAGGGTGCTTTTTTTGATGTTTACATATAATCGACAAGTGTAAACACCTGGCCTTGACATTTGTGAATGAGAGAATATGGCTTCAGTAGGTCATTAAGTGATGTACAGTGATCCTCCGCCTATTGTGGAAGTTACGTTCCAGACCCATCAGCGATAGGTGAAAATCCTGGATATAGAAAGATCATATAAATAAACATTTTTTTATAGTTTAAGCCTTAAAATACTCCTCCCACCCGCTTTAAACACATGTAAACTTATTAAAACACACTTTGTAAACACATATGATATGTGGATGTCGGGCTAAGGATATGAGTAACATCTCTCTATTATAAAAAAAAAATCTTAACAGGGAGACGAGACGTGATCTTCTCAGAAGACAATTTGACATCCCGCGAGGGACATTTTAACGTCATGCAAGACAAGGCAGTGAGACAGAAGGACAGCTGCTGTACAGGCTTTTAAATGATCGACGCACAGAGCGACAAGCAGAACTGGCATCTTGGCAGAAGCAGAACAAAGCCAGTAGCTGATCCGTCCACCTCTACTTAGCGTGCGTTCAGCTCCCCTCCTTCACAACGTGAGCAGGAGACACGTGAAGTGGCAGGAGCGTAGTGCGCCTCCAGGGGGGGTTGAGCGAAGTGATCGAGACCAGATCATCTCGGAGAGACACTTTGACGACACGCAAGACTAGATATTACAACCTTAGGAAGCAAAACCTGTGAGACGGTGACTTTTGCACGTCACGCCCCACTTACAAACAATTTAAAACAAGTTCACTGACATCTAACCTCGCAGTTGTTGGAATGCTTTTGGCAGACACACTTCAGCTCTTAAAACAACGACAAGCAGAACACGCAGCTCGTCAGCAGATGATCTGAGCACTTCTCCTTAGTGTGCATTCAGCCCTCACACCCCCCACCCTCCTCCTCCTCCAGAACGCTAGCGGCAGAGACGCGAAGTTGTAAAAGGACAGCTGCTGTACAGGCTTTTAAGTGATTGACGCAAAGTGCGCCAAACAGAACACGCAGCTGGCTGGCAGCAGCAGCTGATCCGACGGCATCTCTTTAGCGTGTATTCAGACCCCCCCTTCACAACGTGAGCAGCGTTAAAAGTCCCACGAGAAAGAGATGTAACCACACCAGGGGCAGGAAATAAAGGACAAAATATTGTTTTTACAAAAGTTTTAAAGTAAAATTGAAAATAATGCATATGTAACAATTCCCATGAAAATAACAATCTCTTTAAATTGTTTATCCGGTAAACCAAACCCGGGGGTGAATGAGTGAAGCAAGCAGTAGACTGAACCCCCTAGTAATAATAATAAAAATATTAATAAATCTGCGATATAGCGGGTGATCACTGTATTGCTATCTAAGCATTGACAGAAAAATCAGCCTCATGGAGCAGAACCTTTCCTCTCTTGTTTTATGATTATCATTAATCAAAGACTAAGCTTGGAGTTAGTTAATGATCTTGGTCTTAACTGAAACGTTTGGCACAGCTGCGAGGTAATAAGTCTAATTCATAAAGGATCCTCATTCTGAAGCATTATGGTACATTGCTGGTGCTTCTCACATATCTAGCTGGTTTTGTTTGTCCTGTACAGTACCTGATCCCACTTATAATTATCTAGATGAGAAATACACTCAATGATTTTTAATATGTCTTATGGGTAGCAAGTAGTTATCATTTAGTGGATTTCATTAAATGAATCAAAGGTGGTTTTAGTATCCTTTTCTTTCTCCTTGTCCCTGAACTGCAAGAAAGATCTTTCTGTAAATATGTCATTCCATCTTTGCCTGAAGAAGGGGCCCGAGTTGCCTCGAAAGCTTCCATATTGTAATCTTTTTAGTTCGCCAATAAAAGGTATAATTTTGCTTGACTTCTCACTACATTCATAATGGCTAACACGGTACAACACCCTAGTTCTGTAAATATGTCTCATATTAATGCTAACTTTATTCCAGTAGATGCATCCACTTACCAGCTTCCCTTCCTGTACAGGAGATCGTCTGATTAACACCAACTGTTCAGCCGCTCACACTCGTCAGGCCCTGTGCTGCAAGATGTCTGTGGAATACGACAAGTTCATTGAATCAGGGAAAAAGTGAGTATCACCGGTAGGGCCTCGCTGCTCACTCATTAGACAAAATGCCAAAGAAACTGCCAGGAGCCACACTTTTGATGGGCTGTGTCAGTTTAGTTTATGCTGGACCGATGTATCCTACACTACTCCAACTATGACAGACGTTTCACTTTTGAAATTCACACCATACTTGGCAGAACAACATCCATGTTACTAACCGAGAATGGTAAACCGGATGGCATGGACGCAGGTACACGGCGATGGGACCATGAGACGTACTGCGCAGGCGCGTACAGCGCACGTCTCATACACCGCAAGCGAAGTCGTATCCACCGCGCACGAAGGAGTCACGGACCAAAAACGAAAGAGCTCAACTGACGTGAATGAGAAATGAAGCAACAACGCGCCCGTAGCTAACGACTACCGACACAGCCACGCCAAAAAGAGGATTCTGCGCTGCAGCCCAGATTCAAACGGAAGAGGCTACGGAGGCCCCACAGGTCCACAAAGTTAGTACGGAAGGCGCGGGAAAGTACGAAAGGCAAAGGCGCCTACACAGCATAGTGAAACCCGACATAGTATGGAAGGCGCAAGCGTCACCGCCATATTGTGAGTGGCACTACTGCGGAGTGAAGTTAGGAATAATGTGCTGCTTGGGATTGTACAAACCGCTGAACGCTTTACACCAAATTCAAACACAATACAGTTCAACGATACAAACACGAGCCCACCTGGATAAGATCAATGAACGCAGGCGCCTACAACGCGTGTCTGAAGCTATGGAAGCAAAGCAGGCACGGGTTCAAAACGAACGAGCTCGACTGACGGATATACAAACACGCGCCCACATGGATACAATCAATGAACGCAGGCGCCTACAACGCGCGTCTGAAATGCCGCGGGCAAAGCAGGCACGGCTCCAAAACGAACGAGCTCGACTAATGTATTTCGGGATACCCAACGCCGGGGGTAGGCGAGCGAAGCGAGCAGGGGGCGGAGCCCCCTTGTTGTTTTCTAAGTCAGGGGTCGCCAAGTCCGGTCCTGGAGGACCACCGTGGCTGCAGGTTTTCATCCTAACCCTTTTCTTAATGGGTGCCCTGTTTGTGCTGCTAATTAACTTCTTGTGAATTCACTTAAATTGAATTGCTTTTTTAAGATTTCTTCATCGTTCCTCTGAATTGCTTCATTTCTTTCCTTAAATGGCACCCAAACAGAAATGAAATGTGAAGTGAGGGAGCCAACAGACGACCACCTAAGTCAGGGCCTCAAACTCCAACCAATTTCACTCCAACCAGCAGCTTAATGAGGTGCTGAGCCTCGTCGTTAATTAAACTCGTTCTTTAATTTCGTGGCTTGTTGCTGCTCTTGTGGTGCATTAGCAGACATTTCCGAAATGGTTGATTTTCTCTTTCTAAGAGCTCTGGTGAAATGCTTTGGGGTCCTGAGCAGATCAACATTCCTGAGACCTTCATCTTTCTTTATTTTCAGATATTCTATGATGGACACCAGTTATTTTGGCTCATTTTATATCTCGTTATTGTTTGGCTGCTAATTAAGGAAAAAGTAAAAATTAAGGGGTCTGAGTCTTCAAGAGCAAATCAATTAAAATGAATTCATTAGAAGTTAATTAGCAGCACAAACAGGGCACTAATTCAGAGAAGGGTTAGGATGAAAACCTGCAGCCACGGTGGTCCTCCGGGACCGGACTTGGCGACCCCTGGTCTAAGTGACATCCATATGTGTACAGAAAGTTAAAGTGCTTTCTGTTGACACTAATATTTCATATTACTGTATTATACAGTAGTATGGATGTAGTAGTTCATCTCTTTGATAAATGGAAGGCAGCAGAGTGGAAGAAATATGTGTAAAAAAAGGGAAATTAACTAACCAAGTAGAAGCTAGTTGAAATGTCATAAATAAAAGTAATATATACCTTGCAGACAAGATACTGAACTAGATTTTCCATGAAGATAATTTACTCTGAACACATTACAGGCTGCAATAACTTGAAGTAAAAGCTATAAAGAACAGGGATTTGGTTTGCGTCATCATCTCTGAGAGCAAACACAAAAGGTCCAGTGAGAGGTACGTAGTTGTGTAGGCAAAAACAACTTATTAACGAGAGGTCACATGAGAATGGCCAGTCTTGTGTAAGCTTACAGAAATACCACAAATACTTTACAGCAGTGGTTTTCAGAAGTGCGAAGGCACAATATGCTGGGTGGGCTTGAGCAACAGAAGGCCATACAGCGTTCCACTCCAGTAAGCTAAAAATTGCAAATGATTACCAAAGCTGGAAGACTGAAGTTTGGAAAAGGAAAAATGTTGCCTGGGTGGAAGAATCTTGATTTCTCCTGCAACATGCAGATGATAGAGTTTGAAAGGCCTGAATTCATGGATCCATCCTGCTTTGTGTCACTAGTGCGGGATGGTGATGGCATTGCAATGGTATAAGAAATGTCTTCTTGACAAACGTTAGGCATCTTTATAGCAAATGATTGTCATTTGAATGACACAGCCATACCTAAGCACTGTTGCTGACCATCACAGTCTACTTTTCTTTCAAATGGATGACGTGCAAAGTCACAAAACTCGCATCATCCCAAGCTGGTTCCACGAATGTGACTGTAGTGTACTCCAATGGCCCGATCCCGATCTCAAACCAGTAGGGCACCGTTTGGACAGAAAAGAAGGTTTGCTAAAACTTTTTTTATTAAATCAGCTTGGACTAAAAACGTTTGTTTCCAGACACTTTTTGTGCTGTTCCTTGAAGTAAATGGGTTTTCCTGGTATTAGGTACGGTAAAACCTCAGTTTGTGAGTAACTTGGTTTGCGAGTGTTTTGCAAGACGAGCTAACATTTTTAATACATTTTAACTTGATAAACGAGCGAGGTCTTGCAATACGAGCAGTACGTATACGCTTTGTCTGCTGAGCATCACATGATCACAACTGAGCTGATGGTGGTTTTCTCTCTGTCTCTCTTGCTGCGGGATTGTGGGTAATCGTCTCCCATGCTCGGTCTCAGTCGGCGTGCCTCACTCATATAGTCAACATCCGTCTGAGCATATACTTGTTTACTTTTTTGGTAGTAATTCTAATCCCAAAAACAAAGAATAAATTATTTATTCTTATTTAATTATTTTTTTATGTAAAGAAACAATTAAATATGTTTTAATTTTTAAAAATCTCGTAGACGAGGACACTGATGAAGTAAATCTGCGCGAGACAAATGTATTTTTGTCCGACAAATAATATACCGCTGTTAGTTGTATCATGAAAATAACCCAACACGCAGTAAATTATTTAACTCAATTTGGCAATATTGGCTACGCTGCCAATGTGGTGCAGTCGTGCCGCATTATCACCTGATCTACTGTTACCCAAATATTTGCGACAGATACCGATACGTCTCGAACTTTAAAGCAGGCACATATTAGTCATTAGATCTATGCCTTAGAAATGTTTTATTTTAATTTTAGTTATAATGCATTCATTGTGATTATATGCTTGCAAATTTAAATTTGAAATAAAAATGTAAAAAATTAATTTTGATGTCTTGTTCATTTATTTGGCACGCCCCACAGTTTGAGAACCGCTGCCCGAAATGAAGGCTATTCAGGAGTCCGCCAAAGGAGAATCTATTCTTGATCCACATAATAGCCATTTCATTCTATAAGAAAAAAAAATAAATGCATGTGAAAGTCAGATCCCAACTTGCGCTAATCATTTTTAAAGGATCTCCCCCAGCCCATTAAGATCCTTCTGTTTTAAAACCACATGCATGCAACAGAGACGTCCATCCGTTATCCAACCCGCTATATCCTAACTACAGGGTCAGAACTCGGAGGAAACCCACGCAGACACAGGGAGAACATGCAAACTCCATGCAGGGAGGATCTGGGAAGCGAACCCGAGTCTCCTAACTGCGAGGCAGCAGCGCTACCCACTGCGTCACCGTGCCGCCGCAGCAAAGACATAAAACTGAAAAAACTGGAAGCATTTGGCTGCTAATTCTCCCCAAGTGACCTCCATAAAAAACAAACCAACAGAATATCTTTATGCTGTAGCAAATTATGAGTGAGGATGAGATGCCACAGTATAACTACACTTGTTTTTATTTCCATGTAGGTGGTTCTGCCATGTGGACGATGACAACTATGTCAACCTTGTCGGTCTGATACGCTTACTGTCCAGGTATTCCCACACTCAAGATGTGTATCTTGGGCGACCCAGCCTGGATCACCCCATAGAGGCACCGGAAAGAGTCAAAAGTGATGGCCTGGTGAGAAACCTATAATACAGCAATGATAAACGTTTAGCTTTATTGTGTTGATCTATTCCTATTCTAGTATTTTTGTCATCTCCCTTATTCTCAAAATCTGAACCCCTGTGAAAATATGGCAGTCATCCATGCTAGGTGTCCTTAACACTATATCTTGACCCAACTTGCTACTGCAATAAATTATTAAAACACAGTAAAAAGTAATAGAAGCAAACGATAGGAAATATTTTAAAATAATCATATTAAAAGATCATAAAAAGTTAGGTGCTCATTTAATATCAAAGTTTACAAGAATAGGTTGGCACTAAAATGTAAAATGCCCTGTGATGGATTGGCACCCTGTCGCCAGCTGCCCTGTCTTGCTAGGGTAGTCGTCTCTGGCTGGCACTCCACGATTCTGAACTGAATTAAAACTCCTTCAAAATTTGGTGGACGACTAAATTAAGCCGTGTACTTTATAATTACTGATGATGTGGATTTACTTTTAAGTCACCTTAGTTGAGGGCGTCAGCTGAATTAATAATTACTTTTACTTATAATTGCAACAGGTTTCTCCAGCTCCAAGTTTAGACACTAATGTTGTAAAGAACTTTGTTGATGCTTACACATGAAACAAGCATTTGAAATTTTCTCCGAACAATTCCAGTAGCTGTATTAGCAACAAGCCACATTTATTTTATAGAGCAGCTTTTACAGTCAGCCTCGCCTTAAGGTAGTTTGCATTTACAGTACAGAGCTACTGTATAGTACAAATGGACTTAAAAGGTTATCGTATATACTCGCGGATAAGTCGGGACTTGATTTTACTGTATAATTTCCGGTATTTTATAATGTTGGTTGTATAAGTTGAATGAGGAGAACTCCCGCTATTGGTTGAGGAGATTACGATATGCTAACGCCCACCTGAGAGCGTAACCACGGAGCACACGGCCTTGTTTTCTATGTATTGTGACCACACGGTGATACCCAAACTATTCCGAAGTGACGTTTGCACTGATTTGTGTTTTTTGTATCTCACACCTTCATACACCTTTATTGTAAGAGCATCCCTTATCTACGATGGAGTGTTCGATCAGAAGAAAATATGAAGCTGGTTTTAAATTAAAAGTCGTTGTAGTAGTGAAAGAAATTGGTAACTGTGCTGCTGCAACAAAATTTGATGCATCTGAGAAACTGGTGTGAAATTGGAGGAGGCAAGAAGTGTCGTATTTTTGAACGGGCGCATAAGTCAGGATCTAATTTTAAGATCGATATTTCGGGTTTCAAGACCCGACTTATATGTGAGTATATGCGATAAATGACTTTGGGTCTAGAGTCTGTTGATATTTTAAACATTTAAGATATTTACCAGCAAAATGCTATCATTCTGTTACACTTTATATGAAATACTAAAATCTATACTGTGTATACTTTTTTGAGGCAACTTTTATTTCCTCCCCATCATGACACTGTAAATAATTCCACAACAAACACCCTGTTGGATTCCTTAATGTAGAAGAAAATGCTTTAATTCCACTCTAAGCATTATAGTTGTAGCTCTGTATTAATTTTTATTAATATTTTTGCATTTTCCCCCTCACTTTACAGGTATCAGTAAAATTCTGGTTTGCAACAGGTGGTGCTGGATTCTGCATAAGCCGTGGATTGGCCCTAAAAATGAGTCCTTGGGCCAGGTAACAATTCCATTTTACAAAACACATTAAATAAGTTTGAGAAATTTCTGTCATTGAACATCAATGATAAAGATGAGGCTATCGACTAGATGTAATGTTAGTCTCTAGTCTGATATACTCTCTTTTTAAACAGTAAAGTTCAGCGATGTTCATCAAGATAAAGTCATGATTATTGTACATGGGAGAAACTGGCAGGGAGAAGTCCTTGCAGAAGCCCACTGGGTGGAGTAAAGATGTCCTGTTTTCACGGGTTTGTTAGGCATCTGCAAGTAAGAACTTCACGTGCGAGAATAAATTAGAAGCTGAATTTGAATCCTGACGTAAAAGGCAACCCAGTCTCAATTTAACAGCGGCCAAGCTGCATCAAGGAAGAAAACGTATTTGGAACTCCGTTTTAAAACCAGTTCTCCAGTTCTTTAACCTTTGACAGCTATTGTGTCTGTTTGCACTTTCTTGCTTTTTTAAGAGTTAGTGTGCCAAAAGCATGTCTCATGTTGCCTTGCAGCTTGGGGAACTTTATCAGCACTGCAGAGAAAATTCGACTCCCTGACGACTGCACCATTGGCTACATTATTGAGGCCTTACTGGAGGTTCAAATGATTCACAGTCATCTCTTCCACTCTCACCTAGAGAATCTACAGCGACTTCCTACTGAGGCCGTACTTCGACAGGTCAGAAATTGAGCAGTTTGCGTTTTTGTTTTTATATAAAACAACACATCTTGAAAAGGCCCCAGCGCTGAAGTTTTTGGAAATGTGTTTTGGGTTTGCGCCCTTGCAAGAAGAAGAAAATAATATAGGATATCTGTTTGGAGTTGAGCTGTTCGATCACTCAAAATTATATATAATTACAGTAGAGCAGAGTCCCAAAGTCCAGAATATACATCACATTTATATCCTATAATTATTTTTGCATGGTCAGCATTGTGAAACTGTATTTTGTGTGTGTTTCCATTTTATTGATCTTACATTGTTCTTTGGTCTTTAGAAAAAAATTTTAAAAATACTTTCCCATATTGCAAGACAATTACCGTTGACATGTCCAGTACAGTGGTACCTCTGGTCACGACCGTAATTCGTTCCAAAACTCTGGACGCGACCCAAACGTAATTTCCCTATAAGATTGTATGTAATTACAATTAATCAGTTCCAGACTGTACAAACTGTATGTAAATATATATTTTTAAGCACACAAATAGTTAATTATACCATAGAATGCACAGTGTAATAGTAAACTAAATGTAAAAACCTTGAACAACAGAGAAAACTAACATTGTAAGGGTTGGCGCTACACCCTTACGAACCGCTCGCCGTAAACACTTTTTTTATGAGTTTTAAGCACAGGGAAAAAAAATTAAATGCCAAAACTCTCCAAACAATCGTCTACTGGCTTTAAATTCCTCACCTTTGCCACTCGAAGGAGGATTTTGTTTTTTCAGCAAATCACCATGAATCTTCCTGGCTTTCTCGCATATGATCACCTCGCTTACGCTATCCCCTGCAAGTTGCTTCTCGTTCAGCCACACTAGCAACAGTTTTTCTACTCTCTTCCAGCACTTGAGGCCTCTGCTTGGTTAACACTGTAACTCCTTTTGCAACATCAGCTGCTTTGTTAGGACCTGCAAACAAAAGAAAATGAGAAACGGAGAATGGCAAATCATTGGTGCATACGAACACGCATAGGGAAACTGGCCGCCAGTGTTTTTGTTCGCCACCAGAGCGTGTGGTCGTGAACAGAAGCAAAATTTTGGCAAACTTTTTGATCGTAACCAGATTTGTACGTGTTTGGAAACATTCATGACCAGAGGTTCTACTGTACTAGGAAAGATTGTTTTAAGTAGTTTTGAGAACTATTTCTATATCGTTACGATAAAAAGACACTACACTAGTAACAGTTTTCTGCATTAATTTATATTGTTATACGTTTTTATCCAAACACATAGCATCTCTTGCAGTATGTAGAATGCAATAATAAATTCACACAGTGGCTACTTTATGAGCTACTCCTATCTGATATTGGGCAAAAGATTCTTTTACCCTCCAGAAAAACACACATTCTTTGAAGCATAGATTTAGCACGACAATACACTTGGAGCAAAATGCTTGAAGAATTCTTCCGCGATTTTGGTCCATGCAGACTCAGTAGTATCATGCTATTCTGCCACACATTAATGTTTCAGATCTCTCATTTCTCTTTATCTGGACACTGTGCAGGATATTGGAGTAAACCAAAGTCGTTTTCACTTTTGAGATGAAGTGTGATTTGTGACGTGGCACATTATCCACCTGTATTCAGCATCAATTCTTAGGTGCACTGTGGCATTCAGATGATGCTCATTTGGTATTAAGAGGCCTAGTATGTGCCGACAAAAACATTCATCGCACAAATTGCACTACCACCTGTACCACTGACACAAGACAGGAGGGATCCATGGATTCATGCTAATCAGGCAAACGTTTAACGAGACAGACTGCTTGAGATTCACCTCATCAGTTGATATTTTTCTAGCCTTAAGTCATGGCTTACATTTTCTTTTGTTAGCTGACATGAATGACACTCAATGTGGTCTTCCATTGCTATAACTCATTTCCGTCAAGGCCTGATGTGTGTGTTCAGTTTGTAATGGCCATTGTTTGAATATTTTTGGCTGTTTTACACAACCTTTCTCATGAAGGTGTTGTTTTAGCCAATTGCCACTAATAGGTGTTTTTGTTTATTTCCCCATTCCCTGTAAACTCTGAAGACCATCCCAGGGGAGCAGCTGTTTGTGAGATGGTAGAACAACCATGCCCATTGCCAAGATGAGATATCTTGCTCATTCTCACATTGGCCAGTTCACAACTAATCCTCATGACCGTTTCTGCATGCCGTATGTACAGAGTTTCAGCCATACGGTTGGATGTTAAGAGAAGCATGCTGTTTGCATTAGACCTCCTTTACACTCCACACCTTTCACAGAGATGTTCAGTCACAGACTTTGTTTACCTTGACTTAGGGAGTCAAGCAAAATCACAGAGTGCTGCTATGGTCATTTCCAGTGACTCAGACTGGTCTGCGACTCGCCCCAATAAAGTCAGACAGGTTTGACAGGCTTGTATGTGTGAGAGCTGACAACCAATGACCACTGATCCACATCTACAATGCCTACAAACAAGAGGAAAGGACCCACGGGTGTCAAACAGAAGGGTAGCCCACTTGTCTGATGCCTTATGCTTCTTCTACCATGACAGAATTGAAAAGGAAAATCACAGGGCTGAAATTGTGGATGAATTCACCGTATCTATAAAGCTAGGTAAAGGTTCTAGTGCTGTCAGGCAGCACATTAATGAGATATGATAAGATTGTGATAGTTTGGAAATTGTAAACTGTGGTGAAGAGTCATCACTCAGCAGAGTAATCTGTTAATCCCTTTGATTCCTACCTGAGTAATCTGATCTCCTCAAGCCGATGAGAATCCAGAATCGGCAGTTGTTAGGTTTGACAACTCCTCTCACCCCCAGCTAGAAGTTATGTTATGTCACCGCCAGTGTACTTAATAAACTTACCACAGGGTGTATATCAGATTGATATTTCTCATATTTATTACAAAATGTACCCTTTTTGTGGTTGTAACAAGCCAAGTAATGTAGGCATTATTTTCCTAATATTCTGCAACTGTTTCAAGTTTCTCCTAGTGAATCCCCAGATGCCTTCAAGACCCATCTACAAATATAAACCCTCCAGCGTGTTTTAGGTTAGGTTCTTCAGGTATTTCAGTAGTAGACTCTGCTTGGTACTCTTCTGAAAGAAAAGATGCTCTGGGATCATCCTTAACAGATACCCAAACTCCCACAACTGACGAGACTTCATCTAAAACTGAAGCAATTCGAATTCCAGGGCTGTCATTGATTGCCAAGTCCCTCACCCTGTTATGGTGAATTGGAACCTCAGGCCTATGATCGATTCGCAGCTGAGTGTGAAGCGGCTGGGATGGGAATCAGCACCTCCAAATCCGAGACCATGGTCCTCAGCCGGAAAAGGGTGGAGTGCTCTCTCAGGGTTGGGAGCGAGATCCTGCCCCAAGTGGAGGAGTTCAAGTATCTCGGGGTCTTGTTCACGAGTGAGGGAAGAATGGAGCAGGAGATCAATAGGCAGATCGGTGCGGCGTCCGCAGTGATGCAGGCTCTGCATCAGTCTGTTGTGGTGAAAAAGGAGCTGAGCCATAAGGCAAAGCTCTCAATTTACCAGTCAATCTACGTTCCTACCCTCACCTATGGTCATGAGCTATGGGTAGTGACCGAAAGAACGAGATCGCGAATACAAGCGGCTGAAATGAGATAGGGTAAAGATAGGGTGAGAAGCTCAGTCATCCGGGAGGGGCTCAGAGTAGAGCCGCTGCTCCTCCGCATCGAGAGGAGTCAGATGAGGTGGCTCGGGGATCTGATCAGGATGCCTCCTGAACGCCTCCCTGATGAGGTGTTCTGGGCATGTCTAACCGGGAGGAGGCCCCAGGGAAGACCCAGGACACACTGGAGGAACTATGTCTCCCAGCTGGCCTGGGAACGCCTCGGGATTCTCCCAGAAGAGCTAGAAGAAGTGGCCGGAGAGAGGGAAGTCTGGGCATCTCTGCTCAAGCTGCTGCCTCCGCGATCCGACCTCGGATAAGCAGAAGAGGATGGATGGCCTATGAAAGAAAATCATGTTGGCCAGTTATACCTGCCCTCACAGCATGGTACCCTTTTAAGCACTACAAGCATGAAGAAGGCCCGATACTCTAAATACTGTTCATGTTAGGTGCATACATTAAAATTACACTCAGAATATTTACTCTATGCCAGTTGCAGTCACAGTTAGAGGACCAACACAAACCTTACAAGTATGGCACTAGCTAAGAGTGCATCTGAGCAATCGAAAACCTGCTCACAGTCTCTCCTTTAGGACAACTGTTGAGCTGGAAAGAGAGATTGCTTGTGATACAGAACTTTGTTCCAGAGCCAGCACATTATGTGTAGATGAGTCACACCGTTCCTTATTTAGGTGGAACTGTTTAACTTCCCACACAAGATCCTGTCCCTTCCCTTCTAATAAGGAGATGTGTGTTTTTCCATGAGCCAGTTTCCTCTGCCAAGGTGTAGCCAGTCCAGATCTGCCTTGCAGAAGTTTCCACCCTCCTCCTTGCTGGTGATGAATCCATGTGGAGGAACAGTCTTATCTACTTGTCAGTGTTAAATCTTTATTCATTTTTCCTAAACTTTTTAAGTGCCTAAGGTTAATGACCACTCTTATTTATTGTGCTACATTCAGTGGAAAGTCTCTTATACCGAAATAAAGCATAAACTATTAAAATACTAAATGGGTTTTATGTACGTATCTCATTAAGAAACAACTTTAGCACATTCTTGTTTATCAAGGTGCCTGAGAACAGTAACGTGCTACATGTTGGGTGGATAATCAAGTGAAAAGTTCACTGTACTTTCTACATAAGACAAAACAAAACTACGCCAATTAGTAATAACTGCTTAACAGGTTTCTGTTACACTATCCATCCATCCAATTCATTCAGTTGCAGACTGCGGTTTATATTTGTAGTGAAATTATTTAGTGATTATTAGGTTCATTTGTTAGTACCGTGTTTCCCCAAAAATAAGACAGGGTCTTATATTAATTTTTCCTCCAAAAGACGCACTAGAGCTTATTTTCAGGGGATGTCTTGTTTTTCCATGAACAAAAATCTACATTTCTCTCTATTATAAAAAAAAAAAATCTTGGAAGACGACGATACGTGATTTTCTCTGAGACACTTTAACGACCTGCAAGACAAGGCAGTGAGACAAAAGGACAGCTGCTGCACTGGCTTTTAAATGATCGACACGCAGCATGACGGCAGTAAGACAGCGGCTGATCCGACCGGGTCTCCTTAGTGTGTGTTCAGAACATGACTCAAAGTGGCTGGTGCGCAGCTTGCCTGGGTTGGGGTGGGCGAGTTAAGTGAGCCGAGGACACAACCCCCTAGTCTTCTGGAAGAAAAATCTACATTTATTCAAATAGTCATGTCATCATCTTCTGGAACATCATCATAACTAGGGATGCACCGATACCACTTTTTTGGAAAATGAGTACGAGTACGAGTACTTGCATTTCAGTACTCGCCGTTACCGAGTACTTGCCGATACCGAGTACTTAATAAAAACATGATTTAAATTTACAGGTAACAGCTTTAGTCATATAATTTAACAAAAAAAACAAGAAACTCTCGTCTATCCACTGGGAGGTTAGGCTAATTAGCGACACGGGGCTAACACTGCTTGTCCAAATATCCGTGGTGAAACTAAACGCAGAGGAGGCTTGCAGTAGGCTGTGGATATGTTTTTTCACGGAGTCGTGTAGTTTAGGCAGCTCCGTGTCAGTCATGTAGCGGCGGCTTGGGATATCGTATCTGGGCTCCAGAACATGGAGGAGACGCAGGAATCCCACATTTTCTACCTCCAAGAGTGGCTGGTCACTCAATGCAATGTACTCGATAATTGCCTGTGTTATTTTCACAGCACGTGGATTGTCTCTGGACATTTTCTCTCGTCTTGCAAGAGTTTGCTGCAGCGTGGGTTATGTTGGTTTAGAAGCGTGGGTAAACTCTTTGTACTCGTTGTCATGTTGGGATTTTAGGTGCTTGATTAAATTACTTGTGTTAAATGCGCTACCTTTTGAGCCGCCTCCTGGACAATTTCGCTGAGCACAATTTGCAGTCCGCCTTTGTTTTGTCGTCTTCATTCACTTTGAAATAGTTCCACATGGCTGACATGTCTCGCCTCACCTTGCCTTCTCCCCGCTCTGAGCTGCAGCCGGGGCCTGGGGGCGGGCACTCGGCGCCTGTGATTAACCCCTTACATGCCGCTCAAACATAGACATTTCTCAGACCGTGGTATCGGTCCCCGGTATCGGGGGACTTTTAACGAGTACGAGTACTTTAGAAAATGTGGTATCGAGGCCGATACCAGATACCCGTTTCGGTATCGGTGCATCCCTAATCATAACTCTCCAAACCCCGAATTCCATTATGAATTTCTTGCGACTCCATTTCCTTTAGAACAATTGGCCCCGATCTCTCATGTCTAGCAATAGAGCTTTCCTTAAATGACCACCTCATGTCCGTGTATCCTGCTCGGAGTGCATTCGGATATCCAACTTCTTCTATTTGCTGAAAGTAGTTAGATTTTTGCCTGGGACTCCGCCGCAATTACTTTCTTGTACTCGACAAAATAGGTCTTTCTTTTTGCACTCATCTTGTCGGGGGGGTCAAAATACCAGAATTATTTCCTGTTCATCTGTGTACATACGGTAGCGGTAGGCGTTTATCGCTCATCCAAAGGCGCCTACGTGGGATCGTAACTATTTCTTTTTTTTCCCATATCTGTCCATCTGTCTCTATTTGTAATAATCATATAGTGTTCATAAGTGAGAGTGCACATAATAAAAAATAAGATGAATTGTAATATGCTTATTAATACCTTAAACTGGAAGACACTCTTTGAAGATAAAACTGTGTCCTGCCTAGGAGCAGCTCAGTCATTTTTTTGTTTATCCAAAATTGCATGTTGCACGTTTGCTTTCTTGAGAGCTGTCAGAGAATCGCTTTTGAAGTACCATATATACTCATGGATAAGTCCTCCTGCAGATAAGTCGGGACTTGATTTTACCGTATAATTTCCGGTATTTTATAATGTTGGTCGAATAAGTTGAATACGGAAAACTCACGCTATTGGTCCAAGAGATTATGATATGCTAACACCCACCTGAGAGAGTAACCACGGAACACAGAGCCTTGTTTTCTACATAATTTGCCTACGTGACCACACAGTAATACCCAAACTATTCCGAAGCAACGTTTGCACTGTTTTGTGTTTTTTGTATCTCACACCCTCATACACCTTTATCTTAAGAGCATCCCTTATCTACGATGGAGTGTTCCATTAGAAGAAAATATGAAGCTGATTTTAAATTAAACGTCGTTGAAGTGGCGAAAGAAACTGGTAACTGAGCTGCTGCAACAAAATTCGATGCGTCTGAGAAACTGATGTGAGATTGGAGGAGGCAAGAAGTGTCATATTTTTGAACGGGCATATAAGTCGGGGTCTGATTTTATGATCAACTTTTCGTGTTTCAAGACCCGACTTATACGTGAGTATATACAGTAAGTCATAAAATCAAGTCAAGTGCATGAACTGGCTGTTAGTTAATTTTCACAATAAAGGCATATTCAAAGTCTACAACAACTCAGAAGTTGAATGGGAAAGAAATGTCGAGGCAGAAAATAACCTCCGATGAACAGACTGGATAACGTACAGCTGTTGTTATTGTCCAAATGCTGATTCCAGTCTTTCTGTTCAACTGGATTTATTATGATCATCTTTGAATTTCCTCTGAATATTATGGACTTCTAGTGTGAGTTTTATGTAATGCCAGAGTTTTCATACTTTTGCAGGTAACACTAAGCTATGGTGGCGCTGAAAACAGGAGAAATGTTGTCAGTATAGGAGGAGCTTTTACTTTGCAGGAGGACCCATCAAGGTAAGTGAATATCATTCCTTAACTTGAATAATTGATCATCTGCATTTATTGAAAAATACAATTAAAAAACAAACTGTCAGGAATGGCTTCAGCCCCCTTGTGACCCTGAATTTAATTAAATACGTTTGGGAATTAATAGATGGATTTTATGTCACTGTAACATTTAGAATACATTTGGCAGTGCTGAGGCTGTGAGGCTAGGGATCTGCACTGGTAATCGGAAGGTTGTCAGTTTGAATCCCGTAAACACCAAAAGTGACTCTACTTTGTTGGGCTTTTTGTTACTTTTGTAAGGGGTAACCTGCAATTGCTCCGTCCTGGGTATGACGTTAATCTGCATCCAGCCCTTCATGTAGGCCCTCCAACCTGCAGGGAAAAACCTGGGGATTGTTGGCCGAATTGGCACTCCGGCCACCATAAAGAACCTCCCACTGGTTCCATTCCATCTGAACTGGTGTGGTGCTGAGGTGTCACCCACTGCATGTCTGCATTCGGGTCCTAATCTGGGATCCTGAGTTGGTTTGTCTTGTGGTGGGTGCGGCAATGCGCCCTATCAGCGCCTGCTCCTAACCTCTCCTCTCTCTATTTCACTCTATACTGGGTAGACGCAGGCGATATTATTATTTTAATTACAGGTGCTGGTCATAAAATTAGAATATCATGACAAAGTTGATTTATTTCAGTAATTCCATTCAAAAAGTGAAACTTGTATATTAGATTCATTCATTACACACAGACTGATGTATTTCAAATGTTTATTTCTTTTAATGTTGATGATTATAACTGACAACTAATGAAAGTCCCAAATTCAGTGTCTCGGAAAATTAAGAATATTGTGAAAAGGTTCAATATTGAAGACACCTGGTGCCACACTCTAATCAGCTCATTAACTCAAAAGCCTTTAAATGGTCTCTCAGTCGAGTTCTGTAGGCTACACAATCATGAGGAAGACTGCTGACTTGACAGTTGTCCAAAAGACGACCAGTGACACCTTGCGCAAGGAGGACAAGACACAAAAGGTCATTGCTAAAGAGGCTGGCTGTTCACAGAGCTCTGTGTCCAAGCACATTAATAGAGAGGCGAAGGGAAGGACAAGATGTGGTAGAAAAAAGTGGACAAGCAATAGGGATAACCGCACCCTGGAGAGGATTGTGAAACAAAAATGTGGGGGAGATTCACAAAGAATGGACTGCAGCTGGAGTCAGTGCTTCAAGAACCACCAGGCACAGACGTATGCAAGACATGGGTATCCGCTGTCGCATTCCTTGTGTCAAGCCACTCTTGAACAAGAGACAGCGTCAGAAGCGTCTCGCCTTTGGACTGCTGCGGAGTGGTCCAAAGTTATGTTCTCTGATGAAAGTAAATTTTGCATTTCCTTTGGAAATCAAGGTCCCAGAGTCTGGAGGAAGAGAGGAGAGGCACAGAATCCATGTTGCGTGAGGTCCAGTGTAAAGTTTCCACAGTCATCTGGGGGTGCCATGTCATCTGCTGGTGTTGGTCCATTGTGTTTTCTGAGGTCCAAGGTCAACGCAGCCGTCTACCAGGAAGTTTTAGAGCACTTCATGCTTCCTGCTGCCGACGAACTTTATGGAGATGCAGATTTCATTTTCCAACAGGACCTGGCACCTGCACACAGTGCCAAAGTTACCAGTACCTGGTTTAAGGACCATGGTATCCCTGTTCTTGATTGGCCAGCAAACTCGCCTGACCTTAACCCCATAGAAAATCTATGGGGTATTGTGAAGAGGAAGATGCAATACGCCAGACCCAACAATTCAGAAGAGCTGAAGGCCACTATCAGAGCAACATGGGCTCTCATAACACCTGAGCAGTGCCACAGACTGATCGACTCCATGCCACGCCGCATTGCTGCAGTAATCCAGGCCAAAGGAGCCCCAACTAAATATTGAGTGCTGTACATGCTCATACTTTTCATGTTCATACCTTTCAGTTGGCCAACATTTCTAAAAATCCTTTTTTTGCATTGGTCTTAATTGATATTCTAATTTTCCAAGATACTGAATTTGGGACTTTCATTAGTTGTCAGTTATAATCATCAACATTAAAAGAAATAAACATTTGAAATACATCAGTCTGTGTGTAATGAATGAATCTAATATACAAGTTTCACTTTTTGAATGGAATTACTGATAGAAATCAACTTTGTCATGATATTCTAATTTTATGACCAGCACCTGTATATTCTGATGATTGGTTTTCTTTTCAGGTTCAAGACAATCCACTGCCGTCTTTACCCAGATACTGAATGGTGCCCAAGCCAGAAGAGGACGTGATGTCAAGCATTCTGTCCACACCTGGATGTCTGAATCTGTTTTCAGAAAACTTTTTTTTTTTTTTTTTCCCCAATGAGTTCTTTTGAGATGAAAACAAACTCCTTAATTTATAAAAATGTTGTATATAACGCAATGAAAAAGTTATTTAAACTAAAAATCACCATAAAGACAAAAACAGCAGCACTGGGGATCTCCAGGAGAGCACGAATCAAGATTTTCATTATTTTGTTCAGGAATTTGGAGAAACGAGGCGACTAATGGCACCGGCTGGTGTCTGCAGATGTCAAGCTTATTCACAGGATGGAAATTCAAATTTGAAACTGGAAGTGACAACCGTAATTACTCCACTCTGCAGGACAGCGTGGTGTTTGATCTTTTATGCATGTTTCTAGGCTTTCTTTTTCTAAGCCTAGCTGAAAGGTTTATATATATATATATAATTTCTTTTTCTGTAAACTTAGTTTGCATTACAATTTTATGTTGTAGTCATTTTTGTGGTATGGTTAATTTGGTGCAATATACAATAAGTGGAAGGATCTTTAAAAGCGCATTTGCTGCTATTTGTTGTTCTTGAAGCAAATCGTTTTTTTTTTTTTTTTTTATAAAATGTAAAAATGAAGTATGAAGAATGAAGGTCTTACATTTCTATAAATTCTGCACACGTAATCCTTCAGGTTGCTCTGTGCATGTATTGGTGCTCAGCTAGAAAACACCATTTTCTTTAAGGGGGTAGACAATCTTTCCACTTTTTTGGGATTGTGAAGACCAGCGTGCAAGTGAATGCGTTTCTTTCATGACTTGTGTTTCGTTAGTTTTACAGTACCTGCTCGTTCCTGCTTGGAGTCACAGAGGGATAACTTGGCGCTAAGCGGAATTGAGCCACGCTGCGTAGACCACACACATCCGCTTCATATTGTTCACTGCTTTCCACTCTTCAGCATACGTGAGACACATTTGCAGTCTTCTTCAGTGACAGCAGTCCTGCGGGGTAAGACAGAAAAGATGAGCAGGAGCCGTTGTTAGCGCTGCCAGGGAATAGTCATTGCTGAGGTTCAGATTAAGAGAAACTTATCCTTGAACTATCGTCACACATCTGATTGGCAGCAAAGAGGTTGACAGAAGTGTTTGACGGGAGTGGTGTCCACATTCTGATAACTACGAGTGCACGCACTCCCAAGGCCACCTGTTTGCTTTGTGACTGCCAGGCATTGAATCTGTGGAAACCGAGGGCTTTCAATAATAGCATGGAGGTTGTTCTCTCTCTGCCTCCTCTTTTCTTCTTCTTAGAGACAGCTGGACTGGCATTTTGAAGAAAAAGAATGCTGATCATGAGCCCCGAGCCCCCCAGCTGCCCTAACTAAGAAGACAGCACTGTGAGTGTCAGTAACTGCGTCCGCATTACCTAGAAACCACTGCGCGTGTAATAAATTCAGGCCCTGTTACAAATGAGCACAACTCCTTAAGCATGAAAGTAAGTGGAAACGTGGGCACATTGTTCTGTCGTAGAAACAGACTGCCGGCTTTACCAAAGGATAAGAAAAAACAACACTTTTTAAGCCATCTTTTAAATATACATCAGCTGTTTATGTGCCGTTATGTCAGAAGGAGGTCGTGAATTTTGAAAATTTGGAGCGCTCAAGTGTTTAAAAGGCCAGGCAACGCAGGAGGGAGCGGGTTCATCAGTTTTAAAAAGTGTTTTCCTGTGGCATTCATGAATAAAAATGAATAATAACAAGTAGACCTTAAAAAAAGAAAGCTTCAACTTGTAAGTACTGTGTATGCTTTTTCGCCCGAGAGCTTTCACTTTCAAATGAGCCCTAAGTGCTTCAAGGGAAGGAAAAACTTAACAGCATGTTTCCGAATATGCAATTAATTTTCAATTCTACCTGCTGCCAAGGCAGTTCTTTTGTGTTGCAGCTTTTCAATTCCTGCTTTTTTTTGTGACAACTGCACAATCTCCATAGTTAGGAAGGCTGCCTATAAAGAGAACATTCTGGGGCATAGTATGGGTCTGACTGTTGCTTTTTCTCTCGTTATCTTTTTATGGATTTAACGTTAATTCTTAGCCTACAAAAGGTGTACTTTTCAAAGTTGGCTGCATTGTATTGGAATTCTTTGCACAAGGGAGGTACTGAACAGGCTGATGCAGAAATGTATGTAATGCCGCATACTTGTTTTGGGGAGCCAAAAACGTGAATTCAAATAAAAGTCAAATGCCAAAACGAATGTGAGTTGAAGGTGTTCATTTATTGATAAACAAAGATAACGGTGCCTATAAATAGTCATTTGGGAGTTTTAATTTGGGAGCTCTACCCCCTGCTCGCTTCGCTTGCCCACCCCCGGGTTTGGTTATCCAGATACACAATTTAAAGAGATTGTTATTTTCATGGGAATTGTTACCTACTCAATTGTTACCTACAATATATTCAATCTCTTTTCGCTGTTCCGTTATTTCACAAGAGTAATAATTTCAGTTTGTTTGCACTAATGCGATCTTTCCTATCCTTTTTTTTGAGACTTTTGAATTTTTGTACTTCCATTATCTCTAACCTGCTCTGCATGTGTACCACGCCAACATTTCTGAATTCTTTACGACATTCTACTTTGTCATCTACTCTTTGTCCTTTATTTCCATCCCCGGGCCTGGTTAAATCTCTTTCTTGCGGGACGTATAACACTGCTCGCGTTATGAAGGAGACGCTAAGGAGATGTGGACGGTTCAGCTGCTGCTGGTGAGCTGCGTGTCGATCATTTAAAAGCCTGTACGTACAGCAGCTGTCCTTTTGTCTCACTGGACGTTAAAGTTTCTCCGAGAAGATCACGTCTCGTCTCCTTCCCAAGATTTTTTTTTATAAGAGATATATATTGATTGAAAAAAAGAAATGCAACACATGTACGGTTTTGTTTTCCTGCAATTCTTATTTGTTTGTTGTTATTTTGGATGAATTAACTTTCTGCTCTCTGTTGTGATTTAGAGTCCCAAACATAGAAAAAAGGGAGCGAGGCCTCCTAAAGATGACCATAAAAGCAGGGGCTTAACCTAACTAGCCTGCCCAAGGAGACCCCTATCCCCCCCCCAAATCCAGCTAGTTAAATCTTCCAGGGCTGATGTCGACTTTTGTCAAAATTCAGGAGTAGAGGACAGTAATCAGCTGTAAACTGCAACAAAACTCACCCTTACGTTATAGTTCGACTCTTTTTACTATAAGGAAAGTTACATAGCTTTGTCGATTTTACCTCTATTCCGTACGCGTGCATGAGTAGCGAAGAGCAAACAACCTCTAAAATGGCACAATTGACTTATGTGTGAAACCATTGCTTTGTGTGCTTTTCAGAAAATTGTGTTTTTTGGAAAAAATATTCAGCCCTCAAAGAGTTAAACCTGGTAACTGCAGGCTTCCAGACTAGCAGACCCCCAAACAAGGCAAGCTGACCAATTAACAAGAAAAAGTCTCCAAAAATATACACAAGAGAAGGATGAGCAGAAAACTTGTGCACAAAGGGGCAACAAAGAATCTTTATAAATGAAAGAGTTTAATAGTGAAATGGAAAAACACCAGAAGTCCAATTCACAATCCAGGAGATAAAATCCTTAAACAGAAGCAGAAAGTCACAAAAAACAGAAAATCTAAAGAGAATAACAATACATACCAACACCAACACGATGGCCTCCTGATCTGAGCTTCTTAGCCATGGCCTTTAAATAACCTGAGTGGGGGCTCAGTGGGAGTGATGGCAGGATTGGCCCGCTTCTTGAGGCTCCACACACAAAGACACCTTCTTCTTATTTAATACGCTACTGTGGCTGTCCGTTTGTCTGTCCAGGATTTTAAATCACCTGTAGCTCGCAAACCGTTTGGACGATTGACCTGAAATTTGGTACACATATACTACGTGACGTCTACTATGTGCTTTCTGGGTGATGATTAGGGAATCCATTCCCGGATGGGTTTATCCATTCCTGGGAATTCGGGAATCCCGGGTTCCCGGGGATGACACAGTGCACGGGCATCTCACATGTGAACGGTTTTAGAACGACTGACACTTATTTTTAATAAAACTACTGCAATATGTTGGCACAAATAAAAGACTAACCTTATCTACAAGCAGTTCATGCTGTCATATAAGTACATGTAACTTTAGTTGCGGTAATAAGAGCGTAGAAAGCTCAAAGTATCGAGGGTGTGGTCGTCCAGGGAAGAACGCACCTTCGTGCAGAAGTATGCCAGCCGCTGAGAAAGCACGCTCTGTCTCCACTGAAGTAGGCGGCACAATCATCAGATGTTGATACTCTTGTTCTGAACAACGCCTGCACTTGCTGTTGCTCTGAAACACCGCCATTTCAGCTTTTACTGATGCATCCAGTTTCTTGTCATCATTCTGTGATGGCACGTTTCTTGGCACAGATAATGCGGATATAACAGACTGACGCATTGCAATTTCAAGTTGCTGTTCAAAGCTGTTGTCTGATGAAGTGCAAGCTGCAGCAATGGCGCCACCTTAATTATTTTCAACTATAACTCTGTTATTTCTTGATCGATTTTTACACGCTATATATGCGAGCTTGGCCGTTCCCATTGTCCCGGGAATTACAGCAGTTTCATTCCTGGGAATGCGAGAATGAAAAATGTCCGGGAATCATGGGCGTCTGAGAATCGGGAGCCCGGGAATGGATTCCCTAGTGATGATTGACCTCCAAGTTTATTCTTCTTTTTATTTTTATTTCATTGTAGAATCAACTCTTGGCCAGCAGCGTGGCCATGCAGCGCATGTGTACGGGCGCCGTTCTCATCCCTACCATCTTTGCCATCACTTCCCCTACCTCTTCATATCTTAAATCATTCTTCAGGTAGATTGAAGACTTAAGTGAAAAATTAAAACGTACTAAGTAATTGAAGCACAAACTCTGACTTAATCAGTTTTAACGCAAAAAGATGCCGATTAAAGAAGAGAAGAAGCGGGCCGCTAGGGTGGAGAACAGAAGATCTGCTCAGGAAGCAGCAAACACATCAACCTCTGAGCACACAAATGATAAACGTACAGAGAAACAGGAGGAAAACTAGGAAAGCTCAGGTCAAGTGCATTCACTGCACGTTATCATTATAGCAGTGTGCCATTACTGGTGGTAAATAATTACAAACATCACGGAAAAGACATAAAATATGGAAAACAATAATTCAAAGGCAATGAATGCACCAATAAAACAAACAGACACACATTAAAACGTAACACTCTCATAGCGAGTCATGGCATAGAAGTAGAGTGAGTGACATTTCGTGGCCTTAATGCAGACACATCACTGTACTAACTAGCATGAGGGTTATGATTATTATAATTGGGTCATTGCTGTTACTTGTGCATAGTAGAGTAAAATTCTTACTTGCTTGTGCTTATCAACACTCAAAATACATGACCACTCTCTGGTGCCATAATTACCTTGAAACGTCTGTGTTTTATACCTGAAAAATTTCAGAACATAGCAGCAACAAATTATATAAAGATTTTAAACAATACTAACACACAGTATTTAGGAAAGAAAATTCTATTATGTTACATTGCTTGCTTTTCCATTTTATATGTGTAACTAGCCATCCTTTGCCCACGTAGAAGTGAAACAGGACAGCGAGGAGGGCCCTGCCTGGCTCCCCACTCCTGACGTCACGCTTCCCCCTCCACTTGGCTGGCAGCCTCTGTCTCGGATTAGCGTGAATATGTCGCTCTTGCAAGCGATGAGAGAAGTCGCAAAATGTTCAAGCAAATTCTAGAAAAAAGCCTGATCTAAAACCGTTAAGTAGTTTTCTCGTTTGCTAGCTAAGCAGATGTAAAATAGGCTGCTGCGGGAGTGTGGAGGGCCCTGCTGCGTCTCTCTCGGATTCGCGTAAATAAATTGGTATCACAAGCAAACTATGAGAAGTTGCATAATCAACCAGAATGTTAAAGCCAATTATAGAAAAAAAATACCTGATCTAAATCCGTAAAGTAGTTCTCTCATGAAAAGCGGACAGACATGCAGACATACAGACAGACAGACGTTGGATTTTATATATATTTTACATATCTCTCTCTCTCTCTCTCTCTCTCTATATATATATATATATATATATTATATATATATATATATAATATATATATATAGAGAGATATCGCACATTCTTGCTTATTGCTTTCACCATTGTGCCCTATCAGTCTGGGAGAAAGTATAATATTGCCTCTGCAAGGAGAAAAGCCTAGAAAGTTCTTGGTTTCCATAGATTTCTAGCAAGCAGGAGTGAAGCTGATTGGTCCGTTGTATCAAAACAATATTATTTTAAGGTTATAAAATGAGTTACAACCAAACTAGACGTTCACACTGTGCAGTTGCTGCTTTATAAAACTTCTATTAATCTGAGTGTTTAGATGAATTGTTTTGGCTTGAGTTCCATTGAAAGCAAACAGGCTACTGACCTGACCAGTCAGACTCTGTTACAATCCCTTGTTCATAAATAGCTAATTTTATTACTTTAGGGACCTTCAGATCTCGACTTAATATTGTTTTGGAGAATCTCAGTAAATTGAATGCACAAGCTTTTTGGGCCAAATAGTCTGTTCTCGGCACAACATTTCTAATGTTCTAAACTGCCTGTTCCCAGAGGTCCACAGTAATTCCTGCCATTAACAACGTTAATGTTAATTCGATCTACCACAATTTTATTCCAATAATTGTTTCATAATTGGTAGTTATTTTAATTTAAATGCCTCCATTCAGTAATAAATTAAAGCCCTCGTTCTTCATTTTAAGAAAAGGTTATAGCTGTGTCTTTTGGCCAGCATTGCAGCCTGCGCGCTTTCTTAAATCTGTACTTTGAAAACTGTTGAGGCTTCAATTTAACGATGCTGGTCTGATCACGAGGCTGGATTTTGAACTTGGCATTCCGAAGCAATACAGTCTTCTATTATTAATTCTCATTTACAAATGCAAATAATATTAATTTATAGACAGCATGATATTTGAAGAAGACATGAAAACATACCCCAGTGGCTTTCCATCAACAAACTGCCTTCTTATCAATCAATCAATCAATTAGTGAAAGCCCCCCTAGCTAGACTACCGTAGCCGGAGGGAGGGGCCTTGCTGACGTCAAAAGACAGCGGCGGCTTACCAACACACTCCCGCCTGTTAATTAATAAGAAGGAACGACATGATAGGTCGCAATAACTGGGGGCGGGGTTAACGTCACAAGACCGAGGCGCGAGTACCACCCATCCATAACACTCACGCGACACCAACTTGCAAGGTGAGAGTGAGCGAAGGCTGTTATGCTCTGTTAGCATAATTTCTATTTACAAAGTACGTGTTTATAAGTAAACGGTTAATGAAGTATTTAGTAAAGCTGTCATAACTTTTGTTAATGTAAGTTTGCATTACGGTGAACTTTTGCGCCAATTAGTATTTTTTTTGTTTGTTTTCTCCTTTCAAGAAGAAAACAAGGCTGGTACACCGCGACTGGATCTATCAACAGGAGGAAACATGGAAATTTCATTTGCGAAGAAACGGGCCTTGGTCACTGGTGCTGGCAAAGGTAACGAAACACACTGTCGTCTCCGAGCAGCAAATCGAGCGACACCGTGTGGCTGCGCGCCCGCGTCAAGGCAGGCGGCCCAGGGTTATTTATATCCAATATTTGGTCGTTTACAGACAACCTGCACTGCTTTTGAGCGGCTGCCGAGGCAAACCGTTTTAATCTGTTACGTTATCAAGTCATGATTATACTGTCACGGCTCAAAATTACGTTTTAGTTGGCTGAGAATGCAAATTTTTCATATTTTAAGCCTTGCTTTCAGTAGTCAAAATTTGAATTGGAGATCTGTAAATATTCAGGGATGGGCAAAAGTAGGTTTACAGTTATTCGTATGGGGCAGAAATCATGCAGGTAGTGGTTGCTGCACTCGAGCACACCTAAATAATAATAATCAGGCGACAATGCAAATAAATACAATAATTAAAAAAATTAATACAAGATTAAATTAATACTCAAAACGGTAACCTACTTCAGCCCACCCTGTATATTTTACTAGCTATAATTAGTGCTACAGGTACCTTCAGCAAAATTTTGAGTAGATAAAATTGATCGTTTAGATCTTTATTTGAAGATCTATTAATGACGTCAATAATACAAATTTTGACCCGTTAAAATGTAATAGATACTTCTAAATGTTAACCGACAGTTAATGAAAAAAGAATCTCCCAATTACCACAAATAAGTTTTTCAGATATCTTCAATTTCAGTTTTGAATACTCCAAGAGTACAATTGTAGATATTCACTATAATAATTTGCATAAGATATTAAATGACAAAATGGTTTCCCATTGGCTGCAGCTTTTTTTTTTTTTCCGGTAATACAACAGCTGGGGAAAGTTCCAGCAGCATCACATGATTTTAGGGCACACTTAATGAAGGAATGGAACCTTTTCAGCTTAAGGAAACAAGTATTAAGAGGGGACATTACTGAAGTATTTTAAAAATTGTAAAAGGAATAAAAGTACTGTAAATCCCAGTTACTTTAAAATACATTTTGCAACAAAAACACAGGGACACATTGCAAACTTTGTAAGGGCAGATTTTGCACAAATGTTACTTTTTCTTCACACAAGGATTGGAGACAGATGGGGTGGGGGGGGGGGGGGGGGTGACAATGTAGTGTGGTGGAGAGTAGGACTTCAGGGACCTTCAAATCACAACTTGATATTTTGGATAATGTAGGTGAATATAGTTTCACTAGCTAAAATAAGAGTTGTGAGTATCTTCAGTTACAGTTTGAGTACATAAGATTGAATATCTAGATGTCTAAAGTTACCCTTTACATGTTCTTACTTTAAGAATATTTAAGGAAGTCAATAATTCTAATTTTCATTACTTGAAATGTACTTGGACATCTCTAAGAGTTAAACGGAAGTTTGGGGGGGGGGGGGGGGGGAACGGGTCTCCTAGTTTTCACAGGTGAAAATGTAATTCCATATACCTCCAATTTTAAGTTTTGAATAGCTAGCGTATAATTATAGATATGCGCAATAGAACTTGGCATTAGATTTTAAATTACAAAATGGCTTACTGTTGGCTGCAGGTCTTTGTTCCAGATAATATGACCTTCTCAAACCTGCTTGATCCATCTCACGCTCAAGCAATTTCTGACAGCTTTAGGCAGGAATAAGCAGTGAACAGAGGCTCACACCATTTCAGGGGACACTTACTGCATATACCCCTCACATTGGGACCAGTTAACCCAGTGTTTCCCAACCTCGGTCCTGTGGCCCCCCTGTGGTTGCAGATTTTTGTTCCAACCAGCTTCTGTTTTTAATTAAACTCCTGGGCTAATTAAGTGATGTGTTGTTTCCCAAGTTCTGTGTTTTGGGAACAATATAGAAATTAGAAAACTAAGTTTGGTTTTAAAAAAAAAAAAAAATTAAAATGTACCAAGCAGTTATATGGGAATAATGTATTGTTTTCATTTTAACAATATTTTCATCTTGATTTTCATTCTAGTTTTCCAGGTGTTCTAATTGTTTAATTAATCCATTATTTACTAATTAGAGGGTCTGACGCTAAAGTACTTGCAGCCTTTGATTATTCCGTGTTGTTTTCCTGGGTGTCTGCTCTGCTCATTTTTAATTGTCATTAATAAGATACAATGAAGGGGAAAAACTGCACAGAGAAAGGGCAAAATAAAATGAAATCAACAAAAGAGAGTTAAGCATCTAAATCAATAGCAAAAGCAGAAATATTGCTAAATGTCTTATAAATGTAAAAATCATGCTGCTGTGCATTTCTGAATGTAGAATAAAAGAAAAATAATACCAGCTAATTAAATGAGATCAGTGCTATCAGGTGTTGTCACTGATTAGGAATCTGGTTGGAACAAAAACCTGCAGTCACAGGGGGGCCACAGGACCGAGTTTGGGAAACACTGAATTAACTTAACATGCAGGAAATCCTTCAGAGATACAGGGGAAAATATGGAATCTCCCATCAGCTAACACCTGGGTATAGGATTTGAACCCAAGCATTCTGGATTCATGAGGGAGCAGTGCTAATCCATGTACTGTACCACCTGTGCTCCCCTTCAAGATACTAATAATATAGAACTTTATGCCTTCAAATTATTTCTTGTTTATTTAGGTGACTTTTTTTAGTCTGGATTCTGTAACACATATTGGCACAGATTTGCCTGATGGGATCACTGCACTATTTCTAGTCACTCCAGTTTGAGCTGGTTCACCTTCTTTTAAAATGTTGTGATGAGTGGATGTAGGTGTAAATGTTTAAGTTATCCCGCTTTTATTCATGCCAGTGTGGACTCCTCACAAGTGATCTCCACTTTGAAATGGTCAGGATGAAATTGTATAGAGTAAATGTAGGTCCTTGAACTTAAAACAGTACAAATCTGACCTGATATTTTTTTTTTTTTGACTTTAACCCAATGAGAGGCAAGTCTGAAGTACAGCCAGGCAAACCGAGTCATACGAGTAGTTGCTGATTGTCAGATTAACTGCAGTAAACCCTGCCACCACTGTGCCTATCTAGGACTGGATTTGACAATTCAGCTCTTGCTCAAACCTAGTTGCACATGTAAAATGTTTTCTCAAAAAATGAGTTTAAAAATTTAATATGGACCTTGCAAATATACACTTTAAGAGTAAGCAACATTTACTGAAAAAATTCAAGAATTAAATAGATTCATATCCGTAAGCCTTCTCTAAATCGCTGACTGTTTTTACACTTGTCAGTATTAAACTCAGGTTGTGTGCAACATTAATCATTTAATTATAAAAGAGTACAAGGTTTTGCTTTGCTCAGTGTAAAATCTATTATGAATTAATTGCTGGGAGCTGCATTAGAAAACAAAGACTGGAAATTAAATAAATTAGAAAATAGATTCTAAATGATCGATTGAGGCAAGAACCTGGAGGCACTGGGTTAACTTCTTACTCAGCTTTGTGAGTTGTGACATGTTTAGCATAGTGTTGTTATAACAAGATAGAACGCGAGTACACTTAGTGGCAGCTTTATAATGTAAACGCATGTAGTGGAACAACCTGAATTGTTCAAGGCATGGATTCAACATGATGGAAGTAGACCTTAAGGATTTTGGGTTCATTCTGACTCGGTTTTATCACACAGTTTGTGCAGAGTTTTAGCAACATATGCATGGTGTGACGCTCCTGTTCTAGCTCATCTAAAAGATGCCATTTTGTCTTGAGACCCAAGGACTCTCCAGGCCAGGGGTGGCGAACTCCAGGCCTGAAGTGTCGCAGTGGTTACAGGTTTTCATTCTCACCCTTTTCCTAATCAGTGACCAGTTTTCACTGCTAATTCACTTTTTCCCCATCACTTTTTAATAGCCCTGTTAGAAGAGTTCAGCCCTCTGAATTGATTCCTTTCTTCATTAAATGACAGCCAAGCAGAAATGAGATGTGAAACGAGCTAACAGATGATCAGCTAAAGTGGGGCTTCAAACTCCAACCAGTTTCACTCCAATCACTTTCTTAATGAGAAGCCGATTCTTGCTGTTCATTAAACTCGTTCTTTAACTCCATGTCTTGTTGCTTCTCTCATTCTGCTACAGCACACATTTCAAAACTGTTCTAAGACCACCGTCAAAATGTTTTGGTGATCTGAGAGATCAGCCTTACTGAGACAATCACCTCTCTTTAATTTCAGATATTGTGTAATGGGCACAGGGGAGCTGGTCATGTGGTGGCTTGTTTTGTGTCTCATTATTGTTTGGCTGCTAGTTAAAGAAAAAGAAACAACTATGGAGCCTGAGTCAAGTTCATTAAAAGAAGTAATCGGCAGCAAAAACTGGTCACTAATTAAGAAGATGGTAAGAATGAAAACTTGCAGCCACTGCGGCACTCTAGGCCTGGAGTTTGCCACCCCTGTTCTAGGCCCTTGGAGTATACTGAAATCGTCATAATTTTCATGGAAGCAGCTTGGGAAGATTTATAATTTATGACATGGTGCATTATCTATTTCAAAAAAAGAATACTATGGCCATAATGAGCATTTCATTCAATGATCATGTGCTCAATGTAACCTCTTTCTGTTCTTGGCTGACAGGTGTAAAACTCAGTGTGGTCTTCTGCTGCTGTTGCCCATTTGCTTCAATGTCTGACATGTTTAGTGTTCAGATATTCAGTATTTGTGACTTTTTCCTTTATCTCAGATGAGAATGACCAGATTGGTTTCACTGAAGAAACTCCTGCTTATTGGATGGTTTGTTCATTGAATTGTTGAGTTAAAGTCCCAGGAGAGCAGCTGTATCTGTGATGTTGGTATTACCACATCTGGCACCAGCAATGTTACCACTGTTAAAGGTACAAAATCGGGTGTGGGCTGTAGCCAAGCTTTACACCACTAATGATGAAGCAATTATTGAACTTGAAGGACCGACATGCCTATCTGAACCTAACATCCCAACATCATAAGTGTTCTCCACTGATGGGCAAGCAATATACAGTAGTCTGATTCACTTACTTTGCAGTGTGGTCCGTACAGCTTCAAGAATTTTATAGACAATAGAAGAAAAGGGCCATTCTGTGATAAACCTGCAATATTATTTATTTAAAGAATTTGCCTCTAGTATTTAAGTTTTAAGCTACACATTTATTTTAATTGCCAGGAATTACAATTAGGTTGCAGGTTTTTTTTTTTATTTCCCTTGTTATGAGTTCCTACCGTGCCTATTGAGTAAATATTAACATTTTTCATTGTAATACTACTAACAATACATGTTTTTGTCTTTTGTTAAAAACCAGGTTTCATTTACTATGGATATTACATTTTTTTTCTTATGTATCTCATGAAAATGTACCATTTTTTCCTTCTTAATAGAAGTACCTATTCAGTACTTGGTATTGGTATACTGTATAATGTACATTAAGTACTCTGTATTGGTATCAATCGGTCAAAAAATGGTATTGGTGCATCCCTAATTGGAACTTTTCTTTCTGTTTACTAGTATGTTATTTATTGTAATGAAGGATGAGGGGAAGGATTTGTGATATCAAAAGAAGGAAACATAAAATTGAAAGCTGTATTAGTAACGTGATGTAATATAATGCTTTGGTATTCAATAACTAGTATCAGTGAAACATTTAGGGGTGTGTGTGTTTGTATAAGTAAACTATAAATGGCTGACAAATTCTAATCTCATATGATCTGTACAGTAAAAGGCCCTATGTACTTGGGTGATGGCTGCATTGGTAGTATGTGCTGTTTTGGCTATAAATTTTAGTTTTGTCTGCTTTGTTCCCCACTTATTAAGTATTAGCTAACAGAAGATGTATTTTACAGTCCACTTAGTTAAAAAGAAAATAAATAAATCAAAACCAATAATAGTCAAGTTCAGTTTCTTTTCTTGTATACTAATTCGTATTAATGTTAACATTTTAAGTATTAATGCTGATTTACCATTACTTCACCTTTTTAAATCTTTTTTTCATAATTTTAATGACTACTACTTTTGGAAGAATTTGTGGTTAAACAAATGTTGCCACGTCACAAAAATGTTATCCTTTTGTAGCAGTATTTTTTTTTTTTTTTTTTTTTTTACAGAGTAAAAGATATCTAAGAGAAAATTCAAATTCCAAGATGAATTACCATTATAAGTCTTATGCTAACAACAAGTTTTTGTTTTGTTTTTTTTTTCCTTCCTATACAAGACAGTTTGATTGCAGTTCTGCAAGGGAATACCTCATTATAATTTAGACCAGGTGTGGGCAAAGTCATTCCTGGAGGGCCACAGTGGTTGCAGGTTTTTGTTCAATCCCAGTTGCTTAATCAGAAAACAATCCTTGTCAATTATTCAATTTCATAGCTTGTTAGCGCTTTAACTCTGCCATGTCAGGTCATTCTCATATCCTACATTTTTTTTTCCTTTCTAAGGATATCATCCAAATGATCTGAAGTCTAAAACAGATGAGTAATTTTCAGTGTTTCACTTTTGTCTCTTCACTTTCTTTCCAAGTATTTAATTAAACCAAATAGTGCACGATAAATACACACAGGTGTAAATGAAAACAAGCTAAATGGAGAAATGCTGGTTTCTTTTGTCATTAGCATCTTATTGCTAATAAGGAGCAATTAAAAACCAAGAATACAGCTGTTTAAGACTAAAATAAGCAATAACGGTTCAAAATCTTAACGAGAGAGACAACTAAAGTGAAGCAATAGTGTTACTTGACCAATAAGGGTTTCTTATTAAGCAATTGGGTTGGAACAAAAACCTGCAGCCACTGCGGCCCTCCAGGAATGACTTTGCCCAACTCTGATTTAGACAGTCGGTGGTGTTCTTGAACTTCTACATAACATTCTGCTTTACTTATTTCAGGAATTGGCAGGGATACCGCCAAAGCTTTAGTCAAGGGTGGTGCATCGGTGATTGCAGTCAGCCGCACACAGTCTGACCTGGACAGCCTCAAAGCAGAGGTATGGATAAAATGAAAATGGTGTCTGTCTGGCCTGTGGCTCAGCAAAGGAAGCTGTTTTAAGACTTTTTTTTTTTTTTGAAGGCCCAGTCTAAATTAATTTTCAAATACTGATAACATGCACTTCAAACAGTTGAAGATGTATATAGATATACAGTTTAATTTGCTTGGTAAATAACACAAAATCAGAATGTGGAATCATAATGTATGACTTCTTTGGTGCTTGTCCTAATGTGGATTTTAACAAGACGTGTATACAGTGCAAGTAGAAATATACATTTCTTGAATGTTTAATGTTAGCTCGTTTATTTGGAAGTTTATATTTTTTGTGTTTTATTTTTGTAAGTCTACATCATATAGTGTTCATAATTCTTAATTTTCAGGAATATTTTATAATCTCAATGACTAGTTAATGAGAACGACCTATAAATGAGATATCCAGTCCATTTCCTGCTAAAGTTGTCATTTAATTAAAAATGTGATTTTTTTTTTTTTTTGTGTGTGTGTGTGCTTTTTCCCTTGCATAAATATCAAAGCTGTTTTCTAAATACATTACAATATAATCTATATTTCTTATTTATAGTGTCCAGCCATCATTCCAATCTGTGTAGATCTTTCTAACTGGGAAGCTACTGAAAAGGCATTAAATGCCATAGGCCACGTGGATCTCTTGGTAAACAATGCAGCAGTTGCCATTCTGAAGCCTTTTTTGGAAGCCACGCAAGAGGATTTTGATAAGTATGGTTTGAGGGTGGAAAGAGTACTATTACCTGCATCATGTATTTTAATTTATCAGGTCTCAAAGAAAATAGCCAGTTGCCAAAAACGTAATACAGTGCCCTTCAGTGGAACATTCTGATTTGGATTAGATTAGCCAAACTTTATTAATCCCATGGGAATGTAGAAGAAACATAAAAAATCGAGAGTGGTCTCCCCCAGACTTTCTCACATACTCGGATATAAGGATGGATATTTGAGGAGTAAACCGCAAGACAATTATATTTTTTTATTATGTACATTAAAGAACCATCAACAGCAAATGAAATTAATAATATATTGAACAATTATTATAAAAGTAAAGTTGAATAATAGAAGTACCACTTCTGGTTATTGGAAGTAGCTCAAAAGTTGATAGAAATCTACATTTTGTATCTAATACTTGTATGCAAAATGTGGGTGACCTAAAGTGAAAGTGTACTCAAGTTATTGTGTTATATATATATATATAATATATATATATACACACACACAGACATACATAATTACAAAAATGGTATTTTTGGACTTGGAGGTCTAAAACATTGATTCATTAAAATCTGGAGGATTTCAGTACTATTCCTATACTTTGCATATGAGAAAGTAAAAATAAGGATACATGTTGACTGGACAAATAATACAGCCAAGCATCCATCCATCCATCCATTTTCCAACCCGCTGAATCCGAACACAGGGTCACAGGGGTCTGCTGGAGCCAATCCCAGCCAACACAGGGCACAAGGCAGGGAACCAATCCTGGGCAGGGTGCCAAACCACCACAGGACACACACAAACACACCCACACAACAAGCACACACTACGGCCAATTTAGAATCGCCAATCCACCTAACCTGCATGTCTTTGGACTGTGGGAGGAAACCGGAGCGCACAGCCAAGCATTCAAATCATAAATAAATAAGTAAATGTATATTGTGCTTATTTTTAAACTTAAGAGTACGTTGGGAGGCAGCAGTGAATTGATTGTGTGTGTGTTTTGTAGCGTAGCTTCCATTGAATAGATCTTGCCTGAAGGATTTAAGCATCAGCTTTATATTTACAGTCTGTTTACAATTTTCTGTGTAATGTTTTCTTTTTGCAGGTCATTTGATGTCAACGTGAAAGCAGCTTTCCATGTAGCACAGGTAAATAATAAAAAAAAAATCATGAAATAATAATAAAAAATCATGATAGAATAATGTGCTTATGCAGCAGGTTAGAGTTATAAAGGATAAAGATGGAATGTACTCGCAAGCGAGGAGAGTGTGTTGAGCAGATGGAAAGAGTACTTTGAGAGGCTTATGAATGAAGAGAATGAGAACAAGAGAGAGAAGAGGTTGGATGATGTGGAGATAGCGAATCAGGAAGTGCAACGGATTAGCAAGGAGGAAGTAAGGATGGCTATGAAGAGGATGAAAAATGGAAATGCTGTTGGTCCAGATGACATACCTGTGGAAGCATGGAGGTGTTTAGGAAAGAAAGTTTTTAACCAGATTGTTTAATGGAATCTTGGAAAGTGAGAGGATGCCTGAGGAGTAGAGAAGAAGTGTACTGGTGCCGATCTTTAAGAATAAGGGGGATGTGCAGGACTGCAGTAACTACAGGGGGATAAAATTGATGAGCCACAGCATGAAGTTATGGGAAAGAGTTAGTAGAAGCTTAGTTAAGAAGTGAGGTGATGATTAGTGAGCAGCAGTATGGTTTCATGCAAAGAAAGAGCACCACAGATGCGATGTTTGCTCTGAGGATGTTGATAGAGAAGTTTAGAGAAGGCCAGAAGGAGTTGCATTGTGTCTTTGTGGACCTGGAGAAAGTATGTGACAGGATGCTTTGAGAGGAGATGTGGTATTGTATGAGGAAGTCGGGAGTGGCAGAGAAGTACATAAGAGCTGTACAGAATATGTACGAGGGAAGTGTGACTGTAGTGAGGTCTGCAGTAGGAGTGACGGATGCATTCAAGTTAGAGGTGGGATTACATCAGGGATCGGCCCTGAGCCCTTTATTTGCAATGGTGATGGACAGGGTGACAGACGCGATTAGACAGGAGTCCCTGTGGACTATGATGTTTGCTGATGACATTGTGATCTGTAGTGATAGTAGGGAGCAGGTTGAGGAGACCCTGGAGAGGTGGAGATATGAGAGGAGAGGAATGAAGGTCAGTAGGACCACCACGACAGAATACATGTGTGTAAATGAGAGGGAGGTCAGTTGAATGGTGAGGATGCAAGGAGTAGAGTTGGCGAAGGTGGATGAGTTTAAATACTTGGGATAAACAATACAGAGTAACGGGGATTGTGGAAGAGAAGTGAAAAAGAGAGTGCAGGCAGGGTGGAGAAGAGTGTCAGGAGTGTTTTGTGACAGATGGGTATTGGCAAAAGTGAAAGGGAAGGTCTACAGGACGGTAGTGAGACCAGCTATGTTATGTGGGTTGGAGACTGGCACTGACCAGAACGCAGGAGACAGAGCTGGAGGTGGCAGAGTTAAAGATGCTAAGATTTGCATTGGGTGTGACGGGGATGGACAGGATTAGAAATGAGGACATTAGAGGGTCAGCTCAAGTTGGACGATTGGGAGACAAAGTCAGAGAAGCGAGATTGTGTTGGTTTGGACATGTGAAGAGGAGAGATGCTGGATATATTGGGAGAAGGGTGCTAAGGATGGAGCTGCCAGGTAAGAGGAGAAGAGGAAGGCCTAAGAGAAGGTTTATGGATGTGGTGAGAGAGGACATGCAGGTGATGGGTGTAACAGAACAAGATGTGGAGGACAAAGATATGGAAGAGGATGATGCACTGTGGCAACCCCTAACAGGAGCAGTCAAAAGAAGATGACAGAATAATGTGCTGTCACTAGTATCGTATTAATGACAGTATTCAAAAGTCAAAGTATAATCAGGACCATTGTATTATAAACACATTTCTATTGTTCTGTTTCATGAATATGAAAGAGTTAAAACCTCTGGAAAGTGTATTGAGAATAAGTAACTTTTATATTTCCTTCTACAAGTAACCTTTAGTTGTTTAATTTGACACATTTTTAATTTTAGCTTTCAATTTGCCTGAATTGATTTTTTTTTTCCTTTCTCATACAATTAATGCAGAGTTCTACATTGACTTGAACACCCACTTTACAAATTTTTTCCTTTGAAAAATGATTTCATAATCTTCAGTTATTGTGATCTACTTTTCATGCCCTTGAAGCTGAAAGTAAACCCAAGTTTTTTTTTTTCCCCCTAACCTTTTGACTTAAAAACAAATTAGTGAAAGAAATGTTTCTACTTGTGTTCAATTTCCTTGCATTTCTACAAGCATGCAGAAGTAAACGCTGATGTAGGATTTTTAGTATATTTTATTGGAGTAGCACAACTTCCACATTGAGCTGTTTAAATATTGAACCTTTCACAGTATCACATCAAAGGGATCAGTCTAAGACCAGAGAAACTATGTCTGTAGACTGCTTTTGTTTTCCATAAATTTCCAATTAATTGGGTCACAGTTAAAGAATGTTTTATGTTTGCACTATTAAACTTTTGACTGTCTGAATATATCTACACAAGTTCTTTTTGGCATTTCAAAGTGGCAAGTCCAAATCCTATAAAGAAGTGTAACTTTTTGCAGATTGTTGCTCGTGAAATGAAGGTTAGAGGAACAGGTGGAAGCATTGTCAACATCTCCAGCCAAGCATCTCAGGCTGCCATTGAAGACCATGCAGTTTACTGTAAGCTAATATACTTGTAGCCATGGCTCAATATGACAGAAAATGTAATGCGAGTAAAGGGTAAAACAAATTTCACCTAATTGTTAATCAGTGCATTCAAAAAGAGAGCTGGTATTCTCCTGTATAGCTATGCATAGATTGGTTATTGTCTTATCTTTGTTTCTGTAAATGAATATGTGAAATGAAGCTGGTGACCTGGGTAGGAGAGCAGAACCAAAATGGAAAATTGTGTAGATAGATAGATACTTTATTAATCCCAATGGGAAGTTTAGAGACTAGTTACATTTGAGTGCACTGAAGTTCTTTTCCTTTCTGCCTAACATGTATTTATTTATTTAGGTGCAACCAAGGGTGCTTTAGACATGCTGACTAAAGTGATGGCTTTGGAATTAGGCCCTCATAAGGTGTGTTTTTTGTTTTCTGACATTTCCTAAAGAATGTATGCCTCTGTGTGTGGTAAGATTGTGTAGAGGCTAACACTGCTGCCTCGGGGCTCTAATTCTTGCATTTTATATCCACACCAGGTATTGTGAGGAGTTTTATTTGTTCTGCCAGTGTCTGAATTTTTAACTGGGTAATCTGGTTTTCTCATGCATGTTAGGTTGATTGGTGACTCTTAAATTATTCAGGTATTGTTATGTGTGTGAGAATGTTGCAGTGAACTGGAGAACGGCGTGATTCCTGCTGTAAGGATAGACTCCAGCTCTCTGCATTCCACTGAATGGTTGAAATAGATTCAGGAAATGGATGGATTTAAAATCTCAATGCTCTGTGTACTAAACTACTGCAATATTTAATCTACACATAAAGCTAAGGTTTTACGTTATGATTAACTCTCCACACAAAATAGAGAAATAAGTGTCTAAAGATGATATTTTGTCTGATGTTGAAATTGTATTATATAATGGATATTTTATTGCAGATCCGAGTGAACTCCGTGCACCCCACGGTCGTGCTGACTGCTATGGGCCGCATTAAGTGGGAGGACCCAGAAAATGCCAAATACATGATTTCACGAATACCACTCAGGAAATTTGCAGGTCAGAATCACTCTCTCGTTTTATGAAAGATAATTACCTACTAAAAAGTAATGATCAACAAAATTGGAGGCATTCTTTGTTTGCAGTATTGATGAGTAGAAATTTACATCTTTATATGACAAATAAGAAAAAGTAGTAGTTTTTATTAGGCAGTAACTACTCTTCAGAGAAGTCTCACGTTTTTAGAGTAGATGCATTATTTTTCCTGTATAGAGTAGGTTTGCCCGAATAAATTACAAAGACAGAGAGGATTAGCATTGTTGCAAAAATAGAGGAAATCTGCTTTTCGATGTCCTCGATCTACGCCATTGTGTGTGTGGTGTTGGGGTGTTTGTGTTTCTTTTTTTCTTTAAATATATATAAAGGTTCCAGATCTATAGAATGCATCTTTAAGGTCTGCTGCGTGGCAGTTCATATTGTATATTTCATATCCTCCAATATGTAAACATACTCAAAATCAATCATTTTGGTCTACTTTTTCTATGGGAAAATTAGTCCACACATTTGTGTGTTTTACAATTTTTTTTTGGTAGGCATGCTGTATGTAACTGGCGTTGGTACAAGAGAAAGAGGATTTAAAAAAAAAAAAAAATACATAATACTATTTTACTGACTCAGATGTAACCTTCAAATTCTAAAAGTTGTTTTCTGTTTGAGGGCAGTGGTGCTGTCAGGTTTTTATGACATCCGGTGCTTTACGTGTGCATTCATTCTCGGTCTGCTGGAACTTCTCTCCTACCCTTTTTTTTTTTTTTTGTTGGAAGCCTGGTAAAACGTGATATTTTAATATTTTAGGGTGTTTCTGACAATAGTTAATTTTTCCTATCAATTGAATTGTTTCCTAAAGTGATATTTACATAGAGTATTAATGTTAACAGTAGTCATTTTTCACTAACTGGAGATAGCCAATTGTGCGAGCCAGAGCAGCTGCAATACAAGTCTATTAATTCTGATTTACAGATGGGGGCAACCTTGATCTTAACAAGCAACCTTACAAAAGAAGGTGTTACTTGGAACATGAAACACTGCAGCATCCTCGGACCTGTTGGTTGGAATACTTAAGGCATCTGCTTTAACAGCATTCACCTGTAAATAACACACCGAGTTTAGTAAAGGCTTATAACCTGTGACTTTGCAGGGCTGAGCTCACTAACCCTGGTGTAGGCTCAGACTTGTCCATCAGTCCTTTTTCGGATGCAGTAGTCTGTCTGGTGCCATTGAGCAGATTTAATAATACTCTGACTAATTGAATGTTTCTTCTTCTGTTTGCAGAGGTTGAAGATGTTGTAAATGCCATCTTGTTTCTTCTCAGTAATAAGAGTTCCATGATAAATGGGGCCTTGTTGCCGGTCGATGGTGGATTCCTTGCATCCTGAAGCTGGTCCCAAAACAGATATTGTCATGTTACTAACTGATGAAGTTGTTTTGCCAAATCTAATTTTACAACATATAATTTGTACTCTTAAGAGGTAATTTGATAAAGTACTAAATGCTACTGTAATAATATTTAAAACTTATTAATTTTCTATTGCACATCATACATTTTAGGAGTCTCCCTGTATTTCATAGCAAGGACATGCCCTCTGATGTGTGGATTTAAGAACTAACAACATTTATGAAGCATAAACCATTTGTGTTTTCCTTATCCAACAAAAAGGTTCTTCATTTTTATCACATTAGAAAATACATTCCCTTTCTGTTTCTTTCTATTTTCTCTAGATTACGTAACTGAAGAAAATTTAGTGACTTTTTTGGTGAAATGTCTGCATTTGTAACACAGCTTTAGTGACCACTAACTATGCATACCACAGCTGCTGAAGCATCTTATGGAGCCCATTATTTGACACCAATATAAATAGTTACACTGTACTGTTAGTCTATTTATGAAAACTACCTCACTAATTATACCCAAAATAATCCTAGAAGCTTAATCTTTCATAGCACATATTCTGTGAAGACTTCAATTACCTTTTATTTTTTGAGACAATATAAATAATCCCATAATTAACTTCACAAATGTAAGCAGTCAATAGTGTTCACTATACTTTTAGTATAAATTACATCTAACTGCAATGCTTGTCATAGTAATGTAAGTGAATAATTAAACCCCTCCTTTACTTTTGCACTTTACAGTTCATGTTATTAAACACCTTTGTAAAAGGTTGACTATTTGAAGCTAACGGAGCTCTATTATGAGACGACAGTTCCTCTAAGTGTCAGTGATTATATTTTTGTTTTTGCCTTAGACTAATTCAGCAACCTAAATTAAGAGTTTCTGTGGACATCCAAGCACCAGGGTGTCTCAGAAAACATTCAGAACACTGAAGGTATATATGATAGACCGTAGACAAGGAGTAAATTGTTTTTTTTTCCCCCAACATTGCAACATAACAAACTCTAGTGAGAACAGTGTGAGTGAAAGTGTTTGTTATTGAGAATCCAGCCCAGTGTCTTCATGCATAACAAGATCTAAGAAAACTCACATTAAGACATGGAAACAGGCCAAAGCATTCAGTTCACATGCTTCTTTTACCACACACACTATGTAAGATTTATCTGGGTCAGTATTCTTTTTGTAAGAGATGTCTCTGGGCACCTGTAACACTAATTTGTATATTTTGGGAATGTCCCATGTATCGGGTTAGTTTTCACCCCATGTTTGTGGAGGATTTTCTCTGCGTTCTCCGTGTACTGTAGCACATTGTGAATAGGTGTGTTAATTGATTCTATGCTGGCAGTGTGCATGACTAGGCCCCTGCAATGGACTGGTGCCCACTCCAGGGATCCCTAGGGTGTGCCTGCTGCTGTCTACCCTCCAACAGTTCCACACATTGGATTAGGCATGTTTTGAGAATTTTGTTATGTCATTTATCTTGGTAGCATTATAATCATTGATCCTCTACTGGAACAGCTCTAGCTGGGGAAACACCCCATGACTTGTACCTGCTTAATGAACAACTTTAACAACAGTCACTCCTCCAGTACATGAGGCCCGTTTCACCTGCAGATTCAGTTCAGTTGATAAGGTTTGTGCCAAATCACAGACAGAAGTGTGACCAGTTGCCTTGTTTACAAAAATGGATAAAACCATTAGGTTAAGTTCAATACTTTTCAGCCAAGTAACCTTGAATCCCAACCACGGAGTAAGATTTAAGGAAAAGTTTGGCAAAGTATTCTGGAATGGCCCAAGTACTATATACTGTAGAAGGGTGTATGTGCTGTCAAATGGAATTGTGTGTCTTTAATAGAAACGGAGCACTTTATATGGAAGGAAAACTCGAAGTAGTACAAAGTCAGGAACTTCACTTGCTGCTAATGGACATTACCCAGGTTTAATCAGGTTGGCAGGATGTCCTCCAAATTCCTCTGAACAGGGGGTCTTGGGTATCACCCCCTTCAGCACTTACACTGCCATTCTTTGCTTTTTGTCTTAAAATTTTAAACCAGCTCCTGCCTGTGTCATCTCTCTACATTATTAATCGATTCCACCCAAGCCCTGTTCCTCTCATTTTTGTTCCTCTTTCGATGTGGCACACCAGATGTACACTCATTCATTGTTCCCTCCACTTTCTACCTTCATGAGACAGACTTTACTGAACTATTTCTATATACATCTCACCTCTGCTACCATTTCCATGTGAGCAAATGTATCTTAAACAAATCACCTACTCACTACTGTTACATTGACTTCTGTCTTATCAATACCCTTTCCTCTCACCACCGCATCTGTTAGGAACCCACTTCCAGCCTGGTGTGTACTATAGAGTTCCTAACAACATTTTAATACACTTGATCATGTAGCCACCACCACCACCTCCTCATTGCTCTCAGCCTTGGGCACCATTATTGTTGTCATCCTATACTTCTCATAACATTGCTCCTCTTCACTATCTCCTTCTAACTTCTTGTCTCTTCTAATCATGAGCACTGTAAAGCGTCCATGATAATTCATCTATCTTTCTAGGTACCATACACATCACCATTGGACTGAAGTTGGGAACCACCTTTGTATAGCAATCGACACTTGTCCTGCTTTCACATCCAAAAACCTTCACTTTTCCAGCTTGCTGTCCTTTCTACATCTTGTCTGCAACACTGGCACTGCAGGAGATGCACCACAGAATTTCATGGACATCTTATGCCTACCTTGCCACCAACTCTCAAACTCCTCCAGAAACAAGACTGTGGCTGTCCATTAGGTAATGCTTCTCCTCCGTGCCATTGAGCACAGAAAAGCAGATATTCTGTATTGTAGCAGAATAATATTTATTAGTGTTGTGCACATTTCTCTATAGCATGTGTGCCAGGTGCCAATGCCAGACTTTTACTTGGCCATCCATGTAAAAGACATCATGGTGTCAAGTACATGAGCAAAGTGTACCAAGGTGGAGAAGTACATTTTAGAAGTGGCAGGGCTGTAAGAAGCAACACTGTGACCCATGGGTTAGCATTGCAAAACTAGGGGTGTAAAAACAAAACCAAAGTACTTTGGTGAGCTGCTAACATGTTCTGGCAATGGTTTGGTTTCAAACTGAGCTGCAGTGGGGGCTCTCATTATAATTGCATGAGCCATGGGTGTAAACTGTATGTTGAGACCACTGAACACTTTTGATTGCTCTAACATTTCAATGTAGTACTGACTTTTACTTACTTGGTCTGTTCACACATACGTACCTTCAGATTTACAGGATGTAGATTGTGTGTGTGTGTGAATACAATACTAGCATGCGTGTGCGCACACACAATGCATTGCAAAAGTATTTTACTGAATGACAAATCCTACACTGAAGGTGTCACATCAAACAAATATTTGGGCTTTGAAATGCTAATCACAGAGGAGAAACTTTCAGAGTAGGATTTTTAATTTGGTAAATTGAGAACTGGTCAAGGGTTCAGATAGTCCTGCAAGGTCCTACAATATATAATACATATATTAGTAATAGACTTGTTACCACTAAATGTTAACTGTGATATTCTTATTTGCAGGTCCAACCAACATGCAAAATGTCGCCACAATAATTAACCCTACAACTGCTTCTGGTCACATTTGACTTGTTTTTGTGTTTGAAATCAGTAAAAGCACCTTACGTTTAGTCAGTTCTGAATGAAACTGGGTGACTTTACTTGCATTTCTCCAAATTGGTGAAGTTTTTTTTTTTAAAAAGTTAAAACATCCCATAATTTGCACAGCTTCTAAAAAAATGTTTACCTTGCCATGTCTTGGGTCAGTTTTGACTTGCCGTTGATTTTTCTTCAGTAGTATATTTGCTTTGCAACTCAAAAAAATCCTAAATCTTATTATTTCATGTCAGAATTGGGGATAAATAAAAAGATTGCCAATGCCCCATTTGTGTATAACCACTGCACATTTCATACACAGCCCTGTCCTTCAGGTCACCATTGACTTTATTTCCCCCACTGCATTCTACCTACCTGGTAGCCTCAGTGGATTTTACTGTCCATTTAGTGTACTGTTTGTTTACATCCCATAAAAACATCCTAAATGTCATCTGTTCTAAATCCTAGGATCATTGGCACTACAGGTGAAGATCAGAGTTTTCCACCCCATAAAAATTTTATACTGATGTTCAGAGCACCTGAAAAGGGGTGTCAGAATTGGGTCAGAAAAGACCCGTAAGACGCAGCATTGGGCCAGCACTTGTATGCTGTGAGGATAAAGAATGTATTTACAATATGAAGTTCAATATTTACTTAATAGAAATCAGAAATGAACTTACCTGATGTACCTCCCATATTCCTGATTCTGTGTTCCCATTTCCTGAAATCTTGTAGAATGAACTCTGAAAAAAACTCCACATACCGGCTATTTGAATGATACAAGCATAATAATATACTGTATAACCAAACACACGCATGAACAGTACACAAACCTGTGCACACAAACACTTGGTTATTAGATTACAAATTAGCTGGATTTGAATGATTTTTAATGAAGGAGCGACAGGCTTAAGGAGAACAATTAAGAATCCAATGTTAGGATGTCCAACAGGGCTGCTGTTGTGATAAATGTGGTACATCATGTAGATCACCACCACCTCTAATTAAGGACACAGTAGCTAAGGATGGAGCACACCCCCAAGAACACTTTTAAATAAGAGATGGCTGTTGGCTCAGCCCTTTAGATGCCAAAAAAAAAAACAAAATAAAAAAATGTAAGAGTAGGTTTTAAAAATTTGGGAATTAAAAGAAAACAGCAGGGTGCCCAAGTGCTCCATAGTTCCACTGAGGAGAGGCTGAATGTGCAGCTGTTACCACTGCAGGTAGACTGAGAGGATCAAACCAAATGACAGAAACAACACTCATAAGAAAGGAGCAAGAACAACAGTCATTAGTCATAAGTCCATATTTATTATACAAAATGCTTCATTTGCAATGCTTTTTATGACATGAATAATAGTTAATAAAAAAAATTATACAAGCGCATCTTGAGCAAGTTTAAAATGTCATCATATCCACAGAGAAGATGAATGAGATTTCACTGACAAGACCAGACTCAATCCACAGATTCCATGCAACTGAATAACATTTGGAGAAATCAACAGCCATCTCTCTCTCTCTCGCTCTTTTTAAATACATTTTCCCAGAACATGCTCCGGGGGAACTTGCTCCTCACACGGCCAACACATGCTGTGGTGTGTGTGTGTGTGGGGGTTTAACCAGCAAAGGGCGCTAAGCATTTTACTCTCAAGTGGGAGACGGCTAAGGAATACCAGACGCTCACAGTCTGTGGTCTGGCATCACCACACAAGAAAGCGCCTCCTGCTGGACACCAGAGAAGCGGAGTTTATATATCTTAAAACAATTGTTTACCAAGTGGATAAATGCCCATTCAGCAGATCCTAAAGGAGGAAGAATTGCAGCAGATGATACTCGACTCGCATCACCAATGATGTTGTGCCCTGAACACAAGAGCACATCACACAACACAACAAAGACTTTTTTTTTTAACGTATGACAAATGTAAATGTATGGCTGCTTCTTGCAGAACTGAACTGTGCGGATGTGGATTCTCTTAATTATCTACATGGGATGCTGCAGTGAGTTTTAACAGGGCGTTAACATGTAAGGTATGTGCTTTCACTTGCCCACCTGTATGCACACTTGAGGCCAGGGTAGCGGTGGGCACAACTAATGGGCATCAGAGTTTAGGGGCTCTTCTAATCAGAGCAAGGCATTAGTAGAAGCGCAGCTAAAGGATTATTAACTACGCCAGCCGGGACGTTTTATATAGCGCCTGTAAAGAGTATTCACCCCCCTTCTGTCACATTTTATTGTTATACAACATTGAATCACTGTGGATTTCATTTGGCTTATTAATAGAAAAAGACTCCTTAATATTTGTAATTAGTTTAGATCACTTTGCAGGGATCTGTTTTCATTTTAAAATTAAGATTTTAATATGACACCTCTAAGACTATCAGTGGAAGGCCCGGACCAGAATTAGTTCAGCGTAGACCACTGGTCTGAGGTTGTAAGTTAATCGCAAAGTAAACTGCCCCTGAATGTGGAAGGGTCACCTTGTGCGAGTCTGTTTGGTGGCCGGACCTGCACAATAAAGACGAAAGTAGAATAAGCAACTGGATGAAAAGCACAAGTCGGGAGAGAGACAAGAAAACATCCACTTCAATCAAACATTGAATCAAAAATGGAAAGAGCGGCACGGCTAGGAATCTCCTACATAAGGCTCTCCAACAAAGACAGTGACAGTGACCACCAACTGACATCGGAGAGTAGGAAAGAGTGACAAGCTCCGGTGAGACCAACATGGAAGGTTTTGGCTGCCAGACTGAAAAAGTCACATTTAAACACTGGTCATTATTAAGAACACAGAAGGTTCTGGAAGTCTTGCAGGGCTGACACGAATGCAGCAAAATAAACAAAATCCTGGAGGAAAGCCCGATGCAGTCTGCAAGAATGCTGCACCTTGGGATTTGTTCTGTTTTACCAGCCAGATAACAAGCCCAAGCATAAAGTCATAGCTACACAAGAACAGCTTGAAAACAACCATGTGAATGTCCTGGAGCGGCCGAGGTAGAGACCAGCGCTCAATCCAGTGGACAATTTGTGGTAGGACTTGACAAAGGCACTTCACGCATGAGCACCGTCACGACTCCTGACACGGCCTGAGCAATTTAAAAAGGACGAGTGGATGGGAAATGGCAGATGTGCAAAGCTGAGAGAGACGGAGACTGAAGGCTGTCATGACTGCCGTGTACCAAACACTAATTAAAAGGAAGTGAATACGTGATGTCCAGTATTAGCTGTTTTATATTTGTCATTCATTTAACTCGAGATCAGTTTTCAGTTTGATACTAAAAAGTCTTTTCTGTCAAATAAGCCAACGTAAATCCACTCTGACTGAATGTTACACAACAATAAAACAGGAAATCTTGCAAGTGGCCGACTCCTATTCATAGGTGTACTTGTCACCACCTGCTGGGACGGTCACCTCTCTGTGGCCCAGAGTGGGTGGAGCTTTAGTAACAACATTGGAGGCAAAAAAAAAACAGAACCCCCCCAGCCCTCACCATGGCAGCCTGTTTGGTACACTGGCTGCACAACAAGCTTCTCCTCACAAGCTCCAGTGCCCGCCCCGATGCCACCGATCAGGACTCTACGTGAATACACATATCTGCGCTCCTCTGGCAGGACCTGAGAAGGGTCTGTTTGTTTACCGACACGCACTTTTGTGGTGGCATATAAAAAAAAAAAAAAAAAAATACCCAGTTTAGAAAAATTTAGCAAAACACCAACAGTCCACGCCAAGTGCACTCCTCACTCCACTCAACCAGCAAACTGAACTGTCTGAGGTGAAGGACCCCGGCTAAAAGTAACGTGTGAGGGGGGTGCACTGGACAGCAGTGGGCCGCCCTTAGTCTCCGGGATTTGAGATTTGTGCCGTCACCTTAAGCATGTGAATTTTGGAAGGTGCTGAGGACACTCGACTCGGAGCTTTTTTTAGGCTTTTCCTCTTTTTGGACGGTTTATAAAATACTGCAGATAGAGTTATTCATGTAAATGTTTCTAAAATTGTAGATCTACCCCTCAATATGCTTTATTCATAGATGTTTGCCAGCAATTTAAAACACCCTAAATGAACCTCGTGTTTTGTAATTCTTTTGTATATCCTTCAGATACAAGTTTCATTTTTTGCTCTTCTGCCAACTAGGAATGATAACCCTGGGCACCTTTGCTACTCCAAAAACCCCAAACTGAGGTTTACTGTGTCACTGCAACAAAATGACCTGAAATGCCAGCTTTGCCCATTGCTCTGACTTGCCTGCCCCACTCAGTTTCCATCTTTGCATCCTCTCTCACAATGATCTACTGTGAATTACTCAAAATGAGAGAAAAATCAGGTTAGAAAACAAAAATAAAATGCCGTGGCTGTGATGTCACCTTTCTTGGTAACGCGGGCTCTGTGTGTCCACCACTGGAGGCAGCTTTAAACTCCACCATCTAGTGCTGACTGTTTTATCTTCTAGTAGGGTATTGGAGAAGCTGCCGAGAATGAGGTGAGAAGAGGAGGTCTCTGTGCACTGTCCTCCACGTCCACACCTTCTAGAAGCTCCCAGTAGCTCACTTGGTTTACCAACAGCCAGGACTTACTGTGTTAAGTCTTTACAGACTCCCACACACTGTTCTTGGGCCTTGTGCCACTCGCCCTCTACAATCACAGTCATGGGCTTGGGGTGCCAGCGATACGGCCTCACCCAACATCCTGGGCAGCTTTTTAAAATTCTGATGCTTTACACTCACCTCCAAAACCTCATATGTGGAGTCACAATGGGCGATATGAACTCATCCTAGATGGGGACACCATTGGAGTGTATCACTAACGGCACAGAGAGGGTGGACTAAAGTTGGAATTACAAGCAGAATGAGAAGCCCCTTCAGAGAACACGCACAGAACTGGCAACTCGATGTGCCTGGCATAGCTCAAATCCAAATAAACACAGTCATGTACCACCCTCGAGTTCCAAGCCTCCCACGAGACCTCATGTTCTAGTTTGTCAAAGGCAGGCAGGAAATACAACATCCTATCCTGGTCAGACTTTGTGAAGAACGCACGACAAAAGCTGCCCACTCGCTCGCCGCAACCAAGAGTCTTTACCAAAGGAGTTTGTGTGAATGCTGGAATTCTGACCATCTATGCCAACTGCGTGAGGAGACTTGTTCTTTCGAGCATTGGCCTGACGTGTGCGTGCCAGCTGCTGAAACTGTCCTGGCACCAATAGTTTAGTGTGGAACTGATGGCACGGAGCTGGTCAGCAGCAAGTTCGGATCAGAAACAACACTTGGTACACTACACTGGAGACCAGTTTTGTATTCTGGACTATTCAAGCATAAAGGAAAAAAAGTTAGTTACTGGTTATTCTCATGCTGAAAAGAAGGTAAAAGACACAAAGTGTTGAGCCTTCAGAAGGCGTGATGACTGATGAGGACTATGGAGCTGAAGCACTTGGTCTACTTCTTTTCTTTCCAGGGTGGTAATAACCTTAAGTTTCTTTCTTTCTTTGTTTTTTCTCCCCTTTACAGATGCACAACCCAACACAAACTCCATCCAGGTGTAAGCACCTCACTTTGACGTCACACGTGAGGAGAAGGCACCAGAAAACAAACTGTAGTTAGTGCTACGAGTCGTTCACACGTGACGGGCCGCCTGGCACTGCACCCCTTACCACGCTGTACCCAAACCCCTCACTGCCCCTTCGACTGTTAGGATAATAAAGGCCTGGGCTGTTTGAAATTGCTGGCAAGTTCTGACAGACTTTATCAGGTATTTTTTTTTTTATAAGTGGAATTCGAAGCGGCGAGATTTACATTGACCAACTTGTGGGGCTTCGACAACCAGAGGAGCGAACGGGCAGCATGAAGGTGGGAGACGTCTGCACTGGTAAAAAGGACCGCCGCTCCGATTAATGAATTGCTTTGTGCTGCTCTATCCTCTCATCGTATACACTTGTGTGGTAACTACATGAACGCCTCTGTCCTCGTTTCTAATTTAAAAATCAGGGGCACCATTAAGTGTCTCAGACAGCATGTCACAGTAATTCAGAACAGCCGAGGGGCAATAGGGGGGCTTTACTTAAGATACATTCATCCAAACGACACACTTGAAGGGATGCCCAAAGTCAATATGGCAGAAGCGATCTCACGAAAGCTCGGTCTTCGATAAATGCGGTTCGCCTTTACTGGGTGCGGATGGCCATTACTGGCAACAGGGCCTCCCATCGTTTAAGCCCTTTATTAACATCACTGTTCAGCGCATCGGTCTTTACAACATGTAACTGGCAGACCGACCTACCAGGGAGTCACTTTACAAACGTTTTACGGACAAAAGTAAATGCAAGAAGGCTGCGTTGAAGTGTTTGTGTTGACACAGGAAAGAATTTAACAAAACGTCCAAGTGGAACTTTGGATACACCTGGCTATTTATTTTGTCCGAGTAATAAAGAAATCGTACCATACAAGAGACGTCAGTTCGGAAATGTAAAAACAAACTGAAATGACACAAAGGAATGTTCCTATCTTACAAAGACACACTACTCGTCACCACCGTCGGGCATCGGCTCGCGTCCCTCTTTATTTCAACGTTACTTCACCAAAAACCCAAATCTAGGCAAACTAGCAAATACGGAAGAGGAGTAACACTTTCACTGTCTGCTACCAAGTTCCCTCTGTAACACTGTCATCAAAACGAGATTTCACGGGAGTAACATTTTGAAAGAATAAAGGGGCAGCACTCTGCACACTTGACCGGATCAGCAAGTGGCAATTTAAATTACAATTAATAAAAATAGTATTTGTTGTTTTTAACTTTTGTTCATTTCTGTTCCTTTTGATACTTACTTCCATGCAATTTATACAAAGACATTTCCTATATTTTCCTTTCACAAACACAGACGACCCCCAGAGTTTTCTCTCTATATAAAGCCACTGCACTCTGGGGGCCCCCCACCATCTTTTTTTCCCATCTCCCCCCTTGTCCTTACTCATACATACTCATGAATTACAAGTAAAAGCAAACAAAACATTATCTATTCACGTATATTTTGTGGATTTTTTTTTTTTGTTGTTGTCCCTCGACCCCATTCAACGTTACTTTTCCTGAGAAGGCGGCCGTTTGTCTTCCCTCAAAACACAGTGCATTTCTTTCCGCGTTTCTTGACTGGCGGTGGACACAGCACGGCCCGGATTGCTTCGTCAAAGACGGTTTTCAAGCCCCGCTGGGTGAGAGCCGAACACTCCAAATACTTCACAGCCCCTGGACCAAAAGACACACCACAGATGAGTGCGAGTGTTGACATTTCACTTGAAAGGCGGCACATTCTTCAAAATGTCACAGAAGGTCGGGTATCTTTATTTTACATCACTTCACGTGGCTCCCTGAATTCTGCCACCCAGCTGTATATGCACAGCTGTATTAAGATTTCGACAACCCCAATTCCAACAAAGTTAGGCCAGTATGGAAAATGCCATTAATGACGAAAGGGAATGATCTGTAAATTCTACTCACCCTACACTATTATTGAAAACACTACAACGGCACTTTATTCGATGTTTTATCTTGTGCCTACACCCGATGACTGCAAAATGCTCCACAAAGTTGGCCCAGTCAAGTGTTTCCCACGGTCTCATTACTTATAGCACTAATTATTAAGTGTCTTGGCACTGAAGGCACAAATTGATCAAGTTTAGCAGGCAGAATCTTCTCCAATTCATCCATTATGCAGTGGGGCTTCATAATGCGCCACACAGGTCAGGACAATCATGGACCCCAATTCTTTGCTTATGGAGTCCTGCACTTGTAATCCGGGCACAAGATGGCTACAAAAACGCAGGGCTATCCTAGGAAAAGATGGCATCTAGATGGTAGGGTAAGATGCTCCAAAATTTGTACGCATCCTTCTGCATTAACGCTACCCTCACAGGTACCCCTGGGCAGGCTGCCATAGCATGACTGGCGCTGGCGTTTGGACCTGATGCTGCTGATAACAGTTTAGATGGTCCTATTTTTTTTGTTACTAGGGGGTTCTGCCCCCTGCTTGCTTCACTTGCCAACCCCAGGGTGGGATCTGCCGCTCACGTATGGGGAAGCAGATGTACAATTTAAACAGATAGTTATTTTCATGGGAATTGTTACATATGCATAATAGACCTAACTATTTCACATTACACCGAGTAATTAACCATAGTAAAAAATACTTAAATGTAATAAATTGAAAGAAAATTATGTTTCATGTTATATTACAGGTATTTGTTGCGTTACATGTTTTCGTTCAGTTTGGCTTTGAAATGAACATGCAAATACTTTTTAAACTTACACTTTTACTGTAAACCTTCAGTAAAAACAATATTTGGAATTAACTTTTCGTCAATATCACTTTGAATTTTCATTCCGTGTTTGGAGTTACTTCATGACAACGCAACGTATAACTGCCCGCGAGTGAATTTTGTTTCTTTCTCTCTAATAAATAAACCAACGTTTTTGAATGTTTGTCCCTGTGATTTGTTAATTGTCATAGCAAAAGCTTTTCTAACAGGAAACTGTAAACGTTTTAATACGAATGGCATATCAAGATCTCCTTTGGTGTCTCATGTTAGATGGACTTCATTACTTTTCTTGTCGCCTGTTAAAATTTTACATGTCAGAATTGTTCAACCAATTTTGAACACGACTAATCTTGTCCTATCGCATAGCCCATCACTCAAGACATAAATTACACAGTAACATTACGATACGTCCTCCTTTCCACATTAATTTGTGTGGTGGAAGACCAGACGGTGTTAACGGTTCTAGATATTGTTTTCATCTTCCACACAATCACCACCAACTGTTTCAGCAGAGTCTATTGATACGCATTTAACCAATGTGCCGTGTAACCGATCGACAATTTTCGTGTTAATTCGTTTGACTTCATTATTTCTTGATGTTAGGATTGCCTGTGTACTCATTTCTTCTGTTGATAACCCTTAAGGATGAAATTCTTCATTAAGATTTGGACATAATAAGACTTCTTTTATTGGGAACTTAAAGTGAGGTAAACGTAAAAATTTATAAGAACTGAGAGCGCAGGAACTGAGTCTGACAAAAGCATTCACACGAATGAGAGGTGAGAGGACCGCGGGCGTAGGGCGTGAACCGGAAATGGTGGAGAGGAGGGCGGGACTTGAAAAAATCTCTTGGCAAAAGTCTCGTCTCAGGATTTTCTTTTATAATAGAGAGACAAAAGCTATTTGAAAAAACTGGCTTGTCGGACCACTAAACCATGGAGTTCCTTTCCACCTCAGACGAGACCCAGCCCAGATAAGTCGGTGGCTCTTCTGGACAGAGGTGGTGGAGGACCGCTACAGCCTTAACTAGCAACCGCAGATGCAGTAGTAAATGGTCTCATCTGAAAAAGTTTTACCAGAGTATTCCCAAGCCCACCTCATGATATCCACTTTAGACATTTGATGGTTTTTAAGACAGTGATGTCTGTGGAATTGGAGATCATGTGATGTTAGAAGTGGTTTTTGGCCTTGCTCTTTTAGCTCCAAGATTCCCTGAATCTTTTAATTATTTTGTGTAGTGTAGAGGGTGAAATACCCAAACTCCTACTGATTTGTCTTTGTGAATATTGTTCCCAAAGTGCTGGAGTGTTCACTGATGCATCTGTTGTCAAATTGGCAAGTCTCGACTCCTTGCTCTTGTAGGACCTCGGCCTTTATTGGAGGCTCCTTATATCCTACAAATTGATGGCCTGGCCTGTTTCATGTCACCTTTTTAACTTGTCACATCATTATTAGTCCTAAACTAACTGATCTCAACCATTTGGGAATGTGCTGCAGGGATCAATCTCAGAATAAACGTTAATCTTCAAGAAACAATGCTGCTGATTAGGTAAGGCATGGAATTCCTTGTGTCTTTGTACAGTTTTCAGTCAAAAGAAATTTACAGAACACTCCTTTTATTTTTGTAAAGCATTTTCCATACTGTCCCAACTTGTTGACAGGTTGTATGTAAATCATGACCAGTGATAATTAAACATTCAATTATTAAACCCTCCAAAAATTAGCCTTATAGGACTCTGCTTGAGCTACACTCCCTGAACTGGCTGAAAAGAGGACAAGGTAATTCAGGCTTGGGTGTACCCCAAAATGTGGAAATCTACTCTCGAGTCTCCGGGACACTTCATAGTTCTTTATCCAAGCACACCACCAATTGATCTTCCCAAATATGATCTTAACGACGAGTGTTTCAACCGTGGATGAAGGATGGTTAATTTTTCCCCTTCATTCTCACTATAATCAGATATTCCAAATGGTAAGTGGACTTTGTGAACACAAACATTTTGTTCTTGTAATTCATCTCTGAAAATCTGTTAGTACTAAATGAATCCAATTCAGTTTTTAAAAATTCCTTTTTTACTTTTACTTGTTCTAATGTTCCTCTCACTTCTCTCATTACTGCTAATGTAAATTAGTTAAGATAAGAGATGGATGGATAGTCAGCAGTTGCCCCCTAGTGGCAAAATTTAAATATGCAGACTGAATAAAGCAACAGTAAATCATTTAGTTTTAGTGCAGGAAGGGAACACTAAATTTTAGATTTCAAATTATACTTTAATACTTTAAATTTGTTATAAATAAATACTGTAAAGAGTGGCATGGTGACACAGTGGTTAGAAAAATCCACCATTTTGGGCTGCACTCTGAGTGCCATCCTACACTTGGTCATTAGCTAGGGTTAGGGTACACATTCTCCCCAAGCCTGCATTGGATTTTTCTTTTAAAGATATTCATATTAGACTGAATGTTGATTCTTAATGAATTCACTGTACATGTGTGACTGAATAAGCCCTAAAAGGTACAAGATACTACTACCTTGTGCCAAGTGTTGCCAAGGACTTCCGCCCTGTATAAGTTTTGAGTTTGATTAAGCAGGATTGAGAGTGTTATATTTAAACAAATTTAAAAAAAAAATCCACCCATCCATCTAATTTCTGAATTCATTTCTCCAGTACTGGAAGGCGGAATGCCCAAACATGTCCTCGGAATACCATACACAGAGTAAAGACTAGTTAAGAAGAACATGCCAGTATATCACGGGGCAAACATCATATTCACCTTCAATATTGTTAAATTAATGTCACACTTACCGTACCGTACCTTCTCCTGTCATTACATGCAGTGCTCATGGGATTATTCTTTTTTTTCCCACTCCAAACATTAATATATATATATTTTTTATTGTTATTTCATTTGTAATGTTTCAGACAGCTATAACCTACCTGCTCAGGTATTAGCTTGATGAGGTGCATTTGGTTGTAGAGGTCATACTCATGTGCGACATCAATTTAGAGTCACCAGTTTAAAATACAAGGGGTGTTCAATTAGAAACAGGAACCTTCATGCTCTGTTCTTATAAAGAGTGTAAGGTGGACCTGAGTCATTGGACAATCACCCGCATATATGAACTTGTCGTTAGTAGCGTTAGCTGCTCTTCCCTCTCTCCCTGTCCGTTGTAATCAACATGTCGGAGCAGGAGGTACACAGCAGTGGTGCGCAGCGTATTATTATTAAATCTTTGACAAATGAAGGAGTCTTTTCATCTCAAAGACTTACAGTTTGGGGATGAGTGTCTTTCTCAGTCTAGAGTGTATGACTGGTGCAAGTCATTCAGAGAGGGACTGTCACCTCTCCGGTCCACTTAAGGAATTTTTAGGAGGGAAGAAATTCAAGTTAAGTTATTGACGCTGTGCAAGAATGGGTCAACATGCAGTCAAGAGACTTCTACTCTTCTGGGATTTAGGAGCTTCCTGAGCGCTGGAGCAAGTGTATCGCTGTGGCAGGACACTACACAGAAAAATAGTGTGAAAGTCGTTTCATTGTATTCAATAAATAAAGCACAGCAAATAAATTCCTGTTGATATCTGAACGCCCCTCGTATTATGGACAGACAGACACAATGTGCAGCATCCACAAGAAAAATTCAGAGTTTGTTCACTATGGTAGAAAACATGAGGTGCTTTTTATTCAGACCTCTGTAAAGCTTTCAAAGTTTGTTTTATGGATGACTAGGGGGCTTCACTCACCAACCCTTCAAATCCCCCCCCCCAGTGCTATGCGCCGTTGTGTAGAGGGTGGCTGAAACCCCCTCTTAAACGGTGATACAATGGGAAACAAATAGTTTTTTTGTTTACCTCCTCTTTGCTCGATCAGCTGCTGGCCTGCTGCCTCATCTGCATTTCATCTCTTCTCCCCCAGACATCCTCAAACACTATTCAATCTCTTTTCGCTGTTCCGTTATTTCACGGAGTATACAAATATTTGTTTGCGCTAATGCGATCTTTACTCTCCTTTTTTTTTTGAGACTTTTGAATTTTCCTACTTCCATTATCTCTAACCTGCTCTGCATGTGTATCACGGGACTTGCTTCCAAAGGTTGACTTGACCTCTGTCTCTCTTCAAAAGATCACGTCTCGTCGCAAGATTTTTTTTTTTTTTTTTATATATAAGAGAGATATACAAAACATCTTTGCAAGTCTTCTCAAAGTTTTTGTAAAAAAAAAAAAAAAAAAAAAAGTATATGTGTATTATAAAGAATGTGGCTGCTTAGTGGTGCAATGCTTTAAGGAGGTGGGTTAGAATCCCAGGCTAGTCTTGCCTGTTTAGAGAGTTTACACCATCTCCCAAGAGCCTATGGGTTTTCTCCAGATATTCCAGTTTCCTCTTAAATCCTAAAAGCAGGAATTTTAAGCCAACTGGTGACTCTAAATTGATCTTGCACATGGAGTACGTACTCTGCAACAAAAATGCACTTCATCAAGAGCTAATACCCGAGAGGATAGATTATAGCTGTCTGAAACATTACAAATGGAATAACAATTAATGTTTGGAGTGGGGAAAAAAAAGGAATAATCCCATGAGCACTGTATGTAATGAAAGGAGAAGGTACGGTAAGTGTGACATTAAATCCACAGAAAGTCCCTGAACACCAAATCCTGCACAGTGTACTAGAGTTTCTCGTCTCTCTTCTTACCAATCTCTCTAGCCATGGCAAGTCCTTGTGGATAAGTGATGGGCGCCAATTTCTTATCACGGAGACGCTCAATGGTGTCTTTATCATCCCGCAAATCCAGCTTTGTCCCTACTAATATGATGGGCGTATTTGGACAATGATGCCGCACCTCTGGATACCACTGTAATTAAGGAAAAAAAATAATAATACAATAAACAACCCCCAAATTAAACTTCAGAACCACTGCTGTATCTTCTTACCAAAGGTTATAAACAGCAACATGTTTCTTAAGGTGTCCTGCACAAGTGTTCAGACATTTGGCATTGTGTTACATTTTGTTAAAACTGCAAAGTCATTTATAGGCAAAAATGAGTGTTCAAACCACTCCAGTCAAGTCTATAAATGTACAACATACTATGGCTAGTCTAAGCTTTTGTGATATTTTACTTGATCTTTACTTTACTTTTATGAACATGAGTGGCACTTTTTTTGCAATCATTTTGCATGGTGGGAGAAGGTTCAAAAGTAGACTGGAGTCAACAAATGCTGTTGGGTTTATTTATATTGATATCAATGGGAAAGCGAGGACTTTGTATGTATTATAACACTTTAGTTTAGGTACTGCATCTGTTACTCACTTACTATTACATAATACGACAGTAACAATCACCTCCCTTGGTCATAACAACACTTACAAAACACCAGTTTGGAGATTATTCATCTCTGCAATATGGCCTAGTAAAATAACTTCACTTTGGAATGGTCTGTGGTGACTTAACCGAGGAGACGTGTTCCTCTTCACATTGGATATTTGAGTAGAAGACCTGGTCATTTTTCATATTGACAATTTTTATCATCAGTTATCGTCAATCAATTATATTATTTATTATCAATATGCCACACTGCACAAAAGTGAATGACTACTTTGCTGGTGCTTTGTAAACATTAGTAAGAACAAAAGACGCCTTTCTCTTATGGTCTTGGCGCATACTATTGTATGAATAAGAGGCATTTTTGCAGTACTTGAAGTGTTACCATATGTAAAGCACAGCACTGCATTACCACTGAAGAACCTTTTTATTGTTTTGCTTTTTAACAGCAGCATTCATGTATTTAGTGAGACCTCCATGACTATAAGGTGCATCAGAAGTTTGGGTTGAAGGCTACATGTTTTAAACAGTATATAATACTTAAAGATGAATCCATGGGACTTTTCAAATCAAAGCAAAGCAGAACTGATGGTCTTTCATATTTCTGGAATCACTCAGGGGTAGACATTTTACATAATTCATCATAACTCATCAGTTTGTTAGATTTAGCATCTTAAATCTAAACATTAACCTATATTGATAAATTCATAAATCAAGTCCTTGGCTAAGCATTCTGTTTACTGTATTTAAAAAAGTGGCAAATGTGAGAGTTACAGTGGGCTTGGATCCTAGAACTTAGCCCTAAGACTAAACCCCTATTCCATTTGTAGGGTGTCACACTCCACGTATTAGGGAGCTTTGACAAAGCTTACATACAGATTGTAAGAAATGTTTTTTTGTTCAGTGTTATTTTACATTTTATTGCTTTATGTTAATTCCTTTTTTTGTATGCCACGTGTGTTAACAGTAACTGAAAATAGTTCAAATGTTCAGATTTGTAACCTTGGGCTTACTAAGGCACTTTAAAGCACGAGGTTGCCGCTGCACTTTTTCCTGCTACTTCATGTGACCTTAAGGGGGTCACTTCACTCACCAGGGCTCCAAACGAACAAAGATGGAAACAAACCTTCTGTACTACTGCGATTTGTAAGTCCCTTTGTACAAAAGTGTTTAACAAATAACCTAAATTAGTATCACCAGAGATGTTGTGATATTCACTTTTACAAAATCAGCCACTCTAATAACTGTCACAAAAGTGATCTTTTAGAGTTAGACCGTTGTTTTTTATGCCCCAATTCAAGGCATTCGTCAATGAGATGTGCTTAGAGAGCAGTATAGTATATCACAAGCTAAGCCACTGATTTCTAAACCTCAGCTGACATATTTGACCCAGCAGGGTGAAAGAATTAAATACCATTATGAAAAACAAAGAATACTAACCTTTGCTCTGACATTTTCAAAGGAAGCTGGGCTTACTAGGGAAAAGCATATCAAGAACACATCCTAAAAGAAACAAAATACAGAAATATACTGAGGACAGAAAATAGCACAATAGTATAAAGGTTTGTTATTACTCAGGCTGTCTTTTTTTCTATGTATAGTATTCGTTTTTGAATGTGCAATGAAATCTGAATTTCTTTGTATTTATAATTAAAGTGGTAATAATTTTATAATTAAAATGTATTGACTTCTTACACTGTCCCAGTTTACTCTTACAATTTAGCCACATTTCACAAACAAATAAAAGGCTTTAAAACAGACTAGCCAATATAGAGAGGCTTGGGCCATCTGAGTGTTTTGCATTAACATTAATGACTAAAAACTGCATAGTGAAAGAGGCCAAAATTTTGCAGGTGTTGGTAAATTACATTCACTGGTGCATCAGTTGTAAACGTGCCCATCATGAGAAGTTTGAAGTCAAAACATTTTAAGAAAGTAAGATCCGTAAGAGTAAAAGAAGGGGCCTGACTGTGTTCTGTATACTCTGACACAAAGCTGGCCACGTTTTAGCTCAGACCTGTTAATTATCAAAACTATTCAACTGCCAGCGGCACTTCAAAGAGACTCTTCAAAACAAGAAGTGGGAGGAATAAAAAGAACCAAGAGAGCAGGAGGGGGCCTACATGGTCCTAGAAGGTCATAGTGACTGCAGGTACTCGCTTCGAATACCGGCAGCTACTTTCAACACACGATGGAACCTCTTAGCTATTTACAGGCCTTGTTTGCCTATTTGTGCATTTAAACCAATAATTGGAGGAAGGTGTTTTTATCCCCCAAAATGACAATGAAGACCTGCAACATAAAGCTCTGTTCACGGTGTATTGTCAGTGGAAGAAGAGACAAGGAGGCCAGATTCTGTTACACACCAGCCCTTGGATTTAAGATTAGGTCTCATAAGGACACCCCACTGCAACATCCATACATTTAAGAAATCAACAGGTTCTCACTACAGCCAGACAGTGCAAAATAAAAAAAAAAAAATAAGAGTTGTTAAAATGGCTCAACTGGGGGTTGTGGTTATTCCTGCTTTGCACCTGATGAATGCTGGGATAGGCATAGGCAGGTTAAGAAAATGAATCATTAGGTGGAATGTGAATGTTGCTGCGAATAAGAAAGTGTTGCCTAATTAACTTTCCGTATCCTATTTATATGTACATTTGTAATTATTGTTCACATTTTTTACAGTACATATAGCTCTTTACCACCCTATTACACACACACACACACACACACACACACACACACACACACACACACACACACACACACACACACACACACACACACACACATACATACATACATACATACATACATACATACATACATACATACATACATACATACATACATACATACATACATACATAGATAGATAGATAGATAGTCACACACACATGATTAGGAGACAACCAAAGGCCTGAATAAATGTAGTTCCATGCTTTGCGTGAACATGTCTTTGTTTTTTGACAGTTTTTGCAGTCGGATAATATTATACGTGTGGCTGCCCCAAACCTTCTTGTGACAATATATATATCTATATACACACACAAACACATTATATACTATATACATATATTATGGAAAAAGTCATGCAGGTTATGATTATTACAATAGCTTTAAGAGAACAATGACAAATAAGACAAATAATACAAATAAGTACAATAATTAATAAACAAATAATACAACAAACTCTGTTATTTGTGTACTCAACTGTAAACCTACTTCTGCTCACCCCTGTATACACACATATATTCACATACTCACATTAGTAATTAACACCTGGACTGTACAAGCTATTTAATATTTCTTATGGAAAGGATAACACCATATATTTTATAAATTATATTATATATATATATATATATATATATATATATATATATATATATATATATATAGATACAAAAAATGCTTGTTTAGGTAAATCTGTTGGAGGAGTTTTGTCAAAGCAGTTTGTAATTGCATTAGAGATGAAAGGCTCTATATTATTTAAAGCATATCTGATGGCAAACCTTTCTGTGTATTCTCTCAGGAAGCAGTGGCCCAGTTTCCTTTTGTCAGTGATGGAGGTCGCTAGTGATTTTAAATAGGCGCCTGCTAACCCCACCCCCCCACCCCCCAGACTGACCCACTTAAAATAGGCCCTGCCTGGGCTTATGGGCAAGAAAACTTTTCTGTCAATTGTCCTTAAGGACAAATGAAAAGACCTGGAGTGTTGAAAAGGATTAATGCAGGAAAGTCATGTAGAAAATCTTCCTTCAATAATTTGTCAAATCATTCAGAAAAGAAAACACACTAATTTAAAAAGTATCATTTACAGATAAGCTGCAAGTGAAGACAACAATTGGGGAAAGACACACTTAGGTCAAAGAGGTTTTTCTCACAGAGAAGACAAACAGCAGACATGTGCTGATGACAGGTGAGTGGCACAGTGGGTTTTCTCATGGCCTCTGAAGAGCTTTTTGTTTGCAGGCTGCAGCAGGATCTTTGTGTGCTCTCACTCTCTCGCTCTGTTCAGAATGGTTTACTTTCAAGGATGACTTTTTGCCTTGATTCTAGATTTCTCTAGCTTGTGTAAGTAGCTGTGCCTGATCCAAATAGATCTTTTCTACAAGGTGGTCTGTGTCAGAATAACTTTGCACCAAAAGTATGAACTGACTAACTGGTGTGGTTAATAATTTTCATCCCCTCTGTTGTCAATTGGCCGTAGTTTAGTAGTTAAGTTACAGATAGATGATGTTGGTTTCCACTTTGTTTTCTATGTTTTAACAAATCGATGTTTATCTGTACTAATGCTATAATTAAGTAATTAGTATAATCTATACTTGCATTTCTGTTCACAGCGCCCTGCGCCTGCACTCTGAATAGTGCTATACAAAAATAAGTTGCTATTGTATTGTATTGTATTCTGTTGTTACAAACAGCTCCCAGTAAGGCTGTAAGTGAGTGGTGGGTGAGGTTGAAAAGTATGAATGCAGTGCCACCTGAAACTCGTTACGTTTTACTGCAATTATTTAAATGCCATGTGTTTACTATGAAATCTTTAATTAAAATTAGCTGTACCCAAAAATTCCATTTAGAGAAAATTATCCAAGCATAGGAAAAGTTAGCTGGAAAATAAGGACTCTGTCTTGTGTGAAAGTACTAGCGAGTATGGCGTTCCCATTCCTTAAACCAACATGTACCAAATCAAGTTCAGAGGGGTAGCTGGAGTTTATTTAAGGATAACCTTGGAGGGCTAAGATGTGTAAAAATGATGAGAAACTTGATTAAAAAAAAAAACCAACACAGTTGGGCGATTACTCAATTCCTAAAATGATCAGACACAAGATCACATGGAGTCCTTTACCACAGAGCTCACTATGGACAGGCACTATAAAAAAAACAAAAAAAAAAAAAACACCTACCGTCTGTGGATAAGAAAGAGGTCTGAGTCGGTCGTAATCCTCTTGGCCAGCAGTATCCCACAATCCCAGGTTTACAGGCTTCCCATCTACCATCACATTAGCAGAGTAGTTGTCAAAGCTGGGCGAGAAAAGTAAGCACAGGCCTTCAGAAAGTGGCTTCCAGAGAACTCGAGTGTGCTAACAGATGACTGCCTAGTGCAGTATACTCGCTCTTTCGTTATACACAAGGCTACAAAGCACTTTAAAGTACCTTGGGATTGTTTGCTTAGCAAAAATTGGTAAAAAATAAAAATGAGGTTGGTATAGTGATTAGTCAGAAATCACCCCTGGCTTGTATCAAACACCAAGATGTTCTTTCACTCTGTAATGAGAAACAATGGGGTATGTTTCTAAGCTGCACCTCTCAAGAATGCATTGCACTCTGGGCCTCTGACGTGTAAACAGCTCTGCAATGGCCAACATGGAGGAAAAGGTGGAGGCAGGCCAGAAGCTCTCCATTTCCTAGTACAGTCCCTGTTCTTAATGGCATGGCACTTTCAGTTAGGATTTTATTAAATGGATGAAATTACTGAACATCACACACATTAATGAACAGCCAGCAAAATTTGAAGAAAACAGTTTGATGGTAAAAGAAATAAATAAGTAATACACGGTCAGTGCAAGAATGTCAAGTTGGCACACAGGCTCAGTAGTCTTTTGTGCTTTGCGAAGTACATTGTGATTGCACCTGCTGTGAAAAGTAGCAAAGGAAACCAGAAAGTTTATAAACAGCACTGATTGGAGGACAACAGGATTAGAAAAAACAAACTACTGTAACGCAAAACAAGACTGTGGAGCAACCACAGTGCACGAGAGATGATGAGAAATGCATCTTTTGTTAGAAGCAACACAAGCTCCAAATTGAAGACTGAAGGCTGGCATCACAACATGTCAGCATGAGCTTTTTGAGGGAGTGAAGAATGAATTGCTGTATAAAAGGCCAGTGTAGCCCGCCTTTCATTACCATGAACATTCCACACTATGGCAAGTTGCGCGGTGTGCAAATGACCAGGTACATCTGGACTTTTCACAGAGGTCCAGAAAGACATTAAAGTAGAATGCTACAATGCAGCAGACCAACTCACGATGACTTACAGAAGGCACGACATTACCAATAAGAAAACGCTTTTCATGAACACTTTAGAAAATGAGGGCCGATCAAAAAGCTCTTGAGCTTAACCCTCTGAACGCCATCATAATCTCTAGGAACACTAAAACACTGGTAGTAACTTTCACATAGCTGGTGGGTGCCACTCAAAATGTTTTGTCTTGCTTCTGTAATCACTTTTCTGTATCCGGCTTGACGTCTCCACACGCTGGCATAACCTATCCCACTGGGGCACAGTCCCAAGCAGGCAAGTCTGGGGTACACACTGGATGTGGCATCTCCTCAAATCCACAGTTTTGCACATCAGCCTTTGCAGTTGAAGCAGTGTGAGTTGGGGACATTTTGTGACAATTTCCCTCCCTGCTCCAACCTGATTGGCTGCCACAAATGCCATGTAATCAATATGAATTATCCCTTCAACGTCATAAAACGTTTCCATGTTATCACGTTAGCACTGGCTACAACTATCGAGTTCTTTGATTTTGGGAGAATTGCTGCATTTCCATTGTTTCAATTGCTCTTTGGACTCATCACTTATAAACACTGGGAATAACAGCACTTCTTAACACGCCAACTTGTAGAAGGTGGTCCATTGGTGGACAACACCTGCAAGTCATCAATTAATCCATCCGTCTTTGGGGCTTTAGCACCACATATGAACATGTCTGTGGGTAACACGTGTAAATAGAGAGTGGGTGCCTGAAATAAGAATGCAAAAATCAGTGAGGATCACCCAACAGAATATTTCACTCTCAGCTATTTTTCTTTTTCTTATTAGCCATGTTTTTGATAACATTTATTTTTTACAAAAATGGTTTGTTGAACCACAATCATCTGAATATCTTTCAACAGTTTGGGTCTCATCACTATGAAGTTCAAATGCAAACTCTGACATTTGATTACGATGAACTATGCAAGATCTAACTTGTTAAACCCCGGCAAGTTTTTGTGCGGCTAGTTTGCAGAAACAATTTTCTGTTCTATGAGACAACTCAAATAGACTGATTTTAGAAAAAACGAATTTAAACTGCGAGTTTTATGCATTTAATTAGTATATTACAATAACACCCTGAATTTACATTGTTGTCAAGAACAAATGCAGCTCTTTTCATTGTGGCAGTTCTCCCAGCAGGGCTTCACTGGCTTGAGATTCTTCTTGGAGAACTGGATGGGGTTTTGCTTCATATCAGATGTGAACATTCAGACCAACGAATGTGCAAGGATCTCGGCCACCGAATACATAAAAATGCCGCAGTAGCTGCATGTTTTCATTCTAACCTAAATCTTCTTCGTTAGTGAGCCGTTTTTACTGTTAACTTTTTTAATTAACTTGACTCAGGCCCCTTGATTGTCTCCTTAATTAGTAGCCAAACAATAATGAGACACAAAACAAGCCACCATATGACCCGCTCACCTGTGCCCATCACACAATATCTGAAAATAAATAATGGTGAAGGTCTCAGTAAGGTTGATCTCTCAGGTCACCAAAACATTTTGACGGTGTTCTTAGAAAAAGCAGAAAAATCAACAAATTTGGAAATATCTGCTGTGGTAGAATGAGAGCAGCAACAAGCCATTGAATTAAATAATGGGCTTAATTAACATTAAGAGACTGGAGTGAAATTGGTTGGAGTTTAAAATTCCAGTTTAGCTGGTCATCTGTTGGCTCGTTAAACACGTCTCATTTCTGTTTGGCTGCCATTTAATGAAGAATCAATTCAGAGGACTGAATCCTTAAAAACAGGGCTATTGAAATGAAGGGAAAAGGAGTTAATTAGCAGTGAAAACTAATCACTGATTAGGAGAAGGGTTAGAATGAAAACCTGTAGCCACTGCGGCCCTCCAGGCTCGGAGTTCGACACCCCTGATCTGAAGAGTCTCAGGCCTTGTTGACTCAGACCTCCTTGTTGACACAGGAGGTAATCTTTGGCCAGTTGAAAATCAGCACAGTAGAACATGTTAGAACATTAGAAGACACCATTTGGGTTCAACCTCACAACTTTTTGATCACTGCTAGTAGAGAACATGATTGGAATAAAACGACTGGTTAGTTTTAATGGCCGTTTGCAGTGTGGGCCTTGTGGTTTATCATAATGCAGGTGGCAAGTATAGGAGAGAAAAACATACAATACCAAAAATGTCTGCTTTTGGTGTAGCACCTCATAAAGACTGGATGACCGAAGTGACCTACTGGTGCTCGCTGCTTTGAAAGGACACCAATGCAGTTTCAGTGACTATCAGGCAGTGCTGAGCAGAAAAGCAGGAGAACGGAGAGGTGCTGCTAGACTGACGAGCATTAGATGAGCACGCCGGGTTACAAAGAATAAACCAAGCAAGACTGACTTCACCATACTCACACAGTGGGGATGTATTCACCAGGGAAGGCATTGGTGGTATAACTGATGAGTAGGCAGGTTTTACCCACAGCGCTGGAAAAGAGAAAGAAGAAAATACAACTTAAAAGTATTGAAAAAAATAACCAGAACTTCAATTTAAGCAGCGTTTCCTTACTAGACTTCCAAGTATCACTTACTTAATTCAGCGTAAAGTCCGTTCACAAGACTTGCCAGTAGCTGTTTTAGGACACTGAATACAAAGTGAAACAAGCACACTATTCCAGTTAATTCTCAACAAAGAGTTAAATATGCTGTAATGTACAGTAATCCACAGCCTGGTCCTCCTCGCCCATTTTGTCCCGAAAACTCCAACATCCATCTGCCCATTGGGACCTTTTTTTTTTTTTTTAATTTAAATAACATGAATGTATAGCGCCTTAGGAAAGTCTTCACACCCTTCACTTTTTCACATTTTGTTATGTTGCAGCCTTGTGCAAAACTCATTTAAATTCTTTTTCCCCTCATCAAGTGACACTTCTTTTGGCTGCTCGTGTTAGGAGTCACCACAGCGGATCATCTTCTTCCATATCCTTCTGTCCTCGTCATCTTATTCTGTCACACCCATCACCTGCATGTCCTCTCTCACCACATTCATAAACCTTCTCTTAGACCTTCCTCTTCTCCTCTTACCTGGCAGCTCTATCCTTTGTATCCTTCTCCCAATATACCCCTCATCTCTCCTCTGCACATGTCCAAACCAACGCCATCTCACCTCTCTGACTTTGTCTCCCACCTGAGCTGACCCTCTAATGTCCTCATTTCTAATCCTGTCCATCCTCGTCACACCCAGTGCAAACCTTAGCATCTTTAACTCTGCCACCTCCAGCTCTGTCTCCTGTGCCACTGTCTCCAGCCCATATAACATAGCTAGTCTAACTACCGTCCTGTAGACCTTCCCTTTCACTCTTGCTGATACCCGTCTGTCACAAATCACTCCCGACACTCTTCTCCACCCATTCCACCCTGCCTGCACTCTCTTCTTCACTTCTCTTCCACAATCCCCGTTACTCTGTACTGTTGATCCCAAGTATTTAAACTCATCCACCTTCGCCAACTCTACTCCCTGCATCCTCACCATTCCACTGACCTCCCTCTCATTCACACACACACGTGTTCTGTCTTGGTGGTCCTACTGACCTTCATTCCTCTCCTCTCTAGAGCATATCTCCACCTCTCCAGGGTCTCCTCAACCTGCTCCCTACTCTCGCAACAGATCACAATGTCATCAGCAAATGTCATAGTCTATGGGGACACTCAATACCCCAAAATGCAGGATTTTAGATTTTTTTTTACACAATAATAAAAAACTGAAATGTCCCATTGACACAAGTATTCGGACCCAATTCCCTGCACTTACAGTAGTTAGACCTACTTTGGCAGCCATTCCTGTGTGGAGCCTTCTTGGGTTTTAATGCAATGAGCTTCACACACCTGAATTTGGTGATTTTCTGCCAATCTTTTATGCAGATCCTCTCAAGAAATGTTCTATTGGGTTCAAGTTTGGGCTCTGGCTTGGCCAATCAAGGACTTCCCCAGAGTTGTCCCTAAGCCATTCCTGTTTTGTCTTTGCTTTGTGCTTGTGGTCAATGACCTTTTGGAAGCTGAAGCTTTGGCCCAACTGGAGGTCTAGAAAGCTCCGTAGAAGGTTTTCAATAAGAACATCTCTGTACTCAACCCTGTCTAGTCTCCCAGTTCCCAATGCTGCCACCACTATGCTTCACTGTAGGAATGGCATAGTACAGGTGATGAACGGTTCCTGGATTCTTCCAGACATTACGCTATTGTTGGTTTCATCAGCTCAAAGGGTCTTGTTTCTCTCAGTCCAAGAGTCCTTTAGGTGCCTTTTTGTAGACTCCAAGCGGGCTATCCTACGTTGCCTGCACACTTTGCTATGAAGTCCAGATTGATAGAGTGTTACAGGTTCAATGGAGCTTAGTTGGAGTAACCATAGGGTTCTTGGTCACTTCTCATACCAAAGCCCTTCTGCCATGATTCCTCAGTTTGGCAGCTGTAGAAAACTTTGTTTCTTCCAAACTTCCATTTAGCAATAATTAAAGGCCACTATGATCTTGGAAACTCTCAATGCCGCTGAATGCTTTTTGTAGCCTTCCTCAGATCTGTGCCTCAACACAACCTGGTCTCTAAGTTTTCCTCTGACCTCTTGGCTCCGTTTTGTGCTCAGCTGTGGGACCTTCTATAGACAGCTGTGTGCTTCTCCTAATCAGTCCAGTCGGCTGAACTGACCACAGGTGGACTCCAGTGAAGGTGTAGGTACATCTCAGCGTTGATCAATAAACTGGGACGGACCAGAGTCAGATGTCAAGAGTCATAGCAAAGGGTCTGAATACTTTTGAGATATTTCAGTTTCTTTATTTAAAACTAGGGGGCTTTGCCCCTGCTGGCTTCGCTCACCAACCCCCGGGCCTGCGCTACGTGCTACCCTCTTTACGGTTCTGCCGCTCACGTATGGGAATGCAGTTGTACAATTTAAACAAATTTTTATTTTCATGGGGATTGTTACATATGCATAATAGAACTAACTATTTTACTTTACAGCAAGTAATTAACCATAGTAAAAAAGAGTAAAACGTAATAAATTGAAAGAAAATTATGTTTCATGTTGCGTTAGAGGTATTTGTTGCATTATACGTTTTCGTTCTGTTTGGCTTTGAAATTAACACGCAAATACTTTTCAAACTTACACTTTTACTGTGAAACTTCAGTAAAAACAATATTTGGAATGAACTTTTCGTCAGTATCGCTTTGCATTTTTATTCCGTGTTTGGACTTACATCGCGAGAACACAACATATAACTGCCCGTGACTGAATATCGTTTCTCTCTAATAAGTAAATCAACTTTTTCGAATGTTTGTCCCTGTGATTTGTTAATTGTCATAGCAAAATCTATTCTAACAGGAAACTGCGTAAACGTTTTAATACGAATGGCATATCAAGATCTCCTTTGGTGTCTCATGTTATCCCCTGAAGATGGACTTCATTACCTTTCTTGTCGCCTGTTAAAATTTTACATGTCAGAATTGTTCGACCAATTTTTGAATACAACTAATCTTGTTGTATCGCATAGCCCATCACTCAGACATAAATTACACAGTAACATTACGATACATCCTTCTTTCAACTGTAAGTTGTGCGGTGGAAGACCAGACGGTGTTAACAGTTGTAGATATTCTTCATGATATTGGAAGTTGATGTTTTCATCTTCCACAGCATCACCACCAACTGTGTCAGCAGAGTCTATTGATATGCTTTTAACTAATTTGCAGAGTAACTGATCGACATTTTTGGCGTTAATTTGTTTGACTTCATAATTTCTCTGTGCTAGGATTGCCCGTGTACTCATTTTTCTGTTGATAACCCTTCGGGTCATAATACATCTTCTTTAATTGGGAACAAAGTGAGAGAAACGTAAAAATGTGTAAGAGCTGAGAGAGCAGGAACGGAGTCTGACAAAAGCATTCACACGAATGAGAGGTAAGAGGACTGTGGGCGTGGCTGAATATGGTTGAGAGGAGGGCGGGACTTGAGAAAATCTCATGGCCAAAGTCTCGTCTCGCGGGACTTGAAAAAATCTTCCAAAAAGTATCATCTCGTCGCAGGATTTTTTTTATATAATAGATACATTTACAAAAATGTCTAAAATTCAATTTTCGGTGTGTCTTTCTGCTGTATTGAGTGTTTGATGACGGGATAAAAAATGAATTTAAACAATTTTAGCACAAGGCTGCAAAATAACAAAAAGTGTAAAATGTGGAGGGTCTGAAGACTTTCTGAAGTAGTAGGCCATTTCCCCACGTGCACGTAAAGTGGTTCTTCTTCAAGGTAAATCGTTATAGCCAGTTAAATCTCTACTTTATTCTTTCATATTTGTCACTGATATTGTGGTCCAGCTGTGAATTGTTGTGTTGTATTTGATGTCATTTTCCCTTCTGTATCATTTTTCAGAAATTGTTAGTTTAGACTTGGTCTTTTTTTCAATTATCTGTAAATCTCTGAATGGTCTCGGTATCAATATGTGTGCTAGTACTAGTAAGAGTGGGCATGTCTGTCTGTCTTACTTTTATTCTATGTTAGTGTTCCCTCATTTTAATTATTTTGTCTTTTTTCTCTTCATTATGTAAGGCACTTTGAGCTACATTGTTTGTATGAAAATGTGCTATATAAATAAATGTTGTTGTTGTTGAAGGTGCTATATGGCCAATGAGGACTTTCACTAAAATATTATACAGCTAAATAGTTATCAGAAATGAAAATTAACTTTCAATCTACTTTTCTAAGATATATTGTGTGTAGTCTCAAGTTTTTCATTTATATTTTTTATGTCAGGACTTCCTGTATTTACACGTCTTTATGAGCACAGGATTCTGTTTTACTTTCTTGTCAACTAATTTTCATGTGAAGTCACAGGAAACGCAGTAGTTAATCTTCTTACTTTACTCCTTTTGCTGTCGCCATGATCCAAGGGTGAGAAAACTCACAACACACAGGCAGCGAAAGTGAAGGGTCTCATATTGGCTTTGGGGGGGGGATCCAGGAGCCTGGGCTGCGAATGCCCACCACCCTTTCAGAAATCCATCCAATGAGCTCCCGCCACTTCCTCATGTGATGTCTGTTTGTGACAGTCCTGTCCTACGTAGCCTTTGTCACAGAGAGGGTCTACTTCCAGACCCCCAGTCACTTGTATCACATTGCATTTGCCATAGGACTGGGATTTGGGGAATGCAAAATGACAGCTGGGCAAAAGCTACATGAAACTATCTAGTGTTGTGAAGCAGGCCAAGGCGTGGAGAGTATTAGCTGCACTCCCACTTTGGAGATGCATTACTTTAACGCTGACTCAATACCAACTGGCATAACTTTTCTTCTGTGACGAAATTTTTATTGATAAAATGAAAAGTACAGTAAAAGGAAACCATCAAGAACAGATATTTGGGCTACATAGGAACAAACCCCTATTCATCATGCCAAGACCACCCCACCTTATTTCAAAATGGCTTTCTCAACTGAAGCACAATAAAAATGCTGACAGGTAAACTGGCGCACACACAAACACACACACACGCAGGCAGAGGTGCATGGCAAAGTAAGGAGAAAAAAATAAAGAAGGAAAGTGGACAGGAGGAACGGACTTGTGGAGCAACCAGCAACCAGCTCTTTACTAACTGAACAGCACAAAGCCAGTTTTGGACAGTAGAAATGGTAGAGTCACTGGTCTGAGATGTAGAAATTTCAAGTGGAGGGTAGTGGGACTCAAAATGGTAGAATGAAGACTTCCAGACTGCAGTAGAGACAAGGCCAGGAGATTTCCAGCGAGAGGCTAAAAGCAGCTAAACTCTGCTGGAAAAAACAAAAGGAAGGTGAGGAAGGAGGAGAAGAACGTGCAGAGACAGGACAACAGAATGGGTAGAGCAAGAATTGTGGGGAAGGATTCACCTGCATAGCAGCAGAGATCCGAAGCCGGAGGACATTTCCAGGGTAAAGACGACACTGGACAGGGAAATCTGGAGGACTGTGGTGGCTGCGGGTTTTCACTTAATTAGACTTAATTAATTCTTAATTAGAACCCACATACAGTATTTACTGCTCAAGCACTATGGTTTTTGGGCCCTATTTTAGTTAAATTGCATATTTCACTTTTAAATAGTTGCATTAAGTTTTAATCGTTTCCCATTTTCGTACCCTGCCACCGTTGGTAACAAACAGCAAATAACAAAGAAAGCGCCAGCTCTGCAGCCAAGGTGGGAATGAGCATCATGAAGTGTCCATGTTAATACGACATTTAGAAATAAAAGAGTGAGAAATGGGGAGGACCCTGAAGTGCACATCTGTTTTGATCCTGAGAAAAGGTAACGCAATTCAAATTTGGCTCAGAGGAGTGAAAGCTCCGACAAGCCATATAGTGAAATACCGAGTGTCATTATCTGCAGGGACTCTCTGGCAATTAGGAAACTGGTTGAAATGAAAACCTGCAGCCAGTGCGGCCCCCCAGGACATATCTGGGGGATAGGGTACAGTCTATGGAGACATTTAAACTGCGTGTGCTGGTGATTAGGATCTTTAGAGCAATTATTGGTATTTAGGAAGATGATTTGCTAGCACAACACAGAAGATGGGGAACAGTCTGTTAGCCAATTAGACGGGACTGGGAGAGTTTGGAAGGGAGCTTCGTGGAGGAGAGACTTATGAGAAAGAGCCGAACCAAATGAATGTCGGGGAGAGCAGGAAGGGGGTAAATTGGGGTGTTTGGGGAATGCACAAATCTCTACTGCAAATTCAAAAAGTTGGAACTGGAAAGGACAGGATGGCTGGATTGGAGAGAAAGATGTAATGAGTCAAGGCTGGGAACGTTCCTATCTCAATGGGCAAAACTTGAATACGTTTAAAATGGTTAAGGACGGGCACATGAAGAGTACTTGTGACCAAATGAATACATAAATAAATAACTCGTCTTTTACATTATCACTGTTTTTGCCCAGACTATTTTTAAATTGGTTATCCACAACTGCTTCCATCCACCACAGTTACAGGAGAGCCATATTTGATGAAGGGGCCCACTTTGACATTTGATGAACACACACACACACACACACACTCTCTCTCTCTCTCGCTCTGAATGTCTTGTTAAGAACACACTCAGAAGATGCAATTACTACGCTTCTCAGTACTGCCAAGTGTTCAGACGTATCCCACCCTCCCACCCACTGAGTAGGTGTCCAGACGCCACTGCTGAAGCCTGGAAGTCAAGCAGAGGGGCCAAAGACAGCTAGGAGTAAACACGCGTGTCCTGATTTTATTAAAAACAGCTGTTGGGGAAATGTGTTTAGCAAATATAATAACCTTTAAGATACTGAAAGACAAAAAGGACAGTAAGGACCGGGGTTCACATCCTGGGGTCTCCCCGTGTCTGTGTGGGTTTCCTCCGACATTCTGCAGACACGCAGGTTCAGAGGATCAGTGATGCCAAGCTGGCTTGTGTGTGTGTGTGTGTGTGTGTGAGAGATGGACTGTTGTCCTGCCTTGTGCCCTATGCTTGCTGGGATTGGCTCCAACCCTGCTCAGGACTACACGGCATCAGAAAAAAAAAAAAAATACAGTATGGCTCTTTAAAAAGTAAAGGATTTTGTCCAGAGCATCACAAGAAAAAGTAAAAATAAAGTCAGTAACCACCAAGGCAAAAAAAAAATGACCTCCAAATTTTTCCATATATGTAGAGGACCAGCGGCACGGTGGCGCAGTGGGTAGCGCTGCTACCTCGCAGTTGGGAGATCTCGGGACTTGGGTTCACTTCCCGGGTCCTCCCTGCGTGGAGTTTGCATGTTCTCCCCGTGTCTGTGTGGGTTTCCTTCCACAGTCCAAAGACATGCAGGTTAGGTGGATTGGCGATTCTAAATTGGCCCTAGTGTGTGCTTGTGTTTGTGTGTGTCCTGCGGTGGGTTGGCACCCTGCCTGGGATTGGTTCCTGCCTTGTGCCCTGTGTTGGCTGGGATTGGCTCCAGCAGACCCCCGTGACTCTGTGTTCGGATTCGGCGGGTTGGAAAATGGATGGATGAATGTAGAGGACCCTGAACGAGTGCCCAAGTTCACCTGTAAACCAATGAGTGATCACCGGACAGGACAGACCCTGCATGAACCGCCTGTTGGTCTCTGTGGAAAGGTGGAATGAAATGAGAGCAGTGAATTCTGTGATGTACTGTCCGGTTTGCTATTGCAGCCTACTGTGTGCCTTGTGTGGGCGGCACGGTGGCGCAGTGGGTAGCGCTGCTGCCTCGCAGTTGGGAGACCTGGGGACCCGGGTTTGCTTCCCGGGCCCTCCCTGCGTGGAGTTTGCATGTTCTCCCCATGTCTGCGTGGGTTTCCTCCGGGCGCTCCGGTTTCCTCCCACAGTCCAAAGACATGCAGGTTAGGTGGATTGGCAATTCTAAATTGGCCCTAGTGTGTGCTTGGTGTGTGGGTGTGTTTGTGTGTGTCCTGCGGTGGGTTGGCACCCTGCCCGGGATTGTTTCCTGCCTTGTGCCCTGTGTTGGCTGGGATTGGCTCCAGCAGACCCCCGTGACCCTGTGTTCGGATTCAGCGGGTTGGTAAATGGATGGATGGATGTGTGCCTTGTGCAGTCTTTAAAATGCCTTCAAACAGTTTGTCAAGTAAGGCTTTAATGTAAAGAACAGGCCTGCTGAAAATGAATGAGAAAACATCAATGTGCGTACCACATGTCATGGTATGGCCACTCTGAGCAGTTCACATGCACAATTTGTCCAAGTCAGCAGTTAAGTAAGCGGCTGCTAAAGGCCGTGACCCCGACGCTTTTACCAGAAAAAAATGAAAACAACCTACTAAAGCAATGGCCATGCAGGAAGGGGGGCACCGACAGTGGGCTTAATGGGACCATTTGTCCCAGGCCCTGGGTCTAGTGGGGGCCCCACAATGTTTTTTTTATTTTTTTTATTTATTTTTTTTTACTGTTTTTGTAGTGCCACCATTGGTACAAATATGACAACCACTTTTAATGTCAAATGAAGCCCCCGATATTTGTACCCCTTTTAAAAACGCCTCTTGAATTGCTTAATGCTGTACGCTGAAGTTTTCTGCACGTCACAAAGAGCTCGGAGGAGAGTGGGCTTTTCAGTAAACTGAAGTGGATTAACTCTTTTGAGGGCTGAATATTTCTTCAGCTGTCTTTGTGTAGACACCGGCTGCCAGAGCTAAAGGAGGATCTGATAAGAGAGCATAGTGAACGAGCAAAGCAAAATACTCCGTAGACAACGTTTTGCGTATTACTGCTGAATCGGACTCACACGTACTGCACTCCAGTTTTGATGCAAGTGATCTGGAGCTCAAAAACGAAAGTGACGTACCGGCGTCAGCTGATCAGTTGCTCCCTAGCTGATCGTTGTGCTAAACACTTTTGTGTAGCAACCGGCAGCTGCGTGAAGATACCACTGTATGTCATTATACGTCAACACCTGCCTTGAAAGAGTTAAAAACGACTTCCACTCAAAGGCGTACCAAGAAGAGACCGAACGCTCTCAAGACCCTGGCCCTTCGAATGGCAGTTTAAGAGTCAAATGAATTTTGTGGATGTGATTAAGGCCTTCACAGCCACAAAAGCGCAGAGGTAAACTCTGTAGAGACAAGTGCAGCACGATCACACCGTTTATCTTCTTATGTAATGTGCTACCGTGGCTGTCCGTTTGTCTGTCCAGGATTTTAAATCACCTGTCGCTTGCAAACCGTTTGAACGATTGACCTGAACTTTGGTACACATATACTACGTGACGTCTACTATCTGCTTTCGTGGTGATGATTGACCTCCAAGGTTATTACTCTTTGTATTTTATTGTAGAATCAACTCTCGGCATTGGCCAGCAGGGTGGCTGTGTGGTGCATGTGTACGGGCGCCACTCTCATTCCCTACCACCTTCGCCGTCACTTCCTTTACCTCTTCATATCTTAAATTATTCTTGTGGCAGATTGAAGACTTAAGTGCCAGCTTAGGTGAAAAATTAAAGAAAACATACTAAGTAATTGCAAAAGATGCCGAAGAAAGAAGAGAAGAAGGGGGCCTCTAGGGTGGAGAACAGAAGAGCTGCTCAGGTAGAAGCAAGCGCATCAACCTCTGAGCAAACGAATGATAAACGTACAGAGAAAGAGGATGAAGACTATGAACGCTCAGGTCAAGTGGATTCGTGCAGTGTGCCATTACTGGTTTACTATATTTATATTAAATGATGTTAAGATTCTGCGGTGGGTTGGCACCCTGCCGTGTGCCCTGTGTTGGCTGGGATTGGCTCCAGCAGACCCCCGTGTTCGGATTCAGCGGGTTGGAAAATGGATGGATGGATAGATGTTAAGATTATTTTGTTACCGTTTGTTTGTAGCGCTACAAACTGCTGCGACAGACATAATGGATGGACTGGCATGAAGAATGGTCCCTTATGGTTCCTGTTCTCGTTCCCAGTCAAGGGGGACAGGCGGAGGGAGACCTCCCAGCACAATAGGTGCCAGTGCTCCTTTGGCATGGCTCTGGTTTGGGCACCCACAGGGTTGCATACAGTAGATGTGATTGGCTCAGCTGCTCCTCACCGACACTCCACAGGTCATCAAGCAAAGCACCTGCACCCACAAAGGTATAAAAAAAAAGGAGGTGAGGAAAAGAGTGGGAAAGAAAAACAAAAAGAAGTAAAACCAAGAGAGACGGTCCAGAAAAGAGAGTGCGGACCAGGAGCCTGAACTAGTGAGCTGGATTGGAGGAAAGGCGGTTAGGTGGCCCCCCAAGGGAGCAAGGAGAATGGCACTGCAGGGGTGACGCCACAGCACACCGACAGTCTTTTGTATTTGGTTACATGACAGCCGCTTGTAATCTTCTCTTAGTAAAGGTTTTGATAAACAGCCAATACGTTAGGAGACATGTTTAATGGTGACACTGCATGGGAAATTACAATACTTTCTCCCCTGTCAATCTTCATTTATACAGTACTTCTCCAAACGAATACCATCACAAGTTTAAAAAAGAAAGCAACCTTTTACAGTTGGTAGTGCGGCTCCCTAGTGGTTAAGGTGTTGAAGACTGTAATCCAGAAGGGCGCAGACTCCATCAGCACCAGGGGAGTCACTAAGGTAGTTGTGCTCAGTAATCATGGTGCCATGTGGCACGTTGATTAGCACACGAAATGACGTGATGTGACCGTAATGACCCTACAAAACTAGGGGCCTACAACAGGCTGTAGTGGCTGCAGGTTTTTGTTCCAATCTGTTAATAAGAAGCCACTTAGGCCGAAGTAACATTTTTACACTTGGAATCATGTAAGCGTTTTGTTCACTTTCACTCCTAGTGGAAATCGACTAGCAGCCCCCTCATCTTCCTAAGTGCAGACATGCTGAGTGACAGGAGGATGGCGTGTCGATCTAAACACTGGACGCTTCATGGTTTTACTTTCCTTGTTGACCACTATGATGAATAAGGGGACCATCAACAGGTTGTAACAATGTTTGCCCAAAGATCTCAAGATTTCCGGAATGGAAAACAAATTGAGTTTACGAGTGACAAATTAATAAAGCCAACAGAACTGTGATCCTTTGTGCTCACTAGGCAGTGCACGTGCAGGGTGGGAACGTTCATTTTCAGCAGCAGCGTGACATTGACAGAAAACAAGCCGCAATTAGCTCTCCTCACATGTAATTAAATAACAATGGCAGCCACTTGCCTGACCTCCCCCCCAACCAGGGGTAGCCTGCACAAAGCAACAGTCGCTACACTTGAGCAAATTTCTTTTCTGTGCTAAAAATATGAGTAAACCCACCTCAAAAAAAAACTGGTACCAGTATAGCGAGCCGAGACCAAAAGGATAAAACCGTTGGCACCAATGGGCAAAGGTACTGTATGTTGTGCTAAAGGGTGCCAAGGTTTGTGAGAAAAAGTGCAGTGGCAAACAATTCAAAAAGGCCATGAAGTACACGAGCCGCAGCTCCAGATTGTAAGGAGCCAGAAAAGATTATTACGTATCATTTAGCTGGCGGCCCACCCAAGGAGGTTTACAACATGTACGACATGGCTGGTTTACATTTCTTTTGCTTTTTGAAGTGGGGTACGAGCAGGTGAAGCGACTTACTCACAGTGTCTGTAATGGGATTTGAACCCGCAACCTCATGGGGGGCTGAAGTCCCAACTCTTAACAACTTCACCATGCGGTCTGCCTTTATAGAGAGCAACCTGCTCCCTGACTGGGGAAAAATATAAGATATAACTAGAAAATGACATCCACATTACTAACTGCTGCGGGACATCATTTCAATGAGACACGGGGTCTGACTACTCCAGACACCCTGGGGGGCTTGCATCTCTCCCGATGCCAGGGTGCACCCAAGACTTGCTCAAGAGGAACAGGAGACGAGCAGCATGTGTGTTACTAGAACTGCAGAAGATAAAGAGCAGCGCAGATTTTAGGTTGAATTGATGCAGAAATAAAAGGAATTCTGAGGAGTCCCCACCACAGTACGCTTTACTGCACAGCATTCATATTCATTCTATGTAACATTTAAATTAGTGGGCTAATTTACAACGTGCATTCTCAAACCTGCTTAATCCACTTAAGTGATGCCGTAGCCCACCATGGCAGCAAAGGGTGCAAGGCAGGAACCTGCCCTGAAGTGGGGCCGAGATACTCCACTATTTTTATTTATGTATTTACACAACATGGCTAAGTGTCTGTAGTCCCAGTTATATACGAGCTTGTCGGACATTCCATTCCAAAATCATAAGCATTAATATGCAGTTGGGGGGCCCACTTTGTGGCTCTTAAGAGTCTCCCCCCTTCTTTGTTTGTGGCATTTTGTGCCCCATTCAGGCAGAAAGGACTTAAACGGAGGTCAGCCATTTCACGAAGCTCACGGCTCTTGTGCTGATGTTGCTTCCAGAAGCAGCTCAAGGTAAAGTAGGAGGATTTAAACCTTAATGATGGACTACAGAGCTGCTTCCTCTAGAAGGGTCTGCATACTTTAAACCAGAAAGGCAAAAGTCAGGATAAAGCGCCTTTGTTATAGCATCTTTTCACGGAAAAACTTTAAACCAGCTGCATCCTTAAATAGCGATATTTGCTTATTTAACACAGAAAAAAACCTTACAACTGCTCATTGCACTCGTGTCCGCAACAGATGTGCCAGTCACTCTTGCTTGCCATGAAAATCTTGTCTCTCACTGTACGCTGTACCGTCCGCTGTACCGATGATTCACCAGTCAAAACACGGTACTCACTAGAGCCCACCTTCTCAACTTTCACAGATGACAGTTCTCATGTCCAGCCGTGCATGTGGTGTCCACACAAGTGTCACACAACATGCAACTCCGAAATTGCAGAAGAAACAAATCTTGCAATTAGCCACAGACAGCGAGTCGAGTGACTTGTGGCGACTGCTGTAGCCATTGAGGCCTGGTGAGAATTCAGCAACTGCAGTCATTACATGGGGCTTCCCTTCGGTTTCAAAATGTAAATCTGACTCGGCCTCCAGGCAACCCCATGAGCCCCCTCGCCGCCAAAACAAACGCATTCCTGTAGTTCTCATCCTTTTCAGTAATTTAACTTGGGAATGCAAAGCAATTAATACATGGGCTTAGTGCTCACCAATACACACAATAACGATACTCAATATTGAACATAGTCGTTTTTACTCATCTGAAATGTTCTAATAAAATTGTGTTTCTTTATATAAAAAAAAGCCTTAGTACATTCCAACAGAACAAGAAAGCTAACAATACTGAATATCTAATACTAAATATTGAACATAATGGCTTCCACCTGTCTGAAATATTATACAGTATTAATATTGTGCTTCTTTTAAATATACAGCATGCTTAATACTCACCAATAAGAAATGTTAAGAGTCTAACACTGAATATTGAATGTAAGTCTTCTCTCATTTAGAAAGTTATATTACTATTGCTGTTTTTAAATATGAATGCTTAACGCTCACTATGCCAACAATACAACCCAAGGTAATGATGACCATAGCTGGCTCCACCCTTCTGAATTGTTAGATTAAGACTGCGTTTCTTTTAAATAAATGTGCTTTGTACTCACCAATGCCGTCTTAACGTATGGGCACAACCGGCACTGCCTTTGGGGGGGCATGATGTTCCTGATGCCTGTGTACGTTTCTGTTTTGCTATCAAAGCAGGGACCCCAGCACACTACTTTGCCCGGGGTCCTATGATGCTGACAATACAGTACTGACTTTTGAAGGCGCCCGTTTTCACGCATCTACAAAGTTGTCCGGCATTTCTAAATGCTGCCGTTCTTGGATGTCGTGCATTTTCGTCCCCCCTTACAAGGGTTTGTTTTGTAACGTTGGCACGGCGGGCGAGTTTCTTGTCAATGCCATTTGTTATCAAATGTCACCCCGACTTGTGTCATCATACCCAGTTATAAACGGGCCGTATTCAACAGTAAATTTCATTTTGGGATCCTTCCGTTTTAACCTTTTATTGCGTGTTTGCTATTTGAAAAGCAGAGTACGCTGCACATTTGTATGAATAAATGTCGTCGAGAGTGAATGGCAGGTGAGGTGTAAGGCTCGGCTTTTTTGGCCAGTTGCTGCTACAAGGACTTCCCACAGCGTCAGTCCTTCAGTCAGTCAGCAGCAGCATCACTTCTTCGCGGCCACCTCCCCAGTACGACAGTCGCACAGACCGCTCGCCCGACTGATACCTGTCGGATTATTATATGACAGCGACATGTGTAACGCATGTCGAAAGGTTTGTAAAATCTCCAAACCCAACACAGATAGTGACCGCATGGGAAAAATTCAAGAGGAGGAGGAGGCGCGCCTCGCCGCCGCCTCTCGCCCCACGTTGCATTGTACCGTAGGTGTGAAACATTACATCATAGGAACGAGCAGCCGCTCGCCCCCCACAACCGGCGGCGCTTTCTTCTTCTCCTCCTTCGCCTGTCGCTCCACAAAACGTCGCTCAAGGTTCGGTCTCGCGCCAAGTGTCAACAAATTGCTCGAAGCAAAGCCCCCAGGTTTTCTTATCGTCGAGTGTCCACCACCGCGCCCGCCCCTTTCCTCCCCAGTAGAGCCTGAGATACTGGAGCGAGGACGACACCAGTAGCAGAGGGAGCCGCGGCTCGAGTCGAGTACCGCCACAAACAAACAAACAGATAAACAAACAAACAAACGCACGGCAAAAAATGTCCAGTGTCAGCCCCAGCGACGGCGGCCACACGAATGAATGACAGAGCGGCTCTCCACCTTCGAAATCCTCCAGTCGCTGCCCTCCTTCGCAACAATTGCCTTCTCCCGAAGAAACGCGATTTCATCTACCCGGGAAGGGGGACGCAGCACCTCCCCAACGTATAAAAAATGAGAATAAATAAAAACGCCAACTGTACTCACCCATCGCCCACAACCACGCACTTTATAGCCTGCATTGGACGAAGAAAAGGCTGCTCACAACGAGCCGGGGTGGCTGGAAATTCTAACTAACGGATCCGCTTCGCCGTGAAGCCAGCCGAGCGCGCATACGAGCCAGCTGCAGCAATCAGGAGCCGACTGCTGAACGCGCCAGACAGCGTCCGGAAAAAGCCGAGCGAGCGCGCGTGCGTCCGGAAAAAGCCGAGCCACTTTAAAGGGGCAAGGCCGGCTTTACGTGCTTGGCAGTAGGGCTAACAGGGCAGGGCTCGTAGGAAGAGTGGATGCCGAAAAGGTATGGAGGGCATTGCCACCTTTGATTGATCCCATTTTCTAAATGAACATTCACTTTCTTTTTTCCCGTAAATTCTCTTTGATGCCATCCACGCTTCATTAGAAACTGCAAGTGTACTCCCCATTATCTCGTCATTATTTGGCCTCAAAAGGGTTACAAAATGGCAGTTAACCCATAAATGATAACTTTTTCGTTATTAAACAAACTCAAACAATCCCCTCACATTTTTCCTATACTCTAATTTTGTAGCTTGTCTTGGACAGACATTCCAAATAGGTTTGTGATGAGTGAAACTGTTTTTGTATGCAGCAGAGTCCAACTCGAATGATGTAAAACTGTCACAAATCAACACACTGGTTGGGGGGGGGGGGGGGGGGGGGGGGGGGGGGGGGGGGGGGGGGGGGGGGGGTCGGGGGGTCCAAGTGAAGTTTATATTTCTTAAACATATCTTTTAAAGACCTGCCTGACACAGTCATTATTAGGACAGTTTAGCTACAGTGTCAGCTAAACAAATGAGCCGGATGGACTGAATGGCCTCCTCATTTAGCACATTTCTTGTGCTCTTAACATTTATATTGCAGTCCACCTGCGCTGCTGATGGACGTATGCAGGGGAAAAATACGCAAAATGAAATAACCGCCCTACGGGTACACTTGACTTAATCAGTAATTGAGGCTGCATTGAGTAGCTCTCTGCTTGAAGATCAACAATTTGGTAAATTAGCCAATGCTTTTTTATACAAGAATTTATAAATTTCAAAAATATGTACAGCATGCTTTATTCAAGATATCTCAACAAAATGTTACATTTCATAACAAATTTCCATTAAGAGTAATTGTGCCAAATTTCAATGAAATTGGCCTACTGAGAACAGAATTAATGTGGACAGACAGACAGACGTGACAATGACTGGAGGTGCTTTCGCAGTTGACACTGGTGCAAATCAAGGCAGTGGGGAGTATGAAACAAACTAAATAATGCAGAACTCAGAAAAGGCTCCACGTACCTACAGTTGGAAAGTGGCTTAACAATATGGCACAGCATTGAACTGCAAAAGCCAATGTCACATTAAGGGACTTCTAGTCACAGCAAATGTCAGATTTGGTGACTGAGGGAGTTGATCTCATCACCGGACCAATTTACACAACTGAAAATCCACTGGGCACGTCAAATGTGGCGACTGCCCAGCCCTTCTTCTGACAGCCGGTGGTGTTCTGCCTGACAGAACTGGTGCTGTTCAAAGAGTTAACTGGTGTGGCAAGTTCAGCTGCAATCTCAGCCCTTCTTTTATTCCTTTTTTTTTTCCACTCTGTCATTTTACGTAAAACACGCGACATTAGGGAGACAAGCTTTCATTCTGTCTTTGAGGTCCAATACACCCACCTTTCTAATTCCTCATCACTGTATTATAAGCATTGCCCACCCGGGTTATCATCCATTGGCTGTCGACGCTCACGCACACAGAGGCCGTTGTACAACTAAAGACCCAATCAAACCCGTTCAAGGGCGAGTCAGAGTAGTCAGTCACCGGCGATGTCACGCCATACGACTGGCCTTCACGGGAATGCACTGCCGACTCACTAAGATTATGTGAGTGAAGCCGACATCTGAAACTCACTGAAAAAGCTGTCCAATGTGACACGGCCTTAACACACGGATGGATGGGTTATTAAAACATACGCACTGGCTAAAGGATCAGGAACAAAGGCATCACAAATGAGTCCTCCAGCCTGATGTCTGCATTACCGAGTTACAGGGAGCCAACGTTTCAGCAGCACTGGACACAAGTAAGGAGTAAAGCGAGGACACAATCGCTCACATGGGAGAAAGATTGTCGCCGATTAACCGAACGAACATACAGTGTCTGTGGGATTTGGGACGTGACAATGGTATGTGGAGGAAAGTTAAAGAAGTGTGAGGGGAATGTGCAGACTCCACACAGAGACAATGGCCAGACTGGGAAAAACAAACAACGTGCTGTCATATGGCCCAAAAACCAAAAGAATACACCCGACGACATAAAGGAGAGAAACACAACACGGTAATGAGTTGCTAAAGGTGGTAACTACCAAATAATCTGATACTATTTGTGTTTTCCCACATTTTCTGAAATGTTTTTTTATAATCCATTCATCCACCCATCCATTTTCCAACCTGCTGAATCCGAACACAGGGTCACGGGGGTCTGCTGGAGCCAATCCCAGCCAACACAGGGCACAAGGCAGGAACCAATCCCAGGCAGGGTGCCAACCCACCGCAGTCATCTCATCCTGGGCTGATCCTTGTCTTGTGCCTTTTCCCTGCGACCATTAAGCAGGTTCAGTAACAGATAATAATAATAGTTTTACATGTCTAGACATTTTCAAACAAGGCTTGACTACAGTGTGGCCATAGAACTACTTACAGAGGAAGCATAGCCACAACCTTCTGGGTCAGAAAAGGGCTAACGAACACATCATCCTGTTAGAGCTCCAGTCCCCCTGACACTGAACCACACAATTATTACCTGGCCGACTCCATTTGAGACCACCTGGAGCACAGGTAGGTGAAGTGACTTGCTCAAAGTCACATAGTGCCAGTAGCCGAATTTGAACCCACATCCTCAGGGTTTGGAGTCCAAAGCCTTAACCAGCACACCATACTGCCTCCTAATGGAGAACACAGAAATACTTATTAGCCAATTAAGTCCAGCTACTAGCACTTAACAGCATGGGGAACCTAAGGCACACTTCCCATAGTCCCCTGTGGCCTGGACTTCCAGTAACTTTCTCTGCAGCTCAGTACACAGCACTGAGGTATACAGCGGCCTGATGTCACCGTTGTTAACACTGCTAGTGTACCTGCCACTTGAGTCTTATGGCCCAAGTCCCATTGTAAACTACATAGTGTCATTGCATTTACCGTTCCTGCCTTGTTTCCTTTTCTGCAGCAGTTTATGAAAGTTGAGGGCTAGATGGAGGAAAAAGAAATGAAAAATGTTAACAGGTCTGCTACAGGCCACAGGCAATGCACTTACCCTCCACATCTGGAAAACAGAAAGTAGTTAGGTACAGAAAGAACAAGAACAAAAGGCACTGTGAAAACATGTCTATTAAAATGTGTTTATTGATAAATTAGAAAACATTTTATATAAAATGTAAAAAAAAAATTCAAATATAGAAAGGTACAAAATGTATGCAATAACACAATCTGCCTTCTGCAGCGTGTAAATCACAAGCATTTGCACTGTGCACACCTTGCCAATCATTTCATTAAAAACAAAAAGATGTGAAACAGCAAATCATGATATCTAATTTGTTGTAAAAGATTAAAGTCATATTGGAGAAGAGAATTAAAGATCAGAGCACAATGATTTTTAAAACAGCCTAATTGTTCCAATGTAAGTACCCATCAGCAACTGTAGGGGGGTAAACCATTTCTGTTTTTATTTGGTTACTTTAAATGCATTATGAGGGGTTTGTGCTCTTAAGAGTCTTATGATGGTCTTGTTCATAATATAATAATAAAATATCATCCTTCGGACATTCACTTGATTGTAGTTGTGGAAATGTACAAGACTTCAGGCAGAGAGACAACATGTTAAGAGGCCACAAGGTGGCGCTGCCATTACCTAAAATATTAGCAGGGCTTCAAAATCTCAGCATCACACACACAAGCACCTGGGGAACACTCTGCTTCTCCCTGACAGTAACCTTACGGTACTGTGCACTGCAAAGAAGCCATCCAAGGAGGCGATGGACTTACTGGGCTTCATTTCCGTGCAGACAGCTCAGACCACCGTTTCAATGTAGAAACCGTTGGGGTCTGTTTGCGTATGTGTGGAGGGTCAAATGTCCGTTCCTTGTTTTGACACCCTACATCAGATTCAGTCGAGTTAACTTTTCCTTCATTATGGTTAATGTAGTTAAAATAAAATTTTACTTGTGTTGATTTGAAGAAAAAAAAACATTAATATGCACCCCATTACGTTCAAGGAGAACAACAAAGGGAAAATGTGGAATTAACTTTTAGGAATGGGAGTCTATGTGGTTCTCCACTCAAACTGAAAAGCAGTAATATATTTTACAAGACCCCTAGATAACAGGCACTTTTGTTAAAATGGCCATTGTTATTTGCAGGAAATTTCTGAAGTATAACACACTCGAAGAGCATTAATGTGGTATTAAAGAAATTACTGCACACGTGGGGGTCAATAAAATCCACAACCAGAAAAGGTTTTGGCACTGACTGTGTACATCACACTGCTTTACAGCAGAAGGCTGTTTAAATCTTAGAAAGATCTGTTCTGAACTTGGAAACACAGGTCAGGTAGTGCATACTAGCAACAACGGCCCCCTTTTAAACGTGCTTAGCTCATTTTTCCCTTTTCACTTCTTCTTGAAGTGATCTGTTGATATCTTGTGATCCGAGAGTATTTCATAAAACATTATTGCTAAGAGTGAAATACAAAAATTAGAAATGAAAACCGTGCCGATTGTGATACTGCATACCCCTGAAGTGGAACAATTCATACAAAATATTATTTTTTCAGGGCACAGCTGCCCAGAGGTGATCCTTGTACATACGAAAGAATTGCATTCTGTAGAAAGCTCGCCCTCTGAGCTTCATCCTCCCTCATCCTCAAGATTTCAGCATCTTTAAGTCTTAGCTTTTCCAAAAGAGAGTTAATTTCACTCTCCTTATCCAACAATGCCTCCCGGTGATTACTGGTTTGTACTGCATGAATGAAACAAAGGAGAAAGACGACATTGAAACATTGCATTGTTGATTCTTCTCACACATATATATATATATGGCCAAGGTGTGTGTGAGAGAGAGAGAAAGAATAAACAGAAGGAATTAGAAATGGTCACCCATCCTGCTTTTCCCATGACAGTCCATGTATCAGACCCGATTTATTCTGGAAAAATGCTTCCTTGCCCCGTGTCTCAGGAGTCACAACATTTCTACTGTAGTAATTAACATTTAGCACATCACTCAGTCATTCATTCAAGGTACTTGCCTTTCATTTCTCTTTCCAAAGAGGCAATCTTCTCCTTCAGTCCACTCTGTGCGGTCCTCTCTGCCTCCAAGTGACCAATCTGCTCCTGAAGCTCCACTCGCACCTTGTTCACCTCAGCCACTTTCTCTTGCTCCTTTCCACTCAAGTCCTGGGAAAAAAAATTACAAACTCACAACTTGGATAAGCAGCAGTTGGTAGGTTCAACAGGAAAACTAGGAAGATGAACATATCTGAGACACTCCAGTTATTATATAATGCACAAGGCACCATCAGAATGTGCTTTCTTTCCAAAACACACAAATGTCCACCGTATTTTCAGTTTACAACAGGTATGTCCAAGAGCGTGTGCATAACAGACAAGAGCAAACAGAACTTCATCCCACACTACCTGATGCTGCAGTTTAACTCTTCAGCTCTATGGGTCCAACTCCGGTCCTGGTGGGCTGCAGGTTTTCATTCTACTCCTTCTCGTAATCAGTGACCTGTTTTCACTGTTAAATTCTTTTCCCTTCATTTTAATAGCCCTGTTTTTAATGATCGAGTCCTCTGAATTGATTCTTTTCTTCATTAAATGACAGCCAATCAGAAATGATATGTGAAACGAGCCGACAGACGACCAGCTAAACTGGGGCTTCAAATTCCAATCAATTTTGCTCCAATCACTTTCTTAATGAGAAGCCAATTCTTGCTGTTCATTAAACCCGTTATTTGATTCCATGGCTTGTTGCTGCTCTTATTCTGTCACAGCAGACATTTCCAAAATTGTTGATTTTCTGGTTTTTTTTCCCCTAAGGTGACCGGAGAGATCAACCTGACTGAGACCATCACTTTTTTTTATTTTAAGATATTGTGTGATGGGCACAGGTGAGCTGGTCATGTGGCGGCTTGTTTTGTGTCTCATTATTGTTAGGCTGCTAATTAAGGACTAAGAAACAACTAAAGGGCCTGAGTGAAGCTAATTCAAATTAAGGCAAAAGAAGTTAATTAGCAGCAAAAACTGGTAATCAATTAAGAAGATGGTTAGAATGAAAACCAGCAGCCACTGCGGCCCTCCAGGACCGGAATTTCGACACCCGTGTTTCAGCTCAAGAAGCCAAAAGCCAAGCAGTGGTTGTATGGGTCAAAAACGTAAGGTTTGACCCATAAATGCACAGGGGCTCACAAAGGAAAACCCAAAACACAGCACTGAGTTTGCTATTCAGTGCAATTGAAAAAAAATCACAAAATTAAAAAAAAAAATGTTGGCATAAAGGCTCAATAATTATTCTTCAATAGCTCAGCCACTGCATGCTGGTAAGACAGCTTCTGTAATAATATGTTAATGCACCATTGGATTAATGTTTATCGATCAAAACAATTCATCAGAGTTCACCACGGCTGTTGCATGATATTGCTGTCTTCAAACATGTTTGACCATTAAGTTAAACGCTGGAAGAGTTGAACTTGTTGAGTGTTGGAACTCCATCTCTACAGCAGTCTAATTATAAAAACTGCCGTCCAGGAAGACACATTTTACAAAAAAAAAAATAAATAAATAAATAGTTTATATTAGGTGAATGTTTAATACGTAACACATGTATTTTATTTTGTATAGTGCCTTTTACTATAAGCACCCCTAAAAAAATGTAAGAGATGCCGAAAGAACTCCATTGGCTAAGATTAATCTTGTCACGCAGTACAACAGGACATCTTACCTGTAGGAGATCTTCCAGCCTTCGTTTCAGTCCTTCTATCTCCACTAACAGATTGTTGTTTTTGGCCTGCAGTTCACCAATTGTCTGTTTTTGCTGTGTGCAGTAAATCTGTGACTCGTCTCTAGACTGTGTTAGGAGGCGCAGCTTCTCCTCAAGATGACTTGATTTTTGTTGCTGCAGAATGAAGAAGAAAAGTCGTCTTATACAGGGTGGGGCACAAAGATCTCCCACATTACCAGGGAGAACTGTGCAGGATGTAGTGGGGTTACAGAAGCGGTGGTAGGTCTCATTTGGTAGGTGAGGCTCTACCGTTTTCAGTACCCATCATGAGTTGGACTGGTGAACACTGGGGCTGTTGTTGTTCAAGTATATTATGAGAACAACCATTCTGTGATTGCGGCGCAGAGAGCATTCCGTACATGCTTCACACTTGGTCAAAATGCATCTGTACCAGGTCAGAAAATTATTTTGCTAAGGATTTCTACCCTCCGGGCAACTGGGTCTACACTGAAAAGAAAATCACCATGGCAGACCTAGGACAGAACATGTGTGGTTTCAGCAGGACGGGGCCACAGCTCACTTCCCTGGGCATTTGATCTCTTTAAGGAGAGACGTGGGGTGGCCGGCACGTCACCAGATTTAAACCCATGTGACTTTTTTCTTTGGGGATACCTAAAGGAAAAGGTTTTCAAACATCATCCTTGATCTCTTGAGGATTTGAAGGAAAGGATCAGCCAGGAAATCAACACCATTCCGCCCGAGATGACCCAGATAGTGATGGAGAACTTCCAAGAACGTCTTCAGCAATGTATTGCCAATGACGGCAGCCACTTGTCTGATATGATTTTAAAAACAAAACTTTTTTAATGTACATTTCAGAATATGTACAAATTTTCTTTTTTTAGATAGCATCGTTCATTTTTTATACCCCTTCGAAATGTGGGAGATCTTTATGCCCCACCCTGTACCACCATAATCCATGAAGGGTGAATATAAAACAAAAGTATGCTAAATTCTGAAGGGCACATTTTCTCTTTTCTCCCATGCACCACCTCTTCTGTCTCCCGGTTATGGGAAACCACTTCAAACAAGACGGGAGAGGAGGTATCATTCCTCTTTGATTCCACATCACTACACCTTAGTTGCATAGATTTTTGTCAAAGTGTTCTTTGCATTGTGTTAATCTGAAGAAAAGTAACCAGCTGGCTGACCGTTTTGAAAAGTCCATCTGTCCATCCATTATCCAACCCGCAATATCCTAAACTACAGGGTCACGGGGGTCTGCAATCATTTTATATAAAAACACAAGAGAAAACAGAACTTTAATTTCTCTAGGGTAGAGCTTGTGTACTCTTCACTACCAGCAAACAATTCAGATGCACCATACATTTGTAACGCAGTTCTCTGTGTGCTCGACCCTTCATACAAGTTGACAGTACCTCCATATTGTCACCTTCTCAAATGTCTAAGCTGTGTTGTTAATGTGAAATCTGGAGTTACTGCAGGCATGCAGTATCCCAAAATCTACAAGGCATTAACAATCAAACAGTTCAAATGAATAGCACAAGGTCAGATACTTGGTTTTGTCTGCTTTTCCTTCAGCATGCTGTCATGGTGTGTTATAGCGAATGTGAGTGATTAGCTGGAGGTGTGGGTATTTTTATTTGGATGAACATTTTGATAATGCAGGTCTGAAAAAAGTTATATAAGAGGCAGCGCACACTGGCTCAACACGTGGTGCCCTCCAGCCAGCCTGCCCCTGCATACCTGTGACAACACCAACCAGGGTTAGCTTGGAAAAAGAAACTGGAGAAAAACAATGCAAATCATATTATGTGATATCATCTACTGTTAAATTCTGCTCCATATTTGTAAAATTTTTGAAATACTGTATTGATGATTTGTTCCGTTTTGTGTATTGTATTGTATTGACTCCCTTCTTTTTGACACCCACTGTACGCCCAATCTACCTGGAAAGGGGTCTCTCTTTGAACTGCCTTTCCCAAGGTTTCTTCCATTTTTTCCCTACAAGGGTTTTTTTTGGGAGTTTTTCCTCGTGTTCTTAGAGAGTCAAGGCAGGGGGGCTGTCAAGAGGCAGGGCCTGTTAAAGCCCATTGCGGCACTTCTTGTGTGATTTTGGGCTCTACAAAAATAAACTGTATTGTATTGTGTACTGTGTGAACAAGCTGGTGGTCTATTACTGCCTTGGCTAAAGTGATTTGTTGCTTTCTTTGACTTTTCAAATGGTTTGCTTTCGCAAATGTAAACCAGCATTACACATGACAAGCTAAATGTAATTTCATACTTTGCTGTGCAAGTTCGTTTTCATTGCAAAGTTGAGGCATATGGGGAGAGCGAGGGGGTAGACTTGGAGTAGTTAAAGAATCTTTTATTGAAGGATTGTGTGACTACTGAGGGAAACAGCAAAGACTTGTCAGTAACAAATGGTAAGAATAACCTAACCAGGGACAACCCAAATGTAAACGTCAAGAAGAATGTGACGTATCCCTTAATTTACTTAAGTTTGTATTTTACTTAGAATTACATTTTCTTACTGCATCCAAAACATGAAAATGTGCGCCGTATGGGACGACTTTACAGTTGGCCACTTCTAAGTAGGGATGATGTATTGGAAATGTTAGCTCACCTCCTCCATTCGAGCCTGGCTCCTCACTTTCTGAAGTTCTTCTTCTGCTTGAGCACGCTCGGTAACGGAAAGTGCTTTGACTCGAGAAAGCTCCTATTGGTATGCGTTGAGACAAACAAGACAAGTTTTTGAGCTTCAGAGGCATCACTATTGCAGTTTAAGTGTTTACATGTGGCTTTCATTTTGCTAAACTTGCACTCACTTCTTCAAGCTGGATTCGGACACTTTCCAATTTTAGAATCCTCTCTTGCAGGGATCTTTCGCTGTCTTCCAGATGTCGATTTAGGTGATCCACCTGTACAAAAAAAATCAAAGAAGCCAACTAAAGTTTTGCAGAAAACTAGAATATACAGTATTTAAAAATAATTTCTACAAGTTTTCAGTGGAAAGGGGCGGGGTCTGTACAACTGAGTGACCTAAAAAAAGTGAAATATTAAAATTAAACCTAATTGCCAAAATTGTTCAAGGAAAAATAGCCAAACAGTAAATGTAAAGCATGAAAGAACAGCAGACCCTTTTGATCAATTTGTAGAAGCTGAATCTATCATGAGAAGAAGCCACAAAATGGGCCTAAAACCTCTCATCTTTAAATTGTAGACATCTGTAAAAACAAAGTTTTTTAAAAATAGTTGCCACATAGTTGTAATATAAAATGCTATGGCACTTTACAATGATGACCAATTTAACATATGCTATATGTTTTAGTGAAAAGGGGTACCGAGCAATCAAAGAATCGCCATTTGGTGCCAAGTAAGTTCAACTGTGTGAGCTGAACAGATCCTGGAGATCCAAATCAGTACTGAGCATGGCATGGAAGGTCTACCACGATTATTTTGGAGGTTAGCTAAATGCTGGACATGTTTTTTCTTAATCTTGGGGACTGAATGAATGAACTCTATTTACGAACTCCACTGGAGGCAGCTGAAAGGAAATGAAGATAAAAAGCTATCAAGTTAAAGAAGTGAGTTTTATATACATTCATTGAGGAAGGGTCTCTAAAATGGTTTAAGATGAATTTAGAAGGTGACTTATGCATTGGTATATGCAGAGTTTGAAGAGGCCACGGAGAATCACCTAGGGGCAGCCTCATAGAAATTCTGCAAAATAACTTAAGAAGGGTAAGTGAACTGCCATCCACGAATCTGTCAGCTAGTATGAGCAGCAATTGGAGCAGCACCTTGAAGATCTCCTGAACCTGCCAGACAGATCAAGCACTGCTACAAGAATCTGTTTCTGTATCTATGTTATGGTATGAACAGTGCCACACAATATGAAAGCTGTGGGTATGAATGACAACCAGCCACAAATGTTCAATACATTGGGAATCTTTAGGATGTCTTGGTTAACACAATTCTTCAGTGTTGTAGGTGATGCCACGAAAGTACCTTGTGAATGACAGACTGTGACACCAGGATATTTAAGGGATCACAGGAGTTTGTAAGTTCAGTCTATAAAAGGTATGTGTGCCCCTGGAGAAGGCCTGTGATTTCATTTCCCATGGTATATTGTGAGAGGTAATGCAAAAATACGTGGCTTAGGGGCCCGATTGTGTGCACCCAGATGCTGCACTTACAGGAAGGCTTCTAACAACATTTTTGGCACTATGTCGAATACGTTTAAAAGTGGATGCTGCATTGTGCTAGGAGTATATCTCTTGGTTGAAGGTGTTAAGGTCAAGGGCAACAGCCATAAGTGGATGAATTTCAAGACTTATCAGGTCTGGTTCAATGAGTGAGTGTAGAGCAGGGGTCCCCAACTCCAGTCCTGGAGGGCCCCAGTGGCTGCAGGTTTTCATTCTAACCCTTTTCTTAATTAGTGCACTGTTTTTGCTGTTAATTAACTTCTATTTTAATTGAATTATTTTTTTAAGATTTGTTCCTCTGAATTGCTTCATTTCTTTCCTTAAATGTCACCCAAACAGAAATGAAACATGGAGTGAGCCAACTGAAGACCAACTAAGTCAGGGCCTCACATTCCAACCAATTTCATTCCAACCAGTTGCTTAATTAGGCGCCGAGTCTTGTTGTTAATTAAACCCGTTCTTTAATTCCATGGCTTGTTGCTGCTCTAATTGCGCAATAGCAGACATTTCCAAAATTGTTGATTTTCTCTTTATTATCAGATTTTGTATGATTGACAGTGTTGGTCATGTTTGGCTGGTCCTGTTTTGGCTCATTTCACATCTCATTATTGTTTGGCTGCTAATTAAGGAAAAAGAAACAATTAAGAAGTCAGAGTCTTCAAGAGCAAGTCCAATAAAATTATTTCAAAAGAAGTTAATTAAGACCAAAAACTGGCCAGTAATTAAGAAAAGGGTTAGAATGAAAACCTGCAGCCACTGCGGCCCTCTAGGACCGGAGTTGGGGACCCCTGGTGTAGTGGGTACTGTGAAACAAGGCCAGCACATTGCTGCAGAGGGAACTGTACTCAACAATGGTGCTATAGAATTGGTACCAAGACTTCGGAGAAAGAAAGTGATGCACCAGTTGATTGTTTTGTCTATTGAAGTAATTGAACGAATAAGAATGCAGAAGTAGAAGCAATATTTAAAATGTTAAGGGCTTTTTAGTTCAGGTGGACCATGGGGTAGAAACTCTGCTGCTCTGTACTAGTAACTACTAAAGGGATGAGACTATAGACTTTGACATGAAGCAGAGAATTTACTTTCTGGCTGGGAATTCCTCTGGAAGTTCAGTAGAATGTTATGAGGAAATGCGTCTACTCAGTCTACTACTACTACTACCACCACCACTACCACTGTGGCCATTGTCAGGCAAATAGTTTTAAAGTCCGTGATTTCCAGAACCTATCAGAAAGTTTCTGGCGGAAGGAAAAGAAAATACACACCGCAGGGCAGTTCATTAAAACGCATATCAATCCAAAAACCTTTCCAGTAATGGTCCCATAGTACAATATGAACCATGATGTACGTCTTTGGAAAATTACTTCAGCTTCATAATACCGAGTTTACTTGCCTGTCTGCAGACACGGAGGCCATCAAATCCATGCTTAATTAAACCAAAAGAGAACAGGCAGGGTTTAAATTAGTGACCCAGAATAATTTGTACACATTCATGTAAAGCTTCTTTCAATGATGGGAGGAAAAAGGAGTTAATAGGCCTTAGTTGTTGGAATGGTGCAGCCATTCCTTCTTGTGCGGAGACTGTGAAGAGACATGACATGTACTGTAGGGGAAAGAAACAATGCAACACTTGTGCAAACTGATTATTTGAAACATCCTTCGTGAAAAGCTGAACAAGTAACTGTCTCTTACAAAGCACGGCCATAACAACAATCTCCTTAAAAAACACAAAAGCCAACTGCACTCTGCTGTCACTATCCACAACCTGCAAAGCTACTTAAGACAAAAAACTTGTCGGGGAAGGCGTAGATTTTGGAGAAGGAGGGTTAGCTTCCTGTCCTGGGAAAGGCCAACACACTGGACATCCCGGGGTGGTCATTCAGCTATATTACCGCTCTGAAGCACATAAACAAATAAGCTATTATACACGCCTAGTAAGCCAAACATTTTCCATTATACAGATGGAGTCATTTATAATATCAAACATTTTAAATAAGAAGTGCAATGAAGGTCATATGAAGCTTCCTCACTCTTTCTGGTCTCTGCTAAATTAAAACTTCTCATTCATACACATTTAGTGCATAACTTGTTATATCGGCAGTTACAGATGCCATCCAGTATACTGAAATGCAAAACCACCAAGTCAAACAAAGCTCAAAATAAACAATTTATCAAGTTAATACAAACAGTGAAGTTTCATGAGGGAAATTTCACCACAATCCGTGACGGGCTGCTCCACTTGGTTCTTCCCACACAAAGTTTTACATGAACTGGAAGAAAGCTGCACTCCTGATTTAATACTCTGCAGTGAAAGATGTCATTTTAGTAGTGCAGTTGGAAAAATATTGAGGAAAATAAGAGACTAAACTAATTAAAATCCTGAAAAAGTTTCTCATCCAAACCAAGTGCTACAAACATTTTTTGTTTTTTCAAGAACTATTTTGAAGTTTTAGCAAGCGTGTGCCAACATTGTGGCTTAAGAGGACACAGACGACGAGATATGCTCCTGTACTGTGCCCACAATAGATTAGTGTGACACTGGCACTGGCAGATATACAAAGCGTTTCTAATTTTATAAGGCTCCTAATGATGGTGGTTTTAAACTCATTATGATAACAAAAAAAGGGCTAATTTCTATTACAAATGTGTTTATTTCTATTGTGCAAGTCTGTATGTACTGTATATTTATTGAGAATGTGTTTGTAACTTATAATAAAGGAATCTGAGCTGCATGTTTTGTATGAAAATGTGCCATATAAACAAATGTAAAAAGCAGCTCTCTAATAACTAGACAGGGACAGACTGACTGCATTTTCTCCCATTCACCTTCTCTAAGCTTTAAGCAGTCGTAAAGTCTGCCGGGAAGTTATTCCTCCTGCCAATTATTCCACGTTTATCTGTATCTGGCAGAAAGCAGCCATTTACACCACTGCCCAAACATTATTTCCATGGTCAGAAAAATCACATGCATACCCTGGTGGCTACTTGGCACAACTGCTTCCTGCCTGTCCCTGGTGCTCTTTAGTAGAAAAGCTTCTTTCAGATGCACATTGTTTACAGGGTGTCTCTGTTCAGGCCCGATACTAAGGGCCACACATTTTACGTTTTATCCAAATGACCACAAAGACTGTGCCTAAGTCATGTCCTCTGTGCAGGGCACCCTATGACAGGGTATTATTGTTCTTATGATGACTGTGATGTCGTAAATTGGTCACTGAATCTGAGCAGCTGCCCTCCGCTTGGTTCAGCAGTAATTCCTATGTTTTCTGAGTGCAGAGGAAGCTCAAGTTGCAAAGACAAGCAAATGTCTGCACATAAAGTACAGATGGACCAAAGTCATTTAAGGCCTAATTTGCTATGTGTCAGTAAAACAACAATTAAAAAGCAAATTCTCACCTCTTTCTGGTGTAAATGCTCTAAATCCTCCAGCACTTGTTTAGATCTTTTCTTTTCAGTTTCCAAACGTTCTAGAAAGGAAAACACCAGTGAAGAAGCACCTGTTCCTGACAAAGCTGCTAACATTTAAAATGCTCTTATTCTAGCAGCTGTTACCCGAGTGCATTTTGTTAGACATCTTTGCTTTAATCAAAAAAGCCTTGGTGACAAGCAAATTGTATGTGTGTGTGGGGAAGTAAAGGTTATTTGAGCACTGGTTAAACAGGTGCTGGAAAACCTGTTCCAGTAGCTCAGGTCTGAAAAACACTGGAATTGTTTTCTGACACTCCTCAATTTAAAGGTAATTGTTTGTGCCCCCGTGCAAGTTCAAGCTCATTTTGACAGGACGTTTCTGGGATAAGAGCCTTACTTACACTGGAGATTAAGTCTCAGGTAATGCACTTTGAAATCAGGCCCATTTTCACAGGAAAATACTGAGCGGTTTGCCAGGTACTGTTGGTGGTAGTGGTGGTTGTGCAGAATGACTGAGGAAACAATCAGATGACAAGGAGTTGCAGCACACTCAGACTGCTAATGGAGCCAGTATGTGAAGCATAAAACGGTATTTGTCATACAGAGAAATAAGGATTTTGATGGTGGTCCACAAAAATCAAACACTGCACTGAGCGGCAGTTCTCAAAATTACAACTGCCACATTTACTTTATGACTTGTATTTGTGGGAAAAACCCTAATATTCATATCCAGTAGTGCAAAGAAGTAAAATACAAAGTCCAAACAATTATACAAGTCCAAGATTCAGAACTATAAACACATCATAATAAAGAACAATATCATAATAATATAAAGAAATACTGCTGCTGTTCCATTTCATAACTGGGTAGGAGGAGGCCTTGTGCAGTCTGATCGACGTACTGACCGAGCGAGCAGTGCCTCTAAGCACACCTTAGGGAATCAGCCCCACTAAATGTGCTCCAGATCAATACATCATGGAGGGGATGAGCAGCAGTAGTCATGAACGCCTGTCATTTTTGCCCTCAAATTCTTTTTTTTTTTTGCTTTATATGGTGCTCTTGAGCACCTAAATATAACCACAGATCCACCAAATATTTAAAAAAAAAATATTAGGCCATACAAATTATGAACAAACAGGCAGACATCGTGGTGCACTGGTTAGGCCTTGGTTGGCTGTTCAGTCCCTACCATGGACTAACGGACTGACTCTGAGCAAGTCATGTGACAACTGTAAAATAGTCACTTGTTTATTCTACAGCCTGGTTAGTCCAATTGAGGCAGAGAAGAGGACACATGGACAATGACCAAGTTCAGGATTTGAACCTAAGATGGTGGACCTGTGAAGCAGTAATGCCAACCACTAAACTACTGTGCTGCTCCAAGTGTGAAAAACTGTATGTAAACCATTGTACTGTAACCCGACTTTTGGCATTAAACAAAAAACAATAATAAAACATGCCAACTGGTCTTTTTAACTAACAGATCACAATGTTTGAGTCGTAATGGTTGTTTTTTTGATAGCCTTAATACATTAGAGTACCGTAAGGCTGCTGTGGGTCTCCTCTTTGGTTTATCTTATACTCAAATGAGTGCAGGAGTTCACATCAGGACAGACGTATCCTGAGATCTGCAGAGGACTCTGTCATTGAGAGTCTTCTACAAGATAAGGAGGCCAGCCATGAACCCGTTGTTGAGCAGTTTGTTCAAAGGTGCGATTGTTTTTTTACAGCTTAGCATTTCTAAGGGCTCATTTATACTACATGCTCAGAACGCGTACGCACCCACATTATGGCCGCCACGTGTTCTGAGCTTTCATTTGATGCATCCTCTGAGCAGGTCCTTAGAAATTAACGTGACGCGTGCGTGAGTTGCAGTACCAGCAAAAAGTCAGGGGGCGCAGTGTGCTAAAAGTTGGAATCAGAGTCTGTTTATTATCCACATGCGACAGAAAGCCGCTTTGCTGATCCTACGAGATCAGTGTGCGCGCTTCGATATTTGATAAATGGTTTGATGTGGTGAAGCAAAATGCCGACATACAGATGTATTTGTGGTGCTTTTATATTCAAGCATCGCATATTCCCGATCGTAATGACACGATACGTTTTAAAATTCTCACATACCGTCTTCTGTGCCATCTTTTTTTCTAGGGCTTCCTCTGCTCCTGACAGCAGCGAATCGCCAGCAATAGATCGCCACACTGAGCACATTAAATGTATGATATTCCAACTCTCTGCACATTTAGAATCCTTAGATTTATACTTGATATCGCTTTCATGATGAAAAGCATTAAAGTATGTATATTACATTTTACAGATAAATCGGTAATTTCGTTTAAATAATGAATACTGTTAATAATTACACACATGGGGTGTGGCGGAGTGTTAGCGCTGCTGTCTTGCAGGGAGTCACGTTGCTGATATTCCCTGCCTGGAGTTTACACGTTTTCCTGCTGGGTTTCCTCAGTGTGCTCCAGTTTCCTTCCAAAGATATGCAGATTTGGTGCCGCTAAAATGACGCTAGTGTATGTGTCTGCTTGTATTCACCTTGTGATGAGCCGAGGCATCGTCCAGGGATTGTTTCTCACTCGTGCCCAATGCTTGCTGGAATGGACACATCCCTGGATTTAATCAATAAACATCCTTTTTCAGAGATATTGCGGTAAGGTGCCCTCGGAATTTAAAGGCTGTTCCAGGCAATTCACAACACAGAGAAGCCAAACCTGTTCTCACCGTGATAATAACTCGCACTGCCACCTGGCGGATTCCTCCAGATGTACGCAAAGTATGCGCGCAAGTATAAACACTTCAATGCTTGCGTAGCAGGAGCATCCGCTGCAGCATGCGTCACGCCGTGTGAAGTATAACTCTGGCCTAAGACAAAGGATATGGTCACAGATCTTAGGTGCTCCCCTCCCATAAATATCTAGGGGCAATCGTTTGTGGTAACGGGCTTGATCTTAACACAGAATGAATTGGTAAGAAGGGACAGACACGACTCTTCATTCTTAGGAAACTCCATTGTTTTAAAAAGTGGACAAAACCACAAGAACACTTTGTTTAATTTTTTTTTTTTTTTTTTTTATAGGTGTTTTTTTGAATCTGTTGGTACATTTGTTTTCATTTATTGGCTTCACAACCTCAGCATTAAGAATATAAACCATCTTGTCACCGAATTGTGTTATAAACAGGTTGGAAAGAAAGAAAAATAAATTCTGTCAGACCGTAGCCAACCTCTTTTTTCCTAAATTTCTGCGGTTGCTGTCAGACTGCAGATTTTGTACTTTACTGCTGCGAACGAATTTCCCTCTGGGATAATAAAGTCGACCTAATCAACTACACAGAGACAACAACTGGGTATGGGATTTGAACTCTGAATTGTGCACCCATGAGGAAGCATTGTTAACCACTACACCAGTAATTAAGCATAAACAACAAAGGTTAAATCCAAGCACAAATTTTAATTCACTGTGACAGCAATTTCCCAGTTATTGAAATAAAATAAAAATATGCTTATTCTTCTTGACAAATATCACACTTGCCTATTGTTCAACTATAACTTGAAAAATCCAAACACAACTAAAGTAACATATCATCGATTAAGTGGGCCAAATGTAGGAGTTTATGGCAGAGCTTTACTAAGATCGCCATCATTCCAGATAGTTATTTTATAAAAGCCGTTAATCCACAGTGCTAAGTTTCTCAAACCCACTTAATGCAATTCGAGGTCATGGGGCTCAAGCCCGTCCCGGTAGCACTTGATGCTGTCACACGTGTGTCTGGGGATCACTTCCTAGCTCAACTGAGGTAAGCGGTACCACTTCAGGACAAGAGGGGGGGCCTTCTGCTAATGCTTTTTTTCTCCTCCACCCACAGCTCTTGAGAAGACATCTAATGAGGACTGCTAACCCTGGCCACAGCGCCCAGTGCAGTGCTTGCCCCTTCCGGTAGGAGATCCATGAAGTCTTGGAAGGAGAGGCATGTCCTATTGGTGTGTGTGTCATTCGTATTCCTGGCTGGAAATCCTTTTCATGGTCTACAGCAGACATCTCTTATGTTGTGCTTCCGTTCACTTCTTTTCTTTTGTTTGTCTGCTTATTAACTCTTTTAGGGCGGATGTCGACTTTTGTCGACAGGAGGGGTTGAAGGCGGATGTCGACAAAAGTCGACATCCAGGGATAGAGGGCGACAATCAGCTGTTAATGGCGACAAATCTCACTGTCACGTCACAGGCATTCCCTCTGTGCTTGGAGGAATGCTAGACTCGTTGACTCGGCAAATAAACATTGCGTGTGCGTGAGTTGCGAAATGTAAACAGGCAAGATGGCACCGACATGTGAAAAGGCAGCGAAGCAAGTGCAGAAAAGAAAACACTCGCATTATGCGCATTATCGCGGAGTCAGACTCTTGATTTTTCAGAATCGGACTTTATTGGCAGTGATCAGGAGATCGAGCAAGAGAGTTAGAAGCAGGCATCAGCTGATCAGACACCAGCCGATGCCGCGCCAGCGGATCTGCTGCCAGTTGCATGCCTTCGCACAGCCGATGCATCTACGGCAAGGTTCGCATGGGATAAATACACAGACATTGATCCGTTGAGAGCCGATCTGGCTACCGGAGTTTACAAGACGGCATGGCTTGCTGTTGGACACGACAGATCACCAGCTGCTGTACTTCAGGCTGCTCTCTCCTGATGCTGCTTTTCAGCTACTGTCAGACGAGACAAACAGGTAGGCAGAGATTTTTTTTGAATCGCGGGCTGCGTTTTCATCGCATTCTCGTTTTTCAAAGTGGAAACCCACAACGAAAGACGAGATGAAGCGCGCTGTGGCATTACAAATAGAGATGAGACAGAATTGGTGATATAACTTCAGGGAGCATTGGTCCAAACGTGTTTTGTCCCCTGGTGGCTTAGGTACGTGCTGCTGCAAAGTTTTATTCACTTCTGTAATAAACAGAAGCAAATCCCATGGGGTGAGCCAGGCTATAATGCCATACATAAAGTTCATAAAGTTTCAGAAGATGAAAAGAGGTGACAATACGGTTTTCATGCTGGCAGAAAACTTGGTGGCAGTGGCATGGCATGATGGCAAATGGGTGACTTGTCTCTCTACAGTACACACTAACAATATATGTTAGAAAGTGCAGCAACAGACAATTGAAAAATAGGCACCAAAGCAACACGTATTGTAAGGAGTGCAATGTGGCAATGACTGAAATTGGCTGCTTTGAGCGAGATCAGACTTTGCTGTGTAAAATGTATGTGATATGTATGTGAAATCATAGAGTATGCAGGCTCATACAACATGCAAGACAGTAACATTTGTCAAAAGTAAATATTTTTTGTTGATTTGATATGTTAAACAATTGCTTTGTGTTCTTTTTTAAAAAATGTTAGTTTTTGGAAAAATATTCAGCCCTGGGAGAAAACAAACAAAAAAAAAATTAGCCCTAAAAGAGTTAAACAGGGTTGCCCAGTTGGCACCCCAGTTCTCACTGGTGGATTCCTGTGTTCTGTCACTCTGGTCCCAATGGAATGAAGGAAACAGCTCTGAATGTGGAGCTAGTCCTTTGCAGGGCCCACATGCGTAAACACTAACATTTACACTCATGCAGATTTTATAACAAGCAAAGTAAAACATAGTACAAAATATTTGATTTTCTTTCCAAGTCCCCGTTATAATATTAATAAAAGCTGGGGTTGATATATTGTATGTCTGAATGTTTTAAATGCTTGTGTGTGCCTCCATGTAGTACTAGGGTGTTGTACCATGTTAGCCATTATGGATGTGGTGAGAAGTTATGCAAAATTACATCTTTTATTGGCTAACTACAAAGATTACAATATGCAAGATGCATTTTGCATGAAGAAGGGGCCAGAGTTGCCTTGAAAGCTTGCATAATCTTTGTGGTTAGCCAATAAATGGTGCCTCCATGGTAAAATAAAAAGCACAATGTATGCACTCCACAGATGGTACCTCTGAAAAGGCAAATGCTATTTAATCCCAGGATGTTGTTTAACTTTTCATGACATACCTTCAGCCTGGGCCAGGCGCAATTTGAGCTCAGTGGTGGTATTGGTCAGTTCTTGTTTCAGATTAAAGATCTGATCCTGCTGGCTTTTACACCTTCGCTCCAATTCATCAACCTGCCAGAGGCAACAGAGAAAAATCATCTTTGGTATCACAAGTAGATGAGATTCTGGGATATACTAGCAAACAGACTTTGCAGACAGACGTGTACCTTGCTTTTTAGCTGAAGATTCTTCTCATTTGCCACGTGCTGATCTCTCATAAGCTTTCCTTCTCTTAGGATTGCATCCTAAATCAAGAGACAAGTCAACACGCCAACTGAACAACAAACAGGCTGACCACACACTACAATGGTTTAAGGTCCGACAATGTGCGACTGCTCCCAGTTATTTGGCGCGGCGCAGTTCCAACACACATCTCTGCCTGGATGTGAAGCCATTCAATGTCATTTTTGAGCAGTAGGCCTCAAACTCAGCCCTGGGGACCACAAATGGCTGCAGGTTTTTATTCCAAGCAGTTTCACAATGAGCGATTCATTTTACCTTTAAATTGATCTCATTTAATTAACTGATCATTTTTTTTCTCTTCTTATTCTGCAGATTCTAAAAAGCACAGCAGTGGGACTTTTACATTTATAAGATATATTAGAAATATTATACAATGATATAAGAAATATTAGTATTTTTGCTACAGTTTTAATGTTTAATTCTGTTGCTTGTTTACTGGTATGAGTTTGTCAACCAGCAATAAATTACTAAATAAAATAGCCCACCTTTCAGGGAGTGAGTTCCCCCTGAAAAATACGATACTTTTTCTATAGTAAATAAAATACCTAGATATTTTACAAGTGCAAAACTAAAATTAATATTCAACAGTCAGTTCACAGCCTTGGCCACTAGGCCACACTGCCAACAATATAAAGCCTTTGGGGCACAAAATAAAAATAGAAATTGAACAAATGTGACCTTTAAAAGTCTGGTAATTGGCCAAATTGGAATTCTATACTGGGACTCTAAAACAAGGCAGAGGCTGAAATAGTTTGAAGGGAAATTATTAAACACATTTTAAAAGTCTTAGAAAGTTTTTTGTTTTTTTAAGCATAACACATTTGCTGTTAACTATTAGGAAATGTTCACATCTGCAATACAGTATTATAACAATTATTATAGTGTTGAGATATATAAAAACAAATACATTTATTCTGTATTCACAAACGTCTGACTGTGGACATTCTCACTGTAACCCAGATCTTAATTAGCAACCTGCTTACTCCAATTACTGGGGCAGAGCCTACCCGAGTGACACTGGGCACGAGGCAGGAGACAATTCTTCAGCGGCAGCACCAAAGAGCAGACACAACAAAGAACCTCTGAAGTAAAGCGCAATTGGCAAGCACAGCTGATGTCAACAGAAGCCCAACTTTCACTTTGAGGCAGAGAGGTGGAGCGTCGCAAGACAGCAGCTGAATAAATGTAAGCCCCCCAACCCGCTATTTGCTTTTTCAGCTGTTACCACCCCATACCCCCTTCCTTTACCTCCTGTTCTTTTTTTATGTCTCTTGAGTGGCGCTCTTTTTGTTCAGATTTTTCTTGTTTTACTCTGCTGATGATCTCACTGAGGTCATGAGACTTTTGCTCTGACAAAGCCAAGGCAGCCTCAGTCATCTGCAGCCTGTAACAGGAAATGTATTTTTTCATTTAGGCCAAACCTTGTTTGCCATGTGTTAGAACACTCCAAAACATGGGTTTAACATGGCTAACTCAAAGCTTTCAAAGAATAAAAAAAGTTTAAAATAATTTCATCACTGAGCATAAACTAATTGCATGTCTATTCCTGCCAGCAACGTATTAGAAAAGACTGAATTAAAGGGGTTGCATCAGACTATATTTAATAGCTCCTACAATGCACATTTTCAGAAAGATCTGGAAGATGATGATCCGCTGCGGCAACCCCTAAGAAGAAGACAACGACGACAATGCATATTTTCTGCACATATTTATTCCATAGCATCTATCTGTCTGGCCTAGTAATCAAACAAAAATACGTAGGAAATCAAAGTATATTGTGCATATGTGTGTAAAATAGGCTGCTACTGAATATAATAATAGAGCATTAAAAACTAGGTCAGTTTTGGAAGCCAGAGAGAAGTCCATGCCTTTAACCGCAACCCAAGCCACAATGCACCAGACACTTATACCATTATAGGTCTGCAGATGGTGGGCTCATTGGAGGACAGACCTATGTTGCTCCTTCAGGCTGTACCAGGCCAGGTCCTATGGGTAAAGGCCCGAACATTAGGTCTGGCTCCAGAGCACGGCCCCCGTTTCCCTTTTCCAAAGTGGGACCTCAGGGAATACCAAAGACATGCTGGGGGAGATTTGGCAGATGGCCCAACACTAGGCGGAATGACATATACCCTAGAGTCATGAGACTCGTTAAAAATGGTTGTGGACACGGTGCTCGCTTGGACAGATAAATGGTAGAGGAAGTTTAATGTAACACTGTATTATATGAAAAAAGCAGTAAATATACGAGATATAATCATACAACATAGTGAGACCTGAAACCTGAAAATACCCCTAAGGCAGAGGATAAAGGAGTTGTAGTGGACTCACCACTGTTCACATCTAGCCATTAAATATAAGGAACTGATAGGGTTAACGTGATGCTAGGCTACATAACGCACTGTGTCGAGTAGAAATCAAAGGAGGTGACGTTTAATGTGCAGAATGTGGCGCAAGCTCTGTTTTAAATGTGCTTTTATACCTAAATAATCTAATCTAGAATGCACATTGTGCTGGTCTCCATATCATACAGCAATACCACAGAAAGTATAGGGACAAACGACGAGACTGATTCTTGAATTGTGGGGTATGGGTTACAAGGGATAACTGAAGCAGTTAAATATTTTCAATTTGAGCAATAAAATATTAAGGCGTGACCTGATAACATAGCATGTATTTAATTCAGGGTCACAGATGTCCAGCATTTATTCCGGTATCATTAGGCACAGCACAGGAATCGGCCCACTCATGCACACACCCACGGACTAATTTTGCATTGCCAGTCAACCTAACCTGTATGTCTTCGTGGGTGTGGGATGTAAACTGGTGTACCCAGAAGAAAACTCACGTACACAGTTGGATAAATCGCAAACTCTACAGATACTGAATGTGGACAGCATTCAAACCCAGGACGCTTTATCAGTGATGCAGCAGCACTGACTACTGGCATCAGCTATCACTTTGAAATAGGAACACAGGGTTAAAGGTTCCACACAAACATTTGAAAGCATTTATTCACACAAAGAACAACAGATCCATGGCATAAGTTACCAGTTAGCAGTAAGCAGCACTTTGAGGTTTTTCAAATTTGAACCTGACCATTTTAAAATTAAGGTGAATAGATATTGATCACCTACCAGGGGTGTCACATTCCGGTCCAGGAGGGCTGCAGGTTTTCATTCTAACCATCTTCTTTATTAGTGACCAGTTTTAGCTGCTAATTAACTTATATTGCCTTAGTTTAAATTAACTTGACTTGGACGCTTCCTTGTTGTTTCCTTTTCCTTAATTTGCAGCCAAATAATAATGAGACAAAAACAAGCTGCCACATGATCAGCTAACCTGTGCCCATCACACAACATGTGGAAATAAAGAAGGGTGGAGGTCTTGCTCAGGTTGATTTCTCAGATCACACCAACAGTTTGACAAGGTTCTTAGAAAAAAAACCCCAGAAAATCAACAGTCTGCTGTGGCAGAATAAGAGCAGCAACAAGCTGTGGAACTAAATAACGAGTTTAATTAACAGTAAAAATCGGCTTCTCATTAAAAACCTGGCTGGAGTCTGAAGCCCCAATTTAGCTGGTCATTTGTCAGCTCATTTCATGTCTCATTTGTTTGGTTGTCATTTAATGAAGAAAAGAATAAATTCAGAGGACTGCATCCTTAAAAACAGGGCTATCAAAGTGAAAGGAAAAGGAGTTAATTAACAGTGAAACCTGGTCACCGATTAGGAAAAGGGATAGAATCAAAACCTGCAGTCAGTGCGGCTCACCAGGACTGGAGCTGGACACCCGTGACTAGACTGATCTCCATGTTGCAAACAGAGAGCCAACGTGAGCACAAAACTGATGTTGGATGCTAGAAGGAATGGAGTTGGGACGAGCTCATCCGGAGGGATGTAAAGGGGCCATAGTTTTGGAAAGATGAGAATAAACGGTGTTTTGGCAAGTGTAGCACCCACAGCACCTGACAGACAGGGCGATTCATCCTGAACAGGAACACCCCGAGAGGCTCTGGGGTTATTTTTACTTTGTTTATTTTGTGCCGTGTTCTTTTCTTTTTGTATAACTTTTTTCCTAACACTCATTTATTTCTTTTAATAAAATTTTACTTTCAGTATATGTTGACTTTCTTGGTGTTATTCTAAGATTTGGGTTTCTACAACAGCCCCCCCCTTATTGATTACTTCTACATTAATGCTTTCCCTGCTTTATCTTTCAAGTTTATACTGTGACAAACAACCACAGAGACCAATAGCAAGTTTACCTTGAATACACCAAGTTATCTATGCATAAAAGCGAGTTTATTTGCTTGACTATCAGGGTTTTTTTAATCATCTTTCAAATGCCATCTTTGTTTTAAAGACTGAAGATGATGCTAAAAAGTCAACATGTCCTGAAAACGTCCTCACTCTTTTCTTAATAGGGGAATCACGATGACTCACTGCCTTCACTTACTATTGAGCTATGCCATGAAATCTTTATATTTCACAAGCTCCCAGGCACATTGAAGTGTATACAAAAAGCACTGCGCCTATAAAGATTTATACTGCACACGTTTCATGTCATTTCAAGCTCAAATTCAATTGATTTTGAACTATTAAATTTCTTTCACAAATTTCAAATCATATAACTAAAATCGACAATACTACTTAATTAGACTTTACTTTTTAAAATGAAAAGTAAAAAAAAAAAATTATGTAAAATAATTATGTAGTAACATTTATCTATTTAAATATAACCTCACTTTGCTCGGAGAGAATTCACAGCAGAACTTCTTTCATTCAGGGCTTCTTGAAGCTGGCCAACCCGTGCTGCACATGTTCTGGTTTAAAAATAAATAGTTCAATAAATAACAAATATGAGAGCAGTAAACAGCAGCTTTGGGCTTTAGGAATCACAGAATATAAGCCATTCAGTTTTAAAGATCACACAAAGTTTTCTTGGGGATTTTCTTTGTTTGCCAATGAGCAGATTTATCAAGCATATATTAATGGAGGCCATTCTGTAATTCACAAGGAGAACGGGGTCATGCCAACTTAGAAATGTTAAATCCTACATTTCAAATTATACATTTTATTTTTCACAAGAGTGACATACAAGAGTACACCTTTATGCACTTACTGTATCATACAATAAAATAAATCATTTTCATTAATGGTGCAGTTTTAAGATTGTGTAACACCTGCTTATGAAGCCTGCTCATAAAAGTGTGAAGTCATTTATAACTTTTTATAAATTTATGCTATTTTTCTTCCAGCCATATACTTGTCCTTTCTTATAATTTCTGAATATTTGCTAGTGATTAGTAGTTTTAAACTACACTGTTTGATAAAAACCTGTTGCCTTTGATTGTAATCACCACCTTGGTCATACAGTTTGAACTCCGATGTATTAGAGCTACCTCAATCATAATTTCATTGCAATAAAGTAAAAAACACGTTCTTTCATTTTTATGTGATGATTGTCTTCCAAAGACCAGTCTTCCCATCCCATCTACAACATCAACAACTCCTACCTCACGTCTACCACTGACCATCAGTATGGGGTATCCTAAATTAAGGAGACAACTGAGAAAGTGACCCAGAGGACCAGATGGAGTCAGCCTTTACGTTCTTACTGTGCTGAACACCTTTGTGATACACACTGTCATCTGCTCAGTCTCCATAAAGTGTCACTGCTGTGTAAAACATCCTGCAGAGTTCCTGGTCCAAAGAAGGCACCTAATGGCTACAGACCAATGGCACTTGCGTCTCATATCATGAAGACCTCTGAGAGGCTGGTCCTGGACAATAGGAGTCCTCTTGTGGTAGACCACCTAGATCCACTGCAGTCTGCCATTCAGACAAAGCATGGAATGGAGGATACAATTATCTATCGGCTCCACAAGACTTACTCTCACCTGGACCAAGCTGGCAGAACAGTGAGGATTAAGTTTCTTGATTTCTACAGAGCCTTCAGTATTATTCAGCTCTCTCTTTTAAGGGGTGCGCTCAGAGATACACAGGTAGATGAGCCTCGTGTGTCCCAGGTAGTGGACCACAGTTTGTGAGATTCGAGAACTGTTTCTGATGTGGATGCAAGCAACACTGGAGCACCACCAGGAACAGTCCTGTCTCCCACTTTTCTTTACACTGTACACCTCAGATTATAAATATGACACCAGGTTGTGTCATTTGCAGAAATTCTCAGATGATTCTGCATTTATGAGATTTACTGATAAATTGAGAAAATACAAAATATAGGAGTCAGCTGGAAAACTCTGTTTGTTGGTCTTGAATGTATTGTCTGGGACTTAACATCAGCAAAGCCAATGAACCAATTACTCCTTTTCATTACACCAAAGAGCCTCTATGTGCGGACCCCATTCAAGGGGTGGATGTAGAGGTGGTGGGCTCCAGCATACACTGCACTATGAACATGATGAAGTAATGAAGAAAACTTGTATCTAAAATGTGTAATGGCAGAGATACAACTGGTTCCTTCAGGGTTTAGAATAACCACTTAAATGACTAACCATATCAGAATCTCAAATAGTTCTATCATGAAGAGTTTGTTAGTTCTAAATACATACCCACTTAATTATATAAAAAACAAACAAAAAAAAAAAAAAAAAACTTAATAACCAGTCAAAGAAAACTTGTGCATAGGAAAACAACCAATTCTTGGCTTTAAAATGTACAAAGATGGGTACAGATGTTTACTGAATGAAGTATTTACGGTCCATTATATCTGCATATAATAAAGATGACAAAGTATGAACCATCATTTTAATGCTGTTAAGAGCCGACGAGCACGGTTTGAAAAAGCACTCATAATATAAATCACAGACCTGCTACTCCTGCTCATGTCATCTCGCTGTTTATCAATGATTTCCATTAGATTCAAGAACTGCAAAGGATACATAAGCATACAAACCAAAGTCAGTGACTTGTGTTCACATTCTATCATTGCTCTTCTTTCTTGTAGTAGTATGGCTGCATTTACATTACTTATTACTTAAGTGATCAGATTCCTATTTTCTCCACATACTTGACACAGACTGGTTTTAGATGTAATCTCCTAAAACAAAAACATATCTGACTTTTTCGGATCGGATATGGGCTGCTTGTGTATGTGGCACTGAACTGATCACCCACGTTTGATCAGATTTTAAGTCATATTGTATTTTTGCTCAAGAACATTTTTGTGCAAATAAGCTAAATACGTATAGTCTAAACACTTAAGCCACATTTAGACCTTGTGAACATTATGGACATCAGCTTGGATTTCTTCACCAATTGAGGCGTTAAGACCTAGTAGTGTAAATACGTCCTTATGTTTGTGCCACATCATCAAAAAACAGGCATTCAGCCAAAGATGGCAAACAACAAAGCATCTCGAGTAATGACAGCAGGGCACACTTACCTTACCACAAGTCAGAACTTCAAAGATCTCCCTGAACAGACTGGACTTCTACGCTTACAGGGTCGTTAATGTCACAATGCTCACATCACTCCTGTCCTCTATGATTTACATTGGTTACCAGTTTCTTCAAGAATGAAATATAAAATTCTTATTCTTCTCACCCTTAAAGTCCTTCATGGGTTAGCCCCTCATTATTTGTCGGAGCTGCTGCTTCCTTACACCTCTTGCCCGTGCATTAAGATCATCGGACGCTAAGTTACTCACTGCACCTAAATACAGGTTAATAACTATGGGTGGCAGAGCTTTCAGTGTGATAACTCCTAAAATTTGGAATTCTCTCCCTCTAAGCCTTCGCGAGGAAAAATCTATTAATTTCAAGCTACTGTTAAAAGCACATCTTTTCAATGAGTATTATTTTTTTTGTGTATGTAATTTCTACTGTTTTGTTAATGTGTGTATTGAATTGTAAAATGTCCTTGAGTGTATGAAAGGCGCTACAAAAATAAAACTTATTATTACTACATGTACAGAGTACAGTGAAAGTCTTACATGCATGAGCTAATGTATTGGTAACTGATTCGCATTCAGGTCAGCTCAGCTGGCCAAGCCAGTGTAGTTAATGAAGACCAGCCATCCACGGTAAACGTTTAAGGACAGATCACGCCAGTTTCTGCCCTCAGTACACCCGTGAACGTGTACTCCAAGTAGCCCGATAGAATAAAATCAATGCAAGCTCTGCCGGGTGCAGATGAGCCTAAAACAGAATATGCAAAACAAACAAAGCTCAGCTAGTGAAGTTCTTACTTGTTTTCCTTTTTCATCTTTCAAACTTTGAATCTCCCGGCTGAGCACATGTGTCCTGCTTTGGCTCTCCTTAACTACACACTGACGTTCAGAGTTGTGGCGAATAGATTGCTCTACAAAAGAAAGGAAAAAAAAAAAAAAAAAGGTATTAAAGTCTCATTTCTAACTTTATACCTGAAAATCATAAAAAAAAAAAAAAAAAAAAAAAAAAAAAAAAAAAAAAAACCTGAAAACCAGAAAAAGAGTCCATAATATTGACCATTTGCTGTCAGAACTGTTCATATTGCTTTTTGAGCTTACATTCCACCCAAACCCTCACTTCTCATATCAGACACACCCTAAATTATTTCCCCAGCTACGCTCCTTCTCAAAATTAGCATTCAGCATGAACAGCGAGTTTGCATTTCAGCTACTGCAGCTTACACGAGAACGGACAAGGAGAACAGAAGGCATTTGGAAAATGTAACATACTTAAGGGCATTCATACGGCTGAGCGCAATAAACTTTAACAACAGAAGGCAATTCAACCCGTCCAGAGTGTCTGGTCGGTGAACTAGTCAAGTCTTTTGTGATATCTCATCCAGATCCTTTTTAAAGCGATTCAGGGTCACTGCTTCAAACACCTGACCCGGTAGCTTGTCAGATGACATTATATTTTAATAAATTAAGCCAATATTATTGACTATCCTTGAAATTCTGTACTCGGTCCAAATCGTATTCGTTTTTAACTCATCTGGTTAAGGCAGAGAGGAAAACCCCTGTGGGCTGTCACTTTTGGTGGGAATTGCTTACTCAAGTGGGCTCTGAGAGAAGAAAACAAAATGGGTCCAAAATAGCATAGATATGACATGCGTGACTAAGGTTTTTTAATTTATACATAATAAACTTGTACAGTTATGTTATTGTAAAATAAATACAATTACTGTATTATTATTTTCTGCATTTATTGTTATCTTTTTTTCCCATACCAGTAATGGCGCACTGCTATAACGATAACGTGCAGTGAATACACTTGACATAAGCATTTCTAGTTTTCAGACTCTTTCTCTGTACGTTTACCATTCGTTTACTCAGAGGTTGATGCGCTTGCTGCTTTCTGAGCAGATCTTTTCTCCACCCTAGTGGCCCACTTCTCTTCTTTCTTTGGCATCTTTTCATGTTAAAACTGATTAAGTCAGAGTTTGTGTTGCAATCACTTAGTACGTTTCCTTTAATTTTTCACTTAAACTGACACTTAAGTCTTCGATCTGCCTTAAGAATGATTTAAGATAAGAAGAGGGAAGTGTCAGCGAAGGTGGTAGCAATGAGAATGGCGCCCGTACACATGCGCCACACAGCCACCCTGCTGCATAAAAATAAGAGTAATAAAAATCACCACCCCGAAAGCGGACAGTAGACGTCACGTAGTATACGTGTACCGAATTTCAGGTCAATAGGTCAAATGGTTTGCGAGCGACAGGTGATTTAAAATCCTGGACAGACAAAACGTACAGCCACGGTAGCGTATTATATAAGAAGACTTTTCAACTCTCATTCTTGTTAGCACCATAATGGTCTCTGCTTTGACAAAAGATCTCAACACTTGTCATGCCAATAAAGCTGCTCTGAACTGAACTGAACTGCAAGGGAACATGAGCCTGTATTGGCTACTACTTTAACATTCACCCTGCCAGCATTCATAGAAGTTTTCCCTTTTCCCAGGCAATACCTAACAGGAGTATATGCTAAGAGACTGTCTCTCTATTATAAAAAAAAAAAAATCTTGCGACGATACGAGACTTTTTTCCTGCAATGAGACGTGATCTTTTGCAGAGAGACTCTTTCACTTCCTGCGAGACAGACAAGTCACGTCATACTTACAACCTTTGGAATCAAGTCCCATGATGCACATGCAGAGCAGGTTAGAGATAATGGAAGTAGGAAAATTCAAAAGTCTCAAAAAATGAGAATAAAGATTGCATTAGCGCAACAAACTGAAATAACAGAACAGCAAAGAAAGATTGAATATTCGGGTACAGGCTTTTAAACGTTCAAAGTGTCGCATGAAATGCAGATCATGTAGCACGGCAGCAGCAGCAGCAAGCCAGCAGCTGATCGAGCAAAGAGGAGGTTAAAAACAAACAAACAAAAATCTCAGAAAGTTATCTGTCCCATTGTATCACCGTTTAAGAGGGGTTTCAGAGGAGCAGCCGCGTCTCCTTGGGGTGCGTTCAGCCCCCCCTCTTCACAATGCCGTGGGGGGTGGGTAGAGGGGTTGGCGAGTGAAGAGGGCAGAGTAAAGCCTCCTAGTTTAATAAAAGATGGAGTATACAGGGTGTGTCTAAAGTGTGGACACATAGGAAATAGCAATATTTATATTTTTTTTTTTTTGCCCCACAGATTAAATGCAAGTTTGTCAAAAAAACAGAAAGAATTGACCTTAGCCCCCTTGACTTCTTTTTCTGGGGTATGCTAAAGGAGAAGGTATACTCAATAAAAAAAATTAAAGATACGAGACATCAGAGGGAACGCATCATAAACAGATGGAAATGTGGAGTTACCGCATCAGGTTCACGTGACTCTCGCAAAGCGCATCGAACTTTGCATCACAAATGGTGGATATTACATTGAAGAGGTTATTATTTCATATGTCAATTAAATAAAATGTTCATATTTTTTATTGAAAATATGCATTTTGCCTATGTGTCCAGACTTTAGGGACACCCTGTACATTTACTATTTATTTCATGATTGTATTTTGCAGTTGTTGGTTATTTTCTGGCTAAGTTGTGGTTTTGAGGCAGCACTGTGAACTGAATGACCCTTCTACAGCGCCACTCTCAGCAATGAACCTGGTCCATTTGTTGAGCTAAAGCCCTCATTGGATAAAGTAAAAGCTAAAGAACAAACATCCTCAAAGCTTCTCGTCAACAAACAAGACACTAAATTCAGGCAGTGGATTTCATTTTATTCCAGTGAAACTCATTACAAACACCACAGCTTCCTGCATTTCTTCAGTATCAGGATTCTATACATACTAAAAGTACTGGGAAGTGTTACCTACTTTCTGTTTCTAATGAAGCATAAAACATCTCAAATGACAACATTTTAACAAAGGATTGGTCACGAATAACCATTCTTTTGAACCAAAGGAAAACGCTGAAAGAAGCCCCCAATTAACCCACACCGTCAGCCTTACCGACTGCTTTAAGTGTATCGCTGGCGATGTTGTTTCCGGCCATCTCTAGTTCAAAGAGGGTCTTGTTCTGCTGCAGAGCTTCTAGTAATGAACGTCCTCCTAGAAGTCCAATGTTATTCCAGCGAATATCTACACAAAACGGGAGGAAAAAAAATGGCCCAGCATTTTTAGCTTGTATAAATGCAGACTTGCTAAAGAACAGCTTCATTACAGTGAAGAAAGTGGAGTTTATTTCCATGGATGAACACACTCAAAAGGGCCTATTGAATACTCCATACAGAAACACCCGATTGGGATGGTCTCAGAGTGACTTTAATGAGAATACAACTACCTAAGAGTGCATGAGTAAGATGTGCCCCCCCCCCCCTTTTTAATACAGGCTTGCAAAATTTTGTCAATTACATGAACTTGGGGCTTTTCTTATGAGCACAAGGCAAGCTATTCTAGTTTTAAGGAAGTGGGCTCATTTACACAGCTACAAATACATTTTTAAAAATACAATGCACTGATTTAGAAAGTGGCACAGCCCCTAACTGCACTGGGCATCGCTCAAGTTAATACAATAGTAATGGCCTTTTGCCTCTACGTTTTAGATTCAGTTTCATTAGAACAACTCATGATGTTTATCAAAGTAGCAAAGCTGTAAATTTCAATTCTATGTATGAATATGAATTACACAGGCGTTTGTGCCAAGGCCTCAACGTTCCAGATTTCTGAATTCAAGTTCCAGCTGTGGCATTTCTTGCATGGGTTTTTCTCTACATGCCAAAGACATGCGAGTCACATTGAGTGAAAACTATGAATTGGCACGATATGACACTCTGGGTGGGTCTGAATGTGCACAGCACAGGGTCGACTCCTGCTCTGCAGTGCATGAAGCCCCTGTGAACTTGAACAGGACCGCGAAGGCTTGATGATGGATGGATGCCTATCTTATAGCAAATTGTGCTTGCAAAAAATCTGCAAGAATAAAAATGTTAATGAAATGATGACAAGGAAGAGACGAACATCACACGTTACAGTAACAAAGCAGATTATTTGAATAAGTAGTGTCTTGTGAGAGTCAATATTAGAATAGTCACATGATTAGTATGAGATGTTATTATAGTCACAACAGCATAAATATTTACAATACAAAGTGTAACATGAACAGGTTAACAGATCAAACTGGATAAGAAGGGAAATGCAGGGCACATGTAAGGCAGTATGTGTGAAGTCCATCCATCATCCAACCTGCTATATTCTAACTACAGGGTCACGGGGGTCTGCTGCAGCCAATCCCAGCCAACACAGGGCGCAAGGCAGGAAACAAACCCCCGGGTGCCAGACCACCACAGTATGTGTGAAGAGTCTATAATAATTGTTGGAAAATGCAATCAATTGCCTAAACGTTATTGTCAGTGAAAATACTCCTCTGTGTGTAACCCACAAGTAGCTGAACATTTAACCCGGGTTTTGACGTAACTCTGGAAAATGTAGTGTACAACTGGCCATGGGTAAAAACAGGGCCTGGCAAATAAACTCCAGACGTTATTAAACTTTTGTTCTTGTGACCTGGCGATAGTCACACAATATGCTAAATGAACGGGGTATTGCCTACGCCGTAATATAAAGGGAATATCTTGTTTTGACTTGTCAGTGTTATGGAATCCCTGTAGTTTTTCCCGTCATAATGTTTCTTGTTGTCTGGCAGTTTGCTGCTGCTCTTCAGAAAGTTTGTGTGTGTAATTTATTTTTCGTTCACTGTTGAGGTGCAAGACTTACTGCCACTGATCTTTGGGTAATGTCATTTTGTGGTTTTGTCATACGTTGTCTTTGTTGTTCTAAGGCAAGGGTGTCTAATTCCAGTCCTGGTGGGCCAAGGTAGCTGCAGGTTTTCATTCTAACCCTTTTCCTAATCAGTGACCAGTTTTCACTGCTAATTAACTTCTTTTCCCTTCATTTTAATTGCCCCATTTTTAAGGATTCAGTCCTCTGAATTGTTTCGTTTCTTCATTTAATGGCAGCCAAACAGAAATGACACGTGAAACGAGCCGACAGATGAGCAGCTAAACTGGAATGTCAAACTCCAGCCAATTTCACTCCAATCACTTTCTTAATGAGAAGCCAATTCCTGCTGTTCATTAAAGCCGTTATTGAATATCAGGACTTGTCACTGCGGTCATTCTGACACAGCAGTCTGTTGATTTTCTGTTTTTTCTAAGACCACTGTCAAGATGTTTTGGTGACCTGAGCTGACCGACATGACCGAGACCTTCACCTTTCTTTATTTTCAGGTTAGCTGGTCATGTGGTGACTTCTTTGTATCTCATTATTGTTTGGCTGCTCATTAAGGAAAAAGAACAACTAAGGAGTCTGAGTCACGTCAATTAAAACGAATGCAAAACAAGTGGCTCACTAATTAAGAAGATGCTTAGAATCTTCTTTCGGCTGCTCCCGTTAGGGGTTGCCACAGCAGATCATCCAAAATTGTTGTCCGCATATTGATTTGGCAAAATTTTACACCGGATGCCCTTCCTGACATAACCCTTCCCATTTATCCGGGCTTGGGACCGGCACTGAGAAACACACTGGTTTGTGCATCCCCTGTGGATGGTTAGAATGAAAACCTGAATCCACTGTGGCCCACCAGGACTGGAGTTGGACACCACTGTTCTAAGGATCTTACTGTGCTGGTTGGTCTGGCGTGATGTCGATGTTTCTGCTTCTATGCGATGGTGCGAGTATGTAGGCTGGTGAAACATTTTCTGTTGGTCACCACTAGGCTGTATGTGCCTTTTCATTTTATCAGGAGGCTTACATTGAAGTGAAGGAAAAAGGTGGAGTAAAATGGCAGTGTCATACTGCAGTTTCAGTCAGTAACAAAGTGTGCACCGAATACACAGTCAAATACAACACTCGATAACTGGTCACATTGAAGAACTGAAGACTTGAAGAGAAGCCTAAGACCAAAACTCTGCCAAGAACACGGATTCCTCACTATTGTTGTGGAGGGATAGAGTAGTTGTGGCAACCATTGTTTATATCGAGCATGGACGGACACCAGCAAAATAATTTAAGGATCTGAAATCTACAAGAGTCAATCTGATTTTCTCTTCTTAGTCATTGAGGATTTCAAAAGCTTTCAGACACTGCTAGGCACAATATGCCTCTTGCACATCTCTTTTATTAAACATTCAACACAAACCACACCACAATATTTACCACTTGCCGTCCAGTAATTAACACCATCTCCTCACCAAGCCTCATACAACGACTTTACTTCTGCACCGTTTTCTTTGAAACAATTCAACACGGTCAGTCATTTCCTGCTCTTGTTTCACTTGGACTCCAACGCATTTCTACAACTTTTCAATGAGCAGGGGATAACTGGAAGAAGTAGAAGGAGGTTGATGGTAGCAACAACACAAACAGAAATATCTGAGATCACCGTTGAGTGTAGCCCAGAATCCAGAATCTGCTTGATGTGACCATATTCAACAAGAACACAGAGCGGTTCACAGATTCACACAAACGCCAAGACCCTGTCACACTGCAAAATTTTTACTCATAGCCTTCATGAACATAAGCTGGGGTCGGTCACAGTGCACTCATCTGGCTACCAGTTGTGTAATGTGATGTCCCCAGCAACTCGGCCTGACCAGTGTATGACTTCACTAACAAAATCAAACAGCTCTGATTTTGTCACTAACTGCAGATGTGGGTATAAGAGCGGACAACCAATGAGTGTTTAGATAATAGCAAAATACATAAAATGTGGTTGAAATGAAAGAAGAAAAAGGGAGTGTTTTGGACTGTGCAAGCAGAAGAGGGGTTTGTCTATGCAGTGTCTTGTGTGTCTCATACCAGAACAGAATAGGAAAAGGATGAGTGGAGACTTGCAAAATATTTGCCCAGTCACCAGTGCTATCAAGTACCACATCGATACAGTGATATTTTGGAAACCTTAAACTGTGCTTAGATGTCATAGGGTAATCATGTAATCTATGTTTTCTACTTGTGTAAGATGATATCCTCAAGGTGAGGAGATCCAGCAAGTGTTTCTCCGATGAGAAGTTGTGTAATGCATTGCTGGCCTTCAAGTTTTTCTTTACACAGAGAACCATCGACACATTGAACAAAGTATCAAATACGTTGGTTAGTAGTACTACTTTAGGGCCTTTCAAAACTTGACTCAATGTTATTCTGGAAAAAATTAGACAAATAGGACTGGTGAGCTTTATTGGGGTGAATGGCCTGCTCTCGTCAAAATCGTTTCTAATGCTCTAAAACTTCTTCCAACAGAACTATTCTAACGTACACCCTACCTGTAAATTCTCTCAAAAGGCCATAAGTGGACTGTTAATTACATCACTCCAGACCAAGACCAGCCTAGGACTTTAAACTCACCGAGCCCTTGGAGCGTATGATTCCTCTTAAGTGCCAACGCCAAATCTCCAGCTCCCTGGTGGTTAATTTGGTTGTTTCGGAGATCTAGCCGTTTAAGAACTTGATTTGAACCCAAGCCCTCACAAAAAAGAGAGAAGGACTCTTCCGATATCCCCAGTGCATTCCACTCTAAAGTCAAGCTGCAAATTAAAATAAAGGAAATCAAAATGCACACAACAAACATACCTGATAATTAATTAGTATTAAACCATTACAGCAAACTGCCATCATTTTTGCATTATTTCGAAAGGAAAAGTGACTTACCACTTAAGTGACTTATTATGTAGTAGTAATTTTCCAAGGGCCTCTGTTCCTGCTGCTCGGATGTTATTACCCTAAAAGGGGGGAAAAGAAAAATTACATATATAAGTTTAGAACCTGACAAATAAAATGTGAAAGTAATTTTGGGGGCTGAAAACTTTTTCTAAACACTATGTGCCGATAGTGTGTTAAAGGTGGCTGGAGTTGCAATCCTGCCAGCAACCCCTAAGTTTTCCCTGCAAGTTGGAGGACCTGCTTGCAGGGCTGGATGCAGATTAAGGTCATACTCGGGATGGAGCAACTGCAGGTTAAGGGCCTAACTAAAAGGAAGAACATCAAACTCTTTAATTTAAAAAAAAAAAAAAAAAAAAAAAAAAAAAAAGCACAGCATTTTAAAGAAGGGAAATCTGAAATCAAAATGAAGACGATAAATACAAGTTTAGGGGAGGCTCCAAAAGTTGTTTTCCACCCTTAGCCACGCTTTCATAAATTACCAAGACGCCGTGTATCTGCTTCTAGGGAGCAGTCAGAGTGCTTTTCTCATTAAGTTCCAGGTGCCCAACTTACCTTCAAGTCCAGAGTTTTCACAGTTGTGTTTGAGCAGAGTCCATGCGCCAGCAGTTTAACACCTGCAAAGGACAGACATATTAAGAGCATCTACTTGCGCATTTAATACCTTACAATAGAACTGCCCCCCCTCAAACTTTTCCAGGCCTCGGTATTTTAATCTACCTTTTGCCTTCAGATTTGTGTCAAGGTAAATTAACTCATTTAAAGAAATCCTCAACTTATAAAACAGAAATTAGTCAATAGGTTTTAGTTCAAACAATTACTTTCTAACTGTGATCAAAAGGCACTCCGTGCCGGATTGTCTCCTGCCTTACACCCAATGCTATCAAGGTATCCACTGTCTCTGCATTAGTGGGGTTTACATAATGAAAAAGTGAAGGTTTTGGGTTGCATTCGCTTATTTGAACAAATCAATCATTGTCTATTGAGGTTTCTTGGATTGGATTATTGAGATTGCTTTTCACCACATCCATTGTCCAGGAGGACACAAAGTCAAATTAAAGCTTAACTGACCTTCATTATGCAATTGCTGACCTTCTCCTTTTAGTAGGCAGACCAAAAGGCTCACCAGAGAACGTTTTTATTTTGTTGTGGTGTGCTCCTGTGACTGCCGGTCATGTAGTATGACATACCCTGTGAATCAATCCAACTAGTCTGAGGTTCACTCAGAGAAAATCAAACATGTGTTGCTTGATGCTGAGACTGGGGATGAACACGCTGTTCCTATAAAGCAGGGTTTCCCAAACCTCGGTCCTGTGGCTGCAGGTTTTTGTTCCAACCAGCTTCTGTTTTTAATTGAACTCCTGGGCTAATTAAGTGAACTGATATTTCCCAAGTTTTGTGTTTAGGGAACAATATACAAATTAGAAAACTAAGTTTGCTAAAAAAAATATATATATATTAAAATGTACCAAGCAGTTACACAGGAATAATGTATTTTTTTTCTTTTTAACAGTATTTTCATCTTGATTTTCATTCTACTTTTCCAGGTGTTCTAATTGTTTAATTAACCCATTATTTACTAATTAGTGAGTCTGATGCTAAAGTAGTTGCAGCCTTTGACTATTCCGTGTTGTTTGCCTGGGTGTCTGATCGGCTCGTTTAAAATTGTCATTAATAAGATACAACGAAGGGGACAAACTGCACAGAGAAAGGGCAAAACAGAATGAAAACAACAAAAGAGAGTTAAGCATTTAAATCAATAGCAAAAGCAGAAATATTTCTAAATGTCTTATAAATGTAAAAATTATGCTGATGTGCTTTTCTGAATGTAGAAGAAGAGAAAAAAAACAAAACAAAAACAAAAAAGCTAATTAAATGAGCTCAGTGCTATCAGGTGTTGTCACAAATTAGGAATCTGGTTGGAACAAAAACCTGCAGTCACAGGGGGTCCCCAGGACCAAGTTTGGGAAACACTGCTATAAAGCATCCGAAACAGCACAGAGTCTGTCAGGCAGTATGTTATTGGCGTGAGCTCGCCATAATCTGGAAATGTGAAACCGTGCTGGAAAGACATGACAGAGCTGTGTAAAGCCATGCGATTTCTAGTCATGTAAATCGGACAGGCGACCAGATCAGCACTTGGCAGTCATCAAGTTTGACATTCCCTCCGACTAGCAGTCGTGTAATGTGCCACTGGCTTTAGGTAAAGTTTTGATGCTTTCATCACTGGTTTTAGAGCAGAATTAAGGCTACATTTAAGCATCACAAAAAGACTTACACAATTTTTGAAACTGAGTTAATAAACGTGCATTAGGGTGGCTGTTCATTTTAATGCCACATAGTAGTTTATTAGAAAAAATTATTTACACAGATGAAAGAAAAAAAAAAAACTCTTCAAACAAAACAGGCTCATCCATCCAATTTATAAAGTACCTGCCCAGTTCATGGCTGTGGGGAGTTGGTTAACACATCATTTCGATTAGTACATTTTAAAAGATAAAGAAAAACGACATTTTAGAAGTGTGGCAAGCAGAACTTTAAAATTCAACATCAGTTTGATCCCATTGCTTTTCTGTATCACATTATACACAACATGTTGGTGTGGCTCTTATTTTGCTTTTTGTAATGTGCGGATCATCACTGATGACACAGTGGCCTTGGGCTTTGTTTATACTACTACTCTATTGTGCAGCAAGGAAACAAAACCATTAAACTGCAGACTCACCATATTTAGAAAATAAGCTTGGCTTCTAAACTGTTGAAATATGAAGAGCACCAAAAAAATAAAAAAAGCTGGATGTACTGTATATGTAAATGAATACGTAATACCAGCTGTGTAAGCCCGTGCTGGTCCTAGAAACTACTGAAATCGGCAGAAAAAAAAAAATTGAAATGTAGAGATGTCAGGTAATTGAAAGGAACTCCTCTGGGCATCTCTCTCCTCGGAGGTTTCGTGTTGCTGACATGCTCGCATCGCTTCTGTTATAAGTGGCTAAGCGACTTTATCTTTCTTCAGAGGTTTAGTTTTGCCAACGTGCTCACATCGCTTGTGTATTAGCGGCAGGAGAAAAAGTAAAAGGGATATCGTTTTGCTGATGTGCTTGCCTTGCTTCTGTATTAGCGACTAACTTTCTTCGAAGGTTCCGTTTTACTGATGTGTTGGCCTCACTTGCGAATCCTCGGAGACAGAGCCCTTACCCCAACTCCACCTCTCACTTCAGGGTCGGACAGACAGACACACACACACACTTCCACGCGTAGACGTTTATATACAAGATAAACAAGACAGACTTTGGATTGGATTTCTTCACTAACTCCAACTAAGGCTGTTGTGTCAATATGGCCTTGTATGGCAGCCTCAGCTTCTTCTCCACCATAATGTTCCGTTTAACATGTACAGATGTTTATCAAAGTAGTATGAGTTTTTACTTTCGTTGCTTGAAAGGTGAAGAAAAAAAGTATCATGTTGTCAATACACACTTAATAAATATGGCTACAAAAACCTAGGGTAAAAGATAGAAGAACGGTAAAATGCGTCAAGGAGGGAGGAGGTCCCTATCTCAACCAATTACAAGCAAATGATGTTTTGTAATGCTAGTGAAACTAACAAACACATTGTGTTAATATTGTACAGTGCTGTGAGTAGTCTGCACTGCCTTCATGATTCTTTGTCTGTAGTCGTTTAGTGCTCACCGACTAAAGGATCAGACCTCAGCTATACAAACGAACAGAACTTCTTTGTCAAGAGTATGTTGCAAACATGCCATCAACTCAAGAATGCATCAGAATGAAAGCGGCATCTCTAATATTTATTACAGCAGGAGGAGGACAATGAAGGAACATTTTCATACCTTCCTCGCTGAGCATACAGTCACTCAGAATGAGCTCGGTAAACAAAATATCATCATGGAGGACTTTGCTGAGCACAGCACAGGTGTCAACAGAGAGACTCTGCGTTGCAAGGTCCAGCTTGCAACTGCCACTTGAGGCCCGAACATCATGGAGCTGGTTGAGAACAGCTTCCTGCGGCTCCAGATCATTTTCCTTACACAGTCGAAGGTACGTCTTCTTGAAGTCCTCCATCGTCCACCTTTTAAACAAGAGCAGTACAGAGACAAGTGACGGAAAGGCAAACATGTTTGATCTTGATTTGCTTTTAATTTCTTTGTGTTAATTTGCTTTTGGTTAGCACAGCGACACAGTAGTTAGTGCCAATATCTCACTGTTCCAGTGATCTGGATTTAAACACAAGGTCAGCTCATCAATGTGTGGAGTTCTCCATTTCCCTGTTAAAAGAAGACATGGGGTACAGCCCGTACCACCTTTCTGCCTTCCTTTTGACCTCTGGGCTCACGTAGAGTCCTCTCTTTTTCTTGTGTCTTGTGGTTTTCAATTCTGTTGTTGCTTTTGGATTTTTTGCCTGTTGTGTTCTTTTGCTATTTTTTTGGCTGGGTTTTGATTTCGCTGCTAAGCACCTCTGCTGTTCCATAAAAGACCTCTCTCTACATTTGCCAATTTGGATTACACACCAATTTGGACAAATATTCTTATACCTTTCTATCGTGTCCACTTTAACAAAATTAATTTGGAATGCACACCTAGTCGTGTTTCACAAAATGGTGTGCTGGCAGTATATATATATCACTAGTTTTCAGTTCTAGTAACTTGGCTTACTTTCTTGAATCGGTGTAACAATGTCTTATGTTTTGTACTTTCCTGCTACAAACAAATTTCCTTCAGGAATAATAAAGTCTATAATACAAATTCTTTTGTAAGTCACTTTGGAAAAATCGACTGGTAAGTGAGTAAGTATAAATGAGACAACTCTGAGAACTACTAAATATATGTTACCGAAATCAACCAAACTGAACTAATACACACAATGTACAAAATGTCAGTCAGAAATGGCGTGTGTGGCCACATTGAAGAGATGAGATACATTGCTTAATGCACTTACTTAGCTTTATATTTTGTGTAGATTATATAATCTGTGTTTTCGCTTTCGTTCTTTTGTTGGTCAAATGTATTTCAAATAACGCCTTATACTACAGGGTTACCGCCTAGGCACACTGGACATACAGTACACCATGTTTCACAGCCCTAAAAATCCCACGGGTCCATCAAAACACTTCGAGGCGACCCCTTCAACAGTTGCACCATGTGAAGTCTCCTTACCTTGGAAGTCATCCACGGTCACTTTAGTAGCACACTCCAGAATCAAAGCCGCACTATGTTCATCCTCACTAGTTTTAAGGAAAATGTCTAATAGAGAAAAAACAAAAATGAAAAGCGGTTAACAGATCTGCAATGTCTTCACCCTGAAGTCTAACGGATTATCCACAATGGAGTTAATGTCTGCGCCTCAGTAAAAAGCTATGTGAACTTTATCTCGCACAAAAAGGAAACAAAAATCAGTGCTGCTCTACTGTTCAAGCAACTACGGCTGAATATTCCCAAGAAAAATAAACAAAGAAAAGCTTTCGCTTTACTATCGCTGCAAACTTTAACGTTTCAAAGGCTCCTTGTAACCGATAATCCTAAAGCGCACACGTTTCGGTCTTTTGTAAATTCCTGACAGCGCCATCACTATTCTGTCAAAAAAGTGCAAAATGGAAAGCGTCTTGCAGACCATACGCCGTTAACAATTAAACACGACTTACCACGAACTGCACACGAATGCACGCCACGCTGTGTTTCGCATGACTGCTATCGGCTTCTAACAATTTAATAAAAAGCTTTTTCGATTTTACCACCCTGCTCGAGTGTGCATTTCAGTTACTGCCGTTACCACTGACTCGCAGAGGAGCCGTCATAAAAGTAACCAGGAAAAGAAATGCATTTTGGGAATCGTAGTTCTCTTCTAACAACTGAGCGGAAATCTAACTGCTGTAAAACGACAATACCCGTATGTCAATGCGAAGTTTATTAAGAAAAGGTCACGTGGCTTTGGGGACGTATCAGGATTCACGTTTCACTTTCTCACCAAGCAGAATATTTTGGTAAACCTCTAAACCAGGGGTGTCGAACTCCTGGCCTGGGGGGCCGCTGTGGCTGCAGGTTTTCATTCTAACCCTTTTCCTAATCAGTGACCACTTTTCACTGCTATTTAACTCCTTTTCTCTTCATTTTAATAGCCCCATTTTTAAGGATTCAATCCTCTGAATGTATTCCTTTCTTCATTAAATGACAGCCAAACAGAAATGAGATGTGAAACGAGCCGACACATGACCAGCTAAGCTGGGATTTCAAACTTCAACCAATCTCTTAATGAGATGCTGATTCTTGCTGTTAATTAAACCTGTTATTTAATTCCATGACTTGTTGCTGCTCTCATTCTGCCATAGCAAAGATTTCCAAAACTGTTGATTTTTCTGTTTTTTCTAAGAACACCGTCACAATGGTTTGGTGACCTGAGAGATCAACCTTACTGAGACCTTCACGTTTCTTTATTTTCAGATACTGTGTGATGGGCACAGGGGAGCTGGTCAAGTGGCGCCTCGTTTTGTGTCTCATTGTTTGGCTGCTAATTAAGAAAAAAGTGACGACTAAGGGGCAGGAGTCAAGTTAATTAAAACTAAGGCAAAAGAAGTTAATTAGCAGAAAAAACAGGTCACTAATGAAGAAGGTTAGAATGAAAACCTGCAGCCACTGCAGCCCTCCAGGACTGGAGTTCGACACCCGTGCCCTAAACCGTTTACCTATATATATTTGAGGTTGTTATATATTTAATGAACAAATACATTTTTTTCCACCTGTTCTGATGACTTGGCAGTGACATTCATGTCTCTGGTGACTCTTCCTATGAAGTCAGTAGACGGATTGGGAGAGCATGGGGGGGTCATGAGGTCGCTGGAAAGGGGTATGTGCCGCTCTCGATATCTATGCAAAAGGACGAAGGTCCAAGTCTTTAGAGTCCTGGTGCTTCCTCTCTTGCTACATGGTTGTGAGACATGGGCTCTATCCAGTGACCTGAGACGAAGACTGGACTCCTTCATGTGTGTCTCTCTGGAAAATCCTTGGGTACCGCTGGTTTGACTTTGTGTTGTTCATGGAGTCCCGAATGAGGTACATGACCTGCATTGTGGGGGAGCATCAGTTACAGCACTACGGCCATGTGGCGCGTTTCCCCGAGGGTGATCCGGCTCGTAAGATCCTCATTGCTGGGGACCCGAGTGGCTGGACCAGGCCAAGGGGTCGCCCACGTAACACCTGGCTGCGGCAGATAGAGGGTCATTTCCGGAGGGTGGGACTGGACTGCGTGTCTGCCTGGGTGGTTGCCAACCGAGATCCCGAGTTGTTTCGTTGTGTAGTGGGTGCGGTAACGCACTGTACCAGAGCATGCTCCCCAACCTGACTTGACTTGTTCTGACGGCTCTATTCATCAACTTTCAGACCGATTGTTTTCCACAACTGAGTCACGGGGATGTCCGTAGCAGCTCACGTTGGAAGTTTAAAGTGTCACTCGTTGCTTTGTGAGAAGCCCACTTCTGAATGAAAATTAAATGAACAATATGCAAATACGTATCATGATCCCTAAACATGCCCTTTAGTGTTTCTGTAAGAGACTCTTAAGCTTCTAGTCCCTGTTCTTTGAGACCCCAGCCCAGCCCTGCCAGTGATTCCTCCCGTACAGCTCTCTATTAATGCTTGTCAAGAGTGTGCCAACGCCAAGGTGGCGATTTATCAGAGATTGAGGACTGAGCCCCTAATAAGTACTGAAGCTGGCGACGTCTCTTGTCCTGTGGGTTAAATGTTGTTAAGTACACAACGCTGGCAGGTAATGATAAAAGCGCTCAAACCAACAGCTCTGATCTTTCGTTTCTTGATTTCTCTTCCATCCTGAGTTGACAAATTCGCATGCGTCCTACCTGAAGTGGAGTCTGGCAAAATTTTGTATTCATTTTTTGCATGTGGGGCACATTCAGGATAGACAGATTTGGATCAGTCGCACAATTATACAAGTGGTCAAAATAAAGAAAACAAAACAGCAAGAAAAGATTCAGGATCGACTCACTTTTAGTTATTGTGTGGAAGTGCTCTTAAAAGTCCTGCGCTTCTTCAGACAAGAGCATATCTACGTCAACAAAAGCATCCAGAAAAACTTTAAATGTGTGAAAATGCTGAATATGCTGTGGTGGGCTGGCGCCCTGCCCGGGGTTTGTTCCTGCCTTGTGCCCTGTGTTGGCTGGGGTTGGCTCCAGCAGACCCCCGTGACCCTGTAGTTAGGATATAGCGGGTTGGATAATGGATGCTGAATATGGCAATGTTAAATAGGGGTCCTGTTTTAAGTGCATTTTTCAGAGACGCCTCTGACCTCTGTTTTTGGGGTTGCCCTCTTAACAGCAACTTAGCCCCCGGGCAAAGTAGTGCGCTGAGGCCCCTGTTTTGATAACAGAAACATTGTGGACCCCTAAGCTCCTGCAGCCCCCCGGCCAGTGCCCATACATTAAGGCTGCCCTGGGTGCGGGGTATAGCTGCGCCACAGGTTAATGGAGTCCCTGACTGTCAAGGTGATTCAAAGCATGTCTAAGCACTGTTGTAAGTCGCTCTGGATAAGAGCGTCTGCTAAATGTTGTAAATGTAAATGTCTTGTGAGCTCCGACTAGAAAAATATTGAAACGAATTAATAAATAAATAAATACACAGAGACAAACAAATGAGCAAACAGAAATACTTTCTGGGGCAGAATGACCTGCTGTTGCCATAGTGATTAACACCACTGCCCGACGGTGGGCCACTCTGGGCTCAGACCCCAGCACAGTCACTTTCATTATGAAGTATGCATGTTCTTCTCATATTTGGTGACAAGCTGCATGCTTGGTGTCACATACACTTGTGGGCACGTGTGACAGTTGTGCCGCCATCCGCTTCCTATAATATTAACAGAATGTGGATGGATGGGTGCAAACAAATGTCATTAACATAGGACCACCAATCACATGTCAGGGTATCACACTGGTGGGCAAGTTAAATCCCATAATTGGTTTTAACACATCCCAGTGGCATCAAAAGACTTGAACAAGGGGTTATTTTTGTATTTTCATTATTATTTTTTGAACTTATTTTCCTTAGCACACCCTTTAATCACAAAATGTTGCAATTACTTTTTGGGATCCCCACTCCTTTATACCACTGAAGTTAAAGTCAAATAGTGGGCTGCTATGGTTTTGATGATGTGGTAGTTTACTTGCACACCCTGCATTACAAGAGAATCATTTTCTTCTCTGTGGAATGGCAGGTGGTGTCATATTTATATCAAGCAGTGAAAATGAATGCTTGATGATTTTACTTGAGTTTATATGGTAGAAATTGTGAGAATTGATTTATCTTTATTTCTTGTATTTTTGTTAACAGCACTAAGGAAGCGTGAATTTCACTGTACTGGGTGTTACAGGACTATAAACTTGACGTGAATAAATAGAACTAAATGGATCAGCGCAGTTTCATCACGGCAGCCAACAGCTCTCTACTATCTTGAGCTAAACCAAACCTATTAAGAGAAGTTCAGTTTAGTTCACCCAGTCCAGCTAAATTATGTTGGAGATAAAACTTGCATTGGACTTTATTTAACTCCTACGTGTACAGTCAATTCGGATTTTTTTAGCCTGCCTTGCGCCCCATGATGCTCGGGTGAGCTTCGTCTCCACGCCCTACGACCTCGCGTTGGATTAAAACCCGTCCATTTGGGTTGTGCTTCAAACGGCAGTGCGGTACTGTCTGTGGGCCACGTATTCCATTTTTAAACCTGCCTCTGCCAGGGTGAGCCCGAGTAAAGCTGCTAAGTAGGCAGGCAGGCAGTCGTTTAGCGGGGTAATAATAATTCTTTGCATTTATATAGCGCTTTTCTCACTACTCAAAGCGCTCAGCAATTGCAGGTTAAGGGCCTTGCTGAAGGGTCCAACAGAGTAGACTCCCTATTGACATTTACGGGATTCGAACCGGCAACCTACCAGGATTTAGCAGTGAAAAGGAAACGCCATATCCAAATTGTTCGAACCAGATATCGTCGATAGGTCTCATGCAGTACTTGAATGATATTTTACTTTTAAAAACAAACAACACTTACCTTAGTGTCCAGCTTTCGCCTCAGTGCCACTTCCCGTTCAGTACAAGCCATTACAAGTTCTTCCAGCCAAGGTGCGAAATTCAGGGATTCTGAGGTGGTTGGAGAGTATCGACTCCTCCCCAACTTGAATTGACCCTTGAAGACCTCTAAATATCAAAATTGTGGTGGGCTATTAAAATATTTTTTTAAAAAAAAATCTATACATTACAGCTTTATAAACTAACTGCTCAGCGTACAGGACAGGCGGGCTGGGCGGGAACGCAGCGTTAGGCGAGCGCTTCATGTGATGGGCGGGGCTAGAAGCGTTAGTAGCAGAAGGCAAGGCGGGACTAGATAGCGGAGTGGCAAAGTTGTGGGCGGGAACTAGATCGCTGAGTGGCAGCTTGGTAGGCGGGGACTAGTTACTACTGCCAGACCAGCGCGTCCTTTGAGAAGCATTGAGATTATTTGAGAGAAGGGCAGTGAGAGACTTTCAGAAAACACGAGATGACATAAGACCCCTGAACAGCCGTTCGTATTTGCCTTTGTCTTACGGACGCTGAAGAGTGTGACGATAAATAAAAAAAAAATACAGGGGTAGCGCAAAATCCGTTAGCCCCTTAGTTAAAAGCAGCTTTTACAGTCCAGTCCGTCCGTCAGCCTCTAGGCGACTTTGCACATACAGTAAACGTTTTCTCGGACATCAAATTAGATGAATCGCGTGCTGCACATGGCCAGTGTGTTGCGATTCCTGGGGAAAACTGCGGTGTCGTTTACATAGTAATACTGGAACATGTTGTGTTTATTTACGTATGTCTGTTCTGTATCGTATGTTACAAAAGAGTGCACGTGCCGTGAGAAAGGTGTTTCCATCACCCTGCCATTCGACCCTTTTGATATTATAAAAGGTGAATAAATGCAGTAAAGACTTTTGCATGCCTCTCATTCGTTATTTCTGCTTGGGTTTGAAGGTGGCAGGTCGCTTGGCGGCAATGGGAAGACGTGGACTGGGAGAACAAGAAGAGGCAGCCCTTTGTAACGAGCCCGCTGCAGTGCCACACTCGCCCGATGGGATGTCCTGCATGGATGACGCGAGTCGCATTTTACAAATTCCCCCTTTTACTGATGAATTAAACATGGATGGATGTTATCTTCGGTATAGTTCGGCTGTGGTGTCTCGTGCCAGTTGCTTGCTTTGATATTTTCTTTTTCTTATCGTGAAGGAGCTCTTTGTTGTCTAATTTCCGAGTTACGCAGATTTCAAGTATCGCGGCCTCTCGCCTGGTGTCTGTGACGTCACGTCACGTGACACACCAGCGTCTCAACATTTTGTTTAACCTACGAGTTTATGATATATTTATTTCTACTTGCAAAAATCAAACATTTTTAATTAAATTAGATTAACTTGCATTTTACTTAATTGAATTTATTTAAATTAAATCATTAAAATCAAACATTCAAAATTGTGGCTGATGTTGTGGTGATCTGCTTAAGGAACCGTTTGGTTTTGGAGGCCAACATCCCCAATGCCGGTAACAGAAAGCGTTGCTGTCTGCTAATCTTGACAGTGCCCACTGGCAGTGGATCCTTGAAATGACGGGCGTCTGGCTTCTGTGGCAAGGTGGCGAACTGGTTCACGACAGGCATGATGAAATGGGGCTGAAGTTGGCTATTTATTTGCCGGTTAATTCAGATTTTCCATTTAGCGCTGCTGTATTTTGCATCATTTAGCCAGCAGGTGTCGCTGAAAACCTATTCTTGAACATAAAATTTAAAATCTGTAAACTGACACATACTGTTGATTGCTATGGCCTCATGTTTTCTGTTTTATGAAAATATATGAGTCCTGGTATACTTTGTTTGCACTTTCTCTGAGTGATGACACTAAGATGTTAAAATGCAGTACACATGTCCTACTATTATATGTAAACTCGCTGTGCAAATTATTAGGGACACCTCTACACCTGCTGATCAATGCAATTATATAATTGGCCCATCATGTGGCAACAGCGCAATGCATAAAATCCTGCAGGTACAGGTCAGGAGCTTCAGTTGATGTTCACATCAGACACCAGAATGGGGAAAAGACTTGATCTCGGTGATTTAGACCGTGGCATGAGTGTTGGTGTCAGATAGGCTGGTTTGAGTATTTCAGTAACTGCTGATCTTCTGGGAGTTCCACACACAACAATCTCTGCAGTTTACTCAGAATGGAGCATCCAGTGAATGGCATTTCTGCAGATGGAAACCCTCCCGAGAACAGCCAGACTGGCTCACCCTGTACAACTGTGGTGATCAGAAAAGCATCTCAGAATACAGAACACTTGAAACCTCGAGGCTGCTGGCCAACAGCAGCAGAAGACCATCTCGAGTTCCACTTCTATCAGACAACAACACAAAAGCTGAGGCTGCAGTGGGCACAGGCCCACCAAAAGTGGACAGCTGCCGACTCGAACAGCGTAAGCTGATCTGGTGAATCTCGGTTTCTGCTGAGACACACAGATATTATGGTCAGAACAACATGGATCCAAGCACTCAGCCTGCTTTGTGTCAGCAGTCCAGTCTGGTGGTGGTGTCACGGTGTGGGGAATGTTTTCTTGGCAGACTTTGGGCCCCATTAATACCAATCAATGATCGCTTGAATGCTATGACCTGTCTGAGGATTGTTGCTGACCTTGTGCATCCCTTCTTGTCCACAATTTCTCCATCTTCTAATGGCTCCTTCCAGCATGAAAACGCACCATGTCACAAAGCAAACTGGTGTCATGAACGTGACAGTGAGGTCAGCGTTCTTCAGTGGCCTTCCCAGTCACCGGATCTGAATCCAATAGAACCCCTTTGGGATGTGGCAGAACGGGAGATTCACAGCATGAATGTGCAGCTGATAAGTCAAGTCACACGGACCAGAACCTGGAAGGAATTTTGTGGAAGCCACACCATGAAGAACTGAGCCTGTTTGACAGCAAAGGGAGGTCCTAGCCAGTGTTAGTATGGCGGTCCAGGGGGCGTATCTGCTGACTTGAAAGACTTTCTGCTCTGTCGTTAAGGACTCACCTCTTCTTCTGTATACACAGGGTCTTGAGTGGCCCCTCCGAATGCGTCCAGAGCAGTGATGCTCAGCTGTTGTTTTCTATAAGCTTCACCCGACGACTTGCAGCTGATGGTGGGATTGATAACAGAGACCCCCGGGGATACCCCCCCCAGTGTGAACTTCAAAAGGGACACTATATATAATTGGCCCCAAGGTACAAACTGTGTTAGTGTTTAAAAACTGATGAAACTTTGTGACTTTTCCTACAGTTTCTCCAATTTAAGAACAGTAAAAAAAAAACATTAAACATCCCATAATTTGTACAGCTTTTTAAAAATGTTTACCTTTGACCTGTTTCAGCCATCCGTTGACATTGATTGAGTTTTTCCACTGCATTTCAAGTATTTTCCATGTTCACAGAGCACTTTTCAATTCAGAAATGCGAAGCCCCCCACTGAAGTGCTCTTGAAAGTCACCCTTGTGCACAGCCGCTTCACATTTTGGACACTGCCGTCTCCTTTCCACCATACACTCGGCTGGATTTTGCTCCCCATTTTAGGGAACTTTGTTCACAACCCATAAAAAAACACAGAATGTCATCTCATCCTGGTGCGGGTCACGTCAGCCCCGATTTCCCAGACCCCAGCCACAGGCTCCTGCTCGTCTTCACCAAGTCCATAGTCAGCCCAGAGATACGATCCCTCCAGCATGTCTTGGGTCTCCAGCCAGTGAGAGGTCCAGGGAAAGCCACCTGAGGGGAATCCTTACAACATGTCCAGACCACCTCAAGTGGCTCCCCTCAATCCGGTGGGAGCAGACACTCTGCACTGAGGCTCTCACCTCTTACGCCTCCGTACCGGAAGGACTGGGGACTCCAGGTGCCCCATGATCTCCTTCCAGCTGCACTTCCGGGTGTGACAGCAGCCCTGCAGAGGAGGACTCGGCTGTTCTCCATATGCTCCCTGGCAGTGGCCTCGGTCTCCAGCAGGGTTGAGCTTCCCTGCTCCTTGGCACTGTAGCAAGCCTAGGGGGGGCTGCCCTCTGTCGTCCCGTCGGAGGTATTGCCCCATGCAAGCTCCTTTCCCCGGTCCTTCTGTTACGGAGATGTGCCGGCCAGGTAATAACCCCAGCAGCCCATTACACACCCTACCAGCCCAGTGTCCCTGGAAGAAGCCTCACTCCGGCCACTTGTAGTCGCACTTTCATTTTTTTAGTTGTTACCCACAGCTCACGAGCAGATCACCCAATAAAGTGACAGCTTTGTCATTGGAGTCACCTCCCTCTTCACCAGGCCAGTGCCGCACAACAGCTGCCTTCACTCCAAGTCTGCTTGTCAGTTTCATGTTCCCTTTTCCCATCGCTTGTGAACAACTTGATTTTCTCCACTAAAGGCCGTTGTCCCTCCTTCATTGGGAAAGAACAACCCACTCCTTTCCACGAAAGACCCAAGGGCCTCCAACTTGGAGATGGTGATCCCCACCCTGAGCCATCACCTAACCACCACCTCACCCTGGGCCATCACCTTGTTGTTGTGTTGGCTCCAGTACATACGGCTAGGTGTTCTGGAGAACTGGTTTGGGACTGAGAGCTGAGACAAAGAACAGTTTACAATGACCCTCATAATGGCACATATTGGAAGGAGAGTTACCCTACGCAGGATGGGATTACCTGGGCTCACTCCTGGCGCCAATCATGAGGAGTGATGTTCACCGGCGGGCACCTGGAGGTAGGGCAACCCACATAACCTGGTGGAGCTTAGCTTAAAACAGTGATGTGGAGCCATCTTGTGATGAAAGGTGAGGGTTGGCTCTGATGCCAGTTTAGTGACAGGCATGAACGGACCTAAATGTCATTTGTTCTAAAAGTTCAGATCATCGGGACAAATGGTTAAGATGGTAATACAAAAAAGTCCACACTGGACGGTGTCAAGAATGGTCCATCTTCAGGGCTCTGATAAATTAAACAATACCACCTCGAACAGACAGGGGGCACCATTACTAATCGCCTCTCCTTTTCCACTTGCAGTTCTGAAGCTCACCAGCTGGAAGGGGTGTGACCCAGTGTCCATACTTGCCCTGAAGCCCCACCCCTTCTGGGCTGGTGGTATAAAAATCCAGAAGCCACCAGAAGTCAACATTCATTGTGGACCATCTGCTGAAGAGAACAGAACATCTGCTCAGCTACTTTGATTTGCTCTATTTTGGCTCACGCCAGTTTTGGACCCATGTGTGCACTTTATTTTCAATCTTTTTGGCACCATCATTAAACAGGGATATCGGCTGGAGCTGAGGAAAAAAGGGTAAGACCAAGTAAGGGTTCATTCAAATAAAAAGGTGGTCTTTCCACTTCTGGTCAGCTCCATTTCGTGTTTCGTGAACGTAAGTCAATATTGAACCACGTCTTGGTGATCATTTTGTTTGGGTTGCCTGCACACACGTGGACACACGGTGTGTCTGTGGTCATTGTGGTAAAGTTTCGACCTCATCAGTTACGTCTGTCTTGTTTTCTAAGGGTAAACAGCGAGCAGTGAGATGTTTCTTATAGGCTGAAACTGTACCAGGGGTTCGAAATCCTCCTCGGTTCATCAGAGTCATGGTATGGACCTGCTCAACGTGGCCATTAATGTTGGACAAGGATGCGGGTGTCCCACTGCTTATTCACTTTTCTGACCATTTTTGAATTTCTTGATCATTTCTGAACACTCTGCCGCGGTAACACACTGTCTCCATATTGTGCAGAAAGTCTTCTATGGATTTCAGCTCCTGCTGTCACTGCAGATCACTGCTGTCCTCTGGTGTGAGTGGAGCAGGCATGTTAACTCTTAGAAAGCAACAAAAGAAGTGGGAATATGGGGGGGTTTCTATAGGTGGGAACAAAATTTGTTTAAACACAGGAAGCGAAGGGTTATGGTGAGAAGAACGAATGAAATGATGTTAGCAGTGGTGTCCAGCAGGGGTCAGTGCTGGGGCCGCTGCTCTTTTTAATATACAGAAACGATCTGGACAAGCATATAATCAATAAGGTGGTTAAGTTTGCAGATGATGCCACCCTAAGTGGAGGGGCAGATGATGTTACAGAGGGACTTGGAGAGATGAAACTGAATGTAAGTAAAGTGTTATGTGTAGGATAAAAGTTAAGACTTGAATACACAGTGGGCGGTCTGAAAGCACACCTCATGAGAAGGACCTGGAAGTCATAGTTGTCTGGTCATTACCTACAGTACATCCAGACTGTGGACAGAAAGGGTCAAGAAAGCTAATAGGGTTATCACAACGTGTGGAGTACAAGTCGAAGGCTTCATAACACAACACTAGTGAGGCCCCACCTGGAGTACTGGGGTCACCTTAGGTCTCCATATTTACAAGAAGGACAAAGCAGCACAAGAGGAAGTCCAGAGGAGAGCGACTAGGCTGCTTAGGACTACGAGGTATGAGAGACTGAAGGAGCTGAGCCTTTTCAGTTGAAGTACAGGGGGGGCTAAGAGGGGACAGGACTGAAGTGTTTGGAATGATGAAAGGGAATTAATAGATGGATCACAGCTGTTACTTTAAACCCGGGGAGACACGGTTTGAGACTTGTCAAGGGCAGAATTTGCCCAAATGTTACAAAGTTTTTCTTCATGCAGACACAGGGAGTACATGACCAAAGATGTGTGGTGGAGAGAAGGACTTCAGGGACCTTCCAGTCTCGACTTGATGTTATTTTGGACAATCGAGGTGAATCGGATGGATGAACTAAACCTAAAAAACTGACCGGAGACAAAGAGTAACCGATAAGAGGTGAATGAGGTCAGCAGCGGAGTGAGTCCCTCTGTCGTGGGTCCGCTACTTCTGCAGATTTATACTAATGACGTTGATTCTACTGTAGTTAGTAAACTTGTGAAATTCGTAGATGATAGTAGAATTGGCGCAATGGCAGACACTGAGCAGGCAGCAAAGGAAAATCCAGAAAGTCCTGAAAAGGCTTCAGAAGTCGGTGAACGCTTGGAAAATGGAGTTTAATGTAAAAAAGGCAAAGTGCTACATGGAGGCAGAAGGAACATCAATGATAAACACAAGAGGGGAGCCACAGGGAGTTTTAGGGGTAGGGTAGGGTAGGGGATATGGCCATGAATGGCATGCTCTGGCACACTTAATCCCATAAATGAAATCTTATTTAAAGGTATATACACCTTCTACCTTTAAGATACCCTTTTCTATTGTTTAAATAGTTCACTCATCAGTTTTCATAAATATCTATAAAATTTAATTCCCTTTGCAGTTAAAATAGAAGGTTCAAATAGAATGCCCCCTATGTTTTCATCGCCTGAAAAGGAAATAAAATGTTAGGTTATGTCATAAAAAGTGTTGAATGTGAACCGAGGGACGTTATGTTCAGGTTACTATAACACACCAGTGAGGTCACATCTGGAGTATTGTGTGCCGCTCCGGTCACCACACAGGTCACGTCTCAGCCAGGAGCCCTGGGTTGGGTTCAGATTCTTGTTTTGCGTTTCTTTACGATTCTCTTTTTTATTGTTAACGCTACTTTTGTCGATTACTGCAGCATTCGTCGTCCTTGTTTATGTATGTAAGCGGTCAGTGTTATGTCCCATGTGTTTCATGGGTGGTCCCCCAAAAGGTGTGGCCATCAGCCAGTCACTGCCTTCCACCCTATCAATCCGGAGGGCCTCCCACCGTTCCTGGTGGCTCATTTCAATCGTGTCTGTGTTAGTGAATCTACTTGTGCCCTTTTCTGTACTTTAAACGTTTGCTGGGTTTTTTGAGCTGGCTCTGGATTTCTGCATTGGGACCTTGTTTGCCTGGATGGCCCTTTTCTTTTAGGCAACTCCATTTTGCCTTTTGTGCTCTACGGAGCTTACTTTTGTTTTTTGAGAGTTTTTTTGGTAATAAGCCATTTTACGAGGTCTGTCCAAAAAAGAAACTAAACTTAAAAAAACCCGAAACATTTATTAATATGTTTACAGCTTAATCAGACTTGCCTCCTTCAAAGTATTCCCCTCCTCTATTTATACATCATTCCCAAAGTTATATTCCATTTCTTGAATGCGTCCTGGAGCTCGTTTTGTGGAATGTCACATTAATCTAATGCGAATTTTCTATTGTTTAAAATCTGCGACTTTTCAGGGTGGATTACAACTTCGGGAACAATAAAGGAGTCCCACTTCATCACCTGCTCTGTTATTTGAATGATCTAAGATCTCCTGACTGACTCTGACACGGTTCGCTCTTTGCTCACCTGTCAGGAGACGCAGCACACATTTTGCTGCAGCACAATGCATCTGTGTAACATGACCTTTTACTGATGCCTACGTCTTCAGCATCTTCATGGACAGTGTGAGGGACAGCTGGTAGCCTGGAAGGACAGGAGTACACAGCTTACACGGGGCCTTCTCTCCTCCCAGGACGCTAGATGGCAGCCAACCCAGACTGGGATTCCCACGTGGGTGCCCACAAGGCATGCCGTGTATTGTAGTCCCCCACAGAACCCAACAGGGCTGTCCCCCAGGGCGAACTGTGAGATTTGAGAGTCCCTACTCTGTAGGGCTCCAACCTCACCTGGAAGTGCTTCAGAGCCCCAGCTTCATATCATCAGAAGTACTTCCGTGGATTGGATAAAAGGGGCTGTTTGCCACAACTCAATGAGCCGGACTCAGGAGGAAGGAGGACAATGCTAGTGTGGACGAGTGGAGGCCGTGACAAAGGAAGAGAGAAGACAGACAAAAGAACAGCATTGCTGTGTGCCTGCTGGGTTTACTGTACTTGTGGCTGTGGTGGGAAACGCTTACCTGAAGCATTTCCTGCAATAAAACTCTTTCATTCATTTTATACTTGGCTCCGAGCCTTTGTGTTGGATGTTTGGGGAGCTGAAGTGCCCCCTGGTGCCCAGAACAGTTAGGTGACGATTTTCTGGAATGAAAGCAAGCACTTTCTGCTCCAGTTATGTGATCGTCTGCCTGATTTGAAAATTGCAAAAGGCCCAGGACACAGGCTCACACTACTGCCACGTACTCTCTGACTAACTGATATGGTGTGATTGAGCAAGTAGTTAGGTTAAAGCTGATGGTCACCGCTACACACCACCAGTATCGTGAGTCTGCCAGCCTGGCTCATTGGCACAAGTTCAGTTTCTTGTTGGACAGGCCTTGTATTTTATAAAGTTATGTGTCAGCCCTTGTTGCTAGCCGGGTTTGAGTATTTTTCTCCTGTAGTGGGCATTTTTGGAAGTGCTTTTTAGGACTTGTGTGCTTTGGGACTCCTAAGTCACAACACCAACTGCATATCAGTACATAACGACAAATCGTACTGTGACAGAGAATTAAACCTGTTTAGTCTCGAGCCGAGGAGACTGCGTGGGGACCTCATCCAAATCTCCAAAATGCTCAAAGGCATTTAATAAAAGAGAGCCAGCAGAATGTTTTCCTGTTTAAGGCTGACCCACATGCTTGAGGACACCTAGTGGAAATCAAGGGGAAGTGCATTTAGGACCGAAGCCGGGAAACACTTCTTTACGCAAAGAGTTGTGGGAATCGGGAACAAACCACCGAGACATGGAGCTGAAGCAGAACCTCCGCCGATCTTAAAGAAGCATCAGGATGAGTTATCGGGACAGCCCGATGGACTGAATGGCCACCTCTGGTTTGTCACATTTCTCATGAGTCTGATGGACTGAACGGAGTTGTAAAACAAGAGACATAAGGGTCGACACTGCGACCACAGACACGCCGTAGTTTCCACAACCCAAACAAACCCATCACAAGAGGGCAGATCATCATCGACTCACCTTGGCATATCATGGCGGGCACGGTGCCTTTCAGTGGAGGCTTTTCTTTTTTCAAAGCCACAGCGGTCAGAAATAACATGGAAAAGCCTGATCATCTTTCAGCGGCTGCTTTATTGATAAAAGCAGGTCGTCCTGGAGCAGGATTACCAAAATAAAAACAAATAAAAACAAAAATAAAGGTGTATCTCTCCATTCAAGTCAAGGAAAATGTAGTCTGTTTTTTTTGTTTGTTTGTTTCTTTTCTTTTTGCAGCATCTAAGGATAAAAGCAGGTTACAGTTCCACTCATATGAGAACCGACAAATACAGTGTTGCTGAAAACTGCGGCTATTTTATTGCATGACAGTCAGTTCCTTACAAACGTCTCACACACTTTTTGCAAGTCTAGGATTCTCATGAGAAACAGTATCAAATACTGAGATTGAAAACATTTGAAAAATACTTTCTGTATAAAACAGACCTCAATCGGGAAACGGGGGCACCGTCTCGCGGCCGATCCTCTGACATTTTTGTAAGGGGGGGCGGTGGGGGGTGGGTTTGTGTGTGTGTGTGCTTCACCGTGAAGAAGAAGGCAAAATTGAGAACACAGTTCAAAGCACCTGGGCACCCACCTCGGCTCGTGCCAGGCAGCCTTCAAGAAATCAACCTTTTTTTAATGCTGCGTGGGAAATGTTTCGTAAAACGCAAAAGAGAGACGTGGCGCCTTTCCAACAGCAGATACGTTTTTACGGTAATAACCGGTATGGCGACCTTGTCGAAACTCCGCCATACCCTCCAGAAGCCTGCAGTCTGTCCTGGTGATGCCGCTGATTTGCTTGAAGGCTGTTTCAACAAGAGGATTGACTGGCATAGCAACCACACACACTGTACTGTACAGCTGGCACCTCTTTAAACTCATGGGTTCATTGTTTAAACTATTCACTTATTTTATATTAATGCACTATTGGCTACTGTTTGTGCTTAAAAAAAAAAAAAAAAAGCATTAAAAAGGTTTCAATAAGAAATGTGTCTTTAGACTCATGGATGCCTCGGAACAGACGGCTCTAAGAAGGACATGAATTGTTTTCTATTTTTTTTTTTTCGTTTTTTTCCTGTTTCCTTTAATCGAAAAAACGCTAAAAATGTCAAATCAGTGAAAAAAGAACCAAAAAAAAAAAATATATATATAATCAAAAACTGAACTCGGATAACCCCACCCCAACCACCCCACCCCGAAAAAAAAAAAAATAAAATAAAAATCACAAAATTTCTACATCCTGCATCAACGTTATGGCCCAATAATTTAAGAAAATATATATGTAGTGTCTCTAAACTTTCATATTGCTTTGTATCTCCTGTCACCCCTGGCTCCCCTGTGCACCCAGGACACGTCCCCATCCAGGACCTGGAAGTCTGTGGGCCCGGGGTGAGGTTGGGGGGGGGTTGGGGGAGGCCTTTTATTTTTTTATGTTCTGGTGGCTGGTGGAGATCCTCTGATGTTCTGCTGGCTTTCTTTGGATGTGTGTGTTCCACCAGTAACCAGGATACAAGATGTAAGCTCCTATGTTTCATGGAAGAAAAACAGTCTGCTTCTTTTTATTTTTTTTTTTGGCAAATGTGGAGAGTGTCTGTCTGATGATGATGATGATGGTGATCGATCGATCGAGATTATTATTGATGATATTCGAATTATTGTTGTTGTTATTATTATTATTCATTTCCTTCTAATTCAGTGTTCAGCATCTGTCTTCTCAAAAGAGAAGCTATGAAGAGTCAGGAGCTTTGGGTTAGGGGAGATCTGCGTGGCTTCTGGCAGCAAGGCCTCCCCTCCCAGGTCCAAGGAGTCCTTTGAATCGCAGGAGGGGGCGCGTCTCCTAAGACAGGTGTCTCTACTGGGTAAGGGGGAGAGGCCAGAGTGAAAATTGGGCAGCACCAGTGGGTCCTGGCACTCGGGAGGGTCTATGGAAATGCAAGGGGGGCTCATTTTTTTCTTCCGCCTCGGCGAAGGCTGCTGAAAGCTTTCCGCCCGTGAAACAAACCCCGAGGATCCAGAGCTGCGCTGTGGGCTACTTTCCACAGAGGAACAGATCTCGATGGAGTGTCTCCGGGGATCGTCCAGCCACGAGGAAGGCCGGGCCACCAAGAGGCGACGGCCTTGGGTGTCCACACTGTGGTATTTTTTTAGGTCTCTCAGGCAGGTACTAGGACCCCTAATCGAGTCTAAAGAAGGGAGGCCTGAAGATTGACCCCCTGTGATGATGTGGGTGACTTCTTGGTCAGCAGGGTCCTGGGAAAGCTGCTCGCTGAAGGGACTCCTCCGGGCTGGCTGAGGGCTGGGGTATTTGGAGATGTTGTATTGGTTGTGCGGTTGCTTCTGGGTCCGGACGCTTGAGCGGCCCATTTTAGGAGAAGCTCCAGGAGTTGCGGGAACAAGCAGTACTGCGGGCTGGAGGACGGAGAGATCGCTCTGCTGGTTCCTCTCTGCAGAAGTAACCGATTCCTTGGCTTCACCGTAGAGGGTATCCAGGGAGTCGTTGGTCACCGCCACCTACATTGGGAATGGAGAGCAAAAAGGGAGGTGATGGGAGGAGGAGGAGGGGGATTCAGTCGTGTGGGAGAGGAAGGTGGAGGAATATGGACAGGAAAGAGTTAGAAAGGTCAGTAGGTCACTTGACTGGTTATTTGGGCAGCCTGCATACAAAACAAAGCAACCAAGAAAACAACAAAATAAGCCAAAATATCTTACTGTGTAACCCCGTTAGCCAATCAGATGCTTTGTGACCAAGCTCTTCTGCAAATACACAACCCACTTTACCGATAATGGCACAAAATGAAGGGTCAGTGTATGGAGGTCATTTTTTTGGTTGCATAAAGCATCAGTGGAAGGAATGATAAAAAGGTAGGGGCGCAAGCAGAACAATCTTTGGACAATCAGGCAGTGAGCATGCGCAGGTGGCACGTGAGGGCACCTCGGGGCGTCAAAGGCACTGATGACTGCCCATTTGTGAAAGAATAAGCCAATCAACAGCGATAACTTACTGAAGGTCCCAATTCACTTGACAATTGCCAGCATACAGTTGACTCAGAAAGTCTTCAGACCCCATCACTCTCCGCACATTTTATTGTGTTGTGGATTCAATTAGAAAGGATTGTGATTCCCCGTCAATCTATACTCAGTAACCCACAATGACAAAGTGAGAACGTGTCTCCAGAAAGGCTGGTAAATATATTAAAAATGAAAAACGGAAATCTCTCATTCACAAAAGCATCCAGAGTCTTAATCCAGTATATTGTAGAAGCCCCTTTGGTGACAATTGCAGCTTCAGGTCATCTTGTGAAAGTCTCTGCAAGTTTTGCACACCTGGATTTGGACAGCTTATCCCATTCTTCCTGGTAGATCCTCTCAAGATCGGTCGGAAGTGTCGCCAAACTGCCATCTTCAGGTCTCTCCACAGAAGTTCAGCCTGAGCTTTGACTTGGGGCTGAGACTCGTCCTGAAGCCTCTCTTGTGTTATCTTGGTGTGTTTGTCGTGCTGAAGGCAGAACCGTCACTCAAATGCGAGCTCTTGTGTACTCTGGAGCAGGTCTTCCTCATAGACCTCTCTGTATTTGGCTACATTTGCCCTTCCATCAATTCTGACCGATGTCTCTGACCCTGCTGCTAAGAGGCACCCCCATATCATGTTGCTGCCACCATCAAGCTTCAGTGTAAGGATGGCATTAGAAGGGTGATGAGCAGAGCATGATCTTCATCAGACATAGTGCTTGGAATTCCACTCAGAAAGTTCCATGTTTGACTCATCTGACCAGATAGTGGCAGAGTGGTGGCTCTGGGGCTTGGGATCTGCACTGGTAATCAGAAGGTTGCTGATTCGAATCCCGTAAACACCAAAAGTGGCACTACTTTGTCAACCTGCAAGGAAAACTTGGGGGTTGGTGACAGCATTGGCACTCCAGCCACCATAAAAACCTCCCATTGGTTCCATTCCATCTGAACTGGTGTGGTGCTGAGGTGTCACCCGCTGCATGGCTGCACTCGGGTCCTAATCTGGGATCCTGACTTGGTTTGTCATGTGGTGGGTGCAGCAATGCGCCGTATCAGCGCAGCACTCAGAGGCATTTAAATACCATTTGGCAAACTCAATGTGCGAGTTAACAACTCTACCATAAACGCCTGATTGATGGACTTGTCCTTCTGACAAGTTCTCCCATCTCAGCAGAAGACTCTGAAGCTCATGACATTTGGGTTCTTGATCACCTCCCTGACCAAAGCCCATTTACTAAGTTTAGTTGGAAGTGTCTCAGTAGTTCCAAACTTCTTCCCTGTCACCATTCTTGAGGCCACTGTGCTCCTGGGAACACTCAGATCTTTAGAAGTGGTTTTAATTCCCTTGCCCTGATCTCTGCTCCATCCCAGTCTGATCACAGAGGTCTACATCAAGTTCTTTGCACTTCATGGCTTGGTTTTTGTTCTAACATGCAGTTGGAATTGTGGACCCTCCATACTCCATTCTAAATGACGTCCAGTCAATTCAATCTGCCACAAGTGGACTCCAATCAAGTTCTAGAAACATCTCAAGGGGAATTAGAGATTTTTAATAAATTTGCAAACCTTACTGAAAACAGCTTTTCACTTTGTCATTATGGGTAATTGAGTGTTGATTGATGGGCAAAAATGGACAATTTATCCGTTCACTCTAATGAAAGAATAAATCTCAGTGTGTCCATTTACTTGCCACGCCTCTGTCATTTCAGTCATTCACAGTAATAAAGTGCATTGCATTTGTCATTCCAACAGATGGTGCATGGCATACATTAACACTGCTTTTACGAATCCCATAGTAAATGGCATGTAACAGAGACACATGTACTGCGCGGCGCACTGCAAACGTTAACCCTGAGGTCTACAGTGATTACTTAGACTTCCACCTGTCTTAGATGGGCAGCACAGCCAGTTTAACAACAAATCTGCAACATAATAAAGTGTGCAGAAAGTGAAGGGGTCTGAAGACATTCTCAATTCGCTGCTCCTAAAAAGTGCATGCTGCTCAACAAAAGGCGATGTTGACTTTCACGCAGAAATAGCCGGAGAGCCCACACTAACTAGTGTCCAGTGCTCCCAGTCCATAGGAAAAAAAACACAATTACTTTCATCAAGGGGTCCTTATCATACCAGCTCATAAAAACAAAAATGGCTTCCTTCGTTTGAAAATTCAAGATGGAAGGTTATGCACGCTATTCATCTGTGATGGGAGATGTGTATGCTGGCCATGTGCACTTAACAGATTAGAGCAGGGGTGTCAAACTCCGGTCCTGGAGGGCTGCAGGTTTTCATTCTGACCATCTTCTTCATTAGTGACCCGTTTTTGGCTGCTAATTAACTTCTTTTGCCTTCATTTTAATTAACGTCATTCAGACCCCTTAGTTGTTTCTTCTTCCTTAATTAGCAGCCAAACAAAAATGAGACACAAAACGAGGTGCCACGTGACCAGCTCACCTGTGCCCATCACACAATATCTTAAAATAAAGAAGAGTGAAGGTCTCAGTCAGATTGATCTCTCAGGTCACCAAAACATTTTGATGTTGTTCTTAAAATAAACAGAAAAATCAACAGTCTGCTGTGGCAGAATGAGAGCAGCAACAAGCCATGGAATTACAGAGCATCCGGAAAGTATTCACAGCGCATCACTTTTTCCACATTTTGTTATGTCACAGCCTTATTCCAAAATGGATTCAATTCATTTTTTTTCCTCAGAATTCTACACACAACACCCCATAATGACAACGTGAAAAAAGTTTACTTGAGGTTTTTGCAAAATTTATTAAAAATCAAAAAACTGAGAAATCCCATGTCCATAAGTATTCACAGCCTTTGCTCAATACTTTGTCGATGCACCTTTGGCAGCAATTCCAGCCTCAAGTCTTGTTGAATATGATGCCACAAGCTTGGCACACCTCTCCTTGGCCAGTTTCGCCCATTCCTCTTTGCAGCACCTCTCAAGCTCCATCAGGTTGGATGGGAAGCGTCAGTGCACAGCCATTTTAAGATCTCTCCAGAGATGTTCAATCGGATTCAAGTCTGGGCTCTGGCTGGGCCACTCAAGGACATTCACAGAGTTGTCCTGAAGCTACTCCTTTGATATCTTGGCTGTGTGCTTAGGGTCGTTGTCCTGCTGAAAGATGAACCGTCGCCCCAGTCTGAGGTCAAGAGCGCTCTGGAGCAGGTTTTCATCCAGGATGTCTCTGTACATTGCTGCAGTCATCTTTCCCTTTATCCTGACTAGTCTCCCATCCCCACAGCATGGTGCTGCAACCACCATGCTTCACTGTAGGGATGGTATTGGCCTGGTGATGAGCGGTGCCTGGTTTCCTCCAAACGTGACTCCTGGCATTCACACCAAAGAGTTCAATCTTTGTCTCATCAGACCAGAGAATTTTGTTTCTCATGGTCTAAGAGTCCTTCAGGTGCCTTTTGGCAAACTCCAGGTGGGCTGCCATGTGCCTTTTACTAAGGAGTGGCTTCCGTCTGGCCACTCTACCATACAGGCCTGATTGGTGGATTGCTGCAGAGATGGTTGACCTTCTGGAAGGTTCTCCTCTCTCCACAGAGGACCTCTGGAGCTCTGACAGAGTGACAATCGGCTTCTTGGTCACCTCCATGACTAAGGCCCTTCTCCCCCGATCGCTCAGTTTAGATGGCCGGCCAGCTCTAGGAAGAGTCCTGGTGGTTTCGAACTTCTTCCACTTACGGATGATGGAGGCCACTGTGCTCATTGGGACCTTCAAAGCAGCAGAAATGTTTCTGTAACCTTCCCCAGATTTGTGCCTCGAGACAATCCTGTCTCTGAGGTCTACAGACAATTCCTTTGACTTCATGCTTGGTTTGTGCTCTGACATGAACTGTCAACTGTGGGACCTTCTATAGACAGGTGTGTGCCTTTCCAAATCAGGTCCAGTCAACTGAATTTACCACAGGTGGACTCCAATGATGCTGTAGAAACATCTCAAGGATGATCAGGGGAAACAGGATGCACCTGAGCTCAATTTCGAGCTTCATTACAAAGGCTGTGAATACTTATGTACATGTGCTTTCTCAATTTTTTATTTTTAATAAATTTGCAAAAATCTCAAGTAAACTTTTTTCACATTGTCATTATGGGGTGTTGTGTGTAGAATTCTGAGGAAAAAAATGAATTTAATCCATTTTGGAATAAGGCTGTAACATAACAAAATGTGGAAAAAGTGATGCGCTGTGAATAACAGATTTAATGAAGAGAAAGAATCGGCTTCTCATTAAGAGATTGGTTGGAGTTTGAAATCCCAGCTTAGCTGGTCGTCTGTCGGCTCGTGTCACATCTCATTTCTGTTTGGCTGTCATTTAATGAAGAAAGGAATCAATTTAGAGGACTGAATTCTTAAAAAACAAGGATATTAAAATGAAGGGAAAAGGAGTTAATTAGCAATGAAAACTGTTTGCTGATTAGGAAAAAGGTTAGAATGAAAACCTGCAGCCACTGCGGCCCTCCAGGCCTCGAGTTCGACACCCCTGGATTAGAGGAACAGATCAAAATTGAAACATACCCACAAGGGGGCGCAGCTAAGAACTTCTGCTTTAAGGTAATCAGTCCTCACTGCTGCTGCTTCAGAGCTGAAGGCCTGTTAGAACAACAGCTTCACAAGAAGACAGTCCTACAGAACGGCCTTGGCACCAATGCGCTTGGTCTGAACACACTTCAACAGCTGAAAAGAGCATTAGAATATATTCTTAAAAGGCCTTTGGCTTAAGTGAATAAGTTTTCACGTGGGGGATGATTGTGAGGAAGTGTCCATCATATGGCAATACCAACAAGGCCATGATGACTAATGGTGAGAGTGTTACATATCGCCCCCTGTCTGCAGAAGTGCTCCTATAGCAGGGAAGGCAGGAAGTTAAAAGCAGGAGTATCTGTGATGACGGAGGTATGGCGGGTCTGCGCTGTGGCAAATGAGACTTAGCTGGATGGGGAGGAGTGGGGACGAGAGAAACAGAAAAGAGAAGGAAAACAAAGAGTTGGTAAGAAAGGACACCCGAACGACACGTGCCTCAGAGAAAGAAATCAATAGACATACATACACGGGTACTTCAGGCTCCATTCCTGACTCCATTACAGCCTGAATCAGCTGCTTAAACTGTGGGAGGTCACACTGTTGAAAGAGGGAACTCGAATGTGTCAAGTGCCTTTGCTGGGACTTTTCTGTATCCTGGCAGTATGTACTGTATGTATGTATTGTAATTGTATTGTAATGTATGGATTGGATTAGACTGGACTACCAATACTGGTGCTCTGTGCAAGAGAGGACAGAGCCGGCTATACTTCCTTAGAAGACTGGCGTCCTTCAACACCTGCAATAAGATGCTGCAGATGTTCTATCAGACAGTGTGCTGGGGAGGCAGCATTAAGAAGAGAGACGCCTCACGCCTGGACAAACTGGTGAGGAAGGCAGGCTCTATTGTAGGCATGGAGCTGGACAGTTTGACATCTGTGGCAGAGCGACGGGCGCTGAGCAGGCTCCTGTCAATCATGGAGAATCCACTGCATCCACTGAACAGGATCATCTCCAGACAGAGGAGCAGCTTCAGTGACAGACTGCTGTCACCGTCCTGCTCCACTGACAGACTGAGGAGATCGTTCCTCCCCCAAACTATGCGACTCTTAAATTCCACCCGGGGGGGGGGGGGGGGGTAAACGTTAATATTATTCAAAGTTATTGTCTGTTTTTACCTGCATTATTATTACTCTTTAATTTAATATTGTTTTTTTTTTTTGTATCAGTACGCTGCTGCTGGAGTATGTGAATTTCCCCTTGGGATTAATAAAGTATCTATCTATCTATCTATCTATCTATCTATCTATCTATCTATCTATCTATCTATCTATCTATCTATCTATCTATCTATCTATCTATCATATAGTGCCATTCCTATCTATCTATCTATCTATCTATCTATCTATCTATCTATCTATCTATCTATCTATCTATCTGTATAATAAGATCTTTGATCATCACATGTTCTGTACTCACCACTAACCACTAATAATAATAATTCTTTTCCTGGTCATTATGTCTGTGGAGTTTGCATGCTCTCCCTGTGCCTGTGTGGGTTTTCATTTTGGGCTCTCTGTTTTCCACGCACATTCCCCAAAAAACTTGCAGGTTAGGCATGAGTGAGTGTGGACATGCGCGTGATGGGGTCCTGTGGTGGACTGGGAACATGTCCAGTACTGCCAGACCGCCCCGCACCCCAAGATCCTGAACTGGGTTTGAGAAGGTTCAGGTGTTTATTTTTTGTGAAGAGAGTAACTGAAAAACATAAAGAAACTGGACATGCCATTTTATCTCCCGCCCTCACAACCACACCCATGCATGATTCTGTGTGTATCACACAAACACCACAACTAATACTACTTGTTATGTTATTTGTATAGAAACATTACTAGTAGAGTGCCCTGGAGTGATGCTCACTTATGGAAAGCTGTGATGGTAAAGCCCTGTCACCTTCCTGTGCTCGCTCTGGACAAACACGGACACAGCTGCACTGTAGCCATTCATGACAGCATTCAGTATGGAAGGCGCTATATAAGTTAAAGATTATTTATTAAAAAGTAGAGGAATATTACGACCTGACTTTATCTAAGAAGAACATGCATACTGCTTGCCTGTCGTCATATTTACAATGTCTCAACCTGCCACTGGAAATTAAGGAGAGCAGAAGCAATGTGCCTGTTACTTGTTACTCTTCTTTTTTTTAATAATTCCATCTCCTCTCTTTTTGTTTTTAGGCAAATACAATTTTGTAAAGAATTCTCTAATAATGTGTAATTCTAAATACTGTCATAAATGCTAACACGGTAATGATTTTGAACTTTATACACACTGCATTTTGATATTTACACAATTATCTTAAATGTAAGCTTCAAGCACAAGCTGAACAATTATTTCACCGGAAAGGAAATTAGAAAAGTAAGATTTATTTGGGAGGAAATGAAGCATTTTAATCACTTAATACTCTTCAATGGTAATGTTTAGGTATTAAATAGTCCACGTGTTGGGAATCGCAGTTTTGGATGATAAATGTGGGCCTGATGTTTCACCAGCCGCTGTGCGTCTCCTTCTGTTGATGAACGCGACGCTTTGCTTCATTGTACAGTTGGGCGCCCTCTTGTGGAAAGAAGAGGAAACAAAATGCAGCATGCAGTCTCTTGCACTTTAAGCCTTCATTTTCCCTGACACAGGCTTTGCATGTTTGACAGTAGAGTTCCCTTTATTTTATGAGGATAACCTAAGAATTATACGCACTTTTGTGATCATTTTTAATATGTTGGCTGTCCAGCTTTCTCCGTGCACAGGTGGTGTGTCTGCGGTTACAGGGATCAAGTTTTCACCTCAATCAGTCAGTCTCCCTTTCCATTTACTAGGATTAAACATGGCCTTTCTGTCCTCTGTCCGCACCAAAGAAGAGCAGCGGGTACTGATTCACTTTTTATGGCTCAAAATCTACAGCAGGCTTTCTCCACAATATGGAGGCAGTGCTTTACGATTGCAGTGAGAAGTTCCAAAATGGTTGGACAAGTGTTAAACATGAAGAAGGAGCGGGACGTCCATCCATGTCTAGTGACGATGACAACACTGAGCAAGCCTGTTCCGTGATTCTGGCAAACTGACCAGTCCTGGTTCTGCATATGACACCATCCACAGCCGGCTTGGCTTTCATAAAGGCTGTGCAAGATGGGCCCTGAAACAGCTCACAGTGGAGCTTAAGCCCGAGGACCGCTGGGGGGCATTAACAAACTTGTGCAGTGCTGGGCCAAGTGCAGTGAAAGGCAAGGGGACAATGTTTGAAACATGTGTCTGTATGTTCTCTACTTTAATTTTATTCTCTCTATTATAAAAAAAAATCTTGGAAGGAGACGATTCACGATTTTCTCGGAGACACTTTAACGTCCTGTGAGACAAACAGACAGCTGCTTTTAAACGATCGACGTGCAGCGAGACAAGCAGAACACGCAGCTCAGCAGCAGCAAGACAGCAGCTGATCCGACCGCATCTCCTTAGCATGCGTTCAGCCGCCCTCTTAACAACACGAGCAGCAGAGACATGGAATGGCTGGCGTGTAGAGCGCCCCCCCGGGAGTTTGGATCTAGCGAAGCAAGCAGAGGGCAAGGCCCCCTAGTGCTTTTTAAAAACAGAGTGTGAATAATTATGGACTTTCTCTCGTATATATTTATATAGTGCCTTCCAGAGAGAAAACCAAGGCAGAGCACTAAAGAACGGAATTAAAGAGGACCGGAGATCCTACTACTATGACTACTTTACTATGTCATTTAAGACTCTTTGTCATTAGCCGCTTAGCCTTTAGGAGGATTTCCAAGCTCCCCAGTAGCTGATAGCTTCTTCTTTTTCTTCTTCCTCTTCCATATGTGAGGTCGTTGCTTTATAGGTTTCAATGCGGTTTTTACTAAGGCCAGATGCCTTTCCTGACACCAACCCTCCCCATTTACTCCAAAATGGCAACTCCAATTTAAAGGCTCTACACTACAATGTGAGGGCTGCATGGCGGTGCAATGAGGAGACCAGGGTTTGTGTCCTGGGTCCTCCCTGCATGTTCTCCCCGTGTCTGTGCGGTTTTCCTCCAGTTTCCTCCCACAGTCCAAAGACATGCAGGTTCAGTGAACTGGTGACACTAAACCGGCCTTAGCATACGTGTGTGTGTGTGGTGTGTGTTTGCTGTACTGCCCTGGGTTTATTCCTGCCTTGTACCCTGTGCTAGAAAGTGACATGACATGACAACTACAGTGGGTATGTGGTATATACATACATTTCTCAGAAAAGTGAGTGACAGCTCGCTCGTACTTATTTCACATTTGCACTACCAGTCAAAGGTTTGGACACACCCAGAAATTTGCATAGTTTTCATAGCAGTTGATATCTTTTTTATCAAGATACCACTAAACCGATTTAAATATTCATCCAAGATACTACTAGTGTTACTAATGACCATCCATCCATTATCCAACCCGCTATATCCCAACTACAGGGTCACGGGGGTCTGCTGGAGCCAATCCCAGCCAACACAGGGCGCAAGGCAGGAAACAAACCCCGAGCAGGGTGCCAGCCCACCACAGCTAATGACCATTACTGCTTCAAATGGCTGCTTTTTAGTTTCTCATTCACACGTGACTACAAAGCCCTATTTTGAGCAGCCATTCCTTAATGGTCACCTTCCTTAGCTTACCGTTAATTAGTCCTGTATAAATGCTGACTGGTTATTAGAGAAACCTTTGTCATTGCATTAGCTCTACTGAGACTGGTTATTCTGTTCATTTGTGTTGCAAGGTACCGGTATTCCTAAAGTTCAGTTCTGGGTTCTGACAAAAATGGCCAAAACAAAACGGCTTTCTTAAGACACGTGTTGTATTACTGCAGAATGAAATGGCAGATTTCATACAAAGGTGTCTATTACTGTCTTGAGATAAGAGGACAAACTGGACCTGAGCAGGACAGAAAAAGATGGGGAAGGCCCAGATGCCCAACTGCGCAGGAGGACATGAGAGTGTGTGGTGTAAGAAATAAACGCCTCACAGGTTCTCAGTTGGTTTCTTCCTTAAATACACACCAAATGCCAGTGTCGTCTGCCACTCACCTGCCGTCGCAGCATCCTGTGTGCACTGGAGGGGCATCTTGGTGGGGGGATCTTGGGGATGCTTTCTGAATCAGACTTGCTGTGGGGACTGATGGGCCGGAACAAATCCAATGGGACGGCCAAAAGGTGGGTGCTGGTGTCGGCTGGCTGGGATTGCACTGATGTGGTGGAACCTGCAAAAGAGAAGGTCACATTCAAGTACACAGTTAGGAGAGAATGCCATTTACTAAAAGAGATCGTCACAAAACTCCCTAAGCACATGCGGCACATTCCAGTCATGCCATTTTGTTTCAAGCCTTCATGGGAGTTTGTTTCAGATGTTTTGTGATTTGATAACAACTCAACCACGAGAGACCTGTCAGCTCTGCGTCTTGATGTGGTGTTATCTACCTTCACGTGATTCTCGTTATCCGTGGGAGTTATGTTCCTGGAAAACCCTGTGGATATGGAAAACATGGATACGGAAGCATTGAACGTAAAGGGAAAAATGGGGTTTCCAGCTCAGGGGGAGGCCCAGTGAAGAGCGACACACCGGCCCTCCGCTCTCACCCCTCGAGGCTCGGCAGTGGTGCCCTACAGAAACCTGGTTACGACTTTTACTTCCTCCATGGTAGTGGGGTGTTGTTCCACGTTAGCCATTATGGATGTAGTGACAAGTCAAGCACAACGACACCTTTTACTGGCTAACTAAACAGATTACAATATGCAAGCTTTCGAGGCAACGGAGGCCCCTTCTTCAGGTAAGACGTCATCAGTGTGAGCTTATGACCTGCACTTACAGTAACTGGGGACTCCTCATGCGTGGTGAACAACTGCAAGTGCTGGTCCCCGTCACGGCTTACCCACGGCTCTCTGTGTGAGGTGGACACACGATGATCCTGTCGCACGCATGCATCCCTGGGCATCTACGGGCGTCACAGCCCCCTTATTGCTTCTCTGCTGTGCATGACCATGAATTGGCAGGATAAGACCGTGGATAAGCTAAATGGGGTACGCTACTCTTTTGTAATAGTGGATAAACAAATCCATGAAAACAGAATCCGCAGATAGTGAGGATTCATCCATCCATCCATTTTCCAACACGCTGAATCCGAACACAGGGTCACAGGGGTCTGCTGGAGCCAATCCCAGCCAACACAGGGCACAAGGCAGGAACCAATCCTGGGCAGGGTGCCAACCCACCGCAGGACACACACAAACACACCCACACACCAAGCACACACTAGGGCCAATTTAGAATCGCCAATCCACCTAACCTGCATGTCTTTGGACTGTGGAAGGAAACTGGAGCGCCCGGAGGAAACCCACGCAGACACGGGGAGAACAGGCAAACTCCACGCAGGGAGGACCTGGGAAGCGAATAGTGAGGATTCACCTTTTTCTTTATTTTTTTCCTGTCATGTCTTACATGCTCCTCCTGTACTGCTTGTGGTTCAGGCCTCGCTCCTTTTCTGCTCTCATGGTGTGTGTATCTTTAAAGTCGTGACTCCGTCAGTTAAGATTTTTCTTACAGTCGTGTCTACTGACATCCTTACCTGCATACCTTCACCACTCTCTGGAGCCGCCATTAACAAGGACGGCTAGTCTGACGTGGTGCTTACCTGGAAATCTGCAGAGTCTTTGGGGCATTTCTGCACATTGCTTCCCCTTGGTTGTTGATGACGTTACCTGCACGGCTCCCTTTTTACTGCAATATTTGATTCTGATTGAACAGGAAAGCTTCACATGCCGAAGAGGTTCACTCAGACTCCATAAACTAATCCTTGTGGTTCTCAGAAGGGAGCTCATTGATGTGTGAGCTAACAGGAGAGCTCCTTCAGTCGGCCATGTAAAGCTCATGAATGAACGGGGTGAGAGGAGTGCTTCTTGGTGACATCAGCTGACTTGTCTCTCTGCGTCAGCCTCCACCTCTTCTGCTCAGTGTCACCACTACACTCCACCTGTCCACAGTGTGAATCCCATCCTCTTCACCAAGTGAACTGTCGTGGACGCACACTAGGCAGCATCTCAGTTGAAAGATTTGCGTGGTGGTGAACGGCCAGTGGTCGGTGATGTCTTGCTCAATAGGGAGTTTCTTGCAGCTGGAGTTAGTAGGGGTCATCCAAGCAGACCCCCATCTCTATGAGCACAGCTGGTGATGTCAGCTGTTCTCTCTTTGCGTCAGCCCCCATGTTTTCTGTGCAGCGTCACCAAAATACTTACGCATGTACCCACTCTTGCTCACAGAGGGTCCATTAACCTAACATATACCAGCAGACGCTCACATGGCACTCTCACCTATGACACCTCTCACACTCACACTAACACACACATGTCTATGGGACATGGGAGCAAACACTGGATTATCTGGAGTGAAAATGCCAGGGGCATTGGAAGAACATGCAAACTTCACATTGACTGTTACAGGGTTGGGCATCAAATTGGGCTCCCTGCGGCAGTGAGGCACCAAAAAGTCACAAAGTAAGAGCATCTAAGATATACCTGACTGACCCTTCTGAGGTGAGATAGCCCCTCGGGAGGGCCCAGTGGATCCTGCTGGGTTCAGTGGATGAAACATGTAGCTGTCATTGGGCAGAGAGTGCGTCCGGCCCACAGAGGGCTTCCTGACAGACAGGAGGTTATCGGCCAGTATGGCACTGGGATTGTTATGTTCGGCTCGCAACTCCCCCTGTGGAGAAAACACCAACAGCTCTTAGTGATCACAGAGATTCTCACATCTGCAGTGAGGACACTTGTACCAGAAGAACGATGACACATGCAAAAGAACTGAGACAGGCACTGGGAAGCGTGGTAATCACACGGCAGGAACAGACCAGCGGACAGCGACAAAGAGCAAACAGTGATGGGACATCCTGAACACGTCTACTACACATGTGCACAAGGGTTTCTACTGGTTTTTTTTTTTTTTTTTTTCATTATGTAATTTCTTTATTGGTCTCATTGATGTCTCATGCCCTCCCTTCACCGGATTGATCTCTCATGGCCTGGACGTGCTCTTCTGCTTGATTAGCCACTTAGCCATTTGTGAGTCTTCCTGACCCCGTGGACCACAGCTCTTCAGGCTTTTGTTCTCAATGTCAAAATAGGACAGCTCAACGCCCTAAACTGGAAGTCGAGAAAGGCCTGATCATCTGCCTAATCCAATCAAAAGTTTATCTTTACCAGTGCTAAACCCCATTTACGCTTGGACAAGCCGTCACCCTTCTTTTTGTTTTCTACCTCACCAAGATGTGAGTGTGGGACGGACTGAAGAGAGCATTGAGAAGGTCACTGGAATTACGGTCCTGTTTTATGATGCCTGACTTTTTCCAAGAGAAGAAAGAGAAGCTATGGGAAGACATGGCATAGATGCCATGTAGCTCATCTAGTACGGGGTCAGGTCTCATTTTAGCTGAACTGAGCCTCCTGAAAGGTGAGGCCAACCTCATGTTCATTTTTCCCTTTTTAGCTAATGACCAGCGATGGCTTGACCTGACTGGTGTGCTATTCATAATTTTCTTTGGATGGTTGCTTGCACTGCATGTTTGGTTACTACTTGAAAGTACCGCCTGATGAATCAGTCTACAGCTGCATGTTCTAGTGTTCTCCAGCTGAAAGGGGTTAGAAAGTCAAGCTTTCTCCCCACTCCATCCATTATCCAACCCGCTATATCCTAACTACAGGGTCACGGGGGTCTGCTGGAGCCAATCCCAGCCAGCACAGGGCGCAAGGCAGGAAACAAACCCCCGGGCAGGGCGCCAGCCCACCACAGGGCACACACACCCACACACTAGGGACAATTTAGAATCGCCAATGCACCTAACCTGCATGTCTTTGGACTGTCGGAGGAAACCGGAGCACCCGGAAGAAACCCACACAGACACGGGGAGAACATGCAAATTCCACGCAGGGAGGACCTGGGAAGTGAACCCGGGTCTCCTAACTGCGATGCAGCAGCGCTACCCTCTGCGCCACTGTGCTTCTTAATTTTTTTTAATACATATAAAATTGAAAACAGAATTTGTTTTTCACCAACTTTCCCTTAACACCAAGTGCTGCTAACATGGTTTAGGGTGTAGCCGTTAACTCAAAACGCTCGCTGAATTCAGTGCGCTTGATTCCAAACGGCTCTCCTCTCAGAAGAAGGTGACTGCTGATTAGACAGTAGGGGGCAGTGCTGCAGATGGCTCTGAACTGGCCTATAGCGCCATTAACACGTTGACTGCTAAATCTGAGTGAACTCGTACCACGCCATCTATAGTCGGATGCAATCTAAGAGTTATATTGTACATCATCTGTGGCTGTAGCACCAAATATCCATCCATCCATTATCCAACCCGCTATATCCTAACTACAGGGTCACGGGGGTCTGCTGGAGCCAATCCCAGCCAACACAGGGCGCAAGGCAGGAAACAAACCCCAGGCAGGGCACCAGCCCACCGCAGGGCACACACACACCAAGCACACACACATTAGGGACAATTTAGAATCGCCAATGCACTTCACCTGCATGTCTGTGGACTGTGGGAGGAAACCCACGCAGACATGGGGAGAACATGCAAACTCCACGCAGGGAGGACCCAAGAAGCGAACCCGGGTCTTCTAACTGCAAGGCAGCAGCGCTACCCACCGAATATTTGTGGGTAAAGCTGACGTCACATTAGGTGACTTCCAGTTGTTGGGTATGTCAGAGTTACTGACTGAAAGTGCTGATCTTGGCGCCAGACCATGTCAATTCACATGACAGGAAATTGCTGGGCACGTCAAATTTAACAGCCGTGTGCCAACTTTCCAGCACAGTCGGGTTTACCCCTTTGTCTGACAGCCAATAGTGTGCTGCCTGATGGAGCCGGTGCTCTAAGAAGGGTTCTCAGGTGCTTTGAGTTCAGACGCAGCCTTGACCTTTTTTTTCTTTTTCCCAATTCTGTTGTGGTACATAAAACGCGAGACACTGGACAGATGAGCTTCTCTTCTGCTTGTGAGGTCCAACACACCCACATTCCTTATTCCTCAATGCTGCCGTCTATGCTTTATACTTCTGGATGAACATTTATTGGTTGTCAGCGCCCAAGAACACAGAGCCGCCCGTACGACTAAAGACTACATCAAATAGGCGCACTCACGCTGAGCTCTAGTGGATCGAGCTCACAAATCAGTTCCCATGATTCAGTGAAAAGAGTCGCTCAAAAAACAATGAATCGTTCATGAATCTGCCATCACTAGCACAAAGAATTTTCTATTCCATGTGCCAACTACGAGATAACTCAAATGGATTTTTTTTTTTTACTGACAATAATTTTTTATTGTGAGTTTGGATCAATAACAAAATGCATTTAATCAGTATCGCTCTATATAAAAAAAGATAAGACGTCCATCCGTCTGGCATCCGTGCCCTGGTCCGGGTGTAATGTCGGTGCATCCACGAGTGGGTGGGAATGACCACTAAACAAAGGCAAGTGGCCATTGTACGGTAGTAAACTGTGCGGCGTACGTCCAACAATGGGGCAACAAGATGTACAAAGGAAGAAGAACGTAAGACGTATCTGGTGAACAGAGGTTCATAAATGCACGACGCGCTCGAAACAGATGGACTTACCATTGTACCGCTTGTTTTGCTATGCTAGTATTAAAATAATACTCAGATTTTGTGGAAGATGAATGTTCTCTTCGTTCCCTTGTACAAATTCATGTCTGAGAAGTCAGCTATACGAAACCATTCAGCATGCTTTGCTGAGCAAACAGAAAAAAAAATATTTGTTCAAATGACTCAAGGCCAAAGCATTCCACACATGAGTCTGCCTTATCACGTTTTCCCTTAGCTTACATTTCAATGCCATAACATTTGAGCCAAGAAATCACATCGCACAGGGGCGTTTGAGAATAAAATTGTCGACTGTTGCATCTCATAATGATATTAAATCACGCATTCTAGGGGTATAAAAACTTGCCCCACCCAACAGACGGGGTTCAGAAGAGCCCTGATGCTGTCATGTAATATTGATTGCCGGCTTTTCTGAAACTCTACTCACTGTGATGCTGCAAAATAAAGCTGCCATATAACCACACCTGCTGTCATGTCTGAAGTCTTCGTTCACAGTTTTTACATTGACGTCATGAATAAATTGACCCGTTTTCACTGTGGCAGTCAACGTGCTAATGAACGTAACCAAAAGGGACAGAACTGTCTGAATTTGTAAACCTTCACGTGTCACGTAGTTTAGGGTGCAAGCGACTGAAAATCAGTGTAAATGCTCCACCTGCCTCTTATGCTACTCGTGTCGTCAGTATTCTGAAACAGACTTCACATGAGGCAAGTTGGGTTATTTTCAAGGCTTATGACCTGCTCCCTTCAATCTGGAAGATGAACTTCCAATGTTCATCTTTTCAGAATTCCCTGAACTTTCCGGAACTTCCAAAATCTGAAAACGTTCTGCTGAAAGAAGGAGAAGATGTCAAGCATTTCTTCCTCAACCTTGTCTTTCTCTCACGTAACGCCTGACATGATCCATCAATGCAAACCATGGAAGGCAGAGCTGATCGAAAAGAGAAGGCTTTCGATACGAGAACTAGGCGTGAGAGTAGCGGTGAGAGGCCGAGCACACAGAATGAATCCAGAGATGTCTGAAGAGAAGCAGTGTCTGCTATGAGGTGGGAGAGAGGATCTACTCTACAGTATACACACAAGGCCGCGAATGGGGGATGTGTGTATATCAGGAAGGAGAGAGAGAAAGAGAGACAGAAAGAAAGAGAGGTGTGAATGGCTAAATGCCAAGCCAGGGCTCGAAATACACAGGCTTCCACATTCTGCTTGTGCCAATCAGTGCCCAGAGGACGTTCTTAGATTGAAGCCCCGTGTGCATGGGGGGCTGACGGACTGTGCCCAGAGAAAGGGAGTGGCAGAGGAGAACGCCACCTTCGGAGCAGCCAGGGCACATCCACACCGCCAAGGAAATTAGAGGCAAATTTTAAGAAGTCTCGTCTATGGAGGAACATTTCTGACTAAATGTAAAAAATAAGTAAATATGGAAATAAATTAAAGTACTGTGAAATGTAACAATAAATAAATAATAACTACATGAAATATGAGTATAAATGATTAATGTGTCACAAAATATATTTTTAGCTGCTTATTTATGTATTTATCTAATACTTTGTTGTAACTGAAAAGCAGATAGAATTTGAGAGTGACAAGGAGAAGAATGTATAGAAGCAGACAAGAATAATAATTATTACTTAATAATAATGAATTACATTTATACAGCACTATTCTCACTACTCAAAGTGCTTTACACTGACACAGGAGAGCCACGTCAACCACCACCCATGTGCAGCACCCACCTGGATGATACGATGGTAGCCATTTTTGCGTCAGTGCGCTCACCAGACATTCGCTATTAGCTGGTGAAGGGGTGACAGACAGTTAGCCAGTTAGTGACCAGGGATGATTAGGGGGCCAGGATGGATGTGGCCAATTTAGCCAGGACATTTTCTAAAGATGCCCAGGGATCTTTAATGGCCACAGAGAGTCAGGACCTCGGTTTATGAAAGAAAGTCAGAGTCCAAAAGCAGTTTTTCTGAGACACGATCCATGAAGGATTTTATCCTCACCTTGGATAAGAGAGATAGAGAAGGATTGTCCTTTCATTCCATCACAGTGAAATTGAGGTCATAACCTTCAATAAAACTTCCATGGCAAGTACGCCTGCCCTAATGACGGGCGCCTAAAATGATACGCACCCCTACATGATGGTCAAATCGGCCCAAAAATAACAACAGATTGGAATATGAAAAAGTGAACGGCAAAAATGAATTCAGGGACCCCAAATCCCCCAAAACGAGTGTAAGATTGCAAACATTGATACCAAATATATGAACAATGACCAGATGTAAGATAACTCCTAGCACACTTCTTCATTTATTTACTGTAGTGACACACAGTCAACATGAAATAAGTCCTGAAATGAAGCTGGTCACTTTCACTCGTCAAAGCTGAGTTCTATCGACTTCTGTATTTTTTTTTTTTTTTTTGATTGGTGAATTGTCGGTAGAGCAGACGTAAACCTTCGGCCATCAAGTGCCTCAGTCCCAGCAGACACTTTGAATTTCAAATCGTCTCTTCACAGAGTCATTGTGGGTAACTCTTCCTTGCACTCATATCCGAAACACCCAGTCGCGACTTTGAGCCTGCGCACGAGCCAGTAAAGTGCAGTGGTCTAGTCTGTGCACGACTGACCAATCAGAAAACAGGACTCGCTACAGCCCACCCCCTCAACATTCACGAGTGTTAAGTGACGGTGTTTCAGTTCAGGGCTTATTTCATGTTGAGAGCAGCGTAAATAAATGGAGAAATAATGACATAAATGCCTAAAGAAATAAGCAACAAAAATATACTTTGTGACACATTGAATTGTTTATACTCAAATGTCATGCTGTAATTGTTCATTTAGTGTCACGTTTATTTGTCCAAAATAATCCTCCATAGTTATCATCTGCCAAGTCTGGCCCAACTATTCGGACAGAAAGCAATTTTTAGATTTGAAAGGAACATTTTTTTCATCCTAGTGGTTTTATTTTCAAGACAGGGAGGAAGCCGAGGAGTATTTCGAGTCCCAGCAGGGAGCTTAAAAACACAGGTTTGTCTACTTCAAGTACATTGCTCTCCAGAGTATTTAGTAAGAGAGTGTTAATATCGTCAGGCATAGAGTCGTCCGTCAGAGCTAAGGACCACGATTTCTCCGACACAATGTCAGACGTCAGAGACAGAGCCTCCATCTCAGCTAGAGGGATCTAAACAGGGAAAGACGAGCCAAGCGTGAGAAACACAGCATTCAAGCAAGAGAAAAAAAAAGAACAGAAGAAAGAAGAGTTTAACACCAAATTATAAGAGCCTAGTGTCCACCTCCTCCGGACCTTGGGCTGTTCAGCCTAAAACACAAAAGGAAGTGAGCCCAAGGACAGCATGAACTTTAGGTGGGCTCAGGCTGCCCTGTGCCCAGAGGGTGATGGTATGCTGTTGTCAGCGCTCCCCCCTGCCCCAGAAGACTTCACATCTCACTTGTGTTGATCTAACTTTGCCTTCAGGGAAGGACACTTTTGGTTTTTGAAGACCACATTCATTTTGATCACAAATCATCCAAAGGACACCACATTCAGGGAACTTCATTTTTGAGAACTCCCCCCCCCCCCCCATTTGGATCTTAAATAAACTAAAGGGGGATCCTCTCCACCATCTGGGAAACGTAGGGAGTCATTATATTTTTCAAGGCCTCACACACCTTGATCAAAAATTCTCTCAAGTGAATCCCCTTCAGAAAACGGGGTTCCTGCTTCATTTTTAGGAGACCACACCCATTTTGACTCTAAATTCTCGTAAGGGGTCTTCCTCCACCTCCCTGCAAACTCAATGAATTACTTGATATTTCCAGGATCAAAGCCCCTTTTAATTACAATTGGTAGAGGTACTCAAGAAACTTGAGCAACTGCTGCCTTTTTGATCTCCATTTTGAATTGTCTAAACAAGCAGCCCCCCGCCCGACCCCAACACACCAAGAGACTGAAGGCGCCACTCCACTTTTTAAGGCTATTATTAATTTTAAGCGTAGATTTTCCAAAGGCCACCCCCTTCAGGAAGTGCTTAACTTTTAACGGGTAAGTAACTTGAAGTTATTTCTTCATAATCATGGTATATATACATTTTTCACATGAAATTGCATTCTAAAGTGAAACATTTTTTTATAAATTTAAAAAAAATAACTAGCCTGCTCTTACATTTTATAGTGGAGCTTAAGGGTATCACAGTCCCATTGCGAAAAAGAGCCTTAAAAGATATTGAATACATCAATTTTTTAAGCCAGAAATGTTATCGAGTATTAATCTGGGTACCGAGAATGCATGCGTATTGCAAATCAGTGTATCATTTAAAGAAGAAAAAAGCAAGAAGCAAGACACTGAGGTGCAATTCAGCCATTTTAAAAGAAGGCCATCTGCTCGTCTTCCTTTGTGGTACACTTCAGGGCCAGGGATGTGGATTCACCTCAGAAAGTCATTGCCAAGCGCCGTTACTGACTTTAAATGTTGGCGCTCACATGTGAATTGCTGTTTCTGTTCTGTACACAACTAGACAACAGTCACTGAAAAAGTCACATTTACGATCGCTTATCTTCTTTCACTGTACAGAAGCTTATTTCATTATTATTAAAGACTAGGGGGCTTCGCCCCCTGCTTGCTTCGCTTGCCAACCCCCGTATTTTCTTTGAATTGTTGCTATTTCATTAGTTTCACTTTTATTTCAGAACTTCTGTAAAAACAATATTTGTAATCTTGCGAGTCCCAATATGCTGAATCTTTTTAATGAGGTCAGGACAGGTTTCTCTGTTTGGAATTTCAGCACAGACAAAACGATCGACATCATCAGCAGTTAATAATTTTTTTTTTTTTTTTTTTTTTACAAAGTACCAAAGTAAGTAGAGTTCTGCATTGGACTCCTGTCTGTAAAGTCCTGCTATTTTCCTCTCACAGTTCCAAAAGTACATGGGGTTACCCAGGTGATACCCCAGCTTTTGTCTAGGTTTTTGTACAAGGGCTAGACAGAACGTTTTTGACTCCTGGGGTAAATGTAGCTTTTTAAATAAGCAGACAGATAAATATATATACATTAAAGTAACCAATAAATGCATGTGCGGTAATCTCCATTTTTGAAATTCTCAAGATTCTTTGTCACATGCATAGTTATACAGGATAACACGCTGTGAAATGCATCCTGATCCGCTTATCAAAAACTATTACAAGAATATCAGTTAAATTAACAAAAAGTCATAGATTGAAAGGTAACAGTATAGTAGAACATAATAAATAAGTACAGTTATGTGAATAAAGTAGAATTAAGTGTTAAGGTGCAATAGCGTAGTAATTATTGTGCAAAACCAAAGTTAGACTGGTGTATAGTTAAATGAGGCAGTTTGTTTGTTTGCGCTACTGCGATCTTTACTTTCTTTTTTTATATTTTCTAATTTTCCTACTTTCATATCCTTTAACTTTCTCCACATGTGTATAGCGCCATTTTTTTTTAGCCTTTCTAATTTCCCTGGTTTCATCGTCTCTAACCTGCTCTGCATGTGTTTAGCGCCAACGTTTGTAAACGTCTTTATGAAGTTCTAATTTATCATTTTACTCATTGTCTTTTAATTCTGAGCCGTACAGTACAATACATAGAACAGAATAAATCCTCAATACAGTATAAATATACGGAATAGAATTTCACATTAGATGATATCACATAATATGATTTGGATTTGTTTTAAGTCCTGGAGACCTCATTCATCAAGCTGCCTCCCCCATTTTGCCATTCCACATCTGAAGTAACGCTAATCCGATGAAAGGACCCCTCATTCCCACGTCCCCATTCATCAGGGATGACTTTACCTTAGGCAGGCAATCTACAATTTAAAGAGATTGTTATTTTCTTGTGAATTGTTACATATGCATTATTTTCACTTTTACTTTAAAAACTTTTGTAAAAACAATACTTGTTTCTTTATTTCCTGCCCCGCGCGTAGTTACATCTCTTTCTTCCCAGACGTATAATACTGCTCGTGTTGTGAAGGGCGTTGTGACTGAATGTACGCTAAGGATATGCCTTTGGATCATTTGCTGTCTTTCTGCCTCTTCTGCCTGTCGCATGTCGTTGTTTTAAGAGCTCGGAGCACATGATGCTCGCCTGCCAAAAGCAATCCAACAACTGCTAGCTTAGAGGTCTGTTGACTTGTTTTAAATGATGGCTCATTGTCTGGTCTCACGTGATGTTGTAAAAGCAATACCTGTCTTTTATTTCTGTCCCCAGGCGTGGTTGAATTCTTTCTTGCAGGATGTACAATGCTGCTCGCGTTGTCAGTGGGGGGACTGCTGTCATGCTGCCCTTCGATCTTTTTAAAGCCTGTACAGCCGCTGTCCTTTTTGCTACGGCCCTGGGACAATCTCTTGGCACCAAGTCTCATGTTTACGGTCCTGTGGCAAGTCTCATTGGTCTCGTGGGTCGTTAAAATGTCTTTCGAGATTATCACGTATCGTAGCCTTGCATTTGCTTTCCATTCCAGGATTTCCTTTTATATATAGAGAGATATTACCTGCTGCTGCTAGAATGATAATGCAGGCATGTGCTTTGGTGGGACATAATATTGAGCAAGGGCATGGCATGGAATCAAGTGACAAGAACTAAACAGACGTTACCGATGTACTGCTATTCTAACCCACTTATGCAGGGCAGTGTCCTGGGGAGCTGAAGCCCATCCCAGCAGCACAGATTGATTGGCATCAGTGCGTGCCAATGAGTTTACTCAAGCTCCATTAGAGAGCACAAGGGTGGGATATCTATTTTTTTAAAATTCATAAAATATGCTTCACTTTAGAACACAGTTTCCAGTGGCAAATGAATATACTGTATGCCATGACTGTGAAGAAATGACTTTGACTTGAAAAATACAGAACTTTCCTTTAAGATCAAACCCATTTTGATCTTTACTTTCAGGGTATCTTAAATTGTCTTAAAGAGACACCCCCATGCCCACCCACTGGGTGACTGACGGGATTCAACACTAATTACAAATTCTCCAAAGGGCACCCTTTAGTAAGTTTAAGGAACAGCTTCATATTTGGAGACCACACTCGTTTGGATTATAAATTGCCTGAAGGGAAGGAAATTCAGAGAATTTCTTCATTTTTGAGGATCAGAAATTCTTTCAGGATACCAGTTCCCAAATTGTTTTGTAAAACTATGGCCATTTTAAAGGTTAATTATCAAAAGATTGACCCCATCCAAGAACCTAAGGAATATGTTCATTTTTAAAGACTACACTTATTTGGAAAGAAAACTGTCCAAAGGGAAATCTTTTATGCAACAATTAAAGAATCTCCTTTTGAAGGCCATGGCCATGTTTGAGGGTAAGATCATTTTAACTGGCAGCATCACAGATCGTGTCATTGGCTAAATTATTTTTTATAAGAAACGTTGCCCCAGGCCTACTGATTGGCACCCCTTGGACTTGTTCACTCCACTAAATAAGAAAAGATGCTTCACAAACATTCATGAGTGAAGAGCACCAGCACTACAGACATTGAGTGGAGCTCTCCATCTTGGGGGGGCTCATAGGGTGAATAGCATGGCCACTAGTGAGCAACGGGACATACACACACAGTACTGTGCAAAAGTTTTAGGCAGGTGTGAAAAAATGCTGTAAACAAAGAATGCTTTCAACAATGGAAGTGTTAATCATTTATTTTCATCAATCAACAAAATGCAGTGAATGAACAAAAGAGAAATCGAAATCAAATCAATATTTGGTGTCACCACCCTTTGCCTTCAAAACAGCATCAATTCTTCTAGGTACACTTGCACACAGTTTTTGAAGGAACTCGGCTGGTAGGTTGTTCCAAACATCTTGGAGAACTAACCCCAGATCTTCTGTGGATGTAGGCTTCCTCACATCCTTCTGTCTCTTCATGTAATCCCAGACACGCTCGATGATGTTGAGATCAGGGCTCTGTGGGGGCCATACCATCACTTCCAGGACTTCTTGTTCTTCTTTACACTGAAGATAGTTCTTAATGACTTTAGCTGTATGTTTGGGGTCGTTGTCCTGCTGCAGAATAAATTTGGGGCCAATCATACGCCTCCGTTATGGTACTGCATGATGGATAAGTATCTGCCTGTATTTCTCAGCATTGAGAACACCATTAATCCTGACCAAATCTCCAACTCTATTTGCAGAAATGCAGCCCCAAACGTTCAAGGAACCTCCACCATGCTTCACTGTTGCCTGCAGACACTCATTATTGTACCGCTCTCCAGCCCTTCGACGAACAAACTGCCTTCTGCTACAGCCAAATATTTCAAATTTTGACTCATCAGTCCAGAGCACCTGCTGCCATTTTTCTGCACCCCAGTTCCTATGTTTTTGTGCATACTTGAGTCGCTTGGCCTTGTTTCCACGTCGGAGGTATGGCTTTTTGGCTGCAACTCTTCCATGAAGACCACTTCTGGCCAGACTTCTCTGGACAGTAGATGGGTGTACCTGGGTCCCACTGGTTTCTGCCAGTTCTGAGCTGATGGCACTGCTGGACATCTTCCGATTTCGAAGGGTAATAAGCTTGATGTGTCTTTCATCTGCTGCACTAAGTTTCCTTGGCCGACCACTGCGTCTACGATCCTCAACGTTGCACGTTTCTTTGTGCTTCTTCAAAAGAGCTTGAACAGCACATCTTGAAACCCCAGTCTGCTTTGAAATCTTTGTCTGGGAGAGACCTTGCTGATGCAGTAGAACTACCTTGTGTCTTGTTGCTGTGCTCAATCTTGCCATGACATGAACCTGTCTTCCACAACCTCACCTTGGTAGCAGAGTTTGGCTGTTCCTCACCCAGTTTTAAGCCTCCTACACAGCTGTTTCTGTTTCAGTTAATGACTGTGTTTCAACCTACGTGTGACATTGATGATCATGAGCACCTGTTTGGTAGAATTGGTGGATCAGACACCTGAGTAGAATCCTACAAAATCCCTGACTTTGTGCAAGTGGACCTACAAGAATTGATGCTGGTTTGAAGGCAAAAGGTAGTAACACCAAATATTGATTTGATTTAGATTTGTCTTTTGTTCGCTCACTTTGCATTTTGTAAATTGTTAACAATAAACAATCATTATTTATATTTCTGAAAGCATTCTTTGTTTACAGTATTTCTTCACACCTGCCTAAAACTTTTGCACAGTACTGTATATAAGAAAACCATTCAAGGCCTGAACTCTAGAGGCTTTAACAGGGAGATGAGCAACTCTAAAACTGGAGGTGGTCACCCAGGTGGTATTTCTTTAAATCCCACCTAACAGTATAAGAGGGTAGCAACCTTGGAAGAATTTGTGGTTATCCGCTCCACACAGAATGTGCCTGGTTTAGAGGTTTGATGGGAAGTTATGGCACTTCTTATTGGCCCAGTGTTTGGTCATCTAAACCCCCCAGCTGACTCACCCCTGCCCTCCAATCAGCACACTCCATTGCCCCAGTAGGACTTCAGCTTTGAAGTCATGAGGTTGTCATATCTGCCTCCCACACAGCTGTCTGAACGTCTCCTTAAATTGAAGCCCCCTGAGTGCCAGTCCATGACGTGATGCTGGCCAATACATGCCTATAACTAGGGGTGGGCAAAGTCATTCCTGGAGGGCCGCAGTGGCTGCAGGTTTTTGTTCCAACCCAATTGCTTAATAAGAAGCCCTTATTGCTCAAGTAACACTTCAGCTTCACTTTAGTTGTCTCGCTCATTAAGATTTTGAACCCTTATTGCTTATTTTAGTCTTAAACAGCTGTATTCTTGTTTTTTAATTGCTCCTTATTAGCAATGAGATGCTAATGACAAAAGAAACCAGCATTTCTCCATTTAACTTGTTTTCATTTACACCTCTGTGTGTATTTATCACGCACTATTTGGTTTAATTAAATACTTGGAAGGAAAGTGAAGAGACAAAACTGAAACACTGAAAATTCCTCATCTGTTTTAGACTTCAGATTATTTGGATGATATCCTTAAGAAAGGAAAAAAAATGTAGGATTTGGGAATGACCTGACATGGCAGAGTTGAAGCGCTAACAAGCTATGAAATTGAATAATTGACAAGGATTGTTTTCTGATTAAGCAATTGGGTTTGAACAAAAACCTGTAGCCACTGTGGCCCTCCAGGAATGACTTTGCCCACCCCTGCTATAACTCCTGCATTTGTCACTCACTTGACCATACAAGGGTCCCCACAAATCTAATCTCACTTGAAGTGGCCATCCAAACCCTTGTCTTTACAGCTGCTTGCCCTGGTACCTCCACTTCACTGACAAGGAGAAACACTCACAAAAACGCCTGGGGAGAAGGGCCAGTGGAAATATTAACCTGCTTCTCGGTGGCGCACTTGCCAGACTTCGGAAGGGCGTAGTGATGGCACACCGAGTCCGAGAGGTTGTCCATGAGGGTGAGCTCTCCTTCCAACGAGCCCTGGATCAGCAGGGAGATGGTGTCAAGTAAATGTCTTGCCTGGGAATGGCATAGGCCGGCATGCAAGGAGAGAAGTGAGAGAGAAAGAGAGCGAAGGACAGAGAGTGTGAAAGGGATAGAGAAGCCATTGGGAAGAAGGTGGATAGCAAGGAAGGAAGATAGCAAGTGTGAGAGGGGAGGGCAGTAAAGAATTGGCGTGAAGTGAAAGAAGAAAAGTGGTGACAGAGGAGTAGGTGGTGAGCAAGTGAAGCCAGGGAAAGGAAAACAGTGAAAGAGAATGGGGGCAAGAAAGAGTTACAAAAAAAAGGTAGGATGAAACCACAACAGAGAGTAATGAGAATGAAGTAATCAGGGATAAGAAGGAAATAGAGTATGAAGAAAGAGAAGTATCAACAGATGCAAAATGCCAGGGTGAAGAAAGAGAAATAATAAGCAAGGGTTGAGTGAAGGGAGGACGAGATGATATGGAGCATGGAGAGAAAAAAAGAACAGAGAGGGTGTCGATGGAAAGGGAAGGGATAAATGGGTGGTGAAGAACAGATATAAAAAGGATAGGAGAGAGAGAGAGATGGAGGGAGGGAGGGAAAATGAATGACAGAGAGAGAAAGAGAGAGAGAGTGACAGGAAAGAAGAAACAAATAAATTACAAAAACAACAAATAGACAGAATGAGAGCCACAGAGAAAGCCGGGCCCTTACAAGTCACACCCCGTTTACCACAATAAGAGGGCAGCCACTCCTTCTACTTGTCTAATTAAAGCAGCAAGTAGTATTAAGCTAACAGGTTCTGTTTTTCTGAGACGGATGCAACAGGAAAGGCCGCAGTAGAAATCAGTGGCCTCACACACCAGTCTAGCTCTCTACAGTGCTGCCCAGAACCCGTGTTAGCCTTCCATCACGTGAGGAAACCGATGACAGTTTGTGGTGAATGCAGTACATCAGATTTTGGAATAATGGACCTCGAAAGGAATAAAATTGGAATGACTCGCTAGGACGTTAAAGAGCAAATTATGAGTCTCAACGTTGGGATCACTCTAATTGACAAACTTGACAAAAGTCAAAATTAGAGACAAAATTTAAGGTTAAAAGTATGAGAGTAGAAGGTCAGAACCAGAAAGACGTTTAGCAGAAAAGGTTCTGAATCTGCAAGTTGGAACAGGAGGTGATCAATGGGGTGGCCTTTTCACCCATCGTGTCATTTAGCCACAGCTAACTTTGTGAATTCCCCTTGGGATTAATAAAGTATCTATCTATCTATCTATCTATCTATCTATCTATCTATCTATCTATCTATCTATCTATCTATCTATCTATCTATCTATCTATCTATCTATCTATCTATCTATCTTTTAAACGTTTCTTTTGGTTTTCCTGCCTTCTCTTTGGTTTTTGGGTAAATGTGTCACATGGGGGTTTGAACCATGAGGAATATGAGCTTCAAATTGGTTAAAAAGGTGACATTTTATGGCGTATAATTGCAACGCCATTTTTCTCGTTTACTGAGCACCATCTTTTCGTTGAGTTAGTGTCCGTCTGCTATCACTACCACCTAAGGAACTCTCTTACGCCTTATCAGAGAAGCAGCTCATCAGAGGATGGAAAGGGCGAAAATCCAAAGCAACCATTTAAGTAAGGTGGAAAGGTTTTAGACCTGCATGGCCTCCATTTACTGTAGTGAGGAATGTTTGATCGTTTCTAAAGAAAACAACTGTCACATTTCATGGTGAGTCGTGGCGAGTGCAGGTACTGTGGCATTTTGGGAATCGTGGGCAACTGCATTAAACGTATTATTTCAGAAGCTGTTTTAATGCTGGATGGGTTTCATCTGATACAATCAGGCCATCTACTGTATGTGAATAAGCAGCGGTGTAAACGCGAGCACATTCCAATTAAATCTAAAATGTGCAATCCAGACACTGAAATGCTGACCGGATTTGTCCGGGGAGGTAAGTTGCATCATTCTTAGTTATATTTATGAACTCAGCAACAGAAATGATTCACTCTGTTACCAACACTTTAATGATGAATCATTCTGATAAAGGAGCGCTGGTGACTTCAACCAGGGGAACTTTGGAAGAAACAAACGTCTATTAGCATATTCTATTTGTGGACAGAACAAGCTGGACGTGCTCCAGTCAAATCTTAATGACCTGTGGCACAGCTGGGCACATCTGACAACAATCTGGTCCATCTTACTCCCGCCTACAAGCCTGGTATCAGACAGCAGCAGCTCACTTACTATCCAAGCCAGAAGTTCTAGTGTATGTTTTTGGGTTTGTGATTAGTTACACTGTTAATATTTTTCTTGAGCTTTTGTAAAGTTTTAATAAAGCATTGCCTGTGATGTCTGTCACTCACACATTATTCCAAAGGTTGTAACACCTCTCCTCATGTAATGCATCGACCACTGTCATCCTTTCCTTCCTGCTTTTCACACTGAGAAATTTTAATTCCATGCCTACCACCTGCTGCTGGTCAACGAACTCACCAGTGGGGCATCTAGCGACAGCGGTGAGTCCAGTTTGACCTGGCTGGAGTCAGAGGGCCCTCCTGGACTATCTGGCCTGTCTCTAATGTCTCCCACTCCGCCTGGCCAAGGCAGCCCCTCAGCTAGGGGAGACGGGTTATTGATGTTACGTAGTTCCATCTCCAGCTCAGCCTCCATCTCGGCCTCCTCCTTGGCCTCCTTGTTGCTCTCCTCCAGGTGCTTCATGAGCACTGCGATCACCACGTTCACCAGCACAAACTGAGCTGTGAGCACGAAGGAAACAAAGTAGATGGGCGACACCACTGTGTTGTAGCAGGTGCCCATGTCTTGGGCACAGTCCCTCAGTGTGTCCTAGAAAGAAGAAAATGAACACAGGTTTGGAATGCCTTTCATGCACACACGCTTCTCGCATTGAATACTCTGAACGGTTCAATTTGGGGATTCTGTGTTATTGCTAAAACTGCTCTCATAGCGGGCACAGACCACGACAGCACTGATACATCTGCTCCTTTATATCTCTCATCTCCTTCCAGTCTGAGAGCTCTCTGCTGCAATGATGTAAGGAGCTCTTAAAGTGTTGACATTCAGAGCACAACTGGCACCCAGTGGACTGTTGTTCAATGCCTTTGTGTGCCCACCAAACCACAGAGATTTGCCAAAGATTTGGTAAAGTGACAGAAATGCATTTTTCTAGTGTGACTTGCAAAACCTTTACAGTGGGACGTGCTACCTTCAGTAGAATTAAGGGAAGGCAGCGTGCCCTGTCTCTACGTGACAAGTCTATTCTACATATAGCTTCACCCAATGCAGCCTTCTAGTTCAGCGTATAGTGAGGTCTGTCATGTAAAATAACCAGCATTCCTGTGGGAAGGTATTGTTGACATACACTCAGTGGCCACATTTTTAGGCGCGCCTATCTGGCAATAAGTAGGATGCCATCTGGCATTCAAAACAGGCTGAATTCTTCAAGGGATGGATTCAAGAAGGTTCTGGAAATAATCCTGCCAGATTTAATAAAATGGCCACTGAGATTATATCATAATTATTATTTCAGGTCTCATGAATGTGGTATTTCAACCAAACAGTCAGAGAGATAACAATGGATCTGTAACATCCAAGATTCATCCATCCATTATCCAACCCGCTATATCCTAACTACAGGGTCACGGGGGTCTGCTGGAGCCAATCCCAGCCAACACAGGGCGCCAGCCCACCGCAGAACATCAAAGATTACCAAATGAAAACATCACATCACAAAAATGGAAAAAGGTAGGCAGAAAATGAGCGGTGAAGACAGCAACCTTCATGATGCCATTCCAGTTGTCTCCTGTGGACACTCTGAACAAGGTAAGGAAAGCCATTCCGAAATTCCGAAATGTAGCGTGGCGTCCCAGGCCCTCACAAGGGTGGTCTTCACTGCATTCTTGATAACAAAGAGAAGCCAAAATACAGAAAAAGAAACCCCAATCAGTGACTATTAAATAAAGCAACATTTGTTTTAGGTAATGAATTTTGTAAAATAATAATATGGTCTATTATGCTGATGATTGAGGAGACTGCTCTCTCAAATCCCTGCTACTTACCGAGATCACCAAACAGTTCCACTCCCAAGGCGGCAAAGATGAAAAACAGAAGCATGAAGAGCAGCCCCAGATTTCCAACCTGCACAGACAGACAACGGCACACTGACTTTGACGTGACTCCTCTAAAGCACGTAAATGAGTCAAAAGTTAAGGAGAACAACATTCATCTCATATCACGAGTTTAGACAAGGAGTGCAACCCAAAGTCCTTCACAAGAGCTAAAAGAGAGAATTACAATTACAACCAAGATAGACAGATAGATATGAAAGATGCTATATGATAGATAGATAGATAGATAGATAGATAGATAGATAGATAGATAGATAGATAGATAGATAGATAGATAGATAGATAGAGTGCATCCAGAAAGTATTCACAGCGCATCACTTTTTCCACATTTTGTTATGTTACAGCCTTATTCCAAAATGGATTAAATTCATTTTTTTCCTCAGAATTGTACACACAACACCCCATAATGACAACATGAAAAAAGTTTACTTGTGGTTTTTGCAAATTTATTAAAAATAAAAAAATTGAGAAAGCACATGTACATAAGTATTCACAGCCTTTGCCATGAAGCTCAAAATTGAGCTCAGGTGCATCCTGTTTCCCCTGATCATCCTTGAGATGTTTCTGCAGCTTCATTGGAGTCCACCTGTGGTAAATTCAGTTGATTGGACATGATTTGGAAAGGCACACACCTGTCTATAGAAGGTCCCACAGTTGACAGTTCATGTCAGAGCACAAACCAAGCATGAAGTCAAAGGAATTGTCTGTAGACCTCCGAGACAGGATTGTCTCAAGGCACAAATCTGGGGAAGGTTACAGAAAAATTTCTGCTGCTTTGAAGGTCCCAATGAGCACAGTGGCCTCCATCATCCGTAAGTGGAAGAAGTTCGAAACCACCAGGACTCTTCCTAGAGCTGGCTGGCCATCTAAACTGAGCGATCGGGGGAGAAGGGCCTTAGTCAGGGAGGTGACCAAGAACCCGATGGTCACTCTGTCAGAGCTCCAGAGGTCCTCTGTGGAGAGAGGAGAACCTTCCAGAAGGACAACCATCTCTGCAGCAATCCACCAATCAGGCCTGTATGGTAGAGTGGCCAGACGGAAGCCACTCCTTAGTAAAAGGCACATGGCAGCCCGCCTGGAGTTTGCCAAAAGGCACCTGAAGGACTCACAGACCATGAGAAAGAAAATTCTCTGGTCTGATGAGACAAAGATTGAACTCTTTGGTGTAAATGCCAGGCGTCACGTTTGGAGGAAACCAGGCACCGCTCATCACCAGGCCAATACCATCCCCACAGTGAAGCATGGTGGTGGCAGCATCATGCTGTGGGGATGTTTTTCAGCGGCAGGAACTGGGAGACTAGTCAGGATAAAGGGAAAGATGACTGCAGCAATGTACAGAGACAACCTGGATGAAAACCTGCTCCAGAGCGCTCTTGACCTCAGACTGGGGCGACGGTTCATCTTTCAGCAGGACAACGACCCTAAGCACACAGCAAAGATATCAAAGGAGTAGCTTCAGGACAACTCTGTGAATGTCCTTGAGTGGCCCAGCCAGAGCCCAGACTTGAATCCGATTGAACATCTCTGGAGAGATCTTAAAATGGCTGTGCACCGACGCTTCCCATCCAACCTGATGGAGCTTGAGAGGTGCTGCAAAGAGGAATGGGCGAAACTGGCCAAGGATAGGTGTGCCAAGCTTGTGGCATCATATTCAACAAGACTTGAGGCTGGAATTGCTGCCAAAGGTGCATCGACAAAGTATTGAGCAAAGGCTGTGAATACTTCTGGACATGGGATTTCTCAGTTTTTTGATTTTTAATAAATTTGCAAAAACCTCAAGTAAACTTTTTTCACGTTGTCATTATGGGGTGTTGTGTGTAGAATTCTGAGGAAAAAAATGAATTTAATCCATTTTGGAATAAGGCTGTAAACATAACAAAATGTGGAAAAAGTGATGCGCTGTGAATATTTTCCGGATGTACTGTAGATAGATAGATAGATAGATGGATAGATAGACAGATCACCCACAGCATAAAAAGGTGTGACAGTATGTTACACCTGAAGCTCTTGCTGCCATCAGCTGTTGGGCTGAAGATGACAATCATTGTTTATTGTGCCCCCCTCCCCCCAACCCCCACTGCCCTTTCATTTACTTGACATCGCTGGTTTAATATTGGCCTCCCTTCCATATTGCCAGCCTAATCAGTTTCATTTGGTCACTGACCATGAAAACCTTTACAGTGGGAAGAACTTAAAGCAAATAAAAGTGGAGATTACCTGGGGCAGCGCCTGGATGACGGTGTCCAGCAGAGCTCTCATTCCTACGGCCATCTTTAGAAGCTTCAGCACTGCAAACAAGAAATTGAACTGATGACCCAACAGCACACACCGGCCCCGGTAGCCTTAGTGTTTAACAACACTTTAGATGTTTCAGGTACACAATGAAATATGAAATGTATAGCATATACTGTATATAAGTGGTCTGACCAGAAAGTTCTAGGAGACTGTCCATTACAATTGACAATATTAAGTTCACCAATCTGGGGAACATCCGGTTTCCCAGCCCCTTATATCAGTGTTAGGAAAGCTGGATTCAAAGATACACATATCTCCTGCGTTTTTCTGAATAAAAATGGATACAAAAGACAAGGAATGCATGCAGATCAAACTTTGTCTTGAGACTGCTACTTGACCAGATAAATGACAACACCCCCTCTTGACTCGAGTTGGTTTTGCTTAGCTTTTTAGAGACCTGAGGATATCCCCTAAGCACATGTGCTTGATACCAGTTATTAACCAGCGCACTATAAACTGGTTCTGATTGCTGGATTACGTTACCAGTCCCCAAAGTTCTAACCAGGACAAAATGAGCTTTTAAAAAGAGTAGATGAATGGAGACTGAGAAATGCCGAGAGCAGATAGTCTCATGTGAGAATTCTCGTACTTCATCAAGGCCAACATTCAATATATTACAAGAGGAGCACAAGCATCAATAACTGTGGTACGTTTTGCATGCATGCACCTTATGTCTATGTGTTTGTGTATTTCTGTGTTTGTCTGCTTGTCATTCCAACAGATGGCACATCACAAACATTTCTAGTAATAAAATGCATTGCATTTGTCATTCCAATATATGGCGCAATACAAACATTTGTAGTGATGCATTTTATTACTACAAATACCTGTGAAGCACCAGATGTTGGAATGACAAATACAATGTATTTTATTACTACATGCACTACAGAGTACATTCCTGTATATGGTGGACTGCAAACGTTAATACTATGGTGTACGTTGATTACTTAGATTTCAACCAGGCTTAGACAGGTAGCACAGCTAATTAACTAATAATATGACAGACACAGACTGGACTAGTGGTTTCCATATTGAGGCTTATGCTTATGACACATTTTTAGTGGCAGCTTTCATTTGTGTAATTATAACAAGTCAGCAGCAGTTGGTCGCACACTCCCATGAAGCCAATCGTCTAACATGACAAAGACAACAACTCTGAGCAACCAATCTGTGACTCGCTATGATAAAGTCAATCAGTTTTGCTTGTCTTTAGCTGGATGGGTGGGGTGTATGTATTGGAGAACTGATGACTGATGAATGCTCATCCGACACCACAAAGTATAAACTGAAGCAACGAGGAATAAGTAATATTTGTGTTCTAACGTCACAAATAGAAGAGAAGCTCCTTTGTCAGATGTCTCATGTTTTACATACTCAAACAGAATGGAAGAAAAAGAAAAGGGGCAGAGACTGTGTCTGAACTCACTGCAGCTATTAACCCACCTACAGCACCGGCTCCGTCAAGCACCACGCCAGTGGCTGTGCTAGAAGTTCAGAGCTCAGCTGTGTAATCTGACATGGTCCAGCAACGTGTTCAACAACTGCAGTCGCCAAATCTGACATGCACCATTACAAAAAGTCATGTAATGTCTGTAAGTGCCCAAGAGGATGGACGGGCATCCTGGCTGGGAAATAAGGTAATTACTTGTCTGGATGGGAGGCTATGATGGAAGGACAGATTAGCTGGAAACCACTTTGTACCCAGCCAGAATAATACAATAGTTGGACCAGTGGAAGCTGAGAGCAGCTCCATCCTGCAGAGGGCAGGCGGCAGAGGACCTCTTGTGGCATCCCACTTGGGACACCTGCAGGGGTGCTTGGGTATTGAAGTCCGGAAATATAACCCTGTCAAGATCCCTGGGTGCTGATAGGGAGGACCTCCCTGCTTTCCATATGATCTGGAAGTGCTTCCAAGAAGATATGCTGTGGCACCTGAAGCATTCCTGGGTCAGGATTGAAAAGGAACCCTCTGCCTCATGTTGGGGAGTCAGCGGGCAAAACACTTGGAGGATGGAAGGAGAATGAAATGATTTGACCTCTGTTCAGTTTATTGATCTTTGCACATGTGATTGTTGGAATGGTTCTTCGGTTTAATAAAAATCTTTTACTTAAACCCAAAAGTATGTTGGGCATTACTGTGTCCGAGGTTTGGGGCTCAGTGGCACCCCTGGGTGATAACATTGGCCTAGTCCTTCAAATCAGCCTAACACCTGTGACAAGGCACTGAGCTGTCAGAGAACTGGCATACCATCTGGAGAACACTAAAGATCATGTTCCCCTGAAACAGCCTGCTAACTTTAAAAGGTCATGTTCACTTTTCCATACAAACCCCGAGCGATCCTCAGGACCCTCATGATGCGGATGATTGTTGGGTTAATGGGCAATGAAGCGTTGACCTCAATCTCCTCCAGCGTTATTCCCATGATGGACAGAAGCACGATGGCCAAATCCAACTGGTTCCACCTACAACAAGAAAACCTCAGTTAGAGCCAGCTCCAAGTGTCACATTGGATGAATGATTTATATCAAATAATGGGATTCAGGGGAGATTTCAAGATAACAGGACCTACTAGTTAGTCTTTGTGAAGACCGCTGGCCAGCTTGACATGTCACAGGACATACTGGACATACAGTGAATTCACAAAGTATTAAGACCCCTTCACTTTTTCACATTTGATAGGAACAGGTCATTCGACTTAAGAAGCTCACTAATCTGACCCACCTAATGTGATGACGGTGTAACTATTCTTGTTTATATTTAAATCAATATTATTTTTGCAGGAGTTTTATTAAATATTACCGTCATCTCACCTTTGTCCCACAATCTCAATTCTGACCTTTCATTCCCATCTGTGTGAGAGTGAAAAGGTTCTTCTCCACTAATGTCTATATTGTGCCCCACCTGTCCCATAGTTTCCCACTCCCACAACGTGTGCCATACTGTCAGTAACCACGGCAGGAGGGCAACTCTCCAAATGAGCAAGCTTACGGAACTTAGTATTATCAGATGTTTCACACTGCTTTGGTGGTAAGGTGTTTTTGGTTGTGCTGCTCTAATGTTCAATAATGGGATGTGTTGGATCACATCAGAGGTTTATGCCACCTGACTAACCATACCTGTCCTTAAAGAAGCGTCGAAACCCAAAAGCAACAAGTTTGAAGACTGATTCAAGCACAAAGATGATGGTGAACACGTAATTGCAGATCTTCAGGGCTTCATCCAGGACCTGTAGAGCACAAGAGCAACAGACTATCAGAACTGCCTGAAGGTCACTCATCTGGCACATCCTGTCAAAAAGCTTCTTGCCGTATCATTTGTGCTGGACAGAATCCATGCTATACAGAGAGGGCAAAAGAGACACTGTGGGCCTCAAGGACAGCCATAGTCTGCCCACATGAAGCTTGTGACAGCAACGAGGACCCTCTTTAAAATGCTCAGCGTCTGTGTGTGTCGGTCCATAGCTTGCAAAAATCCAGCCAACTTTGTATGCCTAAAGTGTTTAAATGTGTTAACTGAAAACATCATCCTTTGCATAATGTCAGGAATGAAATGTTTTGCAAAAAACAACGCCACCTAAGAAATATAAAAATTACTCCAGCATGGTAGGTGAGGCTTTGTTGACTGTAGGAGGCACTCACAAGCTGACCCCAAGGCTAAAGAAGTCTGGTGTAGGCCAAAAGTATAAAAATGAGGTTTTATTATAGGGAAGCTCCAACAAAACTAGCAGAAAACAAAGTACAAAAAAGGTACACATTTACAAACAAAGTGATGTGCCGTATAGCTCACCTATAAACAAAACACCTTTAACTATCAGAAGGGATGGCTTGCCCACTTTTCAAAAAATATTACAGACAACATTCTCTGCTTACCTTCCTTTATCTTTCACCAGTTCCTTCTCCACAGCCTGGCCTTTGCTTCATTCCATCAGCTGAGTCTTTGCCAAATGTTCTCCTCTCAACTCCAAACTTAGTGACCACTTGGCCAGTAGGAGAATTTTACACCCCAGCTATGAACTGCTTACGCCTATTTCCTGGGAATGACTTCTGGTGTCATACAGAAGAATAGGGGCTTGTATTTACAGCTCCCTCTAGTGGCCCCACGTGCTCCCTATGCTACAGAATGCTAGTTGCCTACCATTGAGAAGGAGCTCCACTCTCCTCTCTGTTAACTTGGGGGTCTCCCTGTATGTTAAGATTAAATGTGCTCTGCCACTTGAATTGCCACTATAAATGTTTTAATGCATTTTTAAATTGAACATATGCTGTTGTCATCACAAATCTGAGTGTCGGCTCTTCTCACATGCCTTTCGGACAAACTGTGCACTTCAGAGATGTCACAGGTGTGCTCTAAGACTCTGAAGGCTACCTTACATCTACAACATCTGAGAACGTAAGAGACTCTGAGGAACAAAAAGTGGGATATATTAAATATTCCCATACTCAGCTAGTACGAGTTACGACAAGTTCAGGTTTGGTGGCTTTTTGGGTACTATGGAGATCAAGATTAAACTTCTTACTTCAGATGCTGTTTTAATGATACGATCAGACTGAGCGGAAAAAGCAGGATGGGGGACTGGAGATTTATGTGAATAATTAATGGTAAAAACATGAGCAGATTTCAATTAAAACCAAAATGTGTAATCCATAAATTAAAATACTGACTAAATGTGTTAAGTTTACTGCCTAGGGAGATAAGTTGCATCACCCTTGTTAATATTTATTAACTCCGCAACAGAAATGATTCACTCTGTTACCAACATGCTATTGATAAATCATTCTGACTTCAGAATGCTGGTGACTTCAACCAAGGGAGCCTTGGAAGGAACAAACTTCTACTTGGACGTTCTAATTGTGGATGCAACAAACTGGACGATCTCAAGTCTATCTAGAGGGTTGAAAGTTTCAAGAATTTACTTAAAACATCAAATTGAAAGCCTACGCTTACTGGGCACTTTGAACACACCAGACAGACTTGTCCACCCACATATCAGACAGGGATACCCACCTGTGGCTGCTGGTAGTGCTCCATGGCCATTGTGATGACATTGAGGCCAATCACCACAGTAATGAAGAGGTCCAGGTAGTGGCTGGTGCACATCTTGTGGATGAGGAGGCGTGTGGGAGAGTAATCAGAATAGTAGGGTTTACACTGCGCTTCTACAAGGGAACAGGCAGGAACAAACTGGGTGACTGTCAGAGCTGACAAATGTGGACCTCCACCCTCCATATACACACAACATACTTACCACACTACTGACATGCATAATAGCAAAAAAGAAAGAAAGAAAGAAAAAGAAAAAACCCTCAACCAGTCCAGTATCTCCCTTTACAACATTCTCTACAAACTCATCTCATAGATTCCTCCTGCATGGGGGGCTTTCATACAGCCTTGGAGGTTTTCTTGTCAGTTTGGAGAAGACCACGTTTGACACAGTACCGATCTACTAGTTGCTTTGAAAAAGGATTGGATTCTCTCATCTCATTGATTATAATCTGTCTTTACATACTGCACGTTAATTACCTCTAATTCATTCTTTAACCAATTTTCTTCATAGCTAATTACACGATTCACAAATTAATTTTATCAAGCAATGCTAATTTTTGAATATCTTTGCATGTTGACATCTGTACAGGCCCCTCAGTCAATCCACTGTGAAATGCACGATTCGTGGTACTCAAACTGGTACTTTATAAGATATGTTATGTACTTCTAATTACTTGATTAATTAATAAACTAATGAAATAAACATTCATATTATAATTAGTTTTATTTTTAACAGAATCAGTCTGTTAGTTAATATTATCTTATTTGAATATTTCTGCATCTTATATTCTGGGCTCTAAGCCAGTGAAGGACATTGCATGCAGTAGTCATGAATCCAGTATCCTATCAAATGTATCTAATTAATTGGTTACTTAGCTAAATATGTGGCTAATTAAGCAGTTAATTATTAATAATCAACAAATCACAGAAATAATTGATTCTATACACATTAATAATCTGCACTTTGATAGTCTTTGTAAAGATATGATACCAGTCAATTAAGGAATCTATTAAACAACCAACATACACATTATTGACTAATTTATTTGACTCGTTAAATATTAGCATTCACTTTTGCAATTAATTCTGTACTAAATGATCATTTTTAACGATTTTGTATCTATCACTGTACAGCACTCAGCCTAGCTGATGTTATTTTACTTTGTGTTAACGTATGTCATTCAGCCTCATCTCAACATATCTCAGGCTACACCAACACTATTACATCTTGTCACCCACGTGCGCATGGGAGGCAACTAAAGGGCTCGAGGGAAGGCACTTCTGAGGCATGCTGGGATGTGGCAGAGTACATTGATTCTTTTTTTCCCTTGCCTGTAGACCATTCCCGGGAGATCTCACCTGGCTCTCATGACATCACTTCCGGAACCGAGCCAATGGAAGAAGACCTTATCGGCTCCGGCCCCTATGATGTCACCTCCGGTCTTGAACCTATGGCAGATGATCCTGAGCCAGACCCATATGACCTCATTTCCTGTCTTCCTCTTTAAAAGTCTAACCGTTTCCCCTATGTGTCAGTCTTGTTGTGGACTCTGTTCTAAGCACATCAGTGCTCTATATTTTTGGCTTTGCAGCCAGGATACCTCATTATACGGGTGGCGGCCCCAAACCTTTATCTGTGTGATGTCTCGTTATTGTGACAGTCTTCATTTAAAAATGCCCTCCATCCACACTAGTGTTTTCACACTATTTACGAAAAATATCTGCACTCTCACTAAAATAACCAAAAACTGCATATAACGTAGCTGTTTGCCTACACTGGGCATGTGTGCACCGGCAGAAATGTCCTCCTTGAAGAGATGGGATTTATCGTAAAGCTACAGCAACTATTCTCATTATAAAACTAGCAGATGAAGATCCGTGTCCATATGCAGCATTCAAACTGTACAAAATGTAATTTAGATGCACACAGGTAAGCAACACAAGAAGCAGCATGAAAAGCAACTCCTCAGTGTCCACTATGTTGGAATATGAGTTTCAATGTCAAAGGTGACCAATCAGGCAATGGACAAAACTGAGACTAATGTCTATGTTTTAAATGAGAACACAGTAGTGTGGACATAGTCTCAAACATCGTATCTTGTGTTAACGGATTTCATCTAGCCTTCCCTTACCTGATCTCAGATTAATTTGTCTTATTTGGTCTTACTTGCTTTATGGTATCTAATCCCACCTTCACTTATTTAACCTTGTGTTGTCTTATCTTAACTTATCTCATCTCCCTCCCCTTGTCTCTTATCTTATATTCCTCTTATCTCTTCTAGACTTCCCTTAGTTTATCTCAGTTTGATTTGGCTTATTTATCTTACTTTGTCTTAACTTCTCATCTCACTACCCCATATTTTATCAGAGTTTGGTTTGGATTGTGGCTTATCTTGTCTTAATGTATCAAATTGCATATTTGGTTATTTAAGCTTGTGTAACCTTATCTTAAGTTATCTCATCTCACTACCCCAATTTTATTTTATCTCCTTTGCTTAGCAAATCTTATCTACTGTAATCTTATCTTCCCTCATCTTGTGTTAGCCTGCCTCTTCCATCCTTTCCTTAGATGATCTCATCTTAATTTGAATTATCTTGTCTTAATGTATGCAATTCCATTTTTGCTTATTGAACCTTGTGTTGCCTTATCTTTAGCTTATCTTTTCCCGCTTTACTCATTTTAGATGATCTTATCTTGTGTTATGCTATCTCACCCAGCCTGCTTTAGCTTATCTCAGTTTGATTTGGCTTATCTTGTCTCACTGTATCCTAGCCCAGTTTATCTTAACCGCTCATCGCAATGCCCCTCATCTTATTGTCTTATTTTGTGTTTCTGTCTGCTAATATATCAAATCCTACCATTGCTATTTTAACCTTGAGTTACTCTATTCTTATGGATAGCGCTTTGAGTACTGAGAAAAGCGCTATATAAATATAATGAATTATTATTATTATTATCTTATCTCACTCCTCATATTTTAGCTTATCTGATACTGGTATAGTTAGGGTAGATTCAAAGATCTCCGTTTTGTTTCCTCCTAAATCTGATAAGAAGTTCCATTCTCCAAAGAACAACAATGAAAACCACAAAGGCTGCATGCAGCAGTAATGTGGAGTGAGTTTGTGGACAGGGGGATATTTTGGCTGGTTTCAGCTTTCTCTGTTTAAACCAGAAGACCGCATTTCCTTCATATTACCTTTACCTTATGTCTACAATGTTATGTTAGCATTTCAAGTGCAGTGGAGTTCCTGACGTGCTGTTTGAATACAGGGAACAGTAATTACATGTGGAGGCTGCTGTTCTTATTGCAAAGTGGCCGTGACCCGAATCGGCTGTATGGGTCAGACTCATCCCCAGTAGGCCATTTCTGTACGAGGACATTTTTTTTCTCTTTCTCACTACTCCACACCAGCTTTGTTTTCTCTCATTCTTTTTTTAATATGAAACACAAGGAAAATCACCTGGGAAACAAGGTAATTGTTTTTTAATGAAGCCGGGCTCAGCACAATTTCCTGAAGATTGACTGTTGCTTGAAAACGTACGGCGTCTTTTTTCTTTTAATGCACTGACAGACAAAAGCAATGCACTGGAGTCACGTCAATTATGTCTACCACGAGTAAGCAATAATATTTAAAGGTGATCTCTGGGACTTGAGCTGTAAGTTATGCATAGACAAGCAGACAATTTGCTGCTCTTACATGTTTATCCAAAAAAGACTGAATTCAGCATCAGAATGCCTAGGATGCTCTGAGCTACTTTTATTTGTGCAAAATGTGGTAAATAAATAAATGTTATTGTTGACATTATGTTCAGTTGGATTGAAGATATCCAGAGGAAAAAGGGCAAAGATTGAAAGGGAGCAATGGTTAAGATCTGGCCTGCTGATGCACTGGAGTTGACAAGGGATTAAGGAGTGAACCCATGGACAGCAGGGAGTTTTGTTTTTTAGGGTGACACCTCAGTATAAGGGTGATGTGGGTGGGTTGATGATTTGGCTTCACTATGGAGGTTCCCATTGAGCTTGAAGGTGGGTGGAGAAGATGGCTTCTTAACTGTGGATGGAACTTTGACAAGACTAGAAAGAGAAAAGATGGAAAGAGAGAAAGATCTCATTTGTGATGTGCTGCTCCTTGCGACACGTGGGTGCTCGATTCCTGCTAGAACTCGTCACACAGATAAAGATGTTGATGGCACTCAGGCTCTTTGTCATTATTCTTCCACTCCTGAGTCAACAACATGACCAATAACCTCCCATTACGTTACGTGTAGGTATCAGTCTATCAAATTAGCAACTGAGCGCAGGCTGCTTTGCCTCCATGTGCCCTGCCTGTTCCTCTCTAGTTGTCAGGTATGTTAGATTAGATTCAGCAGAGGTCTGAACCACTGGGATGAGAAACCAAGACCCACAGCGTCAGTTAGTCATGTGCAGAAGTGTCATGAGTGAATATACATTTATTAATGTGCTCCTCAGTCCTCATCATTTCGCAGGATTGCACCCATTAGAGACTAGTTAAAGTAGGCAGGAGCTCACTCTGAACGTTTACGGCTCAGTTTGTGAAACAAAACTCTCGCAGTTTCTGTTTTTAATTTCTCTTCTCTGGCTGGTGATGGAGCATTTTCATTTCTTTTCCCACTTTTGCGACATACTAACACTTTCGATTTTTCATGTCTGCTGATTGTGATATCCACAAGATATTTTTTTACAAAGGAGAGATCCACTCCAAAATTATGTTTCTTCCATGCTTTGGGTGACCTTGCCTTCTATTCTGTCTGATTTTGGAAAGACAGGAAATGAAATAAATGCTGTCATAAAAAGTAGCTGGGGTCTGAAGCCAAAAGACAAAGAAGAATGGACTGCTAATCCTAAAACATAAAGCAAAATTCATAGCCAAAACATATGTAGGAAGATCCAAAATGCCCAAGACTTCCAGAAGGCAGCTATTTGTGAAATGTTTTGAGATTTATCTAAAGGCTTGGGTGCTCAAGCTAGCCTTAGCACGCTGGCGTCATTGGGCTTCATTTCTGACTGTAGAAAAGTGATAACGGGAATTGTTGGTGATGTAAACAAACTCACGAAATGGAGCTGCCGTATTCCAAAATTAAAACCAAAAGGTGTCACGCCAAAACAGAAAAACTAACCAAAAATGTACTGTACATATTATTCACCATTACTCAAGATAATATTTCTAAATGTCTAGGGTTAAAACATCTTCTACTTTGCTTATCTCCTCCTTGGAAGAGAACTTCCATGAATCTGTCAGAGCCTCACTATTGGAAAATTATCTGCTATTTATCGTTGTACATCTGGCAATTCATGTTGGCCACTGCTTAGTTTTAGTACTCTTGTCAACGGCTGCTGAGTATTGAACTGCCAGTGGATTGACGATTGTCCCCAAAATACTCGGACTTTGATTTGGGGAAGAGTCACCTGATGCATTACTCCTTTTGTCTCCGTTTTAAAGAAATCTTTCAATAAAACCAGCCCCCCAATTAAATCACTGAGGACCAAAACTATACGGACACGTTCAGTCATCAAAGCATTTTTCTGAACGCAGATCTTTTTTGTTTCTGAGAATGCAGAGCACATCATGGCTGACTCTCACTTATTCATGTTATTCAACCGAAACAAGCCTGACTTAATTATAGTGCTAGTCTTCTGGGGATGGACTTGAGTCTGACAGAGATGACTTGCTTGATCTCTCCATGTAAACTGGTACCATTTTAACATTTTGCAGCCTCCACTTTTCAAAACTGTATCCACGTAAACAAAACCGTCAACTTTAATCAGGAGCATCACCACACTTTTTTTTTTTTTACACAATTTTCTTTTTCCTTGGGCCTCTATTGCATTTTGTATGTACAGTATGGATTTTGTTAGGGCCAAATGGGACAGATTTTTGTCTCAGACATACCTTTTACTATAAAGAATTTTCATGCAAATCCTCTTGACCCTGAGCCGTGGTGATGGCTAAAATGCCTTGCAGGAACATCCAGACGAGACAAATAGTTCAAGGATCAGGAGCTAGCTGGATGTGTCGGGCATCGAAACCAAAAGAGGTGTCAAACCGAGCAACTGAAGACCAATAAACTGAAATTGTAGTAGAATTTGACATGCTAAATCCTATAACCCTTTGAACTCCAAACACACCGAGTAACACCACTGAATTCATTTTTTTTTATTTTGAGACTTTTACCCTCAACTTTCGATGCTGCAGAACACGTGATGCCAGCTCATTCAGCATCACATTTGTTACATCCATGGACCACGTCTCCTAGTAACAGTTCACAGCGTTAAGGTAAAAAACACACAAAATAGGAGCGTCTGCGAAAAAACAAAATGGTGACTCGGAAACCATAAAACCTAACATGCGATAATCATGCCACAGGATTTCCTGATCTTCACAACTGTTCATGAGAAAAAAATTCTGATCAAAAAAAGTTTACTAAATGATGAAAAAAATAAGAAGGCAGGCCAAATCAGTTTGGCTGCAGTCGTTAGAGGCACAGCTTCAATGGCCGTCCACACTGTGGTGCAGAATACATGCAAATGTTTTAAACTGAGCTGACATATGTAAAAGCAACAAGAGGAAGGAGAACTTCTTAGTTTCTGGACTTGGCTCAGCATCGTGTGTGGGTGTGTGTGTCAGTGTGTTTTTGGGCTAGCAACAGATAAAATAAACAATTTCTCAGGAAGTGACAAAATATGACAAACCTTACTTGCTATAGTGCTTTACAAAATACAAAATTTCCAGCCGACTGTTTTAGTGACTTGAGATCAACATGTCTGATATGAGATGGACTATAGATGATTATATGCTGTGTGTTTCCTTTACCTTATGTATATGCATGGATTAGGCACATAATACAACAGTGATAAAAGAATGTGCTAGAAAAACATAAGAAAGGTTAGGGTTAAATGTACATTGTCTAGAAATGACTCTTTTATAAGATGTGCTGAGCTGTTGGCTTGCCACATGACCAGCTAGAAACGGTAAAGGCAAGGGTGGTGTTGAGGTCAGTGTGAGATGAAGGTATAAAAGCATGAGGTACATCCTGCGAGGCCAAACATGGATGAATGGTAGATCTGAGAAGAAAGGTAGAACCTGGATGGGACTGGTCAAGCAGCCAGAAGCCACCACTGAAAGGGTATCAGCCCATATTTCCAAAAACACTGCAGGGAAGTGTGAAAAAGACATGAACACCTGGGCAAACGGATGGCCTGGGTTCCACCCCAGCCATTGAGCCAGAGGTCTTGCCAGACAGAATGTGTCACCCAAGAAGACCTTCCACCTGAGCAGAAGGCACACTGGGTGTCTTGCCTTTGACGAGATGCTCTGCTATCCATCCAGGTTGTATTTGGGGTAAATTGCACACCTGTATGTGAATGCTTTGCTTCCGGGTTAGGCACACTTTAGAAATTATGGACATTTATGGTTAAGACTTATAAGGGGAAAAAAAATAGCAACGGAAATGGTTCAAAATAAAACTATATAATCTAAATGAAATGTTGAAACATAATTTTGGTAAGAGAAATAGATTCCTTGGACAAAAAAAAACCAGGAAGGAGTTTAATTAAATATTAATATCAATAAAGAGAGAAGCAAAAAAAAAAATGATTAACCTGTTATCTCAAAACCCATAATGCAAGTGTTAATGGAAGCAAACACTGCAAAAGAAGTGTGGTCTGACTATACGGTGGTCCATACTTGTTTCTAAAGTAATTTGCTCTCATATGATGTCCTGGTCAAGGTGCAAATACAATGGACTTCAAATAGCCAAGAACAGCTCACCCTTTCAAAATGCTGTAACAGCAGCTAATTCTGTTACTTCAAATTATGAAAATTCCTACTTTTTATCATTAATCAGGAATATTAGTGAGGAACATATATATGAAAATCCATAAAACACTCCATTTACACCTGGGGGGGTAAACATTAAAATTATACAAAGTTATTGTCTGTCTGTATAATTTAATATTGTTCTTTATCAGTATGCTGCTGCTGGAGTATGTGAATTACCCCTTGGGATTAATAAAGTATCTATCTATCTATCTATCTATCTATCTATCTATCTATCTATCTATCTATCTATCTATCTATCTATCTATCTATCTATCTATCTATCTATCTATCTATCTATCTATCTATCTATCTATCTATCTATCTATCTATCTATCTATCTATTTTCATAGGCATGTAATACAACTGTACTTATTCAACTTCTAAATCTTACAGGGAGTAATTTCACTGACATGGCCTATTAAGCTGATGGTGTACATATGAATATTGCTAAATTATAACAATGGAAGCCCACTGGAAAAGGAAAATTATTAAGAGAAGAATGCACTTGGAACAGAACCTGGAGTCACGTGTCACGTATAAATCTACACAGATGAGTCAACTGCTAAGAACAGCCAGGAACACCAGAGAATTTCAAGGAAAGTCACATCCCAGTTTGATGACCTACGACTGCTCACTACTAAGATCTCCACCAAAGCCCAAAGCAGCTATGGATTATGAAGGCAAGCTGCGTGCCATTAGTGACTCCTAACACATGCAATCATTTCAAAGTGGCAACTTCAAGATGAAATGTATCATTTTTGGGGAAGGAACAGTAACCAATCGGCAAAACACAAAATGACTCCACACCTACCTGTAACCCACTGCCCCTTGCATTACTGATTTTCCTTGGCTGTTTGCAATCTCATGATGCCCTGTGACACATGACTCTAGTAATTCCAGTTACAGTAAATCCATTCATCTCATTGACTTACACAAATGACCACATTGGAAAAACCTTATTTATCATTGGTGACTTCAAAGTGCATTCTTCTCCAGCCATTTTGAGGCATCGAGACAAGTTAAGAAGGACAGTGCAGGGATTTGACTTCTTCTATTTTGATCACTCAGCAACATGCCGGCCATGCTGTCATTTTAGATTGTTCTCTTGGGTGCATGCACTGATTGATCAGCACCAGTATCAGATTCATCGGCGGTCCTTAACAAAGGGCATGGACTTTGAAGACCCAATGACAAGCATTGGCCTTCAACTCTTATAACCTTAGAACGTGTCCAATTTAAATAATCTAGACATTTAGATATTTCAAGTTTTGGTAAGTCCAGAAGCCCTTTGGAGAAAAGAGAAGATGATAATCTGTTAGCAATTAACATCAACACAGCCTTCATTAGTTGGGAAATACAGACACAGCTTTTCAAAAGGTACTCCACATGACGGCACAGACACATACAAATAAATATTTGTGTAATTAAGAAATAAAATCTGGGGATACCGCGGATATCTACCACACATACTGATAAAGTAGCAACACTTGTACTGTTAGACAGAAAGGGAAACTGTCAATGACTGAACCAAATTCTCAGACACCACACCTAAAGGCTTCACTGCTTCATAGACGGGCTTCTCCATAAGCACCATGATGGCTGAGGAGTTCATGCGAGTCTGAGTGAGGTGACCTGTGACATCACCTTTAAGTGGGCGAAGGGAGAAATGCAAAAGTTCACTGCAAGGTAATCTTAAAGGATAGAGTCCGCTATTTTTCATGTCGAAGTTATTTCTTCACAAACATATACATTTTGTTATGTTACAGCCTTATTCCAAAATGGATTAAATTCATTTTTATCCTCAGAATTCTACACACAACACCCCATAATGACAATATGAAAAAAGTTTACTTGAGGTTTTTGCAAATTTATTAAAAATAAAAAAATTGAGAAAGCACATGTACAGAAGTATTCACAGCCTTTGCCATGAAGCTCACAATTGAGCTCAGGTTCATCCCGTTTCCCCTGATCATCCTTGAGATGTTTCTGCAGCTTCATTGGAGTCCACCTGTGGTAAATTCAGTTGACTGGACATGATTTGGAAAGGCACACACCTGTCTATATAAGGTCCCACAGTTAACAGTTCATGTCAGAGCACAAACCAAGCAACAAGTCAAAGGAATTGTCTGTAGACCTCCGAGACAGGATTGTCTCGAGGCAAAAATCTGGGGAAGGTTACAGAAAAATTTCTGCTGCTTTGAAGGTCCCAGTGAGCACAGTGGCCTCCATCATCCGTAAGTGGAAGAAGTTCGAAACCACCAGGACTCTTCCTAGAGCTGGCCGGCCATCTAAACTAAGCGATCTGGGGAGAAGGGCCTTAGTCAGGGAGGTGACCAAAAACCCGATGGTCACTCTGTCAGAGCTCCAGAGGTCCTCTGTGGAGAGAGGAGAACCTTCCAGAAGGACAACCATCTCTGCAGCAATCCACCAATCAGGCCTGTATGGTAGAGTGGCCAGACGGAAGCCACTCCTTAGTAAAAGGCACATGGCAGCCCGCCTGGAGTTTGCCAAAAGGCACCTGAAGGACTCTCAGACCATGAGAAAGAAAATTCTCTGGTCTGATGAGACAAAGATTGAACTCTTTGGTGTGAATGCCAGGCGTCACGTTTGGAGGAAACCAGGCACCGCTCATCACCAGACCAATACCATCCCTACAGTGAAGCATGGTGGTGGCAGCATCATGCTGTGGGGATGGGAGACTAGTCAGGATAAAGGGAAAGATGACTGCAACAATGTACAGAGACATCTTGGATGAAAACCTGCTCCAGAGCGCTCCTGACCTCAGACTGGGGCGACAGTTCATCTTTCAGCAGGACAACGACCCTAAGCACACAGCCAAGATATCAAAGGAGTGGCTTCAGGACAACTCTGTGAATGTCCTTGAGTGGCCCAGCCAGAGTCCAGACCTGAATCCGATTGAACATCTCTGGAGAGATCTTAAAATGGCTGTGCACCGACGCTTCCCATCCAACCTGATGGAGCTTGAGAGGTGCTGCAAAGAGGAATGGGCGAAACTGGCCAAGGATAGGTGTGCCAAGCTTGTGGCATCATATTCAAAAAGACTTGAGGCTGTAATTGCTGCCAAAGGTGCATCGACAAAGTATTGGGCAAAGGTTGTGAATACTTATGTACATGTGCTTTCTCAATTTTTTTATTTTTAACAAATTTGCACAAACCTCAAGTAAACTTTTTTCACGTTGTCATTTATGGGGTGTTGTGTGTAGAATTCTGAGGATAAAAATGAATTTAATCCATTTTGGAATAAGGCTGTAACATAACAAAATGTGGAAAAAGTGATGCGCTGTGAATACTTTCTGGATGCACTGTATATATCTACATTTGTCATGAACAAATTGTGACATTTTATAAAGGAAGTCATGTGGCACAAGGTGCAGCCGTAAAATAATCATCAAGCAGCACTCAATACCCCAGAATGACAATGCAAAAACAGGATTTTATAAGTTTTTTTCAAATTTATGAAAAACAACAACCTGGAATATGCCATTAACACAAGTATTCCGACCCTTTGCTTTGGTTCAGGTGCATCCCATTCTATTGATCATCATCACTGGTGGTCAATTCAGTTGATTGGACTGATTAGGAAATGCACACAGATGTCTATAGAAGGTTCTGGAGGTGAGCAAAAACCAAGCCATGAGGTCAAAGGAATTGCTTAGAGGCAGGATTGTGTCTGCACAGATCTGAGGGAGGCTACAAAAGATGTCTTCAGCATTGAAGGTTCCCAAGAGCACAGAAGAGCAGAAGAGCTACCTCGTCAGACCAGGACTCCGCAGTCTATTTACACCTACAGGACAGTGGTCACTCTTTCAGTGATGAAGATGTGCACATCCTGGACAGGGAGGAACGCTGGTTTGAGTGAGGAGTCAAGAAGGCCATTTATGCGAAAAAGGAACAACCATCTCTGAACTGAGGAGGGGGCCATCTTTCACCATCTTACAATGCTGTGATTACAGCCATGCCCCAACTCTCTGTGAATGGTACTCATGGCCATTGATCAATGGACAATTTGCATATCATTGATCACATGGCCCATTGTTAGTCAATGGTGCTAGTTTCGGTCATTATGCAAAGGTACTGTTTATGAGGTTGGAGAAACCTGCAGTCAACTGAGACTGAGGAAGTCACTTGGATGAGTGATGTAACGTATCTCCCTGGAAAAGAACTATCTCCAGATGAACTGAATCAACTTTCTAGAATTTCCTTACCTGGATTATTGAGCACGCATAGAGACCTCTATAATTCTTAAAAGGAAAAAGTTTGGAACAACCTCCACTCCTCGTAAAGTTGGCTGCCCACCTAAACTGAGTAATCGAAAAAAAGAAAGGGCCTTGGTAAGAGAGGTGACCAAAAACCTGATGGCCACTCTAGCTGAGCTACAGAGAACCTCTGCAGAGTTGGGCACAGCTTCCAGAAATACAACTGTCACTACAACACTTCATTAATCTGGGCTTTAAGGCCAGGTGACACATGAAGGCCTGCTTGAAGTTTGGAAAAAGACACTTAAAGGGCTTTCAGAGAATTTGCAACAATATTCTCGGGCCTGCTTGACTTAAATTTTAAGCTTCATGACAATGTTCATCACCTGTGCAGTACCATTTCGGTGGTGAAGCACAGTGATGGACAGCATCATCCTATGGGATTGTTTTTAAGTGGCAGGGTCTGGGAGACTTGACAGGGTTGAGTAAAGCTGAGTGGAGCAAAGTAGAATGCTATCCTTGATGAAAACCAATTCCAGAGTGCGCTGGACCTCAGTCTGGGCCAAAGGTTCATCTAACTTGACAAAGATGCTTAAAAAAAAGCAAAGAAAAACATGGCTTACGGAAAACACAGTGAATGTCCTAGAGTGGCACAACCACAGCCTGAACTTGAACCCAATCACGCCTCTTATGGAGAAACCTGGATGGACACATCTAACCTGACAGAGCATGAGAGGATCTACAAAGAAGAATGGCAGAAAATCCCCAAATCCAGGTGTGTGAAGCTTGTGGCATCAGACCGAAGAAGACTCCAGGCTCCACACTGCCAAAGGGACTTCAACTAAGCACTGAGGAAAAGGCCTGAATACTTGTGTCAATTGGATATTTCACTTTTTTTATTTATAATACGTTTTCAAAAAACTATAAAATCCAGTTTTCACTTTGTGATTCTGAGTGTTGCTTGATGAGGGGAAAAATGAATTTAAATGAATTTAGCACAAGGCTGCAACATCACAAAATGTGAAACAAAGTGAAGGCGCTATACAAACCACACACAACTGCCATGTTCAATATGTACAGCTGGGTAGCTCAGAGAGTTCCACAGTTCAGACTTGAACCATACACGGGACTTTGAATGGTTAATACTCTAGAAGACAAGGAGCAAAAAAAGGAGTGAAATCTGAAAATCCAGGGTCATGTGAAGTTTAGGGAAAATAAATCCATGGATGCCTTAGTAAATGAGGAAGAATCCAAGTCTGAGCACAGCAGACAAATGTCAACTGGATTCCAGTCTACAATGTACAATGCGTTAGCCTTGCTACGTATTCAATCGTCTCAAACTATAATGGTGTCATTGTATAGTCTATCTAATATAGCGCCTTTCATATTTAACAATCTCTCTGTTACTTGAAGGAGAACTTCTCACTGAAGATGCTTTTCTTTGTTATTCATTCATATCACTTCATGTCAGGGAGTGAACTCAGCTCTCCTTTTGACATAATGTGATGAAGTCCACATTCTGATGGTGTTATCTGTAAAAGAGACAAAGTCAGTTTGGTCAGATTGCTTTGCTACATCCTCAGAGTTGAATCCACTTTGGGCCAAACGTTCATCTTTGGCCTGACCTGTGTACACCTCAGATGTTGATGTTGTCCCCTCGATCTACACTTCCATTAAAATTACTTCAAAATGGAACTCGGTCTCATTGTAAGATGGGTATTCTACACTCCTGTAGGATAAAGTGGGACTGAAAATGGACAGATGGGAGCACGACATGATTATAACAAGGCATCAGCACAACCACCGTCTTCAGACATCTAGTGCAGGAGAAGCCATTTGTAAATGTATATGACAAATGTGAAGCCTTGTAGGCTGGTGCCGAGCTCATTAGGGTAAATCAGTCACGTTACCAGTTGACCCAGCGAAGGGAAGGGGCCTTGTCAGATTTCAACTTTGTCGCTGGTAAGCTGTTCCTTCCATGGTGGTTACTGACTTGACCTGGTTTGCCTCGTAAAGGAGAGACTGCGATAAATGCAGCTGGGAATGGCAGCAATGTCCGTGGGAAAAAAAATAAAATGAATGCAAAACCATCATCATTTGGTATCCGCTTGGCTGATTTGTTTTTAAATTTTATTTTATTGAAGGCCAACCAAGTGATATGTTGGCACAAAGAAGGATTTTACTTTTTTATATTTTTTTTATACCAGATGCTGGTTTTGCACATGGACGCACTGCACCCAGTAAGTATGGCGATGTATGCAGTACAGAAGCTTTCAGATTCAACGTACGTGTTGCTGCTGTGTCGCTTTTTTTAAAATGAAGTAGACAGCTTGCTATCCGATCTTATCCCGCCAGTCAAGCCCAATTATTCTTCCAAAATCAACAGAAAAAAGGCTCTTGAAGGTGTAACAGTATAAGCCTCCCCGAATGACAGCCGAGGTGCTTACAGGAGTTACAGCACATCTGTTAGTCACTAACTGGTGTTTGGAACAAAGTGCGTCTTTGGTAAGGAGTGGTCCATGGGCAGCCCCTATTCTAAAGGATCGTCACTGGGGCTTTGTAAATTGTAATAAAACCAAACAAAGCCTTTGTTAATGTCAGGTTACACAGCGGTGTGTGACTAATAGATGTGCTATTGCTGGTCCTATTTTTAAAGTTGCTGTTGTTTTAGAAGTCAAAGTACAAACAAACAAAGTGTCTGTGAAGGTCTCGTTCCACAGCACTAAGTGGTGGTCTATGGGCGGCCCCTATTCTAAAGGATCGTCACTAGTGCTTTGTAAATTGTATAAAGACGTCTTATTACGTAGCAGTACCGATCTAACAGATGCACCAAGGTAGCTCCCATCCTGGTGTTGTTGTGTCCAGTTCAGTCTAATTAAAGGGGTTGTTAAGCAGAATGGCGAGAAAACAACACCAAAAATGATATTTTTTATATGTCACTTACGCCATGCAGTTTGTGGTGATGGCCAAGATATGTTTTTAATCCAGCGTTTTTTGTGCAGAATGAGAGAAAAAAAGTTCCTGATATATTAGACCCTAATGGGGACTCATGCTCTACCATGGCAAACGAAAGAACGAAGAAAACTATCCTCACGTTACTTGTGCTGCGTAATCCACATGTCTGTTATCCAACTGTATGCTCACAACGTTCAAAACACATGTGTTTTTTGCTAAAACAGTATGTCAGCTGTACTCTGAAGCAGATGTCCTTGTCTTTACTGTGTGCCTTCATGGCTGACTGTGCTGCTGCGTCACTAACAGACAACTACTGAGTACAGTGCGATTCTGACGGATGCCATTCTGCCTTCTGGCTTGTGCCAGTCCAGTTCAAAGAACTCATCTACATATCAAGCAGCAAAGGTAAAGATTACTAAAGACTTAATAGCCTGATGCTATGATTCACTTATCAAAATGTTTTGGGCCATGCGTTCCTCAGAGGAGGACATTGGGAGCCGTCCATGATGTTTCTTAAGTCGCCTATTAGTTGCGTTTCTACGGCATTAACGAAATAAGGATTTGCTACGGCAAGACTTTAAATTTGTCTACAGAAGAGTAAGAAAAAGATTTATTCACAGCCAACATTCAATAAACCTGAAAGCTTCTGTAATAAAAAAATAACAAATAAAAAAGCGGAAACATCTTCTGCTGGATTTCCCAACAACAGAGGTACACCGGACATCAACAGGGAATTAATGACAAACAAAATGAGAGAATACAAAAACATTTGAGAAACCCAGCAGAAAAGACAACACAGAACACATCCAAATGACAGGACACGACAAGGACACACATTTTACACATACGCACATGGTAAACAAACCACACATCTCTTTCTGAGTCAGACTTGAGAGAAAAATGAGCCATTTGGGAATGGAAAATCAAAGTGAAGACGACTATGTAACGGTGGGAGCCCTTGGCACAGACAGAGGTTAATGAGGGTTTTGTCTTGATGTTAGAGAACATGTTGGTTTCTTACTTGAGTTGACCACCCAAAAAGTTACAAGTCCACTTATTGAAGACTGGCTAATATTGTCCATGTATTAAAACATTCAGAATTTCCTTATTTTAAAACTCTTCCAGGCACGCAGAGCCAGGTCAAGTTCAGCTGACGACTGGTGGCCTTCACCCAAGTCTCTGTCTGAGCTGTCCTTCCATCTCATGTGACTGAAGAATGATGAAGCTCTGCTTTGCAACTGATGAGGGAGAGCAGATGTGGCTCTTTAGAAACGGAGTCAGACTCATCCAGGGTGGCGTCCTGGACAAGCACTTGGGATTTCAGTCCCTGGTGCCGTTTCATGAACGTAGTATTTGCCCCAGGAGCTAATGCTAAGTCGGTAAATGTATTACACGTTTCAGGCATTACATAAATTTCATGTACTGAACATTAAAAAACGACTGACATTTTAAAAGTGGAATCACTTAATGGAAAATATGAGAAGCTGACGGCCTATTATCTTCACTTGTAATAAAGGCCATGCATTATGATTAAAAGTTCAACCTGCTCGAAACCTTTCTATAACAAATTCTTTAAATCCTACCTTTTGGGTGTAAATGTTACGTTAAGTAACTCGTTATTTGACAGAAAGCTTTTAAAAAATTTACAGAGACATTCTTTTTTAAAGATATTAAAAGGGTGAAGAAATCCCGGAAGGTATATCCATTCAAGATAATTATGATAATTATTACATATACAAGGGGAAGTCAGTAATCATCCGCACTTTTGTAATAACTTTGTTTGGGTTGGCTGTACAGCTTTTCCGGCGGATAAATATGGACTTAGCCTTGTAGAGCACCTCCTTTGTATTCATGTAACTTTCTTTTGAGATTTTTGTTTATGCAAATTTTATATCATCTGGAATTTAATCACTAAGATAAGGTGGACTTGTGCAGGCAGAATTATTAAATATGAAAACAGTGCTAGATATAAAGCAACGGATTTCATATTATTGAACAATTTAAAGTTGCTGTGTTCAATGGTGACGAGAAAACATCTCAGTGATGTTTCTAAATTATTAATTAACAATCTGCTGTATGCAGAATTTCTTACATGCGTTATGAACATCTGACATTTCAAGAAATACGCTAAACACCCTGCCAGATGCAATATGTCTGTTGCAAATAAACGAATCAGAGGCCATGTCAGAAGTGATTCCAGTGCAAGAGAAGGGGAGCAAAAAAGAGAGAAGACAGATCTGTAGACAAGAAGCATTAGCAGCACAACAAGGAACGTCAGGCCTGGGCTGGAGAGCTGAATTCTCAAAATGTCCTAAAACTCACGGCCAAAAATGATTTGGTCAACAAAACAGATCTCCAGCACACTGGTTAACACTTGTCTGAGTGGCCGAGATAGAGTCTATGATGGGACATATCATTGTCCATGTGTTACAATTCCTTTAATTAGCTTGCAGTTTAAATGTAAATTTCTCACATTTGGAATAAGGGCAGGCAGCGTGGTGCCCTGGGTAAGCACTGCTCCTAAAACCACAGTGCTGGTGGTTCAAACTCTACCTGCAGTCTTAAGTTGTCTTGGATAAAGATGTCGGCCAAATGTACAATAATAATGCTGAAATGGAGTCTCCGTCCAGTGGTGATTGTTAACATGGCCGGCCACTAATGAGGTTTGGTTTTAAGAAACTGTCCAAGGAGAATACTACAGCACATTAAATGAAGCAGGATGTGCACTAAGAATGGGTTTAAGCTATGGTGGGATCCACTCATTGAACTGCTGGGTAGAGACTGGGAGTGCATCTAAGTAGGTGCTCCATTCTAAATGAGGAACAAGCGTCAGACCTTACAAACCAAACTGCATGTTGATTATTTTAACAACTTCAATATTGCTGGTACTGAAACAAAAAAATTATATATAATTATGTAAATATGTAAAGAAAAGCCAAGCAAAATGACACCTTTTATTGGCTAACTAAAAAGATTACAATATGCAAGCTTTCGAGGCGACTCAGGCCCCTTCTTCAGGTTTACATCTGATCAGGTTTACAAGGTGTCATATTGCTTGGCTTTTATCTACATTCATAATGGCTAACACGGTACAACACCCTAGTACTGTAAATATGTAATTAAATTATATATATATATATATATATATATGTATATATATATATATATATATATATATATATATACACAGGGGGTCCTCGAGTTACAACGTCTTGACATACAACGCTCACTCCCATAAAAACTTAAAAAAATTGAGAAGTGAGTGTTTCAGCTTACGCCGTTAGTGTCGTACTTACAGACTACGTGGACGAACAAGTTTGGTTGCGCGCGGCGGAAGTACGCGGCGTTTCAGTGATGGATTTGGTGAACTGGTTTGGTTGCACGTGGCACAAGTGTTCCGTTTTGTGTTGCTTTGTTTGGTGACTTTTTGGCCCTTATCATGGCTCCTAAACGAAAGTCAGAGTCTTCAGATGGTAGTGCTTCGAAGAAGAGGAAAACCACCACGACGGAAGTGAAATTAGACAGAGATCAGAAGGAATAAAGGTAAAGATTTTTTTCTGTTACTACAGTGCAGTGTACTGTACAGTATATTTATGTCCTTTTCCTTTCTCTGTGGCTTAGTTGTGTTTTTGTGTTCTAGATTATGATTTTGCAAAGTGTTAGGATAGGTGACTCAGACTCAGGCTAGGGTGTGTTTCGACTTACACCAAAATTCGGGTTACATCACTGTTGTAGGAACAGAACTGTGTCGTAAACCCGAGGACCCCCTGTATATATACAGTGGTGTGAAAAACTATTTGCCCCCTTCCTGATTTCTTATTCTTTTGCATGTTTGTCACACAAAATGTTTCTGATCATCAAACACATTTAACCATTAGTCAAATATAACACAAGTAAACACAAAATGCAGTTTGTAAATGGTGGTTTTTATTATTTAGGGAGAAAAAAAAATCCAAACCTACATGGCCCTGTGTGAAAAAGTAATTGCCCCCTGAACCTAATAACTGGTTGGGCCTCCCTTAGCAGCAATAACTGCAATCAAGCGTTTGCGATAACTTGCAATGAGTCTTTTACAGCGCTCTGGAGGAATTTTGGCCCACTCATCTTTGCAAAATTGTTGTATTTCAGCTTTATTTGAGGGTTTTCTAGCATGAACCGCCTTTTTAAGGTCATGCCATAGCATCTCAATTGGATTCAGGTCAGGACTTTGACTAGGCCACTCCAAAGTCTTCATTTTGTTTTTCTTCAGCCATTCAGAGGTGGATTTGCTGGTGTGTTTTGGGTCATTGTCCTGTTGCAGCACCCAAGATTGCTTCAGCTTGAGTTGACGAACAGATGGCCGGACATTCTCCTTCAGGATTTTTTGGTAGACAGTAGAATTCATGGTTCCATCTATCACAGCAAGCCTTCCAGGTCCTGAAGCAGCAAAACAACCCCAGACCATCACACTACCACCACCATATTTTACTGTTGGTATGATGTTCTTTTTCTGAAATGCTGTGTTCCTTTTACGCCAGATGTAACGGGACATTTGCCTTCCAAAAAGTTCAACTTTTGACTCATCAGTCCACAAGGTATTTTCCCTAAAGTCTTGGCAATCATTGAGATGTTTCTTAGCAAAATTGAGACGAGCCCTAATGTTCTTTTTGCTTAACAGTGGTTTGCGTCTTGGAAATCTGCCATGCAGGCCGTTTTTGCCCAGTCTCTTTCTTATGGTGGAGTCGTGAACACTGACGTTAATTGAGGCAAGTGAGGCCTGCAGTTCTTTAGACGTTGTCCTGGGGTCTTTTGTGACCTCTCGGATGAGTCGTCTCTGCGCTCTTGGGGTAATTTTGGTCGGCCGGCCACTCCTGGGAAGGTTCACCACTGTTCCATGTTTTTGCCATTTGTGGATAATGGCTCTCACTGTGGTTCGCTGGAGTCCCAAAGCTTTAGAAATGGCTTTATAACCTTTACCAGACTGATAGATCTCAATTACTTCTGTTCTCATTTGTTCCTGAATTTCTTTGGATCTTGGCATGATGTCTAGCTTTTGAGGTGCTTTTGGTCTACTTCTCTGTGTCAGGCAGCTGCTATTTAAGTGATTTCTTGATTGAAACAGGTGTGGCAGTAATCAGGCCTGGGGGTGGCTACGGAAATTGAACTCAGGTGTGATACACCACAGTTAGGTTATTTTTTAACAAGGGGGCAATTACTTTTTCACACAGGGCCATGTAGGTTTGGATTTTTTTTCTCCCTAAATAATAAACACCATCATTTAAAAACTGCATTTTGTGTTTACTTGTGTTATATTTGACTAATGGTTAAATGTGTTTGATGATCAGAAACATTTTGTGTGACAAACATGCAAAAGAATAAGAAATCAGGAAGGGGGCAAATAGTTTTTCACACCACTGTATATATCAGTACATATACATTATAGAGTGTGTGTTGGATTCAAAATCAGTTATAATCAAACAGCCAAAACAATATTTTTATTTCAGATCCTCATGATGCTAATTTACTTTCTGTAAATATTCAGTCATACTTTTTCTAACCCACCTGGGCAGTTCTGGGTCATGTAGAGTCATTGTATGTGATGGCAGCAGTGGGCACAAGGCAGGAAGGGGCTTTGGATAGGGCACCGGTACACTGAAAGGCATACTCAGTCACACTTTAGGCCAATTTAGTGTCACCAGTTAACCTAACCTAAGAAACGAGCACCAGAGAATCTGGAAGACAACCCATGGAAAGAGCATGCAAACGTCATGAAGGATATGAACCTGGGACTCTAAAGTAGTGAGACCCCAGCACTAACCACTAAACACCACGTCACATTAAGACGACATTTTTAGCGATTTTCAGTCTTCACCTCGCAAAAATGATGTAAATGAAGGCTAAGGTAGTCAGTGACATGCTCATGTAAGGTCTTGTCTGACGTAGCCAGTGACTCACTGCAACTAGTCTGCTTTGTCTCATGTTTTATGTACCTTGAGAGAATGGATAAAATTAAACAAAGGGCCAAGGTCAAACAGGTTTCATTTTCTCTTTCGTCGTAGGTGCGGTCTCTGTGTGTTGATGAGAGCTGACAACCAATGAATGCTGATCCAGAAGTATAATGCATATCATGAGCTCTGTCAGGCAGCACGTTATTGGCTGTCACATAAACGGGAAAGCTTCGCTCTGCTGGAAAGTCGCTAAATTTGTCAGGCCCAGAAATTTTCATTCAGCAGCTGCGTTCAACACATCTGACATACAACTAACAACTAGAAGTCACATAATATGACATCGGCTTCCTAGCAATGTATTAGTATATATACTTTAATTTCAAAATGCTCTTTACTATGTATCTGATAAATAGGTCAAAAACTGGGACTACTTAAAAAATGATTTAAATGTGGTGTTAACTGGTGTTGCCTTAACGTTACCATCCTTTAATTTGAGACTTCACTTGACTGGTCATCCTTGTAATATTCAGATTAATTCTAAAATATTTTATAACTGTCAAATGTAAAGTGGATGTAGTCATATGTAATTACAATACAAATGTAAAGACCTTCAGACCTCAAAAATATTGCAGATGTACAGTAGATCCACAAGTGGATGCCTTCTCTAAATTTCTCCTGTTATAAATGAAATGGTAAAACTGTAAGATGAATTGGCTCACCTTACCAAGCCTTGTGGTGTGAATATCCAAAACGTGAAAGTATTTGTGTATGTATAAGACCATAAGGGTGCTTGGAAATAAAAGCACCTGGCAGCAAGACAGGAGAACCTGGCACATTGGCAGCTTCACAGATACTTGAACCATTGACACTCTCTATGGGGTTTGCACGTTTCTCCTGTGCGTTGGGAGTTTTGTTTTTTTCGCAATTTCAGTTTCCCTCCCGCATCCCAAAGACAAGCAGATTGGGCTAAGCAGAAACTCTAAACTGGCATCAATGTGGGCATCAGTGCCCAGGATTGCCCACCCAGGTGTTTCCAACCTTGCACTCAGAACTGCCGAAAACAGGCACCAATCTCCCATGGCACTTAATTTGATTAGAGGGGGGTTTGAGAATGCATGTATGAGAGGAAGAAGAAAATAAACTTAGAGCATCTCCTCCATCTAGTGACTTACAAACCTAGGGGGTCTGCTAACTCCTGTGAACTTGGTGGTGGTGGTGGTGGTCGGGGGGGGTGGGGTGGGGGGAGAACGGGACTGTGACGCAAAAGACTAATGGTGTGAAGGTGTTAGTGCGGCATGTGATGAGTCGGACAGACAACATTGCCAGACAGTTTAGTGAGACAGAAACTGAAGGTGACAGCACCCAAACTCGCATGCCCTCTCCTCCATGTTACGGTATACAGTATGTGCATAGAGGAAAGCAAACAGGGTGTGTGACGGCTCTGTACCTGTGACTGCACATCCTGAGCTGATCCGTCTAACATCATCCAGCATTATATCTAAAAGAATGAGACCAAGTTGTTAAGTTATCAATGTAATTGTGCTTCTTCAATAATAAAGGTAATAAGAATATTAATAATAGAAATAAACCAAAAAAGCAAAAGCCCTACACTGCCTGTGCCTTCTGCAATCTCATTTTAAGGATTTCAAAAACTGCTTGATGAATGGGAACTGCTTTTGCCACCTTTTCTAATTTGTAATTTTGAACTTTGTATTTAGTTATTCTGGAACTGTGCAACTTTTGAAATGTTGTGCATTTCTCTTCCAGCCCCCAGTGATTAACACAATTCTAATCATGCAAAGTAGGAAATGCACCACTAACACTGCCTCTATTAATTATGCAGCATTTACATTTAACATAAAGAGCAATTATACAAGATTAAAACAAGGCTTCAGATTGAAAGTTCTCAATGTGCAATTACACAAAGTAATTACATAAAATTCAGCAAGGACGTCGCGCAATTCCAAGTCTTCCATTCTCAGGATTGTCCCCGAATGAGAAAAAAAAAAAAGGCAGGCTTGTCCTTCAAAGGAGTAATGGCAGGCCGACCAGGAGATGAAAGAGCCAAAGAGAAATCCAAAACCACAAGCCAGGCGACAAGGGGGTCAACAAGCGTAATCATCTTATACGGACCAGTAAAACTAGCAAAAAGATTTTTTGAGAAGACATGAAGCCAAAAAAGTGTCAAAACTGGAAAGATATCCGCACAGTTACAAAAAACAAAACGCAAAACAAAAATCTGACAAGAATAAAAAATAAATAAAAACAGCGAGACAAGAAATTAGCTTAGAAAACCAAGAAGGGTGTTTGAAATCTAAGAAGCACACTGGATTTTAAAAGAAGTCGGGACAATGTCAAAAAAACAGAAACGAGTCAAACACAGGGAAATCAAAAAGCTCAGTGACCGGGAACAACACAAAATCGCAAAACACAAAAACAAGAGCCAAAAATCGAAAACCAGAAATATCATCAGGAAAAGGATTTAACAAGGGCAAAGGTTCTGATTTTAATCTGTGAACCTTCACGGTGAGCTTTTAAAGTGACAGTTCACAACCTCAGAGGAGCTCAAAATGACACTGCTGGTAAATAATCAAAATAGTGGCTACAACAACCCAAATAAAAGGATAAAAACAAAACAGGGAGAGCAGAATCTGACATAAATGTGGAGTTCCAATGTGCGGAAGTCCCAAAAAGCACTTCCAATAATGCCCACATAAAATGCCAGGCTAGGTACAAAAGGGGCCTAGAAAAATCCTCACAAAATAAGATTTATTTTTAACAAAAATGCTCTGAATAAATCTGTGAAGCTCCAAAGAGCACAAAGGGCATACAAGGCCTATAAAAGGCAATTCCAAGAGCAAACAAAATCATGAAGATCAAAAACAGAGCAAAGGTTAAAAAAATCCAGAAAATCACCAAAACTCAGCCACTTCAGAGCACATTCATAATGAACCGTCAGAAGAGAAGGGCAATTCCTGGCAGTGATTGGCAGGGGGTGCCACCCACAAACCATAACCAAGGCATAGTACAAAATGTAGATAACAAACAAAAAAACAAAGGATTCAAAAATGTACAAATAGGACATAAAACACGAATTTGGACCTATAACAGAGCCCCTGAGGCAGATGCACCCAATCTGAGTGCTAAACCACACAAAAAACAGCAAGAAAAAAGGAATGAAGACGCAAGACGCTACGCTAACGCCAGCAGCACGGTTTGGACTCGGCGGTGAAGAAACAAAACAACGGCTCACTCAGCCCAAAATTTTTCAAAACAATAAAAGCGCACAAGAAAATCGAAAAACTGACTTCAGAAACTCTGATCTCCTAAAATGATGGAGAAAATAAAACACAGAAAAATGTAACCGAAAGTCCAAATTATAATAAGTCGAAAGGGAACAAAAACTGGTTAGAAAAATAAACAGTCAGAGTAGTCAATAAGGTACGAGAGGATTGTGTTTGTTTGCTATCACACCGCCATCTTTTATAGCTGCACGGCGAGGTGATGATGTCACACAGCAGTTTCCATAGCAACAGTGAACAAAAAAGGTGGTGCCCGTGTACAAGGGGCCCAAAATGGTGAAGCAGGATGCTGACTGCCTTCATGTTAAAAATAAAATTAACAAATAAAGCAAGGAACAAAAATCACTCCAAGGACACCAAAATCTCGACACTCTTGGAATTGCAGCTCACTTCCAAGTGAAGCCATGTTTCATATTGTTGTTTTTACGGCCCTGGGGTTGGAATACTCACTGAATATGCCATTTGAAACACAGCAGTGAGGGTGAGTGTGTCTGAAAGCAGCATATCGGCCACCCTCTACCGTGTGTATTAAATCCAAGGACGGAGTAGTGTGTCAAAAAAAAACTTTTGATAGGAATAAATACAGAAACTTGTGCAAGACAAGCTAAAAATATTAAAAGACTGTTTAAAAAAAAAAATGCCTGTACAGGTTCCCAGTTTAATGCCGTGTCGATTCGGTTGGCACTGTGTGGCCATGTCTCACTCTGGGGAGGGCAATCACCAGTGCACCCACTTTAAGAACTGCGGCTGCGGAGAACTCGCGCTCATCCTGAGAGTAGCTGATCTGATCTCTCAAGGCTGTCACTTCAGGATGGCAGCTCAAAGAACGTCATGGTTCGGTTGTTGCTGGATCCACATCAAAGATGTCATTCTAGAAGAGTCAGTAACCGTCAACCAATCAGACTGCAGACCGCTTGTGATTCATGAAAACACACGCAACATCCTCGGAGCTTGGAGGGGAAGACAATCTGTTAACATTGAAATGTCTAAAGTAAGCGTAACAGAATACAACGTGATCAAAACTGGCTTCATCTGATTCAGGGATGAGGACCACTTCTGCAATTGTTTTAAACTGCACGTGAAATTGTATGCGTTTGTGCATTCGGTCCCTGCTTCGTGATGTCAAAGGCTAACTTCAAAGATGATTGGTTGAAGGTGAATGGCTCCAGAAACCCAGTGGTATCAGAACAATCAATTTCATTCTGATTTAGTGGACGGAAAGGAAATTGGCTTGGAAAGACAACTATGATGAAGCTCTGGGCATAAACGAAACCTGAAGAAATCAAACCCGCCTCCTGGCAGCCGCAGGTAAAAGTAAGGAACCGAGAAGTGAAATGCAGACGGTTGACTTGACGCGAATGGAGCCATTTTCAAATTACAAATGAACCTCACATGATGTCTGCAGAAAATGGAGGAAACCACAGTAGGCAAGAACCCTGGGAGAACACGCAGTGACCAGACAAAGAGCACTCATGAATTTAAAATTTAATTAAAACACACCTTCAAGTATAAACTGGAGTACGTCTAGTAATTTATCTTTACATAATTCATTAACTGGTTAATTAACTAAATAATGGCATCATTTGATTATGATCAAGTCAATGTGATAATTAGTTAGCTAATTAACCTATTAATCCATTTGTTGGTGAGCTTATTAGTTATTTACTTAAATAATTTAGCATCTTAGTCCTCTGAGCAGGGGTCATGAAGAGCTCATTATATTTAAATTAAATATTTCACTGTCATATCAGCCCAGATCATGTCATATTGCATATAATGATGGTTTTCCCATTGCATTAATAACTTAAAATTAATTCATCGATTGATTTATTATTACGAGTTCACTTCTTTATTACTTCATTAGTTAATTCGGTACATGCTGACCATCTGTTGAGGGCTCTGTACCAGGCTGCCAATGACGAAGAGCACCAGCGTTATTTGTGCTTTACGGTGACGCCATTTTGTGTCACGGTTACTACACGTGACTCGAGTGTTACTAGGAGGTGTGTTCCTTAGGAGTCACCCTGAATTGCATCATCTGTGTGACACTATAAAGAACTGCCAGTGGGGACGGTTCACTGTCCAGATTTTGTGGACATTCAAAAGATTTGCAGCTTGAGTTTCTTTTTGGTTTTCCAATGTGCACTGACTTGTTTCTAAAAGAGTCGATTATTTAGGCTTTGATTAGATTCTCTGTGGTTTGTACCTGTCACCTCCAGGTCCTTCTCCTTTTTAATTTAACAGTTAAACACTTGAATCACACTACTTACCTACTGTACCTACTTATCATACAGTAACATGTAATGTGACAACACTTCATAGCAGAGCATAATCAAGCATAGAATGGAACCCAAGTTCCGGAATCTGTAAGTCAGCTTTGGTCAACACTATACCACCATGTTGCCCTTAGAGAAAACCATGACAGAATAATTTGAAAGCAACATGTCAGTAAAAGAAAACATTACAATAATTACATTATTTAGAATTTCATTTCAGTGATTAGTACCACCGCCTCATTGCTTCTGCATCCGGGGTTCAAGTTCTGCTCCTGGTCTTTGTCTGAGTGGACTCTGCATGTTCTCCCTGTGTCTGCCTGAGATGTCCTCTCAAAGATGTGCATTTCAGGTTAGTTGGTGACTGTACATCAGCTACATGTGTGTGTGCCTGTTTAGGGCGGCTGGCTCCTGCATTGTGCACTGTGCTGCTGAGATTGGCTGTGGCCCGACTCAACCCTGAATTGAATTAGATAGATAGATAGATAGATAGATAGATAGATAGATAGATAGATAGATAGATAGATAGATAGATAGATAGATAGAGTGAAAGGTGCTATATAGATAGATAGATAGATAGATAGATAGATAGATAGATAGATAGATAGATAGATAGAGTGAAAGGTGCTATATAAATAGATAGATAGATAGATAGATAGATAGATAGATAGATAGATAGATAGATAGATAGATAGATAGAGTGAAAGGTGCTATATAGATAGATAGATAGATAGATAGATAGATAGATAGATAGATAGATAGATAGATAGATAGATAGATAGAAAGGTGCTATATAGATAGATAGATAGATAGATAGATAGATAGATAGATAGAGTGAAAGGTGCTATATAGATAGATAGATAGATAGATAGATAGATAGATAGATAGATAGATAGATAGAAAGGTGCTATATAGATAGATAGATAGATAGATAGATAGATAGATAGATAGATAGATAGATACAGAGAAAGGTGCTATATAGATAGATAGATAGATAGATAGATAGATAGATAGATAGAGTGAAAGGTGCTAGATAGATAGATAGATAGATAGATAGATAGATAGATAGATAGATAGAAAGGTGCTATATAGATAGATAGATAGATAGATAGATAGATAGATAGATAGAAAGGTGCTATATAGATAGATAGATAGATAGAGTGAAAGGTGCTATATAGATAGATAGATAGAGAGAAAGGTGCTATATAGATAGATAGATAGATAGATAGATAGATAGAGTGAAAGGTGCTATATAGATAGATAGATAGATAGATAGATAGATAGATAGATAGATAGATAGATAGATAGAAAGGTGCTATATAGATAGATAGATAGATAGATAGATAGATAGATAGATAGAACTTTTTGATTTAACAGGTTATATGTTATATTGTTATAATGTTATATTGATATGCGCATTCAGTAACATAAAACTGCCAAAGCATACGGTATAAGCACATATCAATTTAAATATGAAGTAATAAAGTAATAAGCTGCTAAAAGTTTGATATAATTTGTTTCAACTACGTGCAAAGGTGGAATTTTAAAAACATCTATTTCCCTGCCATCCAGAACATTCCATAAATTCGACTTACAAACAGCACACTTGCTGTGGCCTTCTTCTCAGGGACTCTCTAAGTCACATGCTTCCCAGCTTCCAGCACTGTAACTGTTGACAACACTACAGCCCACTAGTGACTAAAAAGCTGACAGGCCAATCAGTGACCTCCTTTGGTAGAAGGTGGGCTGTGTGTCCCAGTGATTAAGGAACTGGATCTGAAATCACCAAGTTACAGGGCCAGCCCTGATGCCCGACTGACTCACTGTGAGATCTTGAGTGTGTCACGCCATATGTCCCCACTCCAACAGTAAAGGTCAGGTGTAACAGGTGTTCTGTGTATCTGTACTCCTAAAGTGCCTTCAGATCGTGTTTACTATTGAAAGGTGCTAACTGCAGGCTGTTATCACGCAGCACTTCCTCAGTTTGGAGTTCTTAGGTGACAACACAAACTTTCTGCTGTTTTATGGTGATGCAAGTGAGGTATTACAATAAAAGGTGCACCGATAATCGACTTCAGCATCTGTGCTGCCCCTCCACACGGATCAGGACCAGAACCATGCTCGGTGGCCACTGATGTTTTAACTAAATGGGAAGATGCATTCCATTGGTAGATTAGACTGGGAAATTGTACCACGGCAGTTTACTGATTGGTGCTGGTGAGATCTCTTTAGTAATCTTTAAAACAATCAAAGCAGAAAGGAGGTGACAGAAGTGAAGAAGAGAAGACAGCTGAAGAGATGAGGTGAGGCTGAAAAAAGTGAAAGAATAAAAGGTGAGCATTCAAATAGACCAAGAAGCACATGAGATGGGAGAGCTCCTCTGACCTCTGATCCTGCAGGCCCCGCCACTCTGTCATACCATGAGCCTCACGCAGCGTCTCTGGTGTGCCACTTGAGTGGCTGGCATCGGAGATAAACTGAAGGGAACTGCTGAGAGAGACACTTGCTGTTGGTGGGAGGAGCTAAGAGATGGAAGGTGTGGTGCCCAGCCAATCAAAACAACTGTGGTTCCCTTCATATGAGTCACAGGGGGCTCTTGTGACATACTGTATTAAGGTTAACCATATCTCTAGGGGTCACAGTGTTGCTCCCACTTGTTTTTCTTTTTAATATTTTTTTATCTGTATTTCTCAAACCTTGTATGACTTCACACGCACAGTTCAAACTAAGGGCTACGCTCGTTATTACAGCCTTGAGCTGACGCTTCATTACAATTTTGCTTTTTTTATTCCATGTGGGTTTTCACAGGTCTTTTGGACACAATTTTGTATTATTTTGATCATCTGGATCATCAAATAATTGTACAATGACGGAATTGGCATTTGAGCTCGAGCAAGGTTGTAATAAAACAAATAGTGAACAGACTCTTATGACAACAGTCGTCCCTTGGCCACACTGTTGCTCTGCAGAACACTATTTGTGCAGTACTGTACTGTACATTGGTCACTGCATGGCATGCACAAGGCACAAGGGGGCACTGTCATAACAATAGCGTGCCACCCCATCACATTTTCCTTTCTTCTGTTTTCCTATTTGCTATCCATGCAGATGTTTCTACCTGGGCATGCGCTGGAAAATTAAATTACCAGGCACTGAGCATTAGCTTGGGTGGGGATGAGGGGTAGTTATAAGGAGTGGGGTGGGGTGGGGATTATTATTCCATTTTCTTGTAATCAAAGGTCAAGCAGGACTCAGAAAGATGTGGAAAGACTACCGACCAGCCAGCTCTTTCTCCTTACTCCTTCTTTTTTTCTCCATCCTCTTCTGCCTCTTTTCTTCGCGACGTTTGGCCTCCTCTGCCTCCTGATGTTGCCGACACTTGTGAAAGTTCTCCACAACTACCCCGACGAACATGTTGAGCACGAAGAAGGCCACAATCAGCAAGAACGAGATAAAGTAGAGCAACATCCATGGGTTGTAGTTCAACCTGGGCTGTTAAAAAGACAGACCTGTTACCAAGAGCTGAGAGAAGCCTGCATCATCTGATCAAGGCTTCTTTATTGGACAATACATACATGACATGTTCAGACCTGCTTAAAGGGTCACAGAGTGGCCGGAACCCATCCTGGCAGCAGGAAGCAGCTCTAGACAGGGTGGCAATTCTCTGCAGGGCACACAACCGCTCATACTGGGGCCAGTTTGGAACTGTCTGTCTATTCCTGTCCTCTTTGAGTCGATCACACTGCGTGTCTGTCTGTCAGTCAGTCAGTCCATACTCCTGTGTGTTTGTCTGGCACACTTTCTGGGTTTCTGTCTGTGTCGGTCAGACTGCAGATCCTTTTGCCCATTATTTGTATCACGTATATCTGTCTTATTGTCATCCCCGTGTCTGTCTGTCTGTTGGTAAGTCTGCTCATCGTCCTTTGCGTCCGTCTGTGTGTCCCTCTCTCAGCTTGCCTGTTTATCGTTCATTTTGTCTGTGACTACTTCGTTGTATGTGTCTGCCAGTTATTCTGCATGTCAGTCATCATTCTGTTTGATTGCCATTCTGCTGACTTGCTGTCAGGCTTTCTCTGTGTCTGTCCATCCTTCCAGGTGTCTGTTAGTCAGTCTGTCTTTTGCCCCCCGCATGCATTTGGTGTGTCTTTACATCTGTCTTTGTCTCCCCTTGTCCATCTTTTCACATGTCTTTTGTTTTTTTGTTTTGCTTTCCTGTCGATGAGTCTCTCGGCATGTCAGACATTCTGTGGGTCTGTCTGTCCGTCATTTCATGTGTCTGTTAGTCTGCCAGTCTGACTTCTCATTCTCTGTGCCTGTCAGTCATTATGTCTGTATGTGTGTGAGCAGATGTTTGTGTATCTGTACGTCTGTCTTTGGCACAGTCTGTCCATCATGCCATGCATCTGTCTGTCTGTCTGCTTGTCATTCAGTTTGTGTGTCTGTTTGATGTTCTGCTTGCCCACTGGTTGTTCTCTCAGCCTTTCAGTGCCCATTTCTCTATGTCAGTCTGCCCATCATTCCATTTGTCCATCAATCAGTCTGTCTCTTTCTTATCATCATTCTTAGATGATCTTTCTCTCAGTCTGTTTGTCACTCTGCATGTTTCTCTGTCTGTTTCTGACTCCTCTCCCTTTCTCTCTACTTCACTATTCTGCCCTTCTCTCTTTCTCTTGTTGTTCTCTGTCTGCCATGCTGGGTGCCCGTTATCCTGCTTGTTTTTGTTTCATCGGTCTGCCTGTCTCCATTTTGCTCATCTTGGCTACCAGTTGGCCTCTTTGTCTGTCTGTTCTCTCCCTGTTGCCCTGCTGTCATTTTCCCTAAATCCCTTTTTGTTTCATTTGCCCTCAGACCCCTTGCTCAAGACACAGGCTTCATTTTGGAAGAACAGAAGAAGAAACCATTTTTATATAAGCCACCAGAATGGATTCTGGGAATCTGGACAGGTTCCTGGGATGGGGAGCTGCACATTTGATAAAAGACAACAGAACAACATACCTGCTGGTCGACCCCCACTGCATCCAAGCCGTCGTACATGATGTCCACCCAGCCGTCTTTGGAGGCGAGCACAAAGAGCGACATCAGAGCCTGTTAGAGACAGTCAAGGGAACTTTTGAGTGGGTTCAGTTTGCTCATGCTCCAGTGTATTTAATGAATTAATTACATTTAGATTGCGCTTTTCAAGGTACTCAAGGTGCCTGACAGATAATGGGGAACCACTTTAATGACCACCACTGTGCCAGTATGCTCGCCACACATCTGCTATTAGGATAATTAGCCAGCTAGAGGCAGGGGATAATCAGGGGCCAGAATGACAAGGGCGTGATGGGAAATTTAGCCAGAACATCAGAGGACACCAGACTCATTTTGATTGATGCTCAGAGATCTTCTGATTCCCACTTCCTAAGTATAACTAAGTATTCTTGTCCTTCTTGATCTTAGTTCACCATTTGACACTATTTCTCACACGCTGCCTGTCTTCACTGGGTATAACTGCTTATTCATGGTTTCAGTCTCACTCAACTGATAGATTTTAATTTGTTGAACTGAATAAAATCATTTCTCAGAATCCATCTGCTACCCATGGTGTGCCACAGGGATCAGCACTGCGTCCCTTACCTCCTCCTCCTTGGTTCAATTATGTATCATCACAGCAGTTTCATTGTTGTGCTGATGACATCCAGCTTTATGCTTCTGCAAAATCCACCTCAGGTTCTCTTTGGTTAGTTGCCTCCATGATATTAAAGTTTGGATGACGCATCATCTGCTTGAGCTTAAGAGTGCCAAGTCTGAAATTCTCCTTTCAAAATTTGGAAATGCTAACATCTTTATTCCTTCACGCCCTCAAGTCAAGAGCATTGGTGTTGTATTTGACAACATTCTGTCTAAAGAAGGCACAACAAAGCCTTGAGCACCTCAGGTGACTCGGGGATTTCAGGCTGCCCTCCTAAATACTAAACAACTTCTATAATCCACCATCAGAAGTATAACTTCCTGGTTTGGGAACGGCATGCATCAGGACCACAAGGCTGTGCAGAGAGTGGTGTGGTCAGCTGAATGCATCACAGGGTGTGCACTTCCAGGACGTGTACACCAAGCGATGGTGGACCAGGACAAAGAACATGAACAGCGACAGCAGCCATCCCAACAACAGCCTCTCCTCTGTGCTGTGGTCAGGTAAACACTATGGCTGCCTGAAGTCCTGTGCTGAGACACTGAGGTGGAGCTTCTGTCCACAGTCCATCCACATCGTGAATAATGAAAGAGTCTGAAGCTACATGATGGCCTACTCTCATGCATTATTTCTTTATCTATTATTTATCAACTATTTATAATTCTGTTAAAGAGTTTTGATATTTATAAAGTCATGTATTACTGTTATTGTCCCTTTACATTCTTCTTAAAGGCACAGCCATTGGAGTTGAGCAACTGTACTGCATGTAAAACTTGCATGTGACAAATGCCATGCATGAACGCCAGAGGAGCACCTTCTGAGTTCGTCTATGTCACTGTCACTAACCATGTCGTCTCCCTTTCTCTCCACAGCTCTGAGGACATGCCCTGTGAGGGCAACTGACTCCGCCCCTTCCAGTCAAGAGCCCTATAAAGCCCTGGCTCCCTGGGAGAGGGCATCTATTGTTGGATTGAGCTGACTGCAAGACAGAACTCCATCCAGTTCAAGAAGACCTGCTCAAAGAACGGCTCTAGTTTGCCTACCCCGGCTCTCTTCTTTTGCTCTTGGACCCTACTGTTGAAATTGTGCCATCACACGCTGTTTTTGTTCAGTTATCAGGTAATTAAACAGGACAACTTTTCATAATTTTGGGCCGTGTTATTTCCCTACTCAACGACACAAATAAAATTTGATTTGATTTCTAGTCTCACGTCAATGCTGCCTTTTACCACCTTTGTAACATTTCAAGTCTTTGTTCCTCACCATTCTACTCAGCAGGTGAGACATTGATTCATGTATTCATCACATCAGAGGTTAGAATATTGGGATGATTTATTGCCTTGTACCCTGGCTAAACTTGTAAACAGATGCCCATCCTGATGCCAACCTCCTTTAGCTGCCTTTTCTGGCATTCAAGAGGGATGGTGACCTTATTTGAATTGCAGGACACATGCATGGTATTTCAGCTTTGTCTACTGTTTAAAAATCATGAAAATGAGAAATGCCAAAAGTAACTAAGGGCAGAGCATAGCGCTATATGGGCAGGAGATTTTTTCTCAAAAGAAGATTTATCTTTGTAAATCTGGAAATAAGCATGCAGATCTATAATCTGTGAGAAGACTGTGTTTGTTACATTTCCTCCGGGGGCTGCATTAGAAACATGGATGCTGTTACTTAATTTCTCTTTAAAGACATCCATCCATCCATTATCCAACCCGCTGAATCTGAACACAGGGTCACGGGGGTCTGCTGGAGCCAATCCCAGCCAACACAGGGCACAAGGCAGGAACCAATCCTGGGCAGGGCGCCAACCCAGTGCAGGACACACACACACACACACACACACTGGGGACAATGTAGGATCGCCAATGCACCTAACCTGCATGTCTTTGGACTGTGGGAGGAAACCCACACAGACACGGGGAGAATATGCAACTCAATGCTGGGAGGACCTGGGAAGCGAACCCGGGTCTCCTTACTGCAAGGCAGCAGCGCTACCACTGCACCACTGTGCCGCCCTCTTTAAATACATCCCTTGCAAATTGCAAAAAGATGTCATGTGCACAAAAAATACAGGATGGTGTCATCAAAGAAATGTAAATGAATGCAAAAAGGCCAGGCGAGTATTGCACAAGCACCTGGGCTGCCTCATATAATGCAGGGTGCTGCTCCATAGAGCGTTCTCAGTGGGGACACAGAAACAGATCCTTAGCCTCTCAGGAATTTAAAGAAACTTCACTAACGGGTTGTGCCCTTTCTTACACCACTGACCTGGCCTAGGTTGTCAAAGTTGTACTTGTGGCGGACCCACTTGTAATGCGCCTGGAGGCAGTCCGACTTGTTGGTTATGTTGCTGGTGTCCTCTCCCAAGCACACAAAGAACTTGCCTTTGAAAAGCTGTCAGAAACAAAGAAAGAAAGATAGAAACAAAGAAAGGTATGATTTGACCCATGACTTACATGGCCGACCCTGCCAGGGCGGCTCCAGTGTCATCAGGCCCCAATTGAGCTTTAAAAAAAAGTCAACAAGCACAGAATGCGAAACCAAAAAAGCCAGCGGGCAAACTGTGAGCCTCCTCTCGTACAACTCCCACAACATTTAGGACAAGTAGAAAGTGTCCCCATCTACCTGAACTCCGAGGATGCCAAAGATGATAAAGAAGGCACAGCAAATGACAACTATGTTGCCAATGGGCTTCAAGGAGGATATGAGGGTCTCCACCACCAGCTTCAGACCTGGCGCTCGACTGATCACCCTACAGAAAGAAGAAAGAGGAAAAAAATAAGATGACGGTAAGGAAGGACTCTTCTGGGTTTTAATAAGAAAATAACAACTATTTCTGAATTCATAGCTCAGATTCAAATGTTATTAACTGTGCAACCACACATCAGTCCATTGATTTTCAGGGCTGCTTTTCACCAGTACAGGGTCATGGAAACCATGGACTCATTTCAGCAGAACCAGCCACGAGGCAGAATCCAATCTTGAAAGATATGCCAGTCCACTGGAGGCAGTGCCAGGCGAAGCTCATATGGAGCCTTAGGCATGTGGGGTCCCCCTCCATGTTTAGAGCATGTGCCCCTCGATATGACTAAACAGTGCCAATTGGTGTCCAAAGCACGGAAAGAGGTGGAGGAGTGGGTTTGGAGCGCATGTCGGGGAGTGTGCCCCTTAACTTTCAGAAACTGTGCCACTTGGTTAACGACACCCTAGGCAGCCAGCTATGTCACCTGGTGGATGGACCGGCTTTGATTGGGGGGCACACCCGCTTACATACAGCAAATTTACCTGCTGTGTATGTCTGTAGAATGTGGGAGGAAAGTGTGTTTTAGGCATGTTATGGCACCCCGATAAATAATCAGTACTTCAGAAATCTCTTGTTAATAAGGTAGGAGAGAATAAATGGGAATTTCCCCTTGGGGTTAATAAAGTATCTATCTATCTATCTCTCTAGCTATCTATCTATCTATCTAATTTTGCAATCCTGCCAACTATACCAAAATGAATATCTATCTATCTATCTAATTTTGCGATCCTGCCAACTATACCAAAATGAATATCTATCTATCTATCTATCTATCTATCTATCTATCTATCTATCTATCTATCTATCTATCTATCTATCTATCTATCTATCTAATTTTGCGATCCTGCCAACTATACCAAAATGAATATCTATCTATCTATCTATCTATCTATCTATCTATCTATCTATCTATCTATCTATCTATCTATCTATCTATCTATCTATCTATCTATCTATCTATCTATCTATCTAAATACAAATAGAAATGACACTGATTGTGACACAGTGGTCACCCCTGATGCCCTTTGTGTCTAGTATTCTTGGTCCAAATGCTGCGCCCAGTTGCTCTTGTGTGAGGTTTACTCTCCACTTGTCATCGTGGGCTTTTTTCTGGCAATCCCACAGCTGTCTTTGCTTGAAAAATGGACATATTTAGTACATTTTTAAGCTATTCCTCCATGCCCCTTACCTTAAATTGTAAAGCTCCAGAGCAGACAAGATATTTTTGAAATTCATAGAAAGCAAAGATAATTTTAGAGCACAAGTTTGCATGGCAAATGCATGTACTGTACACCATTTTTATGAAGAAATAACTTTTGACTTGAAAAATACCAAACTTATCCTTTAAGTAGACAAATCACACCACATCTTTTAAATGACGTTTTTCTTTAAACTTGACAAGCCATGCCACCTCTCTCTTTAAGTGTGGCCATCTTGAGTAGTAGATTATCTACAGGTTTGCTGAGATCTTCTGCACTTGTCAAGATAACTTCATAGTTTTTCATCTCTGGATCATCTTTAGTCTTTTTTGGTCATTCATGTTGTGGCTTCATGAAGACTGCTGGGCCTTGTGTCCATATTTTACTTTTGGTGAAGCTTTCTAGGCTTGGCTCGGTCCTCCTGGTGCCCGAGCTGCTGGATTTAGGGCAGATGTGACATTTTTCCATTGTGAAGGTTGTGAATGATCTCTTATCACTGTGATTCTGTTAGTGACAGAACTCATGAATTGAGTGTTTTCATTTGAAATTTATTTTATTGCTGTGGTGCAGTCCAACCAAAATGCAGATTCTTGAAGGGGTATTTGAAGTTCACTTTTTAGCATTTTATCCATTTTAATGGCCACAATGGCTCTAGTCTTGGAATTATGACCTGCTTCATTGGTTCCATTCTTGGTTTTCCCATTAGGAGTGAATAATGCTTTTTTGTCTTCTTTGTTAAGCAAAAGAAGATATGTGATGGTGCTGCATCCATCTTCAGTGGCACCCAGCACATTGACCAAACACTGCCACCTACTGACTAGGAGAATATCCATGTGCTGATTGAATGAGCCCCTGCAAGTACAAATGCCATTTCGGTAGCTGTCAGTGTGCTCGCTAGCTTAACACGGTAAGTATAACTAGGGCTTAATGCTTTAGTAGTCAATATCACTGGCAGAATCCTTGTCAGTTTTGCGGAGTTTATCTGGGGGTTCAGATGGGTGCATTGCCCTTTATAAAGCAGCATGTGATAAACTGGAGGGCGTGGATACTGACTAGCTGTTAACACACTTTGTGGCAGGGCAGTGCTTACAACTGGCCAGCAGAGGGTAGCATAGCCTCGTTTAGAATTGGCTCTCCATGGCAGGCTGCATAGGCGTCTGTGTTCTGTCAACAGAGCATGAAATGTAAAGTTTTTAAAGAGCTGAACAAATCTCTGACACCTTCTGTTATGTCGACTCCAACTCTCTGAAGACGACCGTCTCTGCCTGCCATCTACAGAACGGCATGCCATGATTCTCTTTGCCAGCAATTTCCCGTTTACAGGGGAGACTGCTGAGCGTTTCAGCACTCGGTATGAATCGATGCAAAAACTAACAGTCCTATTATTTGCAGGCTTCGTGAGGGTACTCTCCATAAAATAATCTATTTGCCTTTTCACCTATCTAAAAAAAAACAGAATAACCCAAGCATGCAATTATCCTTCAGCGAGAAAAGGGTGGAATGACGAGGGGGGCTGCATTCGAAGCACGGATGCTATTACTTCATTTCTCTTTCAAGACCTCCCTTGTAGTACTAGGGTGGTGTCATTAAAGAAATGTAAATGAAAACAAAAAGACCAGGCAAGAGTGGGGAGGGCTTGCCTTTAGGACCCCTCTACTGCACTTTGGAGACACCAGCTGACATCATGCAAGCTCGATTTCCACAGAACTTTGTAAGGGGTGAAGCTCAACTTAATCACGAAGAAGGCAGGACAGGTAGTAGTAACCCATATGTCAGCCAGCAGGGGTGTCTACTGGACAGACGCAGGACCTCAGACTGTCCTGATAAACAGGAGAGAAATGCAGTGGATTCAGAAAGTCTTCACACCTCATCACTTCTTCCACATTTCGTTGTATTGCAGCCTTGTGCTAAAATCATCTCAATTCATTGTTTCCCCACATCAAGCAACACTCAACACCTCAGAACGACAAAGCGGAAACAGGATATTAGAAATTTTTTTGCAAATTTATTAGGTTCCTTTGGCAGCGATTCCAGCCTGGAGTCTTCTTGGGTTTGATGTGACAAGCTTCACACACCTGGACTTGGGGGTTTTCTGCCATTGTTCTCTGAAGATCCTCTCAGGCTCCGTCAGCTGTCGGTGGACAGCTATTGTCAGGTCTCTCCAGAAATGTTCAATTGGCTTCAAGTCCGGGCTCAGGCTGGGCCACTCAAGGAAATTGTTGTCTTTTCTTTGTGCTTAGGGTCATTGTCCCGTTGGACGGTCAACCATTGGCTCACTCTAAGGTTCAGAGAAGGTTTTCATTAAGGATATCTCAGTACTTTGCTCCGTTCAGCTTTCCCTCAACTCTTCTAGCCTCCCAGCCCCTAACTCCACAGCATGATGTGGCCACCACCATGCTTCACCTTTGGATGTTTTGTTGATTTCTCTGTCTTTGGCTTTTGAGTATTTCGGCATTTCGTCTCATTGAGTATTTAGCTTTTTAACCTTTTGAGTATTTTTGGCCTTTAGCCCTTTTTGGAATTACAAGATCTTTTGCATTTTGAGGACTTTTGATACTTAGCCTCACTTTTGTGGTGTTTCAGCCAGGATTCCAACTTCATGTTTAAGGTCTGTTTTATTCAGTTTTGATTCCTTTATATACAGGGTGAGGCAGAAAGGACAGACATCTTTTACAAAATCACAAAATTGTTATTTTTTTCTTACAAAGAAATTTATTGAAAGATTTGAGTCCATATTGAAATAGCATTTGACAAAATCAAGTGTGGAAAACAACATTTCCCATGTGGTGTCTGTTATCACTGATGCATTTCTGAAGGTGTTCATAGAAGTTGGCCTCCACTCTTTTCAATATCACTCTGTCGATTTGGGCGACTTTCACGCGAATGGCTTCCTTCAGTTCCTCCAATGTATGGGGCTTATGCTCGTATACATGTGCCTTAAGGTGACCCCACAAGAAATAATTGCACATGGATAAGTCAGGGGGCCGAGGAGGCCAATGAATGTCACCAAACCTGGAAATGAGGTTGTCATCAAAAATTGCTTCCATTTCGTGTGCAAAGTTCAGTCGCTGTGCGTAATCCCCGACCTTCAACTGTTGCACAACAGCCAATTTGTAAGGATGGAAATGCAGGTCTAAATGCAAAATACGCCTTACCGAACGATTACTGAGGCCAAGTTCAGAAGAATGCTTCCGAGCAGATCGACTTGGACTGCGCAGCAGGGCTAGTCGTACGCTTTCCACATTTTCAGGGGTACGTGCAATTCATGTAGCCCCCGGCGGTCTTTTGTTCATTAGTGTACGAAGTACTTTAACCCAGCGTAGGACAGTGTTACGAGCGGGAACAGCTTTATTTCTGTGGATATTGAAATGGCAACGAAACTCACGCTGAACTGCGGTAATAGATTGGTTGTTCTTGACAAAACAGTCGTACGCAAAAATGCGGTGTTCTATCGTCCATGGCTCCATGGCTTCAACTAAAAATAAAATAAAAAAATGCTAAGACTTCGCAAACCTAACGCCACCTACCGCACATCTGTCACTCCACCTAGTGGTGAGTTCTAGCCATTTGAAAGACGTCCGTCCTTTCTGCCTCACCCTGTACATTGTTACTTTTGTTGAATATTTGCATTATTCTTTGTTTTCATTGTGTCTGTGTATGCAAGCTGCCTGGGTTATGTTCCATGTGTTTTGTGGGTGAAGCCACCTGCCAATCACTGCCTGGTATAAACGTGGAGGATCTCCCACAATACCTGGCTGGGGTGTTTTGGTGAGTTCTGTGTTTTTACCGGGCCTTTTGTATTTTTTTGGCTTTCTGCTCTGTTTTTAGACTTTGCCTTGGGATTCTGTTGTTGGAGTTTATTTGCTTGAATTGCTTTGCATTTCAGTTAACTCGATTTTGCCATTGTGATCTTCGGATCTCCACAATATGACCTGTGAAGAATAAAACCTTTTTTATTTTTATGAAGTTTCTGTGTTTGACGATTTATCCAGCTGGGGTTTGGCGCTATATTCCCCTCTAGTGGGCATTAATGGAAGTGCCTTTGCCATTTTTTGGAATTTATAAGTTTTAGAACTCATAGTTATAACAGCTCTTCATTCCCTGTTGATTATTTGGGAATCACTTGGCCTGGATCGTGGATCATTTTTGTACTTCTTGACTTTACCATTTTCTCAGTCAATAAACTAATTATATTAAGATCAGCCTGTTTGGGAATTTGTGCTTTCTCCTTGTTTTCAATCATCTTAATCACAACGGGGAGCACTAGGCATGTGGCCACTCCATTCCCACCAGTCCAGTGAGCAAAGTCAGAAGCAGTGGGAGAAAGTGAGGCAAGTGTGTAAGGGAAGGAGTGTAATAACTGGAGTGAACGAAGAAAGGGACCCTGTACTATGAGTGTGGCAAAGTGGAACAGGTGCCCCATGGGGTCGTTGGGCTCCTCCACGCATATGCTGGACCCAGGAGGGCTTTGGGCTTATAATTTAAAACAACTAATAAAACTATTCATAAGCAAGGACTGCATAATCATAGTAAAGTGTTTTATTACCACAAACAACTGTCCATACATTTCTCCAGATATTACTGAACACATAGTGCAAATACTTTCAAATTCCAAAACAATGTCAAGACATTATTTGGAAGATCTGACCCTACTGTGTGGCTTTGCCAAGATCTCTGCTAAAACTCAAGAGGAGACCCTTGTAAGAATAGCGGGGTTTTTTTTTTCCCAGAAGAAAAACCTGAGAAGCCTTTGTACTTTTGTGTTCTGCCTACTCTTGTCACTGCCTTCTTCTTCTTCTTTCGTCTGCTCCTGTTAGGGGTTGCCATAGCAGACCATCTCTTTCCATATTTTTCTGTCCTCTGCATCTTGTTCTGTCACACCCATCACCTTCATATCTTCTCTCACCACATCCATAAACCTCCTCTTAGGCCTTCCTCTTTTCCTCTTCCCTGTCAGCTCTATCCTTAGCATTCTTTTCCCAATATACCCCTCATCTCTCCTCTACACATGTCCAAACCAACGCCATCTCGCCTCTCTGACTTTGTCTCCCAACCGTCCAACTTGAGCTGACCCTCTAATGTCCTCATTTCTAATCCTGTCCATACTCGTCACACTCAGTGCAAATGTTAGCATCTTTAACTCTGCCACCTCCAGCTCTGTCTCCTGTGGCACCATCTCCAGCCCATATAACATAGCTGATCTCCGTACTGTCCTGTAGACCTTCCCTTCCACTCTCGCTGATACCTGTCTGTCACAAATCACTCCTGACACTCTTCTCCACCCACTCCACCCTGCCTGCACTCTCTTTTTCACTTCTCTTCCACAATCCCCAATTCTCTGTACTGTTGATCCCAAGTATTTAAACTCATCCACCTTCACCAGCTCTACTCCCCTCATCCTCACCATTCCTCTGACCTCCCTTTCATTCACACACATGTATTCTGTCTTGGTGGCCCTACTGACCTTCATTCCTCTCCTCTTATATTTCCACCTCTCCAGGGTCTCCTCAAACTGCTCCCTACTCTCTCTACAGATCACAATGTCATCAGCAAACATCACAGTCCACGAGGACTCCTGTCTAATCTCGTCTGTCAACCTGTCCATCACCATTGCAAATAAGAAAGGGCTCAGAGCTGATCCCTGATGTAATCCCCCCTTCGTCACTCCTACTGCAGACCTCACCACTGTCACACTTCCCTCGTACATATCCTGTACAGCTCTTATGTACTTCTCTGCCACTCCCGACTTCCTCATACAATACCACAGCTCCTCTCAAGGTCACTGCCTACTCTTTTATTAAAAAAATAAAATCTTTGTATTTATACCTGTGGCCTCCATGGTGCTCATTTGGATTTGGAGAATGACACAACAGCACACCCTACAATTCATAAATATTCAGACCTCTTTACTATCTGCACACTTCATTGTGTGGTAGATTTAATGTGAAACGGATCATTTGGCCAATTTTGAGCATTAGTTAATACTCAAGAACCCACAATGGTAAAGTGAAAACATGTTTTCAGGAAGGTTTGCAAATTTATCAAAAATCAAAACCTAAAATCTCTCATATACTCCTAGAAGTATTCAAACCCTTTGCTGTGGCACCCAACATTGTGCTCCGGTGCCTCCTGTTTACTTTAATTCTCCTTGAGATTTTGTCCAGAACTTGACTGGAGTTCACTTGTAGCCAACTGAATTGATTTAGAGAGGCTCACGTGTACCTCTGTACAGAGGGGTCCACAACTCAAACTGCATGTCAGGACAAAAACCAAGTCATGAAGTTCAAGGGCCTCTCTGTAGGCCTCTGCAATCCAGTTGTGGTGAGGCAAAGACCAGAGCAAGGGGAAAAAACATTTCCTAAGCTTTCAGTGTTCCCGGGAGCACAAAGGTGAAGAAGTCTGCAATCATCAGGACTCTTCCTAGAGTTGGTCGCCTGGTCAAAGTGTTTAACCAGGCAAGAAGGACTTTGGTCAAGGAGGCAACCAAAGAAACAACAGCTCCTCTAACAGAGCTACAGACGTCTTTTGCTGAGATGGAAGAACCTGTTGGAAGGGCAACCATCTCACAGCACTCCATCAATCAGGTGTGTATGGTAGAGTGGCTAACTACTGCTGGGAGCTTGCTAACAGTATTTTAAGGAATCTGAGAGCACAACGAAAAAGATTGTCTGGTGTAGTGAGCCAGAAATTGAACTGTTTGGGCAGAATGTCAAGCACTACATCTGGTGAAGACCAGGCACAGCTCATCACCTGTCTAACACCATCCCTACAAAGTAGCAAGGTGGTGGCAGCATCACGCGATGGGAATGGGGGGCACAGGTCAGAATTGACAGAATGGTGAATGCTGCCAAATACCAAGAGCTCCTTAAAGAACACCTGCTCCAGAGTGCACACCACCTCAGACTGGGGTGATGGCTCACCAACGACCCAAAGCATACAGGGGTGGCTTTGTGACAAGTCTCTCTCTGAGTATCCTTCAGTGGCCCAGCCAAAGCCCAGACTTCCACCACACAGAGCCTCAAAGATGCCAGTTTTCAGACTCTTCCCATGCAATTTAACGCAGCTTGAGAGGGTCTGCCAGGAGGAATGAGATAAACTGCTGCCCAAATCCAGGTGTGCAAAGCTTGTACAGACTTCGCCAAAAAGACATGAAGCTGGAATTGGGGCTTCTACAAAGTACTGAATTAAGGGTCTGAATATTTCTATGAAGGAGAGATTTCAGTTCTTGACGTTTAATACATTTTCAAACGTTTCTGAAAACGTCATTATGGGTTACAGAGTGTACAATGCTGGACAAAAATGTCAAAAGTATCCAATTAAACTAAATTTACAACACACTAAAGCGTACAGAAAGTGAAGGGGCCTGTGTTCTTGCTGAATCCAATGTAATTTACTCTTGTGGGCCTGAAAATCATCACTGGCAACCACAAAAATAAATCAACATTTCACTTGGAGGTTTTTAACCTCAGAAGTCCCAAAGGCCTCTTGATGAGGCCGAAGCTGCGGAGCAACTGACCTTCCTGAGATACCCAACTCTTTAACCAGACACGGCCTTTGAAGGAGCACATGGACTTGGCGAACATTAACTGAAGAGTCTGCCATGCGCAACCTCACAATTGAAGTGATGGATGAAGACGCATCTCTCAGAGGCAGCACAGATTGCTCCTTCCCTCTGGATATCTTAAATTTTGATTAATTATCTACAAAAAGTAAACAAAGCAGGGTGCAGCAGAATTTTAAAATTGACTTGATTAACCTCCATTAAATGTAAGTTAAATTAGTGAGCTGGTGTCGCTAAAGGCTTTCGCAACGCATGAAAAACTGACAGCTTCCTTAATCGAGTATTGACAGAAGAGCCATTTGGAGCTGGCATTTGATGACAGAAGCCCCCTTTTCTCTTCGGGAGCGTCTGGATGTTCACTTTTTGATAAACTTGCTCCACTGGGCAAAGTAAGAATTGGGGTCTGCCTGTGAATTTCCAGAAGGTGTGCTCTGCTAATGCATAACTTTAAGTGTTAAAAATATGTGCAATTTATTACCATGGTTATTCCGTATCTCACGTGAATAACAATAAAAATAATATAACAAAGACTATTGATGATGGTATTAATATCATAATTAATATGCTGCACAGTAGTTTACGGTCGATTCATAAAGTCTTCAGACCCCTTCACTTTTTGACATTTTGTGATGTTGCAGCCTTGTGCTGAATTCATTTGAATTCATTTTTTCTGTCATCAAGAAACACTGAGTACCCCAGAATGACAAAGTGAAAACAGGATTTTTGAAATATTTGCAAATTTATTAAAATTAAAAACTGAAATATCCCAGTGGCACAAGTACTCAAGACGGTTTACTCCATTTTAGATGATGCCCCTTTGGCAGCAATCCCAAGAAGACATTTCAAGTCTTCTTGGTCTGATGTGAGAAACTTCACACACCAGGATTTGGGGATTTTCTGCCATTCTTCTCCACAGATCTTCTCAAGATCTGTCAGGCTGGATGGAGACAATCGGTGGAGAGCTACTGTCAAGGCTCAGTTGGGTTCGTGCCTGGGCTCTGACCGGGCCCTCAAGGACACTCTCGTGGCTGTCACTAAGAAATTCCTGTGTTATCTTTGCTGTATACTTTGGGTCAGTGTTCTGTGTGGAGGTGAACCTTCAGCCCGGTTTTAGGTCCAGAGCACTCTGAAGCAGGTCTTTATTAAGGGTATTTCTATACTTTGCTCCGTTCAGCTTTCACTCAACCCATTCTAGTCTCCCAGTCCCTTATGCTGTATAACAACCCCACAGGATGATGCTGCTACCACCATGCTTCACCACTGCAGTGGTATTGCTCAGGTGATGAGCAGTGCATGGTTTTCTTCAGACATGACACTCATCACACCAGAGGACCTTGTTTAACACAGTTTGAGAGTCCTTTAGTTGCCCTTTTGTAAATTCCAAACAGGCTTCCATGTGTCTTTTACTGAGGAGAGGCTTCTATCTGGCCACTCTATCATAAAGGCCTGATTGGTGAAGGATTGTAGTGATGGTTGTCTTTCTTGAAGGTTCTCTCATCTCCACACAGGTGCTCTAGAGCTCAGCTAGAGTGACCGTCTGGCTCTTGTTCACCTCTCTGGCCCTTTCCCCACAGTTACTCAGTTTGGTAGGTGACCATCTCAAGGACTCTAGGAAGAGTCGTGGTTAGAAAATTGAAAAATTATATAATATCATAAAATTATATCAGCTGTGCCCTTGAGAGCCCACAGTGCTGCAGCGCTGGGGGAATTTGTTTTGGCCTTCCCCAGATCTGCACCTCGACACAAGCCTGTCTCTAAGCATTGCAGGGGATTCCTTCGACCTCATGGCCTGATTTTACTCAGGGACCTTCTATAGACAGCTGTGTGTCTTTCCTAATCAAGTCCAACCAACTGAATTGGCCACAGGTGGACTTTAAACAGTCTGTAGGAACATCTGAACAATTATCAATTGAATTGGAATGCACCTGAGCCAAAGCAAATATTCTTGTATCATTGGGATATTTACATTTTTTAATTTGAATAAATTTCTAAAAAAATTCTGAAATCCTGGTTTCACTTTGTCATTTTGGGGTATAAAGTGTTGCCTGATGGCCGATAAATGAATTTAAATGATTTAAGCACAAACTGCAACATAAGAAAATGTAAAACAAGTGAAAGGGTCCAAGGGTGCATCTGGCGCACGTCATGTCACTTACAGGAACCAGTTTTGAGGGTACACTGAGGAAGGGTTTGGAGGTTACACATCTGCTCACCTGCCTTTTCTTTTCTTTTGTTACCAAAGCCAACAAGACAAAGATCTGAAAGAAGAGAGCCCTGACTCCGCCCCCTGGCCACGCCCCATCGACCCCACCCCTTTCACCTCTCAGATTCTAAAAGAAAACACCAACTGGAAGTGAACGTGACTTGCTAGACCAACAGCGGCAGACAGCGGAGGTCTCACACCATGGCTTTTTGTTTCATTTAAAATTTCTATTGTCACTTTTAGCCTACTATAGGTTCATAAGTGATGTCAGCCCTTGCATCCCAAACCTTTTTTGCACTTTTCTTCCTTCATTTGTTTAAAAACAGCAATGATGAACCAAAAAAGGGGCCAAGACAGGAAGTTTGAGCTAACCTGAGCTAACACGGAAATTATGAGACGAGTTCTTATTCTCGCTGCTGGTTCATCTCCACCAATTCCAAACTCGTTTTAAGAGTCTGTCTCACTGTCTCACATCCGTTAAAGATTCTGTTTTTTTCCATGTTTTTATTATATGTTTGTTTTTTACTGACCTTGTTCTTTGTCAATTATTTTCTCATATTGTATTGTCCTTCAATTCCTTTTCTTTCCTCTAAGGGGCAGAGCTTTCTGGCTAATAGGACCGCCATCAGAGACCCAGGCTAACGGCCAAGGCACGGACTGTTTTCTCTGTGTTGTCTGCCCCCTTTGCTCTTGTATCTTCAGGTCGACTTTCCTTTTGTTAGTTTGTATCTCAAGCATGTAGACATTTGGTTTTTGTGAGTATTTTGACTTTTAGCCTTTGGCTATTTTGGGAGTTTCAAAGCACAAGAAAGCAAAAAGAGCGGAACCACAGGACCCCTGTGTCCTGAGCAGCACAATTCCTACCACAACTCACTTTTTAAAGCTCACTGAAGTCTTGGCATTGAAATGTCGAACAAGCAGAATGCTTACCGGAGGGGCCGCAGGGTGCGCAGAAGCCGCAGGACTCTCAGCATTCCCAAGATCTTTGTTCCACTGTTGGAGATCATGGAGACGAGGATGTCGATGACTGATATGAAGACAAGTACACCATCCAGGATGTTCCAGCTACTCTTCAGATATGTTCTTTCCCCAAAACACCAGCCCATGGCTACCACCTACAAACAGATGCAAATGCTGTTAGAGGTAGGACTGAGCACAAAGAAAATCAAATGTGCATTAAAGTCGACCTTTCTGCCTTGATAGTCCATCAGCATAACAGCAGCTAAACATTTTTATTTACTTATACATTCATTATATTTGTAGAGAAAAATCCCATGGATTTCTAGTATATTTTTATTTGCTTGTCACCTGTTGAAGACAGGTAATAGAATACATTACAAAATATTTGATATCTTGAGCCTCATGTGTACCTTCAGCACCTTTCCTTTGTATCCTCATGTGTCTGAATCTCCCTTGCCCGGCACACTTGATGTCAAGCACATTTCTGTAAAGCCTGATAGTCGGATTCTGTCATTTCGAGACCTTTTTTAAATTTCCTGTCTTTGAAGGTGACTCTCAGTGTGCCTCCTATGCCTTTACTCCTCCGTGTGTGTCTCTCACTCACGCTTCTTCTTTCAGACGTGTCACCAAAGCCAAACTAACCAATCAGATTGCTTTGATGGACCACACACACACACATAGACCTAATATAGTAGATTATTATTGTTGTTAATTTATCAGACACCTTTATCTGAGGCAACTTATAAAGCCAGTTATAATACATACAAGAAAGATTAGAAGGTGCGAAGTGAGAACAAGATAAAAAAAAACAAGCAAGAGGGAGTCGCACTGCTGCTATATAATGACATGTGCAGCTAAACTAAGACACAAATAAAGTTCCTCAACTCCATGAGTCCAACAGCAGCTGTCCCGGAGAGCAGTCCCAAAGTATTTAATGAAGAGGTACGTTTTCAAAAGACACCTAAACAGGAGAAAATTGGGTGCAGTTTAGACTAGCCAAAGGGAGATCATTCCACAGCCTTGAGCAACAATGGAGAAGCATTGTTCAACCTCGGCACATCTCACAAGAGCACAAACAGACAGAGGCAGAAGAAAGTCTTCTTGAAGGAAAGGAAAAAGGGCGGAGGAGAGAGAAGCTCAAGCAGATCTAAGAGCAGTTCCGACTGATTCTTGATAGAGTCGCCCTAGCGGAATCCAGCTTGAAGAAGATCTAGTAGATTGTTGTCATTGAGAAAAGAGGGGAGCTGTTTGTGGACTGCATTCTAGCTTCTTGGACTGGAATGGCAGAAGGGAGACATTATAATGGTAATAAGTGTGCCAGGTTTCATTTAGGCCATGTTATTTTGAGTTTTCAGTATGACACAGATGCACACGCGCTGAAAATCATTATTCCAAAATGATTCAAATCGTGGTCTGGGATATCTGAATAAAACAACAAGGCCACTTTAGCCCTTACCCAGCATGGAAGGGTTTGACCGAAACAAACAAGATACAGACAGACACTAACCCTAACCCTAACCCTAATTTTTGAGCAGCTCACTCTTCCACGTATAGCATGAATATTAGAAGGCTAAACAGAAAGTTGCTCTTCACAACACTCTCCTCATTCATCCTGTCTAGAAGAAGGATGGCTAAGGAAGTTCACGCTGCATATCCTGATCAGTTCAGCAGAGCCGTTTTAATCGCAGGCCTCAATAACCCTGGGCTTATTTAATAAATAATCAGCCTGTTATCTTATTAATTGAGCAAGTTATCAACTCTCCCCAGTGAGCGGCACTGCAAGGAGGCAAGTGTTTGGCTGTTATTAAACACTAAATAACAAGACTGGGTTTATAAAATCAGACCACTTGGAGCTAAAACATAATCATGAAGGATTAATAAAGAGGGCTCAAAGGCACAGGGCTGTTATGCCCACGGAATCATGTAAAAACAACAGAGAACGTGTCTTACCTTTACTGTCATCTCGGTGAGAAAGACCACCGTGAAGATGTAGTTGGACAGCGTCAGGAAAAATCTCTCCTGTAGAGAACAAGTGAGAAAGAGAGAGACCCTCAGATGGGCACACAAGGCAACTGAGGGAATTCTCATTGGGGGACAAAATGTCATAGAAGGGTAACACAGCAGAAGCTCAATGCAGAAAACGCAAAGGAAACGTATCCAGTCAGCACGGACATGCAGCTTCCACTTCAGGTCTCAAATGGACTTTCAAGAATTGCCATGGACTCCTTCTCCATGTTATTTTTTTTAACCCCACACAGTTGCTTACAAGTGGGAAATAGAGAAATGGTAGCCCCGCCAGATCCGGTTTGGATCTGTTTTCATTCTGTCATTTACTACTGAGACTCGAGTGGCCAGAAAATACAGAGCTTTGTATGAGGACTTTGGTTTTGTGTTGCCGCCATTATCAGGTACAATTCCTGCTGGTGGAGCTCATGCTTCATTCCCCTTGGTCAGGACAAGTGGCATCTCTACTGAGGTTTGTCACACTATCATGGACTGCTGTGCAGGAAACTCATTTCTTGTGCACTGTCACGCACGCGCGCTTAGGGAGCCAGGGAAGGACCCAAACTGTTACGTGAAACCGCAGGCCAGAAGGGAATGGCGGAGCACTAACCTCTCTCTCTTTGTTTTCGGCAGAAAGAAAGAAACACCACCGCCATGAAGTCGCCTCCAGTAACTAACCACGCAATATCACTTCCGCATTCCCTCTGTCGACCCCTGATGACGTCAACATCCCAGCATCCATCTTGGTACCTTCCCAGCAGCCTTCACTTTCATTTCCGGCCCCTCTCCATAAAGATTCCCCCAGTCTGCCATCTTGTTGTCTGATACATATTGTTATGAACAATTTTTCTGACCAGGATTTATTATTTACAGTATACGGGGCCGGAAAACCCCAACCCTTTATGCTTGTTGTGTCTTCTTTTTACAGCACCTACAATCTCTTCCCTTTGGTTGCTACCAAAGCTTACTACCACATAATGGCATATATAACGGACCACAGATATGTAACATATACAGGAAATAAAAGGCAATAATGCAGAGTTACACTGCACTGAGGCAGGTAATCACAGAGTGTTTGCAGGATTTGTACCCATTCATACAGAATACTTAAAGTGTGGCCAAGACGAAGGTCATAAGAGAGCTTGATGGCATCTGGGTGGAAAAAGAGGGCAGCTAGCAGGAAGAGAAAGACTGCCGGGGAAGCGATCATATGTGAAGGTCGTGGTCTTCTCAGTAAGAGATTTGTACCTCTGCCACTATTAATATCTATGAGCTTCCGTAATTAGGAGTTAAATCTGAAACAAAAGAAACAGCCAGCTTCCTACCAGCTCTCTATAGCACTTCTATTTATAGCAATTAACAAAATAAAGCCAGAAAACAAAAACAGTGAAAGTGCCAAAAAGAGATGTAAATTTAGAAAACACTTGCAGTCCATCCATGAATTCAACCCTAACATGATAAAGCAGGATGATAAATTCCAGGCTGAGGCCACCGGTGGATTTTGTTGGCACTTTTTGTACAGTGGATTCAGAAAGTCTTCTGGCCCCGTCATTTCCTGCACACTTTATCGTGTTGTAGATTTAATTTTAAGTGGATAAATGTGACGTTTCTGCCCATCAATCTTCACTCAGATTCCCATAATGACAAAGTGAGAATGTGTTTTCAGAAAGGTTTACAAATGTATTAAAAGTCAAATAATGAAATCTCTCATTTCTGATTGGACATCATTTACAATGGCACATATGTACCTGTGGATAAAAGGTCCACAATTCGCATTGCATGTGAGCACAAAAACCAAGCTGGGAAGTTCAAGAAACTCTCTGTAGGTCTCCTTGATCAAACTCTGGTGAGGCACAGATCAGGGCAAGGAGATAAAATCATTCTGGAGCTCTGACAGTTCCCAGGAGTGCAGTGGCCTCAATGATTGTGAAATGGAAGAAGTTTGGAACCACCAGGAGTCTTCCTAGAGTTGACGTTTAGGCCAAACCAAGTGACTGGACAAGAAGAACCTTGGTCAGGGAGGTGAGCAAGAACCCAATTGTCAATTTAACAGCTTCAGAAGTCATCTGCTGAGATGGGAGAACCTGTAAGAAGGGCAACCATCTCAGCAGCACTCCATCAATCAAGCATTTATGGTAGAATGGCTAGATGGGAGTCACTCGTGAGTAAAAGGCATATGATAGTTAAAAGGACTTTAACAGCATGAGATGAACAAAATTGAACTCTTTGGGCAGAACTCTACATACTATTTCTGGTGAAGAGCACCAGGCACTGTTCGTCACCTGCCTAATGCCAACTCAATGGTGCTATGGGGGTGCAGGGGCAGGCAGACTGGTCAGAATTAAGGGAAGGGTGAATGCAGCCAAATGCAGAGGAGTCCTTCTCCAGAGTGCACACCACCTCAGACAGGGGCTATGGTTCACCATTCAGCACAATAACGACCCAAAGCATACAACCAAGACAACACTGGAGTGGCTTCAGGTCAAGTCTCCATCTGTCCTTGAGTGGCCCAGCCAAAGCCCAAACCTAAACATGTGTGGAGAGACCTGAAGATGGCTGTTTACAGACATTTCCAGTCCAATCTAATGGAACCTAAGAGGATCTGCCAAAAAGAATGGGCTAAACTGCACAAATGCAGGTGTACAAAGCTTGTGGAGACTTACCCAAGAGAACTCGAAGGTGGAAATGCTGCTAAAGGGACTTCTAAAAAGTCCTGAATTAAGGGTCTGGATACTTCTATGAATGAGAGATTTCCATTTCTGACTTTAAATAAATTTACAAACCTTCCTCATGACATGTTTTCACTTCGTCATTATGGGTTATTGAGTGTTGAATGATAGGCAAAACTGGCAAATGTATCCATTTAAAATAAACGTACAACACAATTAAGTGTGTGAAAAATGACCTTTTAAGTTCACTGTATCTATTTGTATCCTTAACCATGGGGTCTCCCCAAAAACGAATGATTTTCTGATGTTGCCCCTTTCTTGACCCTTGGTTATTTTCTTCATTTTTAATTCATTACTGACTTGAGTTCTCAAGCACACTCAAGTGTTTATTGTGTTTTCTTAGTCACTCTCTGTCGAGATTACGATCAAGGCTTTGTTAGGTGGACTTATCCGGCATGGTTTAGTGAATAAGAACCATATCTGGGGGATCGGGCTGGGCTCAAGGTGTCCACTCTTGTACTTCTCCTATTCAATGGCTAACAAAATGAAGATCCCTCAGTGTCCCCCCTCACGCTGAAGTTCTCTGAGCTTCCGTTTGGTGCACCTTAGTGAACAGCATTATTTCTCTAAACAAAGTCTACAGCAACTCATTCACTCAAGGAACCTCTGCATTCTTTAGTCTACTCCCCTCTTTTTGGAATCTGCTACATAAACAGCCGAAGTGATAAAGCCGATAGGTGCTACTGTCCATTCCTGAGAGCCGCGAGCTCTAAACAGACTCGATGAGTTCACGTGAGGCGCGTACGCCTGCAGGCCTGTCATTTGTCTCTTCTCTCTCTACACTGTCTGCATATTTGCTATTGTGAGTTATTCAAGCTGTCCCTGTGACTTCTCTTTTGTCCACTTTCTGCAACTAAAATCATCTCTTTAAAACAGCCACTGTATTTAACTGCTTGTTGCCTGGGTGCTGCCAAGTGAAGATTGAACTGCTGACCTTACATGGAGGGCTTACGGTGCATTCAGAAAATTCTCAGACCCTTCACTTTGTACACTTTCTGTTATCTCGCAGCCTTGTGCTACAATCCCATTGACACAAGTATTCAGACTCTTCACGCAGTACTTTGTTGGAGCCCCTTTGTCCGCGATTCCAGCCTACAGTCATCTTGGGTTTGACATGGCAAGCTTCACACACCAGAATCCGGAGATTTTCTACCATTCTTTTCTGCTGATCCTCCCAAGATCTGTCAGGTTGGATGGAAACCACCAGTGGACAGCTATGTTCAGGTCTCTCCAGACAAGTTTGTTTGGGTTCAAGTCTAAACTGTGAGTGGGCCACTCAAGGACATCCCCAGAGTTGTTACTAAGACACACCTGTGTTGTCCTTGCTTTGTTCATTTGGAAGGTGAGTCTTCTTGGGTCGATTCAGAAAGTCTTCAGACCCCTTCACTTTTTGAACTTTTGTGATGTTGCAGCCTTGTGCTAAATTCATTTCTTCTGTCATCAAGAAACACTGAGTACCCCAGAATGACAAAGTGAAAACAGGATTTTTGAAATATTTGCAAATTTATTAAAATTAAAAAACTGAACTATCCCACTGACACAAGTATTCAGACAGTTTACTCCATTGTAGATGAAGCCCCTTTGGCAGCAATTTCAAGAAGACCTTTCAAGTCCTCTTGGTCTGATGTGAGAAACTACACACACCAGGATTTGGGGATTTTCTGCCATTCTTCTCCACAAATCTTCTCAAGGTCTGTCAGGCTGGATGGAGACCATCGGTGGAGAGCTACTGTCAGGGCTCAGTTGGGTTCGTGCCATTCTTCTCTAAAGATCCTCTCAGGTTATGTCAGGTTTGATGGAGACCGTCAGTGGACAGCTATTGTCTGGGAGGAAACTCACAGAGTTGACCCTAAGCCAAGCCTCTTCTATGTGGGCTTTGCTTTTTCCTTAGGGTTATAGTTCAGAAGATGAACTTTTGGCCCAAGCTGAGGTCCCAGGCACTCTGGGGCAGGTTTTCATTAAGGATATCTCTGTAGTTTGTCCTTCAGCCCTGACTAGTCTCCCAGTCCCTGATACTGTGGCCACCATGCTTCACTGTTGGAATGGTATTGCACAATTAATGAGCATTATCAGTGTCCACCACACATGATGATAATTGTGATTTCATCAGACCAAAGAATCTTACTCCTGATAGTCTGAGAGTCCTTTATGTGCTTTTTTGAAACCTCCAAGTAGACTTTCATGCATCTTTTACTGAGGGGCTCCCATCTCCACACAAGTTTTCTGAAGCTCAGCCAGAGTGACCATTGGGTTCTTGGCCACCTTTCTTATCAAGGCCCTTCTTCAATGATTACTCAGTTTGGCTGGAAGAGTCGTTGATGTTCCAAACTTCTTCCATTTAACAATGATGAGGGCCACTGTGGTCAAGGGAACCTGCAGTGCTGCAGACATTTGTTGTAGCCTTCTCCAGATCAGTGACTCAACACAATCCTGTCTCAAAGCTCTGCAGGACATTCCTTTGACCTCATGGCTTGGTTTTTGCCCAAGTGTGGGTCCTTCTATAGACAGCTGTGTGCATTTCCTAATCATGTGAAATCAATTGAATTGACCACAGGAGGACTCCAAACAAAGTCTAGAAACATCTCAGTGATGATCAATAGAATGGGGCACACCTGAGTAAAATGTCAAATAGAAAAGGGTTTGAATACTTCTGTCAATGGGATTGTTCAATTTTTTTATTTTTAAGAAATTTGTAAAAAATTCTAACATCCTGTTTTCGTTTTGTCATTCTGGAGTACTGCGTGTTGCTTAATGAGGTAAGAAATGAATTGAAAAGACTTTAGCACAAGGCTGACACATCACAAAATGTGAAAAGTGAAGGGGTCCGTAGACGTTCTGAATCCACTGTACATAAAGCGGTCATTCTAAGAGGGGCTAGAAAAAGCTGGTGTAATTAAGTGATGGGTTGGCATAGTGGAAGCGACATCCACACGTTGACATCTTTTGCAAGAACATTCAAAAAATAAAAATACAAATGTCAAAACCAAAGAAAACCCACTCAACGTGAGGAGACATAAAAGTGAACACATTTAGAGAAAGTGTGAGCCTACTGCGCTATTGGAGTCGATCTTGGGCCTCTCCATTGCGATGGTGATGCAGTTCAGGAAGATGATGACTAGAACGATGTGGTCAAACATCTTGTGCGTGATGATTTTATTGCACGTCACCCGGAAGCTAAAACAATACAAAAAATTAAAAAGGTATCAGCATTAACTGAAATGCAGTATGCAGTATGGACACAGACAGTTATCATAAAATCTTGAAATGGAAAGAAATCCAACAGGAAAATATAATATGCACGTCACTGGATAAAAGTCATGTATTTATTTGGACTATATTTACTATATAGAACAGGACACAACAATTATTTCAATTTTAATTTCACAATATCACAGTAATGTTTATGCTATGTACAGCAGTTGGCATGTCTGCAAAAACAATCCTGGGCCTGCCTGCCCCAAAAAACAAATGACTGCTTTTTGCTGGAAGAGATTTAAATGACAAGGTGCAATTTATTTTCACAATAGTTTCTTTCAATAAGACAGCAAGTCGCTGCTCTTCTTCTAGCAAAAACCTGCCAAAACAGGCTTTCATTATGAATTAATTCAAACTGAGTACTGGGCTGTATAATTTGATTTTTTTTCCAGCCTCTAGCTTGTGAGATTATTAGGACACCACATTTGAAGCTGGGCATGAAGTGTCTATTGAGGTGGATTTGCTGTATTGTGGCATCTCTCAGATAAAGTATTTATATCTACATAAGAGCTTCTGGTTCCTTCCTGTAATTCTGATTTGGTTCATGTATGTATTATTCATGGATATCAAATGTAACTAAGCAATGACAATGTCAGTATACACATACATTTATTTCAGATGAATTCATTTGATTTCCTCAGCAGTGCCTTCAACAATTGGACACTAAGTGCTTATTTTGCCCAGGCTTACCCACCCAGGGGACTTGATCACAAGAGGTCTGACAAATGAGAGGAAGAGATCAAGATCATAGATGAATTGTCCCAATAGTGCATCCAGATACATTATAAAAATTTGTTTCAGATTCCCATAATTTTTTGTGTGATGAATAGTAATAAGCCTGTGGTTTGTGCAAAAAGTTCTCTTTAAATAAAGTACAAAAGAAAATTCACCAGAGTCATTTCCTGCTGCGTGTAGACATTTTGTTGAGCTCCAAGATGTGCATTGTAGTTGTTCTGGTAATATGATGTGCACTTTGTCAAATAAGATTACAATCTTAGTAATCCCAGTCCTAAAGATGAATCACAGACAGAAATGGCAAGCAGTATCTTCCTTATGGAGCTTGGAGTGTGCACATCTTCTGCCTCATCTGCAGGAATAGCTGCTGTCAATTCAGGCCACATATCACAAGGCTAACAGTATTATTAAATACGTCAGTAAAGATAGCAGTTACTTTTCTTACTCTTCCATTCATATCATTTGCATTTATACCACTACTATTGATATGTGATTCACGTACAAATCGTTCTTTTTGAACAACTCTTTTCAGTGAACCATATGAATCGATTTGTGAGCAAGAATGAATCAATTCAGTGGAGCTCAGTGAGAGTGTTAAAGTGCGTGTTGTTTAAAGCGCTTGAGCAAGTGAGCGAGTCGCTACCCGAGAATCAACTTAACAATTCTCGTCCTTTTGATCCGTGAGCGAGTCACTACTCGAGAATTCTCGTTCATTTGATTCGTGAGCAAATCATTTCAAGTTGCACAATTCTCATTCACTTGGGATTCTGTAACAAAATGTCTTATTTTAATTATGCATCTTGAATATGCCGTCATGCTTTGTGTATGGAAAGAGGACAATGACATACAAATTCTCTCTCTTTCTCTATATATATATATATATATACAGTAATCCCTCGCTACTTCGCGGTTCACTTTTCGCGGATTCACGACTTCGCGGATTTTATATGTAAGCATATCTAAATATATAACGCGGATTTTTCGCTGCTTCGCGGGTTTCTGCGGACAATGGGTCTTTTTACTTCTGGTATTTGCTTCCTCAGTTGGTTTGCCCAGTTGATTTCATACAAGAGATGCTATTGGCGGATGGCTGAGAAGCTACCCAATCAGAGCACGCAGTTAAGTTCCTGTGTGCTGCTGATTGGCTCAGCGACGGAGTGCTGCATTAACCAGGAAGTCTCATCTCACTCATTCAGCATTAACGTGCTAATGCTTCAGGGGCCGTGTCGAAGCGCCAACAGAAGATGCAAATGATTGCAGAAAAGGTAAAAGTTTTGGATATGTTGAAGGAAGGGAACAGCTACACTGCTGCAGGACACCATTACAGCATCAATGAGTCCACGATTCTTTTTATTTAAAAAGGAGGAAAAGCATATAAGATCTACGGCCGCAGTGTCCTTTAACCAGGGTGCAAAATGAGTTGCAAGTGGACGTGATAAGGCAGTAGTCTGGATGGAATCTGCTTTAGGAATCTTTGCAACAAGGTCGACGACGTCATAACCGCCTACAAGCTGCTACGTGTACTTCGCTATACAGTAAGTGTAAACTTATCTACTGATTTCATATTGCTTAGCAGTTGTCCTTGTTATTAATAGAGTAAAGGGTGGGTTGTAAACAATACAGGGAGGGTTTAAAAACGTCCAAATACACGTTAAATAATTAAATAAATATGGTGTCCCTACTTCGTGGAAATTCAGTTATCGCGGTCGGCCTTGGAACCTATCTCCCGCGATAAGTGAGGGATTACTGTATATATAATTCAATGTCTGTCTGTCTGCTTTTCACGAGAGAACTACTTAACAGATTTAGATCAGGTTTTTTTTTTCTATAATTTGCTTGAACATTCCGGTACATTCTGCGACTTCTCTCATCATGCTAAGTATCATAGTTTGCTTGTAGGAGCGATATATTCACGCTATTCCAAGACAGAGGCTGCGGGCCGAGGGGAGGGAGAAGCGTGACGTCAGGAGTAGGGAGCTGGGTGAGGCCCTCTTCACTGACGTGCCAGCCTCCGTTCGGGTCAGTCGACCTCCCACCATATTTTGGAGTGTCACTTGCCTCTGCTTAGCTACCGATACCTGTTAGTTTATTGATTTTTAAAGTTTGTCCTGTTTCACTACTATGTGGACGGAACCATGGGGGACAGCTAGAATTAAATATATAATGAATTCAATATTTATAGATGATGAATTAAATGTAAATTTTCTATCAATAATATTAATTATATATTTATATATGCGATCAGAGGAGAAACCCCCACTCCCTCCAGGGCATTCTATGTACGTTCTATTTTAAAAAAATTAAAAGAATCAGGTAATTCTCAAGAATCGAATCAGTAAAGTGAATCGGAATGCCTATCCCAACCACTAAATTTAAAGAACGTTTTTGTCTATGGGTAATACGGCTACTCCTTACTTGTATACTGACTCACAGGACACAGGAAAAGGAATGATAATGACCGGTGGACAAGTCAAGTTCAAGTCAAGTCAAGTTGGGGAGCCTGCACTGGTACAGTGTGTTACCGCACCCACTACATGTCGAAACAGCTCGGGATCCTGGTTGGCAACCCCCCAGGCAGACACGCGGTCCAGTCCTACCCTCCGGAAATGACCCTCTATCTGCCACAGCCAGGTGTTACGTGGGTGACCCCTTGGCCTGGTCCAGCCACTTGGGTCCCCAACAATGAGGATCTTACGAGCCGGATCACCCTCGGGGAAACACGCCACATGGCCGTAGTGCCGTAACTGACGCTCCCTCACAATGCAGGTCATGTGTCTCATTCGGGACTCCATGAGCAACACAAAGTCAAACCAACGGTACCCAAGGATTTTCCAGAGAGACAAAGTACCAAAGGAGTCCAGTGTTTCTCTCAGGCCATTGGATAGCGTCCATGTCTCACAACCATATAGCAAGAGAGGAAGCACCAGGTCTCTAAAGACTTGGAGCTTCGTCCTTTTGCATAGATATTGGGAGCGCCACACACCCCTTTCCAGCGACCTCATGATCCCTCCCATGCTCTCCCAATCCGTCTACTGACTTCACAGGAAGAGTCACCAGAGACATGAATGTCACTGCCAAGGTAAGTAAACTTCTCGACGAGGTCGACACTCTCTCCGCAGACAGACACACTGCTGATGGCCGTGCCCAAGAGGTAATTAAAGGCCTGGCTCTTTGGTTTTTATCAGGACCCTCACAAGCCCAGACACTCAGACCCCTCACTCAGTCTCTTGAGTGCCCCAATCAGAGCCACTGACTCCGTGAAGATCAAAGCATCGTCAGCAAAGTTAAGATCCGTGAATCTTTCTTTACCAACAGATGCCCCACAGCCGCTGGACCCCACGACCTTGCCCAACACCCAGTCCATACAAACACTGAACAGAGTAGGAGCAGAACACACCACTGACAAACCCCGGAATCAACAGGGAAAAACGCAGAGGTCCTGCCTCCACTCTGCACAGCACTCACAGTACCAGTGTACAGGCCGGCCATGATATCCAGCAGCCTCCAGGTGCCTGCTGCACTCGGGTCCCAATTTCAGGCAGCCCATACGGGTGGGCGCATGGAACGTCTTGGTGGACAGATGAAATAAAAAAAAAAAAAAAAGGCACAAACCTATTTTATTTGTCAGTATCAGAAACACTAAGCAAACTCAAAAATGAGGGGCAATAGCAAAAAATCTTTTAGAAAGTCACAAAGCTTTTAGGATATTTATCTGTAAAATAACGCAGAATTGCCTGGGATGACCTTTACACTGGCATTCCTCTGATGTTAGAAGTGTTGCGCAACAAAAGGGATTCTGGGTAAATCACTGTGAGAATGAATGATGCTAGTGGTCCAAAAGCAAAGATGGCTTTGAGGCAACACGTTAAAAAATAATAACTTTGCCAGCTTACTTTCAATTCATAAACTAATGCTGACATTGAATTCCTTGGGTCAAAAAAAAAAAAGAAATCCATGCAAAAATCACCACAAAAAATGATAAAACCTAACAAATCCTAACGGCCTGCTTACTCGAAGAACTGCACCCGTGATGTAGAATGTTGTACTGACAGTCTGCCACTGATACTGTCACTGGTCTGGGGTCCTGGGTAGATGTGTTTTGGTTCCCCTTATTCATGCCTTCTTTTTGATTCGATAAACAAATGCATGACTTTGGTCTCGTTATACTGTAGTTGTACTTGATGCAATTTCGAGAAGGTGCTACTTTTATGAGTAAAATGTGGAGAACAGTTTTTGGGGTTTATTTAGGTCAAATCTTATTTAGTGAAATTACCCCAATGTGGTGAGATGAGCAGTACCGCTCTACTGTTCTGTGCCTTGAAAGACAAAAACAAACATCTGACTTACTTAGACTGAGGTGAAAAGAGGTAAAGTGACCAAGTGCTTCTTTCCCGACACCATTCAGGCTGATGCTTCTCAAACCACCGAACCAGCCTGGCTTTGCGACCCTGAGGACAAAGCAAAGTGAGTGTGATTGTGTATTGTCACAGTGGCGGCCATTCCGGCAAAAAGAGAAGCAAATGATCATCTCCACTGGAAAACGACTGGAAGAAGCAAAAGAAAGTTGTCAAGGTATGGAAACAGGAGCCATTAAAACAAATACACTGAAAATAACACAATGAGAGAAAAGGGCATCTATGTATATCTCTTGAAGATTACCAATTGACATGTCCAGTTTATAGTAACATGTCAACTGTCGCATCTTGAGCATCAGTGCCATATGATGGCAGGAAGGATTGTGTAAACTGCTGAGTCAGACCCTTCAGCCTGATTACTCGTGTCTCCCTGAGGAGGTGGCTGTGCTATTTAATGAGGCCACTAAATCTGTAGTAGTCACTGCAGATCAGGCATGGCAGGAGTTTATGGGTGCATTTCCTCCTCGCTGCTCTTGGCTCCATGTTCAGTTGTATTGAGTTCACAGTTTTCAAAGATATGCAGAATTAATGACTGGAACTCTGCACTGGTCCAGGTGTAATAAGTGTGCCATGCAATAGACTGACTCCTTATATAGTGCCTTTCATATCTATCTATCTATCTATCTATCTATCTATCTATCTATCTATCTATCTATCTATCTATCTATCTATCTATCATATAGTGCCTTTCATTTCTATCTATCTAATCTTGCCAACTATGCTAAAATCTATCTATCTATTATATAGTGCCTTTTATATCAGTCTATCTATCTATTATATAGTGCCTTTCATTTCTATCTATCTATCTATCTATCTATCTATCTATCTATCTTATAGTGCCTTTCATTTCTATCTATCTATCTATCTATGATATAGTGCCTTTCATTTCTATCTATCTAATCTTGCCAACTATGCTAAAATCTATCTATCTATTATATAGTGCCTTTTATATCAGTCTATCTATCTATCTATCTATTATATAGTGCCTTTCATTTCTATCTATCTTATAGTGCCTTTCATTTCTATCTATCTATCTATCTATCTATCTATCTATCTATCTATGATATAGTGCCTTTCATTTCTATCTATCTAATCTTGCCAACTATGCTAAAATCTATATATCTATTATAAAGTGCCTTTTATATTAGTCTATCTATCTATCTATTTATCTATTATATAGTGCCTTTCATTTCTATCTATCTATCTATCTATCTATCTATCTATCTATCTATCTATCTATCATATAGTACCTTTCATTTCTATCTATCTATCTATCTATCTATCTATCTATCTATCTATCTATCTATCATATAGTACCTTTCATTTCTATCTATCTATCTATCTATCTATCTATCTATCTATCTATCTATCATATAGTACCTTTCATATCTATCTATCTATCTATCTATCTATCTATCTATCTATCTATCTATCATATAGTGCCTTTCATTTCTATCTATCTAATCTTGCCAACTATGCTAAAATCTATCTATCTATTATATAGTGCCTTTTATATCAGTCTATCTATCTATTATATAGTGCCTTTCATTTCTATCTATCTATCTATCTATCTATCTATCTATCTATCTATCTATCTATCTATCTATCTATCTATCTATCTATCTATCTATCTATCTATCTATCTTATAGTGCCTTTCATTTCTATCTATCTATCTATCTATGATATAGTGCCTTTCATTTCTATCTATCTAATCTTGCCAACTATGCTAAAATCTATCTATCTATTATATAGTGCCTTTTATATCAGTCTATCTATCTATCTATCTATTATATAGTGCCTTTCATTTCTATCTATCTTATAGTGCCTTTCATTTCTATCTATCTATCTATCTATCTATCTATCTATCTATCTATCTATCTATCTATCTATCTATCTATCTATCTATCTATCTATCTATGATATAGTGCCTTTCATTTCTATCTATCTAATCTTGCCAACTATGCTAAAATCTATATATCTATTATAAAGTGCCTTTTATATTAGTCTATCTATCTATCTATTTATCTATTATATAGTGCCTTTCATTTCTATCTATCTATCTATCTATCTATCTATCTATCTATCTATCTATCTATCTATCTATCTATCATATAGTACCTTTCATTTCTATCTATCTATCTATCTATCTATCTATCTATCTATCTATCTATCTATCTATCTATCTATCTATCTATCTATCTATCTATCTATCTATCATATAGTACCTTTCATTTCTATCTATCTATCTATCTATCTATCTATCTATCTATCTATCTATCTATCTATCTATTTAAAACTGATCTGATGTCCAACTTCTTAAAGCCTCATTGTCTTTAGTCAAATGTTATGTAAAGTTGACCTCACACATTTCCTGATTGTTTTCCTTACTAATTTATTGTTTTTATCTAAACATTTATGTCAAACTTGACCCCCTCTTCATTAGCCCGCTGTCATACTGAATTGATCTTGGACCCTTGCCCCATTTTTTGGATGTCCCATTGTCTTTAGCCAGTTATTTTATAACACTTGAACTCAAACTTTGTCGTATTTTTCTTTTAATTCTCCAGCTGTCATACAGAGCTGATCTTCTCCTGTTTTTTCTTTTAATGTCTCATTATCCAGAGTCAACTGTTATACAATGTCGACCTTGTCCAGTTCTTTAATGCCATATCGTTGTTAGTCATCTGTACACCCATGAAATGTTGTTCTCTTTTCTGACATATGTGGACATATCAAAATTTGGTCCTCCTTTAAACTGTATCTTTAGATAAAGATAAAAAAACAATGAAAATTTGACTTTGCAATAATGTATTCAATGAAAAATAAACAGATATTCGAGTTCCATCTTTAGAAAAAGAAAGTGCCCCCTTGGCCCTAAAAGCTGGCATTGCTCCCCCCTTTCTTCTAACTGTCTAGTAGTTTTGGTCATCGACTCCTCCATGCAGAATTGTTTGGTGTGTGATGTCTGAGGGGTGTCTTGCGTGCACAGTCTATTTCAAATCCCCACACTTGGCCATTTCAGAATCTTCCATTTCTTATCCTTTCAGCCATTCCTTGGTGGATTTACTTTCGGGAGGTTCAATCTTCTGACAGATGGTCTCACATTATCCTCAGGTACCCTCTGGTGCAATAAAGAATTCACAGTGGCCTGTATGATGGTGTGCGGCCCAAGCCCTCATGCGTCAAGGCAGCCCCTAACCTAAACATTCCCACTACCACACTTTACAGGTTGGTGTCAGTTTCTTCTGGTCAAATGCAGTCTGTGGCTTGCACCAAACATGTCTCCTGGTATTGTTGTCAGATAACTCTATCTGTTCCTCGTTTTTCCAGGGCATATTGTTCCGGATGGGCAAACTTCAGCCTTTCCTTGATGTTCTTTCTGGACAGCAAAAATGTCATCCTGGCACACGTTGACATCGACACTAGCAAGAACTACCTGGTGGTCCGTGATGAAATTCTGGGCTTCTTAGAGACTTTTTTGAGCATCTTGTTTTATGTTCTCCAGTTGAACTTGTTGGGGTGGCAGGACTTGGACATGTTGGCATACTGTCCACTTGTAGATGTTCTCCTGATAGTAGAATAGTTGTTTACCATATGGGACCAGAGACCAAATCGACATACTAAGACAGAGAGCCACCCAGTGGCCTATTACGCAGGTTGTATTATTTTGCTATCTTCTTATATTTTGGGCACAGTTTGGAACCTTATGATAATACGTGAATAAATGTGTAAGTTTCTCTCTGGCTGTTCTGGTACTTTATCTGATTTCCTGGGGTTACAGATATTAAAGATGGGGGGGGGGGGGGGCGTACCTGAACTACAACAGCAGTCAGTTCTGACAGTGTGGTGAAAGTATGGGATTTGGAGCACTTGGTTATGGTCCACGTAACAACGGGCATAAACACCAAACAGGGTCACCCTAGGACCCAATCTCGACAAGACAACGGCCAAGTGTGTAACATAGTTTGAGTGTTCATATACAGTAGAGTCTCGCTTATCCAACCTTCGCTTATCCAACATTCTGTATTATCCGACGTCCCACCGCAAAAAAAAAAAAAAAAACATCAATCGGCAACAAGAACTGCAAGTTGCGAGTGTGAGCGTAGTCTATTTTTTGTTGCTAAGTTAATTTTTTCAGTTAAATTTTTCTGTTGCTTTGTTGTAAAACATGATTACAGTGGATTATGTGGCTGGCCCTCTCTGGCGTGCGTGTCTCTCATGCAGGCGTGTGTGTGTGCATGCGTCTCTCTCTCTCGCGTGTGAGTGTGTGTGTGTCTCTCTCGCGTGTGTGTGTGTGTGTGCGTGCGTGTCTCTCTCGTGTGTGTGTGTGTGTCTCTCTCGCGCGTGTGCGTGTCTCTCTCGTGCGTGTGTCTCTCTTTCTTTCTCTCTCGCTCGCGCGCGCGCGCGCGTGTGTGTGTGTGTGTGTGTGTATGTATGTGCGTACGTACGTGCGTGCGTGCGTGCGTCTCTCTTTCTCTCGCGCGTGTGCATGTGTCTCTCTCACGAGTGTGTGCGTGTGTCTCTCTCGCGCGCGCGCGTGTGTGTGTGTGTGTGTGTGAGTGAGTGTGTCTCTCTTTCTCTCTTGTATGCGTGTGTGTGGGTGTGTCTCTCTCTCGTGCGTGTGTGTGGGTGTGTCTCTCTCGCGTGCGTGTGTGTGGGTGTGTCTCTCTCTCGTGCGTGTGTGTGGGTGTGTCTCTCTTTCTCTCGTGCGTTTGCATGTGTCTCTCTCGCGTGTGTCTCTTTTTCTCTTGCGTGTGTGTGCGTCTCTTGTGTGCATGTGTGTGCGCGTGTGTCTCTCTCTCTCGCGTGTGTGTCTCTCTCGTGCGTGTGTCTGTATCACGCATGTTTGCGTGTGTCTCTCTCGCGTGTGTCTCTCTTTTTCTCTCCCGCGTGTGTGTGTGCGTGTGTCTCTCTTTCTCTCGTGTGTGTGTGTGCGTGTGTCTCCCTCTTGCACGTATGCATGTGTCTGTCTGTGTCTCTCTCTCGCACAGGGAATGCACAGGGAGAGACTGAACACGTGCGGAAATCATCGGCGCGCACAAACTGAAAGGGAAGCTGGCTTGTTCCTATACCGAGTGTGTAGCCGTGCACAGAGGCAAAAGTTTGGCGAACTTTTTGGTCATAACCCGATTTGTACGTGTTCAGAGATGTTCGTGAACTGAGGTTCCACTGTATTAGGCTCGTAATGTGTAAGATTTTAACATAGTTTGACGTTTAATAGGCTTTTTCTTAACACCTCCCATTATCCGACATTTTCGCTTATCTGACGTTCTGCCGGCCCGTTTATATCAGATAAGCAAGACTCTACTGTAATGTGTGCTGCAAAGGTCAGCAATGTACGGCTAGTAACTTTGTGCTCATTGAACAACAGAATATAAAAGAATGGAGCTGAAGATAAAACGAAGGACGTGAACTACTTCATTACACAAGGCTAAGAATGCTCCGGGATTAAGGATAAAATCGACCCTTAATGAAAACATTGACCTCATAACAATGAATGCAATTTAAAAACATATCACATTCAAACTTTACCTCAAGGCTTTTTGTGAAAAAAGAGTTAAGGGCTGCTCACCATGATACCTCCTTCTTCAATGTTGTCATCATCACTCTGCTGTTCTTCGATGGAAAACTGATGCAACATGGCCGATGGTGAGGTTTTCCCATTGCAGTCCTGGTGCTCAGCCAATGAAGGCCGCGCACTGAGCAGGCTGGCTGAACGGTATAAGTAGGTGGGCACCTGTAGGGTGTCAGGGGGTAGCTCAAAAGAACTTTTCGTCTCCAGGGACTCCATGCGATGCTGATGCAGTGAGCTGCTGGCAGAGCCACCTTCCCCATCAGAACCCTCTCCCTCGTCTGAGCTTGACTTGCCGTCCCCAGAAAGCAGCGAGCGCCGCTCCCCTGACTGTCTTTTCTGTTTCTTAAGGCTGGGGGCTCGGCCGAGGCTGTTCCAGCTCGAGCGCCGGCTGTTCCAGCTGCTGGCGGTGCTCCAGGGTGTGTAGGGGGAGCTCCGTGCGCTCACCTGTAGAAGATGCAGCTCACATTTATATCCTGAATGGGCAGGTAACTGGCATCACAGAAAAGACATTTAGAATGTGACCCTCTTCAGCATGCATCCTCAGAGTAGATCTGCACCTGGGAACTCTTAGACTGACACTTCGACAATCACAACAATCAAAACATCCGCAACTTCATCACAGAAGAAAAAGAATGGTAAATAAAAAAAAAAAACAAAGAAGAGGGCAAAATGTGTGGTCAGCGGTCAGGCAAAGAGTCGGAGGCTTCACTTTTTGCCTACACTGACGCTGCTGACCCTCTTCCTGCTTGGCTAATCCAACTCTGAGGCTCGTAAGCCTTTTGTTTCATTTCTCTAGCTGTTCAGTCTTGAGATGATTGATCAAAATAGACAGAAAACTTAAACACAAACCAAAATGAGCAGCCAGACTGAAGCAAGGATAGAAGATCTAAGATTTGCAACTAAAGCTGAAGTTAAAAACCAATTTCAAAAGCTGAAATGATTCACAAAGGATTTTCTGTGCTTTCAAGAATAATCTCTCTGGGAGAGTGTTTCCATTATTGTCGGTGTCTGCATATCCTACAGTGCACAGCTCAACCTGAAACAGCTGGCCGATGTGAAGTCACAGGCCACACAGCATAAAGCATCCTAGCAACTGCCGTTCATCACATCACATCACATTTTCATACATCTATCAACCAATCCTGATTTTATACTTCAAACCAGCACTGGTATCCAAATCTTAAGTCAAGTCCCTGAATTTAGTCAGTTGACCAGGAGGCCTGTTGAGAAGGAAAATGCTACAGGAAAAAAATCGGGAGTGGTCTCCCCTCGACTTTCTCGTATACTCAGATATGGGGATGGATATTTGAGAAGTAAACTGCAAGACAATGATTACTTTTTTATATTACTGTATGCAGGTTTGGTGGATTGGCAATTCTAAATTGGCCCTGGTGTGTGCTTGGTGTGTGGGTGTGTTTGTGTGTGTCCTGCGGTGGGTTGGCACCCTGCCTGGGATTGGTTCCTGCCTTGTGCCCTGTGTTGGCTGGGATTGGCTCCAGCAGACCCCCGTGACCCTGTGTTTGGATTCAGCGAGTTGGAAAATGGATGGATGGATGCTCACGTATAAGTCCGGTCTTGAAACCTGAAAAATTGATCATAAAATCAGACCCCGACTTATACGCCCGTTCAAAAATGCGACACTTCATTTTTATTTTTTTTACATCTTCTTACCTCCTCCAATCTCACACCAGTTTCTCAGACGCATTGAATTTTGTTGCAGCAGCGCAGTTACCAATTTCTTTCGCTACTTCAACGACTTTTCATTTAAAACCAACTTCATATTTTCTTCTGATTGAACGCTCCAGGACGCTCTTATGATAAAGGTGTATGAGGGTGTGAGATACAAAAAACAAAAATCAGTGCAAACGTCGCTTTGGAATAGTTCGGGTATCACCACGTGGTCACGTGGGCACAATAGAGCGAGAGAGAGAAGTTAGGAGCACACGCTGATACAGCGCATTGCCGCACCCACATAGAAAAAAAGGCCGTGTGTCCCGTGGTTACTCTCTCAGGTGGGTGGGTGTTGGCATATCGTGATCTCTTGGACCAATAGCGTGAGTTTTCCGCATTCGACTTATACGACTAACATTATAAAACACCAGAAATTACACTGTAAAATCAAGTCCTGACTTATCCATGAGTATATACAGTATGTACATTAAAGAACCAACAACAAATTAAATCAAATTAATAATATATTGAACAATTATTATAAAAGTAAACTTGAATAACTGCACCTGCATGAATAAAACGTAAAGCACCACTTCCGGTTAATGGAAATACCCCAAAAGTTTTGTACCTAATGCTTGTATGCAAAATTTGGTTGACTTAAGTGAAAGTGTACTCAAGTTATCTTGTTCACACACGCGCACACACACACACACACACACACACACACACACACACAGACATAATTCCAAAAATGGTATTTTCAAACTCAGGGATGTCTAAAATGTCGGGATTCATCAAAATCTCAAAATTTAATTTTTGGAGGATTCCAATACTTGGGAGGCACGGTGCCGCAGTGGGTAGCACTGCTGCCTTGCAGTTAGGAGACCTGGGTTCGCTTCCCGGGTCCTCCCTGTGTGGAGTTTGCATGTTGTCTGCGTGGGTTTCCTCCCACAGTCCAAAGACATGCAGGTTCAGTGCATTGGCGATTCAAGATTGTCCCTAGTGCATGCTTGGTGTGTGTGTGAGTGTGCCCTGCGGTGTGCTGGTGCCCTACCTGGGGTTTGTTTCCTGCCTTGTGCCCTGTGTTGGCTGGGATTGGCTCCAGCAGACCCCCATGACCCTGTAGTTAGGATATAGCGGGCTGGATAATGAATGGATGGATGGATTCCAATACTTTCCCTATACTTTGTATACGAGAAAGTAACAAGAAACTGCTGCACCATTCCTCCATTTTTGGCTCCTAATGTTAACCTCCAACCTCCCGTCCCAACTAATTCCTTACTAACCGGGGACTTTATATCATAGCAGTTGGGGTCCACAGAGACACTGCTCCCTCGGCGAGACTCATAACCCAGAGCCAGGTCACCGTAAGCACAGCTCTTTGGCACTGGCATGGGCGTTGCTGCCGTGTGGGTGATAAGAGGTGGGGTCAAGCTGTTCTTCATCTCCACGTGACCATTGATGGGAACCACTAGTGAAAAGAAAACAAGATTAGTAACCACAGGAATGTAACATGGACTTGTAGAAATGACCGTCTAGAGAAGCACAATTCTTTCATATATCCGAAAGAATATTATGGAATCATTACTTAAAACACTGGCTCTCAAAGAGTGGTCCAAGGACCACCAAGTATATGTCAGGTGGTCTGTGGACTGACCTAGTCATCTTTCTTAGAAGAATTTACTTGCAAATAATGTCACATGATAAGACAGAGACCACCAAGCACCCTATCCGACTTTCTCGTAGATGATAGCATCTTTTACTTCTACCTCGCCACTCCTTCCTGCTATGGTTGAAGTGGTTGATCCTTCCGTTTCTTTTTAAGATTCCTCCAACTTGTAACCTCACTATCATAAAGCCGAACTCCTTCACTACATGGGACTCTTTTTTAAAACAGCGGTCTCTTCATTCCATGTAGATGCTGTCACATGCGCTTTCTGACGTATTCATTTTCTAAGTCTGTGTACCATAACACCATCTTCAAGGCTTTTTATGGATCACTGACTGAAATCTGGGACTTTGAAAAGTAAACCCAGTGGGGTCTGATTGGTCTTGTAATGGAGACCTTACTTCAATGTGGGCAGGGTTGAGCACCTGGTAAGCAAGAGAATGAAACAGGGACAGCATATGCCACCCAGGCCGGAGAGAAGGCACCGGGTGAGAGGCAGAGACCTGTGGGTGAAGCAACAAAAAGGAGCCAGCATGGTAGCTGAGTATCAGTAGGAGAATTAGCTTACGACACAGAAATAGACTCAGGAGCAGTGTGAGTTTGTGCTCGACTTTCTAAGGACACCTTCCAAGGGCATGACAGCAGGAGACATTCAGGCTCTTAAATGAAGGAGGTGCTTCGGCTGTTAGGGCTATTGGCCACGTCACATTATGCGACTTTTCCAGCAATTTTCAGTTTGTAGCCTTTGTTTGCATAATTTTAGCAAGTCGGATGAAATTGGCGACATGCCCTCTCCTCAAAGCCGCCATGTAATGAATGGGCCATGCCCAGAACCTCACACTCCACTACTCGCTCCTGTTTGATTTTCTCTTTGTATGCATGATGGCTGCTCATCTGGAAACACAAAGCATATAATGCAGTGATGTGGAATAAAGAAAGCAGGTGTTCTGACCCTCACAAGCAGAAGAGATGTTTGTCTGTCTGATGTCCCGTCCACGTCAGAATGGAAAAAAAGGAAAACAAAGGGCCGAGATTGTGGCGTACCTGTTAGCCCTTTGCATAGCACCAGCTCCTTCAGGCAGCATGTTATGGGCTGTCACAAAAAGGAAGGTCGGGAAATCGGACATGGCCAGAGATTTTCACTTGTGTAAGTTGACAAAGTCTGGCGAGATGATCAGCAAATGCAGTCGAGAAGTCTAACATAGCTCCACAACCAGTCGCTGCGTAATGTGACATCGGCTTTATTAACTAACTATTTAAGTCTGTGCACCACTCTTCTTCTTTGAACCTTGGGATATTTAAGATTTTTTACTTGAGTATAGGTAGAAAAAAAAGAATGTGATCACTGTAACATAGAATTTACGGTAATGTGTGAATGTTGGCTACAGATGGTTCTCCATATCTTTGATTTGGGAAAGTGGTCCTCGGTCTAAAACACTTTGAGCGACACTGATTTAAAACACATTTAAAAACTGACTCGTTAGAATGTTAGAACATTAGAAAGATTTAGGCGAGAACAGGCCATTTAACCCAACAAAGCTTGTCAATCCTGGCTTGACACTGGAACTCATAGAAAATCCAAAATGGTAATGGATGAAAAAAACCTGGCAAGGACCAGTAGGAAAATTCAACCAGGCCCTCAAACTGAGGCCACAAGCTCTGGGACAGAAATATTTGTTAAAGCAGGAAGACTATGGAAGAGAATTTTTGGCTCTATCAATGGGAGTGGATATCCGATGGTGAGATTAAAATAAGAGTGTCATCCAGAAATCAAAGGCTACCCTATGAAAAATGGTCATTTGGAGAGACAGTGGCTCAAATGCAGCAAGTTGCTTCTGTACGGCAACATCTCACTAACCTGTAAAAGCTACAGTGCATCTTAACAATTACACAATCGCACTTAATGTGCCAGGCGCCTTGGGCTGGTAGTCACCATACAGAACGGCCATATAGGAAGTGCCATGTGGCAGGCATTGACTAGACTATGTTAAAGCAAAGAAAAGTGTTTTTTGGGCTACTTTGCAAAATTAATTAATTCCTGCAAAATGTATTCTTACTCAACCATTATGGGTAACTGGAATCCAAGAGAGACCACAACGTGTCCACCTACTGGCTGAAGCTGAAAGGTCCTTCTTGCTTCCACACACGTCTTCCAGGCTCTGGGAGTAGAAGTCTTCAGAGTCCGACTTGGAGATGTCGCCCTTATCCACAACAAACACACAATTAGCATCCAAACAGAGGGAACATTTAAAACAAAAGACAGAAAGTGGAGGAGCAGAGATGAAGGGAGGGCAGGTACATGCAACACCATCTACTGTAACTACCATGAGCAAGTCTACGTCACTGGAATATCCAAACCCCAGAAGGACAAACAAATCCCAGAATCACCAGCACATTTCTGCATGCATGAACACAGCGAGCGTATTGATTTACACCACACTTAGAAAAGAAATCGCAGACACCTGCACTGTGCTTTGAGGGCCTGGAGCAGGTGAATGTCACCATGGAGGAACAGAGCCAAATCATTCCTATATGGTGTTATAACATAAATAGAGTGCTCACTTTTATATTACACCTAGGCATTGCTGCTTGTTCATAGCTGTTGATGATGTCACTTGATGGCACCTGAGCATGAATGCCAACAATAGTCTGGCTGCCACCAAGAAAAAATTTTTTAATTGTTGGCACAATTGTTGTTGTGATAAACAAAATGGCAGTGTGACAAAACTGAACAATAACAACTCAAAATAACTGTACCAAAATGCATTAACAAACAAAAAATAAGTTCAGAATTCAATTCTGTGAAAAGACAAAACACAAAATCAAGGAAAGTACAAAGAACACAAAACAAAATGGGTGTCTCAAAACAAATGCAAAAGGTTAAAAGCCAAAGCTAAACTGGAAATCCCTAATCAGAACTTCACACAGTATGTTGTTTGTCATTAGTGGATCCAAAACCATGGACCAAAAAATATGAGAGCCACCATCTTAAATAGGGACACAACACAGCAGATGATCTCTACATTATATGAATAGCTGTGGGCATACAGACTGGGAAAAATACATCACACGGAAATCTACACAAAATGGATGATGCTCATTTAAAAAGGGTTCAAAATATAAACTTGTACTGACTGTAAAAAGGACGGTCAATCAGAAAAAGAGTAAGGATCAGGAGTAAGTGCGGAGCAAGCATCAAAAGAAATTCAAAAAGACAGAAACGTCAACGATTGCAAACCAAAAGTTATAGTCAAAGGTAGAGCTTTGCTTCAAAATTTCAGTAATCAAAGTTCTGAGTAAGTAGTATGCTAAGTTTGCTCCAATGTTGGACACTTGCAAATATTTTAGGTTGATCTTTATACCAATATCTCAATAACATGACAAGAAATGGATGAAGCAAAACCGATCAAATAGCCTCATAACAAAATGGTGCAGGAAAAGACGGTAAAAAAAACATTTAAGTTCTAAAATGAAGCTCAAAACAAAATTCTGATTGCGGAATTAGATTTCTTGGGTGTTAAAACCCCAACAATAACACCAAGATTGTATCACAGCTTCTGGGTAACCAAAAAAAATAAAAAGAAGCTAAAATCGTAAGAGAGAATCACAGCAAAACCAATGAGTTGGTGGCTTCTTATCTGCTGCACAGAAGTGTGTGTGAGTGAGTCATGAAAAGTGGATGTTCTGCATGATGCTGGTCAGAAGAACAAGGTGGAGTGGCTTTGGTTGTCAAGGTATTGTGTGTCAAGGTATGACTTGATTCATCTGTGTAAGGCATTCATGCCAGAAGAGATGGCATTCTCCATAACTAGTTCCTTTAAGATTTCAGTTTTCCCCAAACTCTGGAGCTTAGAAAGAACCACTGATTTCCATACACACTGGTGAAGAAGTCATGTACCTTGTAGCACTTTCTCTTTCTTGTTCATTCTTCATGCTATTGCTTTCTGTACAGATCTAACAAAGTCAGGCTTACTTTGGTCCCTGGCCATCACAAGCTCCATACGTTACACCTACAATCTGATGAACATTACCTACTGATTACCCACTGATTCCACACACCAGCTTTTGCTCATCTGTTCATAATTCTTGCAGAAAGCTCCTCAGAGTGCAAACAAAGTTCTCCTTAAGTGTGGCATATATCAATTCAACACCCGGCAGTGAACCAGTTGACAGAATTACGGCCTTTTGAGACGCTTCTTTAGGTGTTGGGTCCTCTTCAATGTCAAGAGTATCCACAACCAAAAACAAAGGAAAATCAGCAGTCCAATGATACAAACTAGCCGGGCTGGGAGTATCTCCAACCTTCAAGCTAGGGAAAGACATTCAAGTGACAGAAACTTAGAAAAAAGCTGTCGAAAACACTAACAGGTTCAGGCCCACAGGTGTGAAGGGTGTGATGAAAATTTAAGCCCTTTAAGTACATTAATGGGGAAGCTAACCAGAATTAGACACCCTCTCTCACGTTTAGGCTCATAACCAACCAAAGGAACAATATAACTAGTCCATGTTTTATAACATTATTTAGCAACCAGTTATCATCAAGTAAAAATCAGAATGATGCTGGTGAATTAAGGGCGAAATGATAAGCTGGACTAAATAAGCAGGCATCGGCCTTCGCATTCAACTGAGAAACAAATCCAGCCATTAGAAGGAATTCACTAGAAAATCGCTCAGATCATTGCTCATAATTCTGGCAAAAATCTTAACATTGGTATGATGGAGAAAAAAAAATAACAAGGAGGTGCAATGATGCCATCCTTTGGATTACTCAACAGGATGTAATAAAAGGAGGGTTAAGTAAAATTAGCGCTTGTAAGAGGAAGAGCAAAACTGTATTATTATTGGCAACACTTTAGGGATCCATTATAAGCAACAATTAAGAGGTATTACAATATTATGAAAAAAGATAATAACATATTTCAAGACTTATTATTTTAATAATAGTTTAACTTTGTCAAAATTATATTTAATGAAATGCTTATAGACTGTTAATAACTGGTTCATAATGGATACCTAAGGTGTGACCTTGTCATGACTATGCATTTGAATTACAAAGAAATAGTTGTCTCTTTAAAATACATTATTATTATTATTATTATTGGAAGCAGATTGGTTAACATTGCTGCTTCTGGAATTATAATAATATTAGGTAAAATCTCAGAGACAGCAGATATAAAGATTGTGATCCATCCATTTATCTTCAGACTCCCTTACAGTAACTGCAGGATGCTGGTCCACCACAGAGTACACACACTCACTAACATACACCACACAGGTGGGCATGGAGCCCAATACTCATCAGGTGAGAGGCACAGATAAGGCGTCTGTCAGTGCGCTTACGTGTAAGGTTGAAGGTGTGATACCCTCTGTCACCCATCTGGGCTTTATTGGGAGTGCTTTTAGGACTATGGGGACTTAGTGCTTTGAGACTCGTAGCTCACAACATACTAAGACAAGGAGCCACCTGGTAGATAAGATGCAAGATAAACTGCCTATAAATCAGGTTGTATGATTTTACCAACACTTGTTTTACTCTGCTTATAGTTAATCTATGTATGAATAAAAAAAGGTAACTTTCTTTCCAAACTGTTTGGGTTACAGATATAAGAAAAAGAAAGGGGAGGGGGGGGGCATATTGTGCTATAGTAGCAGTCAATCCTGACACTGACCAGGCTGGTAAGAGTTAACATACAATGGCTAAAGTTGGGATTTGGGGTATTGTGGTGAGGTCTACATAGTAAATAAGGTCACATTAGGACCCTACCAGGACAAAGCAGCCTGATCGACAAACCTGTGGAATTGTGGGAGGAAATTCCATGTAACCCCTGGGAGAGTGCATCAGCTCCACGAGGACAATGGCTTGAGGGAGGATTTGAATCCAAGCCGGTGCATTGGTAACACAGCAGCACAAACCATTAAACCACTGCTGCTCCCATAGCAATAATAATAATAATAATAATAATAATAATAATGAGAAGAAGCAGTTGGCACTCCAACTCCTAATGACAAAACAGTTACAAAAGCAATAGTCATGACTGCTATTGCTACTCTTCTGGCTAACAATAATAATAATAATAATAATGTCTATCTCATTACTGGCACTTCTACTACTACTACTAATAATAATAACAGTCCTGCTATTAGTGCTACTTCTGTAACAAATATGAATAACAATTTTAAATAGAGTTACTACATATTACTATTACTTCTACTACTAATCCTAAAACTGATTTAAATCATTTGGCTACTATTATGACTAACAATAACGGTCCTCTCACTAATACCCTGCCAGTCTGGGAAGTCAATTTCTTTGTCCTCTTCCTGTGGCTACATCGCATCGTTTTAACAAGTTTTAAAAGGAGCAATCATTGCACCAAACACAGTCAAATGAGGATCTAAATAATGAACAGTAAGTGGTTTTCATACCAAATATAGACACCAAAAGTATAGACAATAAATTCATAAGCAAATAAAAAAATCAAAGAGTGAGAACAGTACGTAAAGCCCAGGTCCCCATCATTGCACCTACAGACCAGTACTACGCTACAGAGCAGCTGTGATAGAATGAACTCAGCAGAGCAACATTCCAAAGCATTGTGGGTAGCCAGTGGCCGCCCTGCCTTGAGAAGCAGTGGCTTTCCCACGGCTTGCCCGCAGCATGCCCAGCAGCCTGCTATTGCCCCCTTTTGCGTCACCCCAAAGAGACAGGAATGCTGAGGAATGCTGGGAGCAGGCCTGAGCTCCGTTACCTGAGTCCCATCTCCCAGCTTGCCTTTCTAAACAGAAAAGGGGTTCAATCATGAGAGAATATCCATATTAATGCATTTTATTTTAAACGTTTTTTTTTAATATCGTGACACAAACAAAGGTACAAAAGCTACAAAATTCTTCCCATTTACAGTATCTATAGTGTCAGAGGGGAAACTGGAACGTAAGAAGAAACAGAAGATAAGAGTAATCAGTTTAATCAACCTTATTATTAAACTTCTAATAAAAAAAAAAAAAGTAACTAAAAGAGCGCTTTCTACGTCCGCATCAAGAACATGTGCTTGGTTTACTCAGGCCTGGATCTGAATGTGAAGTGGTGCAGATCAAGGTTCAATGGAGAGAGCTCCACAAATGTCTTCTGTGGTGAAGCCAGCCTGCACGCCACCTTATTCAGACAGACAAAAGCTCAACATATGGACAAGTTCAGCATCCGTTTGATCCATCACAGTCAATGTCCAGGGCACATCTCTCACACGGGTCATATTTGTTTTATGTCTGTATAAACTGAAGAGATGTTTTCTTAATATTAACTTTTATAAACTATATTGAGAGGGGAAATGCAGTGATGAAGAAGGGGATGGAGGTGTTAGTTGTTGAACCCAGGGTAACACCCTCCTGCCATCTTCTATAACAGCTGCTTAGCTATGACTGTGAACACAATGAACACAACAATTAGCGAACACAAGCAGACATGGTTGTAAGTCCCTTTTTTTTTTTAAACAAATGCCCTTTTCTGGCCTGTGAATTGAAGTGCTGGAGCATGGTGAAATGTCTCCGTTTTGTTCCTGTTAGTGAAGGTCAAGAGAATGAGGTGGACGTTTTCAGGCACGCAGCAACACACTCGGGCACAACAGTGACTACCGGCTCTTTATGAGGCCTGCCATGTGACATGGGTGGCATTCGCTCACTTTATAGATCAACAGGCTTTCTCTCTGTAATGGAGAATGACACCTAGTTTAACTATGTTTTTTTAATTTTATTAATGTCTAACAGTATCATATTTTAAATTACAGGAAAGCTGTCTAAGCCAGTCCTCACTCGGGGACTTTTACGACCAGTGGGTTTAACATTCTATGAGCCCTGAGGAAAGGACCAAGTACCTTTATGACTTGGAGAGAGAAGCAGGTTTGAGACAGCAGTTTACGACTTAAGTACCTGTACATCCTCTCTTTCTTGCTTGTCTGAAACTACATTTGAAACTGGAGAAAATAAAAGTGGCTAAGACATGAACAGGTGACAGTGGGACTGGAATGGAGGCCGAGTCTGCCTGAACTAATGGTGTGTCAAGGACAGCAGGACCTATTTAAATTACTGGCTGTGAGAAAGACAAAGTGACTCTGCCATTTTCCATCCTGAGAAGAGGCCATTTCTGCTGGTCTATGCAGATGGGATGCTGGATGAAGGACCATTCTGGACCAAGCCAGACCAGAGACTAAGACAGAGAGCCACCTGGTAAACTAAGCATATTGGATGCTTAACATGAACCAGATCAGATTATTATTATTTTGCCGACATGTGTATTCCGCTTGCTTATATTTTTGACATATTATTTATAACAGCGCTTCTCATCCTTTCTGGTGTCGCAACCCACTGTTTCCCATGCAAGTGTCTTCATGACCCACAAAGAGAGCAGTCATCGGAGTGTGGAGGGTAACCCCTTGGTGAACCAATCCAAAAAAACTGATCAAGGTGACCACGAACAAACTGTGTGTCAAAAAGTGCTGTACGGCCAACCCGAATAGAAATGATCATAAAAGTACGGAGAATTACTCAGAACTTACTCTCACACTTTACCATTACTATCTTATTCACTTTTTTAAATGCCTGAAGCCCTTCTTGATTTTAATGTGCTCACTCAATATGGTGATAATATCTCATTTCTGATTATGCTGCAGCTTCAGCAAAACTGGCCTCGCCTTTAATTCAAACACAATTCTCGCATTTCGGTTACATATGAAAGCAATTAATCTTAAAAAGCACAAGGCGGGGCAACAACGTCTCATGAGAGTTTATGGAAATTTTTCCATTCAATTTCCATACCCATTTAATCCAAGCAGGAGCCCCAGAAGAGCATGAATGGGCACAAGTGGGAATTAAAAGTGGACAAATGAAAAGTACATTACAAGAATTTCATCCACCTAAAAATAAAAGGATAAGTGTCGGTTTGTCTGTGTATCTGTTACGATGTCTCTGTTATTCCAACAGATGGTGCATCAGAAACATTAAAACACTGCTTTTACGAATCCAATCCCAAATGGCATATAACAGAGACATATGCATTTGTAGTAATGCATTGATTACTTAGATTTCAACCCATCTTAGACAGGTAGCACAGATAGTCCACTGTACTAAATGGTTTTGTGTCTGTCTGTGTGTCCATCCACTTGCTATGTCTTTGTAATTGCAACAGATAATGCATGAAAAACATTAATACTGCTTTTACAAATCCCATACCAAATGGCATTTAACAGAGGCATATGTATCGCATGCTGAAGTCTACATTGATTATTTAGTAGTCTTAGATGGATTGCACAGCTAGTAAATATATAAACATATACACACACATACAGAGTGAGTCAAAATTATGTTAACATTTGAATGGCGGAAACAATTTATTCACAAAACATACTACATAGGTGCAAGATGATTTATAGGAATGTCTCAACCCATTCGCCATCATGTTCAACACACGTACCATACGTGGCACATAAATTGTCAACAAAAATTGTATATAAGTATATACATAGCAGCACCATTAGTGTTAACATAATTTTGACTCACCCTGTATATATATATATATATATAAATATATATTTTGCCTATACTGCAAATACCTACAGAGACTGTAAAAAAGATTTATCAAGTTATCCAATCCACCTTAATGAAAAGGTAAGTGTCTATGTGTCTATCCGGTTGCCACATGTTATTCCAACAGATTGTACACCACAAATATTAACACTTCTTTTTCGAATCCCATACCAAATTGCAGATAATAATAATATGCATTGCATATGTCATTCCAACAGATGATACATCCAAAACATTTCTAGTAATAAAATATGTTGCATCACAAACATTTGTAATACTACCTTACTACATTTAGTAACATATTTTATTGCTACAAATGTATGTAACACATTTTATTACTACAAATGTTTTTATTACTACAAATGTTTGTGATGCACCATCTGTTGGAAATACAGATGAAATGCATTTTATTACAACATGCATTACAAAATGCATTCGATTGCTTAGTGTACTGCAAACACTTAACACTGAGATCTACGTTGATTATTTATATTGCAGCCCATCTTTGACATGTAGCACAACTAGTTAAGTAAAGTCCATTAAATGACTTGTCACGAAAAGCAACGTAATCTACATGAATTCTGACTAGTGGTTCTGAAGAGCTGCTTTTAAAATGAAACAGGCACGTTGATGCGGCAGTTGGACCTCAAACCGTGAGGATGTGACTTCAAATCCTGCTACTGACACTGCATGACCACGAGCAGGTCTCATCACCTGCCTGTGCTGTGCTGGTCCAGATGTAGAGGAACCAACAGAAGTGGTCTCGGCATGTAGTTTGGATACCCCCAGAGAGATGTGCTCAGACACACCCAGGACATGTCGGAAGGACTTACCACTCTGGACTGTCCTGTAAGTATCTGGGAATTCCTCAGGAAGCTCTGGAGGTAGTAAGGAGGCCTGGTTGGTGTGTTGCTACTGTGACCCTCACCAGGATGTGTGGAATGAAAATGATGATGATGATGATGACAAAGATGCTTTAACTTCAATGGACTTAAAACCAAGTCTGCTTCTACCAAAAAACAACCACACGTGACTAAGAGCCACAAAGACATCAAGTCAGACTGTCACTGTTAGTTTCCACCGGTGGTCTTTTCATGCGATCCAGCTACATACCCCGGAGTCGACAGGCAGCTGAATACAGCTTAACTGCCCAATCGCTTCTTCCCTCTTGGTAATTTCCTGAAGTAAAAATGTTTAGTTTGTTTTTAGACGTCCAAGTGAATTGATAGAAGCACACAATAACCTTGTCCAAGAACAAAAAAGCAAAGACAAGCCATTTCTTAGTTCAAGGCTCTACCTTGGATGAAACTGTAAAGTGTTATCAGGCTGCAGGAGAACTTTTGGCACATTTAGCACAAAAATTAAACCCATCAACAGAGCAGAAACAAGAAAAAGAAAGAGAAACACTGCAATTGTTGGGCTTTGACTTTTACTTCATATTGATGAAATTCACCTGGACACATGGAGGCACGGGCTGATCACCTCGTTCATTCAGTGTAACCAGTAAGGAGACACAAAGCCTTCAGGATTAAGAAGCTAATCAAAGTAAAAATATAAGTACAGAAACAAAGTGAAGGATGTGAAAAAGAGATGAAATCTGAAAGAAAGGAAAAGAGTCAGTTACTGCTAAGATAACAATGACAAGCCGGACTGGAATGTTACACTCAGAGTGGACAAAATCCAGGATTCCATGGAGGAAAATCAGAAAACCTCCTTCACTGGTGTCATTAAATCCTGAAGCCCACGCCCGTCTCATGTAAACCGCCGTGGATTCTTTCCTATGCTCGTCGCCAGGGCCCAAATTAAACACACCGTGTCTGGTCGAGTGCTGCAACACGGTACAATAAAACGAAACAAAAGGCCATTGTCATGATGCATGAGGGGCCAGCGAAAGCACGCGAATGGCAAGCCTGAGGAGCCTTCGAAAGGAGGAAAACAGAAGGAGGCCTGTGGATCAACGCCTGCAGAGGCCCTGAAAAGCAAGACTTCAAAACAAAGTGGTCAAGTACTAGGAGACGGCCATCCAGCCCTCATGGCTAGACGTGGATGGGGTGGGACCAGGGGTCTTGTAGCGGTCCAGCCAATACATGGGGAGAGCTGCAGGAGAAAACAGGTTAGAAGTGAGTGTCCAGCAGGTATCCCACTGTATATGGTGCCTTTCATATTTATCTGTCTACACTATATAGTGCCTGTCACTGTCTGTCTAATTTGGTTATATAGTGCCTTTCATATCTATCTGTGTGTCTTTCTATCTATAATATAGTGCCTTTCATACCTATTTCCCTATTCTATATACCGCCTTTTGCTGTCTAATGTATGGTATATAGTGCCTTTCATATTCTACAGTCTATCTACAGTATATAGAGTCCGACAGTATTTGTCCATCTAGATTACATAATGCCTTTCATTCCATCCACCTACCTATATTACCAGTGTATAGTGTCTTTCACAAGCCATCTCTCTACCATAGAGTGCTATCTATCTATCTATCTATCTATCTATCTATCTATCTATCTATCTATCTATCTATCTATCTATCTATCTATCTATCTATCTATCTATCTATCTATCTATCTAATCCTGCCTACTATACTAAATTCTTTCTATCTATCTATCTATCTAATCCTACCATCCATCCATCCATCCATCCATTTTCCAACCCGCTGAATCTGAACACAGGGTCACGGGGGTCTGCTGCAGCCAATCCCAGCCAACACAGAGCACAAGGCAGGAACCAATCCCGGGCAGGGTGCCAACCCACCGCAGGACACACACAAACACACTCACACACCAAGCACACACTAGGGCCAATTTAGGATCACCAATCTACCTAACCTGCATGTCTTTGGACTGTGGGAGGAAACCGGAGCGCCCGGAGGAAACCCACACAGACGGGGAGAACATGCAAACTCCACGCAGGGAGGACCTGGGAAGCGAACCCGGGTCTCCTAACTGTGAGGCAGCAGCGCTACCCACTGAGCCACCGTGCCGCCCTCTAATCCTGCCTACTATACCAAATTATATCTATCTATCTATCTATCTATCTATCTATCTATCTATCTATCTATCTATCTATCTATCTATCTATCTATCTATCTATCTATCTATCTATCTATCTATCATAGTGCCTTACATATCTGTGCACATACCCACCCGTCCTTAACTTCTCGCATATAATGCACTTCACTTCTATGGCCATGGAATATTTCAAGAAACCAAATTATTTATTAAGAGGAGCCCCAGAGAGAGAATGCCAAGTTTTAAGCCTGGTCTCCTGGAATTGTGAGGCCACACCATTGGCCAGTTTAGAAAATGAGGTGTTGGTGCCAGATCCCCTCACGCCATACCGTTGACATTGTGAAAACTCTACAACACACGTGACAGCACAGACACTTTGGTGTTCACGGTCCTTGTGCTTCTCTACTTCACCAAGTACGCCCCATTGAAAACACAGTTTTCTGTCTTCACCATGCCATGAGATTCAAGTCTCATCCTCAGAGGAAGAGCCCATTAGCGGCCAGCTGATGCTATGCTCTGTTTTCCAGCTGCCACAAATTGTTTTAGGACTGCAGCTGATTAATGAAGCATGCCATTTGGGAATTTGTGAACGGTAAACTGGTATTTTCCAGGATAAGTGCACACTTTGAACAGGACTAACTGAAGAAATGCTACCTTGTAGCCATTAAAAGCAACAAACAGGATGCACATGACTGAGGTGGCACTGCCAAGTGGATAGCATGTGAAAGGACCTCAGTACTCAACAGGCAGCAAGAGCACAACACATTCGGGAGGAAGAGGATGAAGAAGAAGAGGTCAGGAAGGCAGATAAGGCCATTCCACAGATAAGATGCCATGTCTGTTGTGTCTACTTTGGGATCATGCAAATGGAGTCAGTTGGCACGGCATGTTTAACTACTGAGTGCCTCCTACACTCTGCCAAACAGCTCACCATGTCCTCCCATTTCAACACACACAGCAACCTGCTCCCTACAACCACATGCACGTCCAAGAGCCGCAAAGCCAAAAGTGGGGACAAGATGTGCACTTGTGCTGCGTGTGGCGTACTGGCATATATAACACCAGGAAATCCTGAGCTAATGCTGGCATTCAGCGGTAGGCAAGATGAATCCCTGGGGTCCAATCAGCCTGCAGCTTGGAGCCATAAAGCATTAACGTCACCTGGCCTTTCAAGCAGTCTGCCATACAGATGTGCCAGGCCGCTACCATCTGAGAGTGAACAGAGATGTAAGATGCCACTGGCTTCACTTCAGAGATGCCCCCTGCTCACTTCAAGTGCACAGTATGTCTTCATTCTTTTTCTTTTTAGACTGGGCTCATTCTAGCTTTGTTCACTTCACAGCATACAAGTGTAGCAACAGCCTGAGGCCACTAGATGACGCAATGTTACGCTAGTTTCTTTATTTAAGTATACCAACGTATCTCACTCCAATTTTCATTATGAAAGTGGTGCTGGGTGGCACTGGGTCAAAGTTTTAGAGCATGAAATGTTCTGGAATGTGCTGTCAGGGGTAATAATAATCAGCTTGACAATTGTAAATAATCAGGGGGCTTTTGGGTTTGTAATTTATTTCCCTCTGCAGTCTTAAAGAGATTTTGATGATGCCAACAGGGGGTGCTTATCCTACGGTCTGTCTGTGGATCCCAATGCCCAGTTCTAGTGACGGGGGACACTGTGCTGAAACAATTACTGCCATCTTTCGGCTGAGACGTAAAATTGAGGTCTTGACTCTCTGTGGTCATAAAAGTTTCCTGGGCATCGTTCATAAAGAGTGGGGTGTACCCCGATATCTTGGGTAAACTGCCCACTACGGCCTGGTCATCGTAGGCCCTCTAATAATCCCCTGTCCCTTACTGTCTAACTATTTCAACCATCACTTCATCACCTAACAGCTAATGTGTGGGGAGCTTACCGGCGCAATAATGGCTGCCATCGCATCATCCAAATGGATGCCACACATTGGTGGTGGTTGAAGTGCCCCCCCCCCCCCCCCATCTATGTAAAACACTTTGAGTACATTAGAAAAGAGATATATGAAAGTAAGTAATTATTATTACTATTACTATTATTATTATTATCTTAGAAGTGGCACAGCAGAGGAGCTGCTAGCATTGCTGCCACAGGTTTTCAGGGTTCTGAGCCCAAATCCAGTGTTTAGGTTTCGGAGGTGTGGATGTTCCTCCAGGAGGTCCATCGTCTGTCCTTATCCCCCCAAAATGTTCAGGCTAGGTCTACTGGTGATCTCAGAGTGGTCCTGTGTGAATGTATGCATGGACCGGCACCTCATTTAGACATGGCTTCTGCTTTCCACTCGGTTCGGCCAGTTTAGGGTCTGACCCCAGGAAACGTGAACTCGATTAAGCAGGTTTAGGAATGTTGTGTTATTTTTATTTCCCTGCTTTAGAAAGATGAGCTCCATGAAAGTCGGGACTCGGTTGAGCTTTTAATGGGCTATTTCCCAAGGTGCTACGACTTCCTTCTACTTGTGCTGCTACTTTTCTACCTTAAGTGTGTTACACAAATGGCTGCATGCAGTCGCTTAGAGTCAAGGGAAAGGAGAAAAAAGAGAATTTCTGGGATTTTTTAAGATCCTAAATAGATAGATAGATAGATAGATAGATAGATAGATAGATAGATAGATAGATAGATAGATACTTTATTAATCCCAAGGGGAAATTCACAATATATATAAATATTTATATATAAATATCCATCACATCTGAGCAACTTTGGCACTACAAGTCCAAATGACGTAAGACTGTAGCGGGCGCCACATGTACTATTGTCCCGTAGTCAGTTTGAGTCCCCTTTAGGCTGTACATCAGGGTTGCTGAGGGTTCCCCAAAAATGGGGAAATACACCTTTAAGGGGAAGACACAGCGCGGACAGGACAGTTGGGGATGAAGACGATTTAACCAGAAAAGAAGGGAGAGATTGAGAGAGAGACATCGAGCGGTGGAGCAAGGAGAAGCAGCGAGTTAGCGGCAAAAATCCACCTGCGTGCCACCTACTGGAAGAACTCGGAGATGCAAGGGAGACGCGTCTCTGAAGACAAACTTCTTTTTGGTTTCACCGGAGTGATCGACCTTTGAGACTGGTATTATTGGCATCGGCTGACGGAGTACTCCGTGGGGCTTCAAGCATTTCACTGTGCTCATGAACTGTAAGGACAGTAATCCAGTTTGGGGAAACCGGGTTATCGAACATCTCGCACCCTAATCTGTGAAAGGTTGTCTTTGATTCTTGTTATGTATTTGTTTTTTTGGGGGGGGAATTACATAAACGGTCTTGTCTGTTAATATGTAAATATAACCGTTTCCTTTTTTTTCCTTTCATTGCTTTAATGCTTGATATCTTATGCCGATTTGGGGCGTGCGGAGAGTGGGTCATAAATAAGGACGAGGATTAGTTACATTACCCTGAAAGATTTCGACAATAAACTGCGTTTTCCTAGCAGTGTTCTGATCAGGCAGCAGCCCGGGGTTTAGTTGTTCTCCCGGGGCGGCAGTACAGAACAACGTTTTTGGATGTTCTTGGGCTCTTGTTGATGTCTCAGCTCTGTTTGAACCATTTTGAGTTTGGTTGCCGTGATGCCGTCTGTCAATATTTGGTGAGCCCCGCCTGTGTGTGATGTCGGGGTTGGTGTGTGGTCACGTAGTTTTGCCAGCCATTTGATTTAAGGACGAGCTTTGTGTTCTGCATTGTCTGACTCTGTGTCTTGTTAGGGAAGAGAAAACTCATTTCTGAGCTAATATCGTTTTTGGTTTTGGATTTTGCCTGCTTACTAATTTCAAATTTCACTGCACTGTGAACATGTGACAATAATGACCCCTCAATGACTAGGAATCAGGTTCTAATAGAAAAGTTTACAAAACTCAGGCTCCCTTTCCAGTAAAGATCGCCTGTCATTTCATTGACTGCTTCTTCCACAGGTTCAAACAAATACTGCAGGCACGGTGTGAGAGTTCCTAGCGACTTTTATGTGAAAAACCTTTACCTGCCCTAACTATATAAAGTGACGCATGTCCAGAAATGGCTGGAAACTTGGAAAAACAAACTTTTGTCATTTTCTATAACTTTCATTTAAAAATCTTTCTCAAAAAGGCCACTTTGAGGGTCACTTTTTTGTTCAAGGTCAGTAGGTTTTTAGCATGTCAGGATTGTAACAGGCTAATAATAACAGGCTCGCTTCTCTTGTCCACTTGATCCTTTTACGAGTTGTGCGTATCCCTGACAAACACACATACTGTGGAATCACAAAGTCTTCAGACCCCTTCGCTTTCTGCACACTTCACTGCGTTGTAAGTGGATACATTTGGTCTCATCAATCTACACTCAATTACGAATGATGACAAAGTGAAAGCATGTTTTCAGAAAGGTTCATGTAGTTTGTAGAAGTTCCTTTTGGCAACAGTTCCAGCTTCAAGTCTTCTGGATAAGTTTTTATAAGTGTTGCACATTTGTATTTGGACAGTTTATCCCATTCTTCCTGGCAGATCCTCTCATGCTCCGTTAGATTGGATGGGACACTTCTGTAAATGGCCATCTTCAGGTCTCCCCACGCATGTTCTGTGAGGTTTAAGTCTGGGCTTTGGGTGGGCCACTCAAGGAGTGTCTGAGACTTTTCCTGAAGCCTCTCTAGCATTGTCTTGGCTGAATACTTTGGGTGGTTGTCATGCTGAAGGGTGAACCATCGCCCCAATCTGAGCTAATGTGCACTCTGGAGCAGGTTTTCTTCAAGGGCATCTCTGTATTTGACTGCATTCACCCTTCCCTTAATTCTGACCAGTCTCCCTGTCCCTGAACCACCATAGCATGATGCTGCCACCACCATTTTTCAACATAAGGATGGCATCAGGCAGGTGATGAGCAGTGCCTGGTTTTCACCACACATAGTGCTTACATTCTGCCCAAAGAATTCATTTTTGGTCTCGCCAGACCAGGCAATCTTTCTCCTGATGCTCTCAGACTCCTTTAAATACCATTTGGCAAATTCCAAGCAGGAGTTAGTCTCTCTAACATCCATGCCTGATTGACTGACTGCCGCAGAGATGGTTGTCCCTCCAAAAGGTTTTCCCATTTCAGTAGAGGACTTCTGATGGAGTGACAGTTGGATTCTTGGTTACCTCCCTAACCAAGGCCTTTCTTGCTCAGCTTGGCCAGACAGCCAGCTCTAGGAGCAGTTCTGGTGGTTCCACACTTCTTCCAATTCACGATTGTTGAGGCCATTGGGTGCATTCTAAGATTTAGAAAAGGTTTTATCCCCTTGCCCTGGTCTATGCCTCACCACAATTTGATTGTGGGGGGTCTTCAAAGAGGTTCTTGGACTTTATGTCTAGGCTTTTGTCCTGACATACATTGTGAATTGTTGGACCTTCTAGGCACTGATACATGTGTTTTTCTAAATGATGTCCAATCAATTCAATTTGCCTTAGGTGGACTCCAGTCAGGTTCTCAAATATCTCAAGAAGGAGTAAAGCAAAAAAAAGGCACCTGAGCACAACCTGGAGTAAGTGACTTAGATTTTTGATTTTTAATAAATTTTAATAAAGCTGCAAACCTTTCTGAAAATCTGTTTTCATTGTGCCATTATGGGTTATTGAGTGCAGGTTGATAGACAAAAATGGTCCACATGATGAAACAGCTCCTGATCTTGGCTGGCAATCCCCCAGGCAGACACACGGTCCAGTCTTCCTACCAAAACAGCCCCCCGGGAAATGACCTTCTAGCTGAAACAGCCAGGTGTTATGTGGGTGTCCCCTTGGCCTGGTCCAGCCACTTGGGTCCCCAACAATGAGGATCTTACGAGCCGGATCACCCTCTGGGAATCATGCCGTGTGGCTGTCATGCCGTAACTGACGCTCCCTCACAATACAGTGTGATATGTGGCCAGCCTTTCATCCCGGCCAATACCCCCAGGCCGCCAGGTGGAGTCCTCCCTGCAGCATGGAGGTGCCCCGAATGCCAGCAGGGAATTATGGACATTGGAGTTCTCCTTTACAGCCCTGCTGGATACCATGGGGGCCGCTAGAAGGAGCTGCAGGGAGGAGCAGCAACTATTTGCCCTATGCCCCGGAAGTTCGTCCAAGTCACATGGACAAGAGGAATGACGTGCTTCCAGGGTGAAGAAGCGGCGTTTTTATATGACCCGGAAGTGTTCCTAGTCACGTGGACAGAGAGGGCGAAACACTTCCGGGTCAAGGACTATATAAAGGACTCTGGGAAACCACTACGCTGAGCTGAGCTGGGTGGAAGGGTGGCAATGCGTTTGGGAGTGTGGAGGATTGTATGGTATTGTTGATTTATTATTGTGGAGTGGAGGGTGCTTTGTGCACGTTATTGTCTGAATAAAATTAATATTTGGACTTTTACCTGGTGTTTGGCGTATTGTCCGAGGGTTCAAGAGGACGACAGCGACCTCTATCTGCCACAACAGGTAATGTGCCTCATTCGGGGCTCCATGAGCAACAAAAAGTCAAACCAACGGTACCCAAGGATTCTCCAAAGAGTCATCTCAAGTCACTGGATAGCGTCCATGTCTCGTAACCATATAGCAAGAGAGGAAGCACCAGGACTCTAAAGACTTGAACCTTCGTCCTTTTGCAAAGATATCAGGAGTGCATTAATTTAATACATTTACAACACAATAAAGTGTGCAGCAAGTGGAGAGCTTTGTGATTCCACTGCACATGCATGTTAGTTCATTTGTCCCCATGAGGCTGAGTGCGGCCATACATGAACTTGTACCCATATCTGCCTGGACAGGCTCCATGCCACCCCTACTCTACTTGGGAGTGTAGGTGGGTTCACATGAATATGCTGTATAGAATGTTGCACGGCGGCACGGTGGCGCAGTGGGTAGCGCTGCTGCCTCGCAGTTGGGAGACCTGGGGACCTGGGTTCGCTTCCCGGGTCCTCCCTGCGTGGAGTTTGCATGTTCTCCCCGTGTCTGCGTGGGTTTCCTCCCACAGTCCAAAGATATGCAGGTTAGGTGGATTGGCGATTCTAAATTGGCCCTAGTGTGTGCTTGGTGTGTGGGTGTGTTTGTGTGTGTCCTGCGGTGGGTTGGCACCCTGCCCGGGATTGGTTCCTGCCTTATGCCCTGTGTTGGCTGGGATTGGCTCCAGCAGACCCCCGTGACCCTGTGTTCGGATTCAGCGGGTTGGATAATGGATGGATGGATGGAATGTTGCACCCTGGAGGCAATAACTTAAAAGGAACATGTGAAGGAGGTCCTGCTTAAAGTGCTGAAGTAACATCAACCCTGAGCATCGGACTAAGTGAGTTTTCTTGTTGTTGCTGAGCACGCAGTCAGTCTGACAGTCAGTCCCCGGCACAAGGGACTCAGAAGCAGCAACTCCAACCTGTCAGAAATCAGCGGCTGAGCTGCTCTTGCTTTGACCGCCATCCCCTTTCCAGGCTACACCTTCTCATTTTTCCTCAATGTTTCAGAGCTTAGGGGCTTGGCCAGTGTCCACTTCATGAGTCACCCCACTATTGGTGACACATTTGTGTAATTGATTCCCATGAGGGTGTGCTCATTTCTCACATACATACACACACACTTCTCTTTGTTACACCAGGTCAATGCAAAAAAAAAAAAGGCCAATGGCAGAGTGAACATCGTGTGTTAGCCATGCATGCTCTGGTGGACGCCAAGAACATTTCCTGATGTTTTACTGGAAGCCACGCTGTGCTGCTGCTGCTGAACAATTTCCAGACGAGTAAATCCTCCAAATCCACCCCTCCCGATCCCTCCTGGGGACTTTCAAAACTCTCCTGATCTTGCCAGTCTGGCGGAGACAAAAGTGTAACGATGCGGTCTGCTCGAGCACGGAAACAAGCACTCTCAGTCGGGCCTAATGAAGGAATGACGGCGTAGTCTAATTGCATCTTGTACCTCAGTTTTCAAGAGCTGCTCTTTTATCTGGGTCCATCTGTAGCCTTCAGTTCCAGAGACTACGCTGCCGCATCGAGCTTTACGCTCTGGATGACTCACTCGGGTAGTTTAGCGAATGTGGCACTTTGGACAAATCCAGCTCACATGCTGCTGCTCTGCTTACATGGTCAGCATGGAGGCGGCCTTCACTACAACGAAAGGCATGGCTCACGTTGGGATGCATCACAGTTTCTGTGCTCACTATGCCCTTCCTTCTCAGAAGTGATCACTGTGGAGGGGGTCAAATAACAGCATCACCTGGGCTAAACTTACACATCACTGGTCACACTGGATGACATATTACAGTGTGTCAAATACGTCGCATTGTGGACCTCTTCAGGGCTGACAGAAGGTAAAAGATTGCATCCCAATCAGACAAGGGGCGCTGTCACTGGTCAACTCTCTCCCCAAAGGGGCTTCAACAAAGTGCTGAGGAAAGGGTCTGAATACTTATGTCAATGGGATTTTTTTTATCTTTAATAAATTTGCAAAAATGTCTAAAATCCTGGGTTCGCTTTGTCATTCTGGGGTATTGAGTGTTGCTTAATGAGGGGAAAAAATGAACTGAAATGATTTTAGTGCAAGGCTACAATATCACAAATAATGAACAAAGTGAAGGCTCTAAAGGCTTTTTGAAGGCGCAGTATGCCAGCAGTGCCCAGTACATGCTGAGGACCCTCACTGTCCCTTATGGATTAATTATCACGTGTGGAGCTTCATGAGTTAAACTGACATCACTATTAGAACAAATGACGACACCGAATCCCTGGAGTCGCCCACCTTCTGCCTCCCTGATCGGACTCATCCTCTAATCGAGCTCTCGTTCTCATTTCTCCTTTCCAGCGCCTCTTTGACGAGTGACGCAAACTGAAAACAGAATTCACCACAAAATTCACCAGAAGGCTCAGACTAAACAACTCCGCTGATTTTTAACAGCTTCATTTACGAGCGTTTTAAACAGCTTTTTGATCAAGTGAGAGCAGCTGTGCAAACAGATGACTTTATTTGATTTGTTTTATTTTATTTTCTTCTGTGTGTGTGCGACACGGCACAAAAAAAAAAAAAAAAAAAAAAATTGCATCTCATCCGTCATCCTCGAGTGCCGCCCCAAACGTCTTTTGACGGCTTTAACTGTCGTAGTAATTAAGACATAAAGTCAAATAAACTTATGCAAACAAACATGCAGACGCTCATTGTCTCCACTTCCTATTTATAATTGTCAAATCGTTATTAAATTAAACAGCCTAATCAGGGCGCAATTAAACGTTTCCTGCCAAGTCGCTCATTTCATCTGAATTTCAATGAGCGCAGCCGTTTGCTTGCAATCACGTAGCTGAAAACATAGGCGTGTGTGCCATGTGCTGCCTTCTCCATCTTGAGCCTGCATTTTCAGTTACTCATCCACCTTTTTTCCTGAACCCAACTGTTTCAGTTTTAGGGCCCTGGAATTCATCGTTGTATGTGACAGGAATACATTCTGTAAGGGACACTAGTGTAACGTCCAACCATCCATCATCAGAACCGCTGAATCCAAGGCAGGGTCACAGCCTGAGTCAGCAAAACTGGATACAAGTTAGAAACCAACCCTAAAAAGGGTGCCAGCATGATATAATATAATATAATATAATATAATATAATATAATATAATCCATATTACTAACCGAGAATGGTAAACCGGATGGCATGGACGCAGGTACACGGCGATGGGACCATGAGACGTACTGCGCAGGCGCGTACAGCGCGCGTCTCATAAACCGCACGCAAAGTCGTATCCACCGCGCACGAAGGAGTCACGGCCCAAAAACGAAAGAGTTCAACTGACGTGAATGAGAAATGAAGCAACAACGCGCCCATGGCTAACAACTACCGACACTGCCACACAAAAAAGAAGACTCTGCGCTGCAGCCCAGATTCAAACAGAACAGGCTACGGAGGCCCCACGGGTCCATAAAGTACGGAAGGCGCAGGCGTCAGCGCCATATTGTGAGTGGCACTACTGCGGAGTGAAGGCACAGGCGTCACCGCCATATTGTGAGTGGCACTATTGCGGAGTGAAGTTAGGAATAATGTGCTGCTTGGGTCGACTAATGTATTTCAGGATACCCAACGCCGGGGGTAGGCGAGGTAGGCGAGCAGAGGGCGGAGCCCCCTTGTATAATATAATACAAGAACAAGTGTCTGTGTATCTCTTTGTCCGTCCAGTTGCTATGTCTCTGTCATTTCAATAGATGGCGCATCACAAATATTAACACAGATATTATGAATCCCGTACCAAATGGCATATGACAGAGACTTATGCATTGCATTTGATGGCACATCACAAACATTTGTAGTAATGCATTTTATTTTATTACTACAAATTGTTTGTGATGTGCCATCTGTTGGAATGACACAGATACAGCAACCAGTGCTCCATTTTTTTCCCATAGTCCAAAGACATAAAGGGTAGGTGAACTGGTGATGCTAAATTGGCCCGAGTGTGTGTTTGGTGTGTATGTGGGTGTGTTCATCTGGTGATGGACTGGTGGTCTGTCCAGTGTTTGTTCCTGTCTTGTGCCTTAGGCTGGCTGGGACAGACTCCAGGGCAACCCTGGTCTGGTTAGAAAATGACATGGCATAATATAATATAATATAATATAATATAATATAATATAATATAATATAATATAATAGATCCAAGATCCTGGGTGTGAATTTCACTCATGATTTCTGTCCATGTTTGCACATGCTCCCAGTGTAAGTCCCTTTTCCAACCAAACCTCCAAAGAATGTGTTTGTTACATTTACTGCTGACTCTAAAAATGACAAATTTCAGTTTGTGTGTGTGTGTATGCGTAAGGGGGCACTGCAAAGGTGTGGCACCTTATCCAGCAAGGACCCTGTCTCCCCATTTTCATGAAGCAGATTAAGCAGCTTTCAAGAGTGTAATGTAAAACATAGAATTAAACAGAAAATATGTTCTGCTGGAGGTGGCTATAGTTACGCAAAAAGAAGTGGTAAAAGCACCAAATGCAGGCTGGTCACTGCCAGCCTTGTAAGTACTGGCAATAATGATAATAATAATAATAATACATTCTATTTATATAGTGTCTGGCCACCCTAAAGGAAGTCAAAGATCATATAAAACCACTTAAAATGTTTGCATTGACATGCATGCCAGCCAGGCCCTCTGCCTCGCATCTCTGAGAGAATTGACCTGTGCAACCAGGCTGAAAGACCTGAGGATGGGCAGATAATACCCTGAGGAAGAAACAGAATTAGGAGAATGGAATGAAAATGAATGACAGGTTATGCTAGGGCAGAGCTTCAGGATAGCAGCAGGATGAAATCCACTACATTGAAGACTTTTTACCTGCTAGAAATGAGGGCTCTAGAGTGTCAAAGAGGTACCACAGGGCACCATATGAGGTTTCACCACATCAAGAACTGCATCTCACTGCTTTGGGGGAACAGATTATGCAGTGAAGAACATGAAAAAGTGTCATGCATAAAAAAAAAAAAACACATTATGGCTATTAAGCTGGCAATACGTGAAGAGCAGCTGAAGGTGGGACATGTCCAATGGCCTTCCCAGCCTCATTCCTGCAGATGATTCAAGGCCCATTGAGCTTGGAGACTGGATGAGATCTTCTGAAGACCTTAAACAGAAAACCAAAAGTAGGAGCAGGAGACAACCTACCTCTGTTTGAAACCCTTCCACCAGGATGGCAACCAACAGATTGAAGAGTACATAGTTGCCAAAGGTCATAAGAGCGATGAAGTAGAGTGCAGCCCAAGGGGAGGTGGATGCCATACCATTATAAAGAACCTTGTTCCAGTCTTCCTGAGTTAAAATCTGCCAGATAGAAAAGAATTCATTAGACAACAGGGAGGATTTCAAATGGCAGAGTTCAAAAACAAGGGCTCACATTCTAGATATATGGAAACAATCTTACTGGAGCAGGTAGCCTGAATACCCCTCTCTTGTGTTTCAGCTAGGGTTTCCCACCTGGCTGGGTATCAAATGCCATTTTTATGTCTGTTTCGTTTATTTTGAGTCTTCTGTTTATGGTAATGTTGGTGATCATTTAATTTTTAGGTATCTGTGTTTCTTCCTCTATGTCCCATGTGTTTTGTGGGTGGTTCCCCCAAGCAGATCACCTGCCCATAACTGCCAAGGGGATGCTCTCAGCCACATAAACACTGGGAAAACCCACAGTCCCTTGCGGTTCATTCTGAACATTCTCGTGATGGTGAGTTCTCCTGTGTATATTGCTTTTTGATTATTTTGCGATTTTCTGGATTTGTTGCTTTATTGACTTGTTTTTCTCTTTATCTGCTGGAATTGGGATTGGGACGTGTTTGCCTTGGATTGCCTTTGCATATTCAAGCAACTTCTTTTGCCTCTTGTGCTCCGTGGATCTTCATTTTGTTACAGAGCAGTTTTGTAAAATAAATCTTTCTATGTGTTTCCAGGGTTTGACGGTTATTTCCCCCTATAGTGAGCATGATTGGGGTTGGCACTTTGTTAAGAATAAAAGATGTCACCATTGGTGTTAGGAGGGGGGGGGGTCTTTGGGTGATCTTTGGCACCAGCTCCTGATTGTCCCAGCCCCCACCACTGCCTAACGTTCTTTCTAAATGACATCCATGTTCAACTCGTGTTAATCTTCAAGGGGGAATCTCCTCCTGGTTTTCTATCCAACATTTGTGAGCGACTTGCATGTAAACCCAAACAGGAATGACATACCCGAGACCTCTTCCGGTACAATCTGCAATAATATGTACAGCAATTGTTTCTTCATGACTCCATGGTTTGGCCATAGAATTTTCACTTTTGCCTTTGGGCAGCAAAAAAAGATGGAGCCAGCCCTGCACACATCCATGAAATGGCCGCCACTATGGCTGCTGCTGGTGACAACTCTCTGAAGGACATGTGGAGTGGCTTTGGGGCCAGGGGGGTTTAAGCCTCAGTCAGCTTGCTGGTAAGGACAGAATGAAGGTGCTGCTGTATATCCTGCATTGGCTGCTATATCCCTGTGATGTCACACTGACCTCACAAAGCATCATGGGGACCTAGGAAGAAGTATGCCTAAGCATGGCAAAGCACTGGCAAACCCAGCAAATTCCCTGCAAAAAACGCTTTGGTGAATTTCAACAATCAACACTAGTAGGTTGTTCCACTTAAACATTTTATGGTTAAACTGTTGATTGACTGTGATTAAGTCCATTGAAGATTACTTGACAAACAGGCAGCAGCAGGTCGGCTAACTTTGAATGTGCTGAAATGTGCTTGTCATGGATTTTCAATGCCTGTTGACCGGAGGTGTCACAATGGAATTCTCACATTGATTTAAACACTAGGTAGAGGATTAATTATATACTGTAGTTAATGGCTAATTACAAGCTATCTGTGGCCTAATAAATGGTTTATGAACGATCTTCAGGGAAAGTGTGCCGTGAAAGACAAATGTGGGACAAGCATTAAAACATGAACCTAAAACCAAGTATGGATTAAGACCACCACGGGCCCTGGGTGACTTAGCTCCTTAACAGAGAGTTGATCATACTTTTAACAATTTAGCACCAGATAGCTAAATGTTCTGCAGTGGGCTGGCACCCTGCCCGGGATTGGTTTCTGCCTTGTGCCCTGTGTTGGCTGGGATTGGCTCCAGCAGACCCCTGTGACCCTGTGTTCGGGTTCAGTGGGTTGGAAAATGGATGGATGGATGGATAGCTAAATGTTGTATGGTCACATGGAGACTCGATTGTTTCATTGAGTGGTGGGGGCTCCCCCTTAGAGAGTGAATATTGATTAGTACCCAAACAGAACGGCCTGATGGTAGATCTTAAGGGCAAAGTGCAGTTTGGTTTAGGATTAGTAGAGGTGGCACAGTGGTTATGAATGTGGCCTCAGAACTCCCATGTCCCAAGTTTCAATCCTGGACCTGTGACAGTGTGTGAGAAATATGCATTTCCTTGGTGTGTTTATGTGGGATCTCAGTTTTCTACTGGCATGTCATTTTGGTAAATCAGCTTATAAGCAAGTGTGCCATGTGATGGACTAGTAGGACTGGGCACTAGTGGGATAGGCTCTGAGCCCCTGCCTGCTTATAAGAGAAGAAGAGGCTGTGGAAATTGGGTAAATGGAGTTAGGAGAGGCATCAGTCTGTGTAAATACCAGCCTTTTCACGTTCTGTAACCCACCTTCTCTTGGTCTGGGCCACCCGTGAGCACATCAGACACAAGAGAGGAACACAGATGTGCAGAATGCTTGCACTCTGTATTTGATTTTTGTTATTTAAACAGACATGCTCTGTACGGCAATTATCTATTTGCATACTTGAAACATTCATCCTGTAGGCAATACACACACTGAAGGCAAGTCGCACGTTTAACTGCTGGTGCTAAATTGGTCCGGCTTGAGGGAGACTTGATTGCGAACAAAACAAATTGGTGATGGCGTTGGTGAAACTTGCAGTAATGTGAGGCCCCTGCTGAAGAACTCTGATTGCCACCCTACAGACTTTCCGCCTTTACTCATTATGTTTCTTGAGTAGCCAGCGGTGTGAAGTTCTTTAAAAAAAAAAAACAAAAGTGCTTCTCAGCGCACTCAACGATAAGTAACGGCAAATCAAATTCCAATCAGTTTTACAAAGATTTACTGCAAACACCAATTCAGTGGAACAATCCAAATGAATATGTACTCATGGCATGAAAAGTCAAGGTTTGTAAGTGAATGAGTGCCACATTTATGTCATTGGCAGTAATTGGACACAATATTGAACAATGTAATCGGCCTCACAGTGCTCAGTTTAACAGATCTGCAGCAGGAATGAAGCTTTCCAGACCTTTAAAGAATGTCCATGGAAAGATATGAAGATTTTGTGGATATTTCTGCCTTTTTGTTTGGAAGTCACTATGGAAGTCATGTGACCAGTTCTGTTATCAAGGCCTACCTATATACATGGATGATGGTGCACATTTCCTGCTATCCACGTATTGGATTGAAGACACAACCTTATTTTGTATTAAGAGTCAAGGAAGGGTTTTTAGGTGATGGCCTGAGATTTTTTTTTTACTTTGATTTATTTCTATTTTCTGTTTGGGCGTTTAAGTCTTTTTTTTTTTTTTTTGACTCCTAGCTGTTATACAATCATTCATTTCCTGGCCTATCTAATCCTATTATACTGTTCTGCCAGGAGAGAGTAAAAAGTTTTATTCAAGGACTGGGAGTAACATGAGGAAGTCTGAGGTCAGAAACAAAGTCAATCCTTTCTTTCAAAGAAACTGTAAATATAATCAAAAAATCAGCATTCAGAATCGACAGCAAGATATTAAAAAAATGCTTTCTTCAAAACCAAGACGCTATCATAAATTTAAAGTCAAAAAACCTTTATAAAACAAGCCCACCTGAGCCAACCTTTAAGTCCCTGATGTAAGGAGGACAGGGTCACGACCTCTGTGAACACATTCCCAGCAACTGGAGGACGCATCATGGCAACAGGATCCACAAAAATGGCAACACCCAAGAAAAAAGCCGAAATGTCTATGTTATGCTAAATAAGAGCAAATTAACAATGAGACAGATCAGGAGACTGGTGTAAGTCGAAAAATGAAAGCAAGGGTAAAAACTGAGAGATTAAGGGCACAAGCCAAAATCAAAGTCAAAATGGCAGAAGCAAAGCAAAATATCAGTTGATCGAAGTACAAAATAAGAAATGAGGAAGGGAGGCAGGTCTTTAATACAAAAAAAGAAAAGGTGGAAGCAGGGAGACCCTTGAATTATCAGTGGCTCCCCATGACCTGGAGGTTTTCTGGTCCTTTAATTTAGGAGTTGGGGCTCAGGGTAGCAGGAACATCTGGTGCAGAGCTGAAGGGAGCTATAGGAGGCGGCCCAGAGACCGATCCTAACCCCAGACGTTACCCCCAAGGTACTCAGGATGTTGCTAATTGTGGTCACTCAAAAGACAAACTTGGATTTGAGAGAATGGCAACTAGCAAGCGGTTAACTGGTAGAAGGCATACAGACCAGAGGCAGAGGAGAAGAGCAGGAAAGTGTTTTCAGGAGAAGAAGAAGGAGGAGGAGGAGGAGGAAGAGGAGGCCAATTTAATATACTCAAACAGGTCAGCAGGCCAACCGTAACCGAATGCGAAACAGCAAATGGTAGCAAGGCCTAGAGATGCTCTAGTGTTTATTTATGTCTTCCACCATCTGCATATTTCTGTTTGTTATTATTTTTGTCATAATAACAATTTTACTGATCAGTTATTTTGATGTCCTTGTTTTTATTTGATTTTGGTGTCCCTTGTTGATTAGAAAATCAAATAATGTCAGTCAATCAATCAATAAATAAACCAATTGATGGATTAGAGAGTCACCTAGCTGGTCAGTGGAAAACTAAAGGACAGCCTATGTGTCCTTCAAAGCTTGTCAGGTGCCTGCAAACGTGACAAAGACCCAAAACTGATCCCACTCAGCGTTAATGGGTAGAGGTAGGCTTGTTTAATTTGGCCTCGTGCAGTTACAGCCAAAGCACGCGTCATTTGCCAATTTAAAGTCAGTTGTTATTTTACCTGTCACTGCTATTTACATTCTCCCCGGGCAGCCTAGTCTGTGCTGTAACTCCGAGCTCTCCAACACCGGCGTTCATGAGCGGCTGAGTGAATAATGACTTGTGAAGCGAGTCTTCCCAGCTCGGATTCCTTTATTTAGAACGCACTCTTCTAAATCCCAAATACACCTGTCGTTTTCTCTCTTCACCACCCTGTAAGGCCCTTTTCACACCTCTGGGTGACTCTGCGATCGCCTTTCTAAAACAACAGCCAACATGCTCAGGAGGGGCCAAGCCTGTGGCCTGTGATAACAAATTCATCTTCAGGCATGACTTTTTACTTTGTGTAACATCACATAGTACTTACTGTGACCCCCCGCCCCCCCCCCTTTACCCCACCCCATGGAATTTGCCAGCAAGTGTCCCACTCCAAAATGAGCTTCTCACATGTATAGGTTTATAGGGTCAGTATTGTCACGCGTACTGAGTACTGTGGAATTCTGACTTGCGCGTGCTGATCAACATGCACCACGTCGCCACTCTCCAGCACCATGATTAATGAGTACCTTAAAACTTCTGTCCTCCTTATCTCAAAATCTCAGAACACACTATGGAATAGCATACACCATCAGGAGCCATTTTAAGCTTCACTTAAATGCTGATGACATAAAGACATAACAAGTACAGTGGATTCAGAAAGTTTTGCGACCCTTTCACTTTCCGCACACTTTATTGACTTGTTAGATTTAATTTCAAATGGATACATATGCCATTTGTACCCATCATTCTACGCTTAATAACCCATAAAGACGAAGTGATAAGAAGCTTTCAGAAAGGTTTGCAGATTTGCAGCAATTCCAGCTTCAAGTCTTCTTGGTAAGTCTCCACTAGTTTTGCACACCTGGATTTGGGCAGTTGAACCCAATTGTCCTGGTAGATCTTCTCAAACTTTGTTAGACTGAATGTTAAGGGTCTGTAAACTGCTATCTTCAGGTCCCACCACACATGTTTTATGGGGTACAAGTCTGGGCTTTGGCTGGGCCACTTAAGGATACTCAGAGACTTGTCCTGAAGCCACTCCAGTGTTGTCTGCATCAGGAAGTTTTTGTGCTGAAAGGTAAACTGAGGCACACTAGGAATCTGAAGTTCATGTTAATCTATAATGCATGATTAAAACTGTAAACCTTCTCTCCTGTTTGTCTTTGGTTTGTGACAGGCTGGTAAGTGCAAACATATGAGAACTAAACAGAGGTATGACCAGAACATCATGTGTGGGTGGGCATTTGGCTTGTCTGGGGGGGCAAAAAAATATCCATCCATCCACTCCCCCCATTTTTGTAAGGGGCTCAAATAATAATAACAGTTTTATATAACATAAAAGCAAAAATTGTGGCATAAATCATAACCTATTCTTCAATAAAATTAACAGAGGCAATGGAACTTGTATTATTATTTTTTGTGAACAAATATAGAACTACATCTACAAGGTACAGTAAATATCAATAAAGTCAAATGTATACAACATATAAGAGCAAGAACAGAAACGTGGCTTATTGTAGTCATGGGAGGCTATAGGACATCAGTTTCCAGTGTTTAACCTGGATATTATCTACAGGACCAGTCTGCGGTTACTCTTGGCAAATTCTGAAATAAATTCATTCACGTCTAGATTTTCTGTGATGTTTTTCTCATGTGCCAGAATGACTACATTTCTCTTCCTTGAATGCAGCATTGTTCGGTGGAGTGGAGTGAGAATGCGGTTCAAAGTAGAGAAAGAGCTTTCGCATGCAGCTGAAGACACACAGTAATGATGAGTGCTGTGATGCAGACATGGCTCTGACGTGCGGGATACTAGACGCGTGTTTGTGGAAGCCACCACCGTCTTTTTCTACACCTGTTTGGCGAATATGTCCTCGTGGTCCGAATTGGAAACACTAAATTTGTGGCAGGCAAAGCAAAAGCTGCCATCACGGACAACAGAATATTCAAGCCATGGTCGAGACTGATACCAGCTTGCACTAAAACATCTGAGTGTCTTTCCGAATGCGCGCTTGGGATAATTAATTAAAACGGGCTGGGATGGGCTATCCATATTTAAGTCAGGCAGTCCGGACTGTATATTTTGTTTGGAGTACCCGACATGGGCGCAGAGCTGGAGGATTGTGTAGGCTTATCTACATCTTTTGGAGTTTCAGTTCCCGACGTGGGTGCGCTGTGCTCCGTGTTGGTAGCAGCGATGCTGGGCTCAACCGTGGAGCCAGCAGCTTGCGGAGGGACAGAGGTTGAAGATGTCTGCTATTTAATAAGCCACCTATGCATAGCCTTTGGTGTTACCAACCAGAAAATAAAAAGAATGGAACGTATACGCTGTTTTAATTAAAGAATGCGGTCAACAGGTTCAAAATGTGCTGCAAAATGTGCGGCAAAGTGAACTGTGAGCAGCGCGGTGCCTGTCTAGTGGAGGAGACACTGACGGATACACCGCAAATTCAAACGGGCCGATTGGAAAGCAACTCAGTTTTGAAAATCAAATGTTATTCTTCTCCAGAGTTTTCATTGGACAGACAGAGCATTTCACAGGGTGGGCACGGCTTGTCTCTGGGGGGGGCAATGCCCACCCCAGCCCCTAAACTCCCCCCCCCCACCCCGGTCACGCCTCAGGAGCTAAAGCAGGGATTTGGGGCACCCTTTTTAGGTCTATGTAATAAAGAGACTGAAAGTCAGAATATGATCACTTTATGAGCCTTCCACTATAAAGTATCCACACCAAGTGCAGTAAGGGCTGAGTAGGTTTGTGGGCAGAAGTATATAAAGAATGTGTAGAAGGAAGCATCCACTACAAACGTGGCACTGCTAGAGTAAGGGGCATTCACAGCTTGTATATGACTGGACATGGCACTTGCTGGGTCTGTTGGGATGTTTTCCACAGCAGTCCTCTCAGACCAATTTTAACTGAATCCATGGACAGAGATTTAGGTGACATCAATACACGCCAAGTCAAAAGATATGATCATTGATCTTCAAGTTCACGGGAGTTTGGTAAATTTGGAGTCAAAAACCAAATCCATCCATTTTCCAACCCGCTGAATCCAAACACAGGGTCACGGGGGTCTGCTGGAGCCAATCCCAGCCAACACAGGGCACAAGGCAGAAACCAATCACGGGCAGGGTGCCAACCCACCGCAGGACACACACAAACACACCCACAAACCAAGCACCAATCGCCAATACACCTAACCTGCATGTCTTTGGACTGTGGGAGGAAACCGGAGCGCCCGGAGGAAACCCACGCAGACACGGGGAGAACATGCAAACTCCACGCAGGGAGGACCTGGGAAGCGAACCCAGGTCCCCAGGTCTCCCGACTGCGAGGCAGCAGCGCTACCCACTGCGCCACCGTGCCACCCAAACCAAATATCAGGAGTTTATTTATTTAATTCAATTTTGTGAGGATGCTTTTCAAATCACATGGCAATCTTTTACATCGTGGTCATCATGAGCAACAAACACTAGGATTGAAAAATAAGGCCGCAGGCGGGCGAAGCCCATAAGACAAATTACAGTGACTGTGGCATCACTGGAGAAATGACAGATACATAAATAAATGAATTAATTTAAGCAATCCTGGCAGCAGTAATTAATGTCTGCAACTGGTGGCTACTTCCTTTTACTCAGTTGGCAGGAACTGGAAGGTTAATGACACGGCGATAACCGATGTCATCTGGACAGCTGGATTTCCATGAGGATTTCTGAACAGACAAAGCGTCCGTAAAGTAGGGACAACTGTGAACACGCATATCTGCTCGGATAAAAGTTGCTTGTTTGGTGTTTTGCAAACCTCCCCTAAGGAGACAACGCTGTAAATGTAATTAAGAAATAAAAGGGGACAGAAAATCTATAGCACAGCCAGCAACTATTTTACTGTTTGTGTGTGCTTTTGCTATTAAGGATTTTTTTTTTCCATATTCAGCACAGCATTTTTCGTTTGTTGCTCACCTGGAAGACTGTAACAATGGCCCAAAGGAGAGAGTCGAAGTTCTTCCTGTCTGGCAGAGTGTCCCCATCCCTCTCAGAGCCGAACTTGCAGCCGAACAGATGCATCCCCAAAATGCTAAATATAAAACAAAAGGCAGAGGCGTTTAGAGCCCACATTTACATGACCACTGACGCAGGCATCTCGCCGTTATTGACGGGTACCAAAAGGGACAGTCTGACCTTTCCAATAATTATTCCTAATATTTTCGTCTAGACTTCTTAGAAACGATAGAATAGGAAATGTAAATGAGGGAGGCTACGGCTCTTTCAATGCATGGATCTTTTTTGGAAGCAAATTGATCTGACAATGCAGCCGGTGAGCTGCTTAACCCTTTGCTAGCACCGCACTTTGAGCTTCACTTGAGCACGGCTGTGGAGAACTCCATCACCCCTGAAGGTAACAGGAGAGTTGCCTCAAAAGGCTTGAAAGACTTGGTGCTCGACTGTATCTAGTAGCAGGTGCCAGAAACTGAATTATTGCATCCCCTTTGTTTCTTGCACAGTGGAGAATGCTGGGAGGCTTCAGAAGGAGAGAGGTTCAGATGAGGCGTAGACTGCAAATGTAATACTACAGCTCCTGAAATGAAAAGCTTACAGAGTAGAGGACAGGCCAGTCACCTGGGAAGACATGACCACTGGCTACATATTGAATAGTGCCATTGGCTGGGCATGCCTACCATCCTGGTGGTGAGTAGACTTCACGGCTCATGTGCTTCTACCAGAATTCATCAGGTAAACCTAATAGAGTGAACAATCTGATTGGCCAGCCTGCATCTCCAGACAGCCTATACTGTAACTGCAACTCAATGTATATAGAATACCGACGCACTCAAGTGGTTTACTTATTCAGCCTATCACTGTCCCTTGTTAGTTTCTTAACTGTTCTGTAATTATGTTTAATTATTGGATTAATAAACTTTAATAAAATTTAAATATTCAATTTAAGTTTCCCTTTGTGGAGGACTTTATGGTTTTGGACTTCCCATTTGACTACCAATTGCTTACCTGAAGATGAAGATGAACAGCATAAGCAGCATGCAAAATGTGGCCACGTTGTCCATGGTCTTCATGAGGACCACAAGCTGTCTCTGCAGAGCTGGCATGAAGCGCACCAGTTTGAGCACCCGCATCAGGCGAAACGTCCGCAAGACAGAAAGCCCTCCACCTTGTTGGCCAACGATCTCCCAAACACTGGATGTGACAAGATGTAAAGACAGGACAAACCTGAGGCCTGATTCCATCTCAATCACTGTTTTTACTGCTCCTACTTGGAAAGGGGTGGAAATAAGACACACCATGTGTATTTTGACCAATTCAAGAACCTGCATATAAATCAGCGATTTTAAAAACAGATCATGGAGGTCGAAACTGGAGTCTGTTGGAGTACAGAAGTGAGACAGAACTCTACATCGGGCCATTCTAACACATTTCTTTTTAGGAGTATCCTATAATTTCCCAAATGTTTCCTTAGCTTTTTGTCACCACCTGTAGTTTGCAACTTTGCACCAACTACGCCTCAGATTTACTCTTCCAGCGACACACTTTTTCTTCTATGAACTTTGTACCTTGTATCTTCTTCACCACATTCATCCTTCACCTTTACGAGTTCCTGAGGTGATACTGGCTGATTTGAATGAAGATTCAGACAGCATGTCCAGACTGTATCAACGTATTTTAAGGAACGTAGCTTTTAATGATTTTAGGGAATGATGGGAAAGGGTCTCTCATTTAAAACTTCAGAAAAGGAATGGAATCCAGCCATTCACCAACACAACAGCTCAATATATGCCACGCGAACCCCAATTCAACTCATTGGTTACATGCTCTTCTCACCTAAAACAGAACCCACTGCAAGAGCTATCAAATGTCCTACACTTAAACTGTTTTGGGCAAACATTTTTGTATATCTCTTGGACGGCCTTGGATTTAAAATCCCATTTAATGCCTTAAACAGCAATAGTACCAGATGAGATGACATTGTGCTATGAAAAATCATTTGTGATATTCTACACCAAACTCCTTAAACAAGGAAGACTCATTTTGCTCAACTGGAAGTATCCCAATGCACTCTCAAGAGCTCAGTGGAAAAGTGATGATCTATATTATCTCAAATTGGAAAAAATACATTTCCTTTATGAAATTCCATTCAGACTTCTTCAGATCTTACCAAGCAAGATTTATATTTTCAAAGCTATCTGTTACAATACTGGTCTTGGAACAACCATTCTGAAACTGTGTGCAGATACGGTAACTCCAGAGAAGTATGAGAAGGTCCGCTAAAGACACTCAGATCACACAGGCTAAGCTATCAGTGCATTGTCAACAAACCACTAACCAAAAGCTTGGAATTACAATCAAACATAAATATTCATGGACAACATGGATTGGCTGGAACCCTGACTAGGGCTGATGGTTCATTACACAGTTGGGAGATCCTCATGGTGACTTATTCCCATGATTGGATAGCCATCCCAGTTGGATGGTGGGTGTATCCTGTCCCAGCTGGAATATTATAATGGATTTACGGAAAGAGACTTCCTTCTGGGGCCACATGGCAGCATCCCTCCAGTGGATCTTTCATATCCGCACCCGCAGGGCTGCAATGGAGTTGTAGGCCTAATGGGCAGCCCTGCAAGGTTTCTTAGGAGTTGCCCTTGGGGTGGGAAGGGGGAGTTGAGGGGAAGAAGTACTCCTGGTTTTAGGAGGGTTATGCCTGACCCAGAAGTACTTCCTGGCTGTCATGTTGTGGCACTGGAAATACTCCCAGGTCTGTCAAAAAGGAAATCACTCCGCCTCACCCAGGTGATTTGGAGTCAGGATAGAAGAAAGACAAATCTCACCTGGGAGAAGGAGAGGAGAGAAGAAAGCAAAAGTATTGTTTACTGTAGAAGAGCCTGTGTAAAATAGTTCTCTAAAGTCTGTTTTTTGCAGTGATATAAACTGATTTGAAAACTAATTCTTTTGTTTTGATTATCCAAGGTTTATGAGCACTTTTGTCCATAGAATTATTAAACATAATAAAATCCACCTTCAGAGGAGCTTTACAGAAACTGGACTGCATCCACCACTAATGCAGGACTTCTTTCATAAAGTTTTAAAAGAATGATCACCATAAGGGTCTTCCGCTATTTAGGGAAGGTGTTGCACCTCATGGTTGGACCTCAACTGAATGGCAGCGATGATACTCCTTTCCCTAATTCGTTTGTGATTGATGACCCAGATGTTACTCATGGTGTCATTTTTGAAGGTCTCTTCTCCAATATCTTGCTTGTCTCAGTGCTGCCACTGATCCTTCTCTCCCCATCGCTAGTCCTTTGGTGTTGGGGATCTTGCTGGGAGAGCCTCCTGGTTTGATTTCATCAATGGAAAAGGTGGTAACTCAATCACCGGGGAATTAAGGAAAGGAGCATCATTGCTGTTATTCAGATGAGGCGCAACCCCTTCATACCAGGAAAGCACTAAGTGTGTCACTTGATCATTCTGCCAAATTTTAGACATCATTAAAACATCTTTAGCCGGTCATTTGCTAATAAAATTGTGTATTTTTTAACACCTACAGAACAACGCCTTGCACCTCAAGGAAAGGCGTTTTGCCCTCGGGTCATCAACAACTGCTTTAGAAGGACTTCTACCAGGCTGAGGAACCACCTCTCATGTTCTCAAGTGGAACAACACTCAGCTTTGACGAAATGCTTCTGCCTTTCAACCTTCTACATGACATGGGACTTTGCCCTTTTTTAGTTTCTGTCTTTATTTTTTAGCAACAAATAAAACATTTTTTAAGAACTCAGGACACGAAAATTTGTGGTCCAATATGAAGGACTGTCCTAGAAAACACACGATGTCTTAAACAATGGAAATGTGTCTCCACTACACTCTTCTAAAACGGGCTGAGAGGCAAACAGGAGGGTGGGCTTACCTGATGACCACGATGATGCCGTCAAAGATGTTATAGGGGTTTTTAATGTAGCCGAAGGGTCCGTACACAAGAACCTTAAGGAGCATCTCCAGAGCGAAGAGACTAGTGAACACGATGTTGCTGATCTCAAGTGCATTTGTCAACTCGTCTGGCTGAAGAAAGGAAGAAAAACAGAAATGAGAACATCACTTACGAGTCAAAAAGTTAGAAAGAATATAAAACGTGAGCAGAACAATGGCTGCACTCTACACTCCCAAAAATAAATGAGGTAGGGTGAAATGTCACGGGGACACACATATTATTATTTTTTTTTTTGCTTTGATTGTTTTAATTCTTTTATACACTTTGCAGATCCATTTTGTTTCTAGCTATTGTTAGGAATTTCGTTAAGTCTGGCACTTACAATGGGTGACAAGTTTTAGGTGGAGGGGGCTTGGTTGGTTGCCATTGGAGTTGAGTCAAAATGCCGATACAGGAGGAATAAGGGCTGGGGGCTAGAAACCTAAATGCATTTGACAAGTGATGGGGAGGGTGCTCATTGATTAGGGGATCAACGCCTGAGAGCAGGAGCTAAAGCCCCCCACAACGACGCAACTGTGTGTCACAGAGTGTTAGGAGTCTGTCCCAGCAGCATTTAAGGAGGCAACAGTCTATCATGGTGCTCCTGCTATTAGATGGTGTTTTAGTTCTCACACTTCAAGACAAAAGGTTACTACCAACTGTACTTTACTGAATATATGTGAATAATTAAATAAAAGACACCTTAGAAGGTGACCGGCAAACAATACCACCAATGGCAAAACCCAATCCGAATTGCTGCCAAAATGGACTTAAAAAAATAAACAATGTTACAAAGCATCCAAAAACATAAAACATGAAATACACGGCTCCTTCGGGTAAAACAATGAAGATTCACGGCATTTCTGGCTGGATATCGTTTGCCTTTCTCCAAGCTCCTTGTCCAGCATGCCTTCAAAAGTGTATCCAATCTGGCTAATTTCATTTGGATTTGATAAAAAGCATTAGTTTGAAAATGCTATTGTTGGAGCTTAATGACAAAAGATCAAATTAGCTTCCCAGAATAGACCTGTCCTCAGCACATAAACTTCATTTTTCAAAGTTAAATGCTTGATTGAATTAGCTGCCTGTTATACAAGGGTGACGCAGGCTGACTATTTCTTATCAATTGCCTCCTCGGAAACTAAGCTCTCTTTTGTCTTGCTGGCAGGCCGATTAGTCCCCCGGATTTTCCCTGAAATCTCAACTCTAATGATTGCCAAGTAGGAAGACAGGGCCAAATGCAAAAACAAAAAATAAATAAATAAATAACAAAATATGGAAAACCGTCCTCCTCACAAAAAATCTGTCAACTTGCTCATCGCCCTTAACGGTTGCTCTGGACCCTCTCAAGTTGTTGAATGGTGCCAGCTCTGATTATGTGTGAAAGCGCCATACTGTAGTATGGACTGGTGCAGTGACTGGGGCTGCTGTCTGCCTTGTGCCTGAAGATGCCATGACAGGCTTCAGATCTCAGCAACCCAAGTGGATGAGAAGTTGGATCCATGGAAATCTTTTGGGAAATATACTATTGTGATGTGGAGTCTTAGACTAAGTGAGGCATCCAAAAGACTATAAAGGGTAGAACCTGAGAAGTACACTCTAAGTCAGTCGCCCACCAACTGCTACCTGCCGGCTTTAGCCTACCCAGGCCCAAAATGGGGAACTGAAATTATAAATTCAAAAAAATGAACTCACAGTCCCAAAATTATCAACATGTCTTTCAAGGGAGAGAAAACCATAAAACTCTGACTTACAGAGATGATCCAAAACAAAGAATTTTTTTTATAATAAAGTATTTATTAACAAAAACAGAAAAACAGAAAAAGGGGGAATGTAGGGCAAAAAGGAGCTGCCTTAAAGGCAATTCAAAGTGAACAAGTCCCAGTACACAATACAATATACAGTAGCACAAAAAATCAAATCAAGAAATAACAATATTATTAGGATAGTTTTTATGATTTCTGGTATTGATGCTGGTGATCAGACACTTGTTCTGGGTTTTTTGAATCACTGAGCTTGATTCTGCCATCCTTATGCAGCAATTCTCCTTTGTTTTGATGGATAATTTTCTTGGGCCGTTTTATCGGCCATCTTGGCTTCTACACTTGCCTCTAATTTGGAGTTTCTGTCATTAGGGCAAAGGTACCCATTGTTAGGATCAGGTCCTCTGAGGTCATGGCATGATGTGACGGGTTAAAAGGTCCCCCTGGATTTCACTTCCTCAGCTGAGTGGCGGATTCAAAACCTTTTTCTTATTGCTCTTTCAAACTCTTTTACTTTTGTTTTTTTTTTTTTTTGGACCACTGTTTTTCTCTTCTGTTTTGGCTTTGATGCTCATACTTTTTAATCTCCTGGTATTGACCCATTTTTGGCTTTCATGTATTCTCCTGGATTGCTCCCAAACCTTGTCTGCTTGCACACATAACGAACTCAGTTAAATCCAATACCACCTTAATGCTCCACTGCTGGGTTTCTCTTTCTAGCTCACATATGAAGCCAAAAGGTGGCCCTGCCTCCCAGGACTTCACCCACAAAGTACAGCAAATGGCAGTACATTTAAAATGACAGTACATAATATTAAATATTAAACAAACATAACTAAATTAACATAGAAACATGAAGAATAATTAACTAAAATTAACAAAGCAACAATGAAACAGAAAATACAACAAATAAATTCTGGCTACCACATACATACATACAGAATAAGAGTACCGTATATACTCGCGGATAAGTCAGGACTTGATTTTATCGTATAATTTCTGGTATTTTGTAATGTCGGTCATATAAGTCAAATGCTGAAAACTCGCGCTATTGGTCAGAGAGATTCTGATATGTTAACGCCCACCTGAGAGAGTAACCACAGAGCACGCGGCCTTGTTTTCTATGTGGGTGCAGCAATGCGCTGTATCAGCGTGTGCTCCTAACTTATCTCTGTCTCTCTATTGTGCCCACGTGACCACACGGTAATACCCCAACTATTCCAAAGCGACGTTTGCACTGTTTTGTGTTTTTTGTATCTCACACCCTCATACACCTTTATCATATGAGCATCGCTTATCTACGATGGAGCGTTCGATCAGAAGAAAATATGAAGCTGGTTTCATATTAAACGTTGTTGAAGTAGCGAGAGAAATTGGTAACTGCGCTGCTGCAACAAAATTCGATGCGTCTGAGAAACTGGTGTGCGACTGGAGGAGGAAAGAAGATGTAAAATAAACGTAAGTGTCGCATTTTTGAATGGGCATATAAGTCGGGGTCTGATTTTATGATCGATTTTTCGGGTTTCAAGACCTGACTTATACTTGAGTATATGGTATATACAGTAGATCAAAGCCTATACAATACATTTTACGCAGCCCCAGCAAACTCTAGCGCTAAACGGCTTCAAATGACCCTAACTGGCCTTTAAACTGGGCACTTTGGTGGGTAATCAAGTTGTAATTGAATTCAGATGGAAATTTGCCTGACTGACACGATTGAGCAAAAAGATGGCCAGAGAAACACGGCTGCAGGCTACCCATGCTGGTATGTCTAGGGACTCAGAACAGGGTGACATTGAGGGTACAAACAGAGCTCAGTTTGGGAAGACACAAGTGCCTAAACAATGCCAGAGGTGGGTAGTAACGAGTTACATTTACTTGAGTAACTTTAAAAAAATTGTACTTCTAAGAGTAGTTTTACTGCACCATATTTTTTACTTTTACTTTAGTACATTTGTGAAGAAGAAACGCTACTCTTACTCTGCTACATTGGGCAACACTCGAATCGTTACTTTTTTTCCATTAATGGCGCGCAGCGGCCACCGCGTTCTTTAGCTAAAACTCCCTAAATCGTTTCCCATTCATTCTCTATGGTAGTGCTAAACCATTACCGATGCGATCTATTTTCTGCCACTTCCATTTTGGGGGTGCTGTTCTGCGCTTTTCACTGCTCTGCCTGCCTGCCTGCCTGCCTGCCTGTGAGCGTCTGCTTTCATAGAAGTGCTGGGGCATTTTTCTTTTTTTTTTTTTCTTAAGTAAATTGTTAAGTTTAAAATGTCGATCGCGGTTATTTCTGTTGATTAATTCTTGCTTTCATTGATTACAGCTAATACTGTTATCAAGTGGTCGCTATTTTTGCATGTTGTATACAATCTATCTAGCGTCTTTCACATCTATCTCCACTCTCACTGCCCGCTTGCCTGTGTGCAGCATGTGTCGATTAATATATGATTGAATATATATCTTTTTGACAATTCTCCGAGTTGAAAAATATATATACATTATATATAAAACTAAACTACTACAGTGGTGTGAAAAACTATTTGCCCCCTTCCTGATTTCTTATTCTTTTGCATGTTTGTCACACAAAATGTTTCTGATCATCAAACACATTTAACCATTAGTCAAATATAACACAAGTAAACACAAAATGCAGTTTGTAAATGGTGGTTTTTATTATTTAGGGAGAAAAAAAAATCCAAACCTACATGGCCCTGTGTGAAAAAGTAATTGCCCCCTGAACCTAATAACTGGTTGGGCCACCCTTAGCAGCAATAACTGCAATCAAGCGTTTGCGATAACTTGCAATGAGTCTTTTACAGCGCTCTGGAGGAATTTTGGCCCACTCATCTTTGCAAAATTGTTGTAATTCAGCTTTATTTGAGGGTTTTCTAGCATGAACCGCCTTTTTAAGGTCATGCCATAGCATCTCAATTGGATTCAGGTCAGGACTTTGACTAGGCCACTCCAAAGTCTTCATTTTGTTTTTCTTCAGCCATTCAGAGGTGGATTTGCTGGTGTGTTTTGGGTCATTGTCCTGTTGCAGCACCCAAGATCGCTTCAGCTTGAGTTGACGAACAGATGGCCGGACATTCTCCTTCAGGATTTTTTGGTAGACAGTAGAATTCATGGTTCCATCTATCACAGCAAGCCTTCCAGGTCCTGAAGCAGCAAAACAACCCCAGACCATCACACTACCACCACCATATTTTACTGTTGGTATGATGTTCTTTTTCTGAAATGCTGTGTTCCTTTTACGCCAGATGTAACGGGACATTTGCCTTCCAAAAAGTTCAACTTTTGTCTCATCAGTCCACAAGGTATTTTCCCAAAAGTCTTGGCAATCATTGAGATGTTTCTTAGCAAAATTGAGACGAGCCCTAATGTTCTTTTTGCTTAACAGTGGTTTGCGTCTTGGACATCTGCCATGCAGGCCGTTTTTGCCCAGTCTCTTTCTTATGGTGGAGTCGTGAACACTGACCTTAATTGAGGCAAGTGAGGCCTGCAGTTCTTTAGACGTTGTCCTGGGGTCTTTTGTGACCTCTCGGATGAGTCGTCTCTGCGCTCTTGGGGTAATTTTGGTCGGCCGGCCACTCCTGGAAAGGTTCACCACTGTTCCATGTTTTTGCCATTTGTGGATAATGGCTCTCACTGTGGTTCGCTGGAGTCCCAAAGCTTTAGAAATGGCTTTATAACCTTTACCAGACTGATAGATCTCAATTACTTCTGTTCTCATTTGTTCCTGAATTTCTTTGGATCTTGGCATGATGTCTAGCTTTTGAGGTGCTTTTGGTCTACTTCTCTGTGTCAGGCAGCTGCTATTTAAGTGATTTCTTGATTGAAACAGGTGTGGCAGTAATCAGGCCTGGGGGTGGCTACGGAAATTGAACTCAGGTGTGATACACCACAGTTAGGTTATTTTTTTAACAAGGGGGCAATTACTTTTTCACACAGGGCCATGTAAGTTTGGATTTTTTTTTCTCCCTAAATAATAAAAACCACCATTTACAAACTGCATTTTGTGTTTACTTGTGTTATATTTGACTAATGGTTAAATGTGTTTGATGATCAGAAACATTTTGTGTGACAAACATGCAAAAGAATAAGAAATCAGGAAGGGGGCAAATAGTTTTTCACACCACTGTATATAGCTAATACTGTTATGTACAGTATCTGTCTAGTGCCTTCTCTGTCTGCCGTTTATCTAGTGCCTTTCACATGTGAATGTACTCTCACTGTCTGCTTGCCTTTCTGCAGCATCTGTCATATAGTGCCTTTCACATCTATCTATCTATCTATCTATCTATCTATCTATCTATCTATCTATCTGTCTGTCTGTCTGTCTGTCTGTCTGTCTGTCTGTCTGTCTGTCTGTCTGTCTGTCTGTCTGTCTATCTATCTGTTTTTTTCTCCTGACAGTTTTATATCTTCTATTATACAGTGCCTTCCCAGTTTATCTACAGTATGTAGTAACTTCTCTGTCTGTGCATTATTCAGTGATCTGTCTGACAGTGTATGTCTTACAGAACTTAAAAATAAGAACAGTTATAAGGACAATTGTTCATGTTAATGGCAGTCTCAATTTTTATTTTTTTTAAAAAGAACACCCCACATCTATTATACAGTGACTTTTCTATTTATGTGTCTATCTAGTGCCTTTCAGATCTACAGTATATGTACTCTAACGGCCTTCTTGCTTTCCTGCAGCATGTGTTGAATAATAAACAGACTAAATCATTTTTCATTAATTTCGACATAAATCTCAGATACACACACACATATACTGTATATATATAATAAAGCTAATATATTGCTAATGCTGAGATCTTTCTGTCTAGTGCGTTCTCTGTCTGTTTTCTTACATAGTGCCTTTGCTGTCTGCCTATTATACAGTGAATTCCCTGTCTATCTGTCTTTGTAGTAATAATAGTATTATTACTTTTTGGTTTCCCTTTCTGCCTAATATATAGTGTCTTTCCTGTCTATCTGTCTTATATAATGCCTTTCATGTCTATTTATCTACCTATCTAGTGGCTTCTCTGCCTGTAGATTATTTACTGTATACCCTGTTTTTTTTCTGACAGTTTTGTATCTGTTATACAGTGCCTTCCATATCTATCTGTCTGTCTATTGATTTTCACATCTACATGTACTCTCACTATCTGCTTACCTTCCTAAAGTATCTGTTGATTAATAAAAAGGCTGTACCATTTTTCATTTAGTAGTGCTTTCTCTGTCTGTCTTTTATACAGTGAACTCCCTGTCTATCTATATAGTAATAACAGTAATTTTATTAATATTATTATACAGCAGCTTCCCTGTCTGCCTATCATATAGTGCCTTTCCTTCCTATCTATCTATATATCTATCTCCTTAGCTGTTTTTATATATCTATTATACAGCACCTTCCCTGTTTATTTATATATCTAGTGACTTCTCTGTCTGTCTGTCTCTCTATTACACAGTGCTCTGTCTGTCTGTGTGTTATGGATCTTAAAAATAACAGTTATAAGGACACTTGTTCATGTTAATTGCAGTCTCAATTGTTAAAAAATATTTTAAAAGGAGCATCCCACATGAAAATATAACGATCTCATTAACTGACAGTATATACCAATTTATAAATTTTATGTCCGTTTGAGGTTAAAAAGAAAAAAAACTCACTTTCTCCCCAGCGGGGAATCAAACTCGGGTCTCTGAGGCACGGCAGGCCTGCTGCACTCTGATTGGCTGAGCAGTCTGTGTCAACTATCCGCAACTGGCCAGTCAAGTTAAAGTGAGACTTGTTGTAGGTGCACACGCTGCCTTGTTCTCATGTTATTTTCTATCAGCTGTGCTATTTGGAGGGTAAGTGAATATGCAGTATTCTACTGTCAGTGTACAGTCAGGTTATCTCGTCACTGTAAGTAGTTTGCACTGTTCTTACATTCATGTTACCTACTGTAGGTTTTGGCTTCAAAAGCTTTGTTGTGAAAAACTGAGATTTGGAACTTTATGTTATTTGTGCATCTTTATTTTGTAAAGATGTTATTTATTTTTACTCATTTTTTATTTTGTTATTTGGGAATAGCAGAATTTGCACATTATTTTATATTTTTGTCTGTCTTATTACAACATTTCTAAAAAATAAATAATTTATTATGATCAAACAGTTACTGAGTACTTGAGTAGTCTTTTCACCAAGTACTTTTTTACTCTTACTTGAGTAATTTTTTGGATGACTACTTTTTACTTCTACCTCAGTAATATTATTTTGAAGTAATGCTACTCTTACTTGAGTACAATTTTTGGCTACTCTACCCACCTCTGATGATGACACCAGCCAATGAAGATCATTCTAGAATGCAGTCAGTGGATGTATGCGAACAACCTCTAATAAAACTAAAAATCCTTCATGCCTCTCCCTGTGCATTTAAGTTCTAATAGCATTCACTTAGGAAAGGCAGGTGTGCCCAAAGATGCTGTCTCACTCGGGAATGCATGTGCTGGTAACGCTCAGTATAAAAACTGGTCTGTGACAGACAATCCATAGATGTCTTTTAATTCCTGGAACTCTAATAAAACTAAAAATCCAGTTCTGGGATCTCCTGCACCAGTTACAAAAGATGAACTCTTTCTCAAGTAAGCTCAGATCCTGCTGACTACGCTAGTATTTCTCTATCAGTATTCTTAGAGGTACACCTGACAGAGCCTTAAACTTTGAATCTTAAATCTTGGCTGGAGTCAAGATGTTCTGCACTTTCATTCTATTCCTTATGGATTTAGATCAAAATTAGAGAAGGCAGGTGTGTCCAAAGACTAATGCATGCATATGTTGAGGACACTCAGAATGAAGCTCCATCTGCAATTAACAGTCGACAGATGTCTTTTAGCTCTTACCATAGAACTCTTATAAAACGTAACTTTTTATTTTGGGATACCCTGCTCAAGTTACAGTTTACGTCTCTCTCAAAGACGCTATGCTAGCACTTATAAAACTTTCAACTATAGTCAAAACATTTTGCCATTTCCAATGTGTGCAATTCTTCATAGAGTTAATTAAGAGAAGAAAGGGATACCCAAATATGTTATCTGGTTGATTAAACAAATAAGAAAATGCTAATAATGATAATCAACAGGACAATCTCTCTGTGGTTCACAGTCCACAGGTGCCTGCCAACTTCTTACTGCTGAAAAATTAGCAAAATTATTCTTGTGGTGTCTCCATCGTAACTTTCACTGATCCTGCTGACTACGCTAATGCTCCTCTTACACCAACTTTACAGTTGCATTTGGCAGAGACTTGAAATTTTAACCCAATATCTTGCCTTTAGTTTGTCACGGTTATGATTTGTGTTTGTTTTCAATTAATTTCTAACCCCCTTGGGTCATATAATTACACTCTATATATGGATATGGGTTATTGAGGTAGTAGAACCCAATTTTGGCTTTAATATTTGATAAAAAATAATTGTATAATGGTTAAACATTTTTGCACATTCTTTCCAATGCCTTTCTAATCCATGCAATGATTTCATGGATGCCACTATTTTGTGCACCAGTTGTCATGGTGTTGCTATGCAACAACCCCTGGCTGTGCACGATGCCAATGTAATCACTTTCACGAGATAAAAGGCTGGCACCGTGTGCTTCCTTGTCATCTGAGTTTGCAGGTAAATAAAAAGAAAAATCACTGCACATGGTGGTTAGAATTCTTTATTAGTGTTACAGATCCTTTTTTCTGGCTTCAGCCGTAATTTTTGGTTCAGTAGTTTGGTTTAGACAAAAGATCGGACAGAGTCTTGATATCGATACGTTTTCTGCTTTTCAAACTTCTGATCACTTCCATTATTTCTGCTTTGCATTTCTTGTGTTGTGGTTTGGCTTTATCCTTTAATTTTTCTTGGTCTTACTGAATAACACTTTCTCTTTTTCAATGGCATTTAAGAATTTGTAGACTCCCAGGAGTATTTGTCGGTAGTCATTTCATTTCTTTGGGTTTCTGTTTTGAATTACTCATAACGTTGGTCTTTATTGTTTGTTTGGATGCCATTTTGTTACTTTGTCATTATGGCGCTAGTCGGATGGTATAGCCATGGTCACCTCGGTCACAGCCGTGATGTCAATTATGAAAAGAGGTTAAAAGGGTGGGTGGCACGGTGGCGCAGTGGTAGCGCTTCTGCCTCGCACTTAGGAGACCCGGGTTCGCTTCCGGGGTCCTCCCTGCGTGGAGTTTGCATGTTCTCCCCGTGTCTGCATGGGTTTCCTCCGGGCGCTTCGGTTTCCTCCCACAGTCCAAAGACATGCAGGTTAGGTGGACTGGCGATTCTAAATTGGCCCTAGTGTGTGCTTGGTGTGTTTGTGTGTGTCCTGCGGTGGGTTGGCACCCTGCCCGGGACTGGTTCCTGCCTTGTGCCCTGTGTTGGCTGGGATTGGCTCCAGCAGACCCCCGTGACCCTGTGTTCGGATTCAGCGGGTTGGATAATGGATGGTTAAAAGGGTTATTTTTACGGCCATTTTCTATCCGTGTTTGTAGATAAATCTCAAAAGATTATTTAGCATTTATTGAACTTCAGATATCATTTTTGTTAATGACTTTTGATTTTCGCTTACTGTTTTTGATTCCTCTGAAAGTGTGCCTGGGTTTCCCGGCTACATCCTAGCGTGTTTTTTGATTATGTGTTAATTCCTGGTCCCGGTCTCTTTTCTTACAAGACAGCACATACATAACAGTTTCCTATCAAAAAATATCAGACATCTTAGGCCCTATTTGGACTGGCTTAGTTTTACACCAGGGTGCGGGTGGAGTAAAGTCAGGCTTTGAAGTGGGCTGCCATGCACCAGGACCCCATACCGACCTTTCCCTACTCTTGCCTTATGAGTACTGGTAGTTAATATGTGTGTACTGGTGTGTATCGTCAGTTCCACATTAGCAGCCCTTATTTATAACAACAGTAAGTCTGTTCAGACCTCCAAGGGGGACCCCATCCCTGGGCGTTTTGATGTAAGTTGTGCATATTAGCGCACCTTCAAACCTTTGAAGGGGATACTCCATTCCCCTGTTATTCAGCACATACAACATGGAGTACCGGTGCCGTTCTTTTTCCATTTCACGAACTGTGTAAAGTAATTATTACTAGAGGACATTTGCAATTTTAGTCCCATCTGAATTGCTCAAATGACCGTTTGACTGATATGTCGATTCACACGCGACTAGTCTAACCTGGAGTTATTTTTCACAGACTTTTCATAGAAGGTAAAAGGCTCCGTAATCTTCACTGAGACATGAACGTGCAGTACAAAGTTCCTGACATGAGAGATTCGCATGGGAGTAAAACTAGAGGTCCTCCGGTAGTAATTACTTCACTCGCTCTACTGTGTAAAACTAATGCCGTCTGTGTTTCATAATGTCTGCGCTTCATTAATTATTGTCCTCACTGGAACTGACAGATTACATCAGGCTCACATCACCTCAGTAGCTCACCTGCATTCATCCTGCATTCACAGTGAAGGATCATTAAAGTTCGGTTATTATTTACATGAGTTGTGTTGGATTAGTACTGAAATTTAGACTTGGGTATTGATACCAGCTTTTAGATCTCAGTACTAATACCAAAATGGTACTGAAGCCAATACCGGCTTACTAAACCCCCACTCCCCTGCCCTCCATCTCACAGCAGCCTGTCTGCCACACGGCACTCTGCCAACCAATGCAAGGTGCGGAGTGGGGGACCCTTAGAATCTGCAGCGCGTTTATACAAAAATATACACATTCGAAGAGCGTGAGGAAGGGTGTGGTTGGCGGAGATCCCCAAAGTTAAGACGAACTATATGGCATATGTATAACAGAGGGGAGTGTGGTGGAGAGAGCTTTGGGGGGCTGTGTTGCGAGTGTGCTAATAAATGACTATTGCGAGGTGCTTGAGAACTACTTCCGCTCCCAATGTTAAAGAAATGTCACTGCCGAACCGTTTTCACAATTGGGTTTTAGGTACTTTTTCAGTACTGGCATACGGTGCAACCCTCTATGGGTATGCATGTCTAATGTTCAAACTTCTGTGGCTATCCAGTGTAAACTAAGGGAACGCGTGTCACCTTTTGACTTCACGCTTTTTTGCTTTATAGTGCCCCCCCACCCAAACACCGTAGACCTTTTTCTCTCTTGGACGTGTACTTAGCATCAATTTTCAAATCATACCTGGGGGCCCACATGTTTTCTGCCTTACATCCTCAATCTGCACTCACTCACTCACTCGCTCACTCCATTTCATTTTTTATGTCTCACTGTTGTGTTCCTACCACGATGGTGTGGTCCACTACTGCTCACTACCAGTCATCTTCAGTGGACATTCCCTTCAGGCTCTAACGCCACAGGATGCCAATGTGCATGTGGCTTGTGAGGCCTCGCGCCGACCCAAGGCGCCAGCTCTCTGATGCCTATTGAGACGGTTACCCAGCAACTGTGACAAGCCAAGGCACAAACGGAAAAAAGAATCTTTTTTAAGAGGGCACTAAAGATGCCACGCCCACTGTCTCCTTAGATTCTATTTTCAATTTGTATGGATACAATTATTTCCGTGACGTTTCTTGTCTTTTTAGAACCTCGTTGATTCATTAGTGCCCTTCTTCACCGATGGCCAAAGCCCTCTCAGAATACTTGAGCTTCCCATCAGAAGGAGCGCTTCTCAGAATTCTCGCCCATCATCATTGGAAGAGTGGCTCTGCTGGGCTCTTGTCTTCCCGGCAGCTTAGGATTGCTGATTACAGTCACGCAACGTTAGAAAAAAAACAAATATTCTTTTTATCTACATAGCAATCCCAGAGATTTAAAAGAAATTTGGGTGTACTTGATAACAGTACTTGGACTTGATAACTTGTAACTTGACAACCTGCAAACATCCAAAAGCTCACCAGGGCTAAAGTGGTCATTAAGTGGGCCAAAACAAGAGAAAGGTAAAAAACAAGGGCAATAAGCAAGGAGAACCCTCAGAGTAAGTACTACGGATGATCCACTAGAGGGCAGTAAGCACATGCTTTACACGTAGAGCTCCAGATGGGCCTTCTCTGAGGACGGCAGGCTGAGCGAAGTGCCACGGAACCTGCTGGTGGATCTGGTTGTCATGCCCACAGAACGAGGAACCGTGGGTCAGAAAGTGAAAGAGATAGCCCAGGGGATGAGACGGGACAGTCGAATTCCTAGTCAAGAAACAGGCGAGGCGAGGCGATGGTGGGAAGTCAGTCAGCAATAGTGACTGCCAAAGCCAGTAAATACAAGACTTGGGAGTTCAAGGAATCAAATCAAGTGTCATGGCTTAACCAGGACTTTATCTCGAGCTTTTATTTCTTTTATCCTAGTTAATCTTGTCGTTTGTTTTTTTTTTTATTTATTTAGATACACAGTTTTTGGTAACGTCGACGTTTCTGTAAAACAATTTTCCTTAAGTGCTTTTCTTTGTTTCAATCATTTTGTAATATTGGTCATCTTTTAGTTCTATCAACATTGCATGTTTTTGACTATTTCTTAATATGTTGAAGCCAAGGGGGTGGAGGCCCCCCAACGCTGCAGCTGTAGCTGCCACCTGGCCTATTCAAAAGTCTGAGCTGCCTTGGCACTAATCATTCGCTCCAGCTTGTGTTGTTTGGGTTCTCTTTTGTTGATTCTCTTGAAAATTTTGCAGGTTGTCATTGGAAATACTTGCTGGGATAGGTGTCAACGTCCTATGCTCAGGATTAAGTGGGCTTAGAAAATAGTATGGTATTGGTGTTGATTATAGTTTTGTTTATAGCTTTCATTAATAAATCATATATTCTAAGAAATGTTACTATGGGCAATGGTTTTTAACCTGTTCCCCTTGCCGTTTGGGACTTTTAGGTCTTGGCCTTTTCGGGGTTCTGTTTCAGGGACAGGCCTATTTGAAGAGTCAGGTATATTTTTAAGATTCAGGTCTTTTGAACTTTTTGTGGCTCAAACTAATATCAGCAAGTAATACTAAGTAAGGCTCACTGTAATAAAACAAGTTTTTTGAAAAATGAGGATCCAAAGCTTGAGCCTTCGATTTCTGCCAATTGTTAAATTGATACTACAAACAGCATGGGAACAGTTGAGCTGAAAAAGTAGAACTGATGGTAACAAAAAAAAATGAATGACACTCACGGTAACCTGGTCTGGGCACACAGGCTAGCTGACAGAAAAAACAAAGCAGTGCAGGCATGCGGCACTGCTGACAGGAAAAGAAATGTGGCGACCTCTGCCAACAGTGAAGCACATTGCATGGACTGACTAATTATTTTTATTGTTAAGCACAGGTTACTCACACCGAGAGCAATAGAAGTCATAAAGGGGCAAAAAGGCTTCTGCCACCATGTCATAGGCCTTTGGTCCTGAGTGGAGGTGTGGCCACATGACATGGTGACCAAGACAGCAGTGGATTCACAAGCATGTAGCATGTCTGTCAGGACATCTGCCAACACTGAAGGACATTACAGCAACCTCAGTGCAGTGATCAGTGGTGTTGTGTTTCATGAGAGGCACTTCTTCGAGGACCAGAGGTCCAAGTTCTACTGCTTACAAAATATGTTCTGACAAGACAAATTTAGATCTACCTATAGGTTCAAAGTAACTTGATAACGAGTGTAGGATGGAGACAAACTCTGAGCCCCAGCTTCAGTCCTGTTCACCCGGTTTTCTGATGTGCCATGGAGATGCAGAATTAGTGAGAGTAGTGGGACTAAAGCAAAGGAGGAGAGCAAGAACAAGCCGTGGAGGCAAGGCGGTGTCCTACGATAAAGACAGGGCCCCCAATACTGCACTGCCTCGCTACCCCTCTAGCCATGCAGACCTCTTTCTTTCTTTCTTTCTTTCTTTCTTTCTTTCTTTCTTTCTTTCTTTCTTTCTTTCTTTCTTTCTTTCTTTCTTTCTTTCTTTCTTTCTTTCTCAGGTTAATGCACACATTCATCCAGCCCCCACGTAAAGTGAAGGATCCCATTGCTCTTGTCTCCTTTATGCATATCTGCTCCATGCTGCCCCTAATATTTCCTAAAAGATTAATGACAGGGATGTGAGTGACTCCAGGAAAAGCGCTGAAGATGCACAATGGGATGACATCAATGCACTGAATAATATTCACCTACCGCAACTAACACAGAAGTGTGACTCCAGTTTGGTCTGTGCCACACACACACATACACACCAAAATGGGTTTGGGTCAAGCCCACTTCCAGTGAGTCTCAATTTCTTATGCTGTATAACATTAAATTTAAAAATAAAAGAAAAAGATAGATAGATAGATAGATAGATAGATAGATAGATAGATAGATAGATAGATAGATAGATAGATAGATAGATAGATAGATAGATAGATACTTTATTAATCCCAAGGGGAAATTCACAATAAAAAAAGAAGAAGAAGAGATGGCACATTGCACGTATAAAGATGTCACCGATCAGGCTTGTGTCCCTGTTCACCTTGTTAGCCACATGTCAGGTGACAGGAAGGAGAGTGGTGGGCTACAGCATTGGTTTTTAACCCATCTGGCCCTAAGATGCAGTTTTGTCTCTTTTTTCCAAAAACGGCCCTTTTATTAGCAGGAATTTTAATGTAAACTAGCCCCTGAAGAGCAGACATTAACAAATAACAGTAACTACGTAGTCAACATTTAAGTACAGTGTACATAATAACTGAAATACACACAGTACTCATTGAAAATAAACTCGACACATGGGTGTTTAATACTCAAATTCAGTGTCCAGTTGTCTTTTTAACGGCTAACCTGGGCTTGTTGGATTCGCACAAGTTTGTCAAAATGAGAGGAATACGCTGGAGTTTGCAGGCTGCTGACTTGTGTGGACATTTCTGTTGCATAAGGAAAGACGAGCCGTTCTGTAATTGTGTGCCTTCTTATATTTGGCAGTTCAACGTGCAACGAGGCAACGACCAGAGTGCCTGCTGGCTTGTTGTACAAACTCGTTAGAATGCTTTCTGTGAAGCCTCAAGATTTTCTTTTTAAAAAGTCAAACAATTTACTTCTGTAAGATGCATGCTTTGTTTCCAAATGTCTTCATAGTTTGATGTTTTTTTTTGGTAGTATCAGACGCAGGTAACACACAACGGCCACTGCTTGCCGTGCTTTACCAGCGTTTCTCAACCTTTAAGTATTTGCGACCCGAGTTTTCATAGCAGTTTTAATCGCGCCCCCCTAACGTTTTTTTGAAAGGAGCCCTCTAATACCAATTTGTTCTTTTTAAATTAATGATATATCATAGATGCCTATTTTATTATACCTACTTAACTTTTATCGACATTAATCTAACTCCTATATTTATTTTTCTAGTATCAAAATGTTGTTTAAGTTCATTTGTTTTAGTTTCAATAGATGTATTTTTCATATTTTCGACTCTTGTTTTCTTTTTTTCAGATCTTCGCGCCCCCCCTAGGGGGGCCTGCCCCACAGCCTGAGAACCTCTGCTTTATGATAAATGTAAATGCATACCTCAGAAAGTCAGAGTTGCATGTTCTTTTAACACTAGGGGGGCTCCACCCCCTGCTCGCTTTGCTCGCCAACCCCTGGTCTTGGGTAACCCGAAATAGATTTGAAAGAGATTATTGTCTGTCCTGGTAATTGTCACATATGTATCATGTTCACCGTTACGACATCTGTAGGTTAGTTGAGCTAATATTATACCTCCGGTGCCGTGTGTGTTTTTTATGTGGTAGTCGTTGTAGGCGCATGCGCCCTCCGTACTATCTCGGGTTTGACTATGCTGTGTTTTGTGGACGTTTGGGGACGCCGTACTCTCTCTGGTTTGATTGTGGGGCGGGACGCCGAAGCCTGTTGTGTTTGGTTTGTCTGTGAGTACTCATATTATTGTATTACTGTAATGTGATTCACATATGCTGTGGAGTCCGTATCTCTGGGGCTTCCGTACTATCTCGGGGGTCTGCCTGCGGTGTGTTAGACGCGCGTTGTAGGCGCCTGCACCTTCCGTACTATGTCGGGTTTGACTATGCTGTGTAGTGTGGACGGTTAGGGTTCTGTATTGTCTGTGCTCGTTGCTTTATTTTGTATTTCCGTTAGTTGAGCTCTTTTGGTTTTGGTGGTGTATCAGAATTCGCTTGCGGTGGTGAGCTATGGTTCAGAAACGCGTTGTAGGCGCCTGCACTTTCCGTACTATCTCGGGTTTGATTATGCTGTGTGTTGTGGACCTTTGCAGACTCCGTAGTATTTCCCGTTTCACTCTGGGACAGTGGGCTGAATCCTCTTTATTGTGTGGCTGTGTGGTTACCTATGGGCGCGTTGCCTCATTTCTTATTTACGTTAGTTGAGCTCCTTCATTATTAAGCTGTGACTCCTTCGTTCTCGGTGGATCAGACTTCGCTCGCTGTCGGCACCTGCGCACTATGTCTCCTGCGTCCATGGGCATGCCATGTACCTGCGTCCATATCCGGTTTATTCTCGGTTAGTAATATGGATTCCTGGATTCTGGGTTGAATCTTAGGAGGATGATACAGAACTGGAAGAGTTTGGAGTAGGTGATGCCATGGGGTGTTTGTTGGCTTTCTTAATGAGGTGTGTGGGGTATGACAGGCTTGTAACTGGACTTACAAGTCGTTTCAGTTTCCCAAGCATGCAGGAACAAAATGTTCCATTGTAGGAAATCTGCAGTCAGTAGACACCTCAAACATTAAAGTGATGGCTGATTTCATTTTTTAACTTAAGCTAATAAAAACAACAACATTTCTTTCTATCACATTTTTACACACGGGATGTGGCTCAAAGTGCTTTACAAGATGTCCAAAGACGTAGTGAAAAACCAATTCAAATTAGATAAGAATAATAATGAATAAATAGTATACAAAAATAAATAAAAAATACACACTCACATAAGACAGATACATAATTGAAGTCCTTAAAAAACAAAATCTGTAGGGGTTCCAGGCCAAAAGACCACCAAATGTTCTTAAGTCATTCTTTATTGTGTTATTTTAAGGTACTTCCTGGTTCTTTACTGGGTTGTATGGTTCCTTGTTGAACTACTGCTTGACAAAGCATCATCTGATTCTGAGAAGCATTCTTTGCACATGAAGTTGGCTCTTTGTGCTTTGAGAAACGTCTTAATGTGTAGAAAACCAAACTGAAATCTTCCATGTATAGTAGATTACCTAGTGGGACACTAAGCATGGACTTAGCCTGGGCAATTGTAGACAGCAAGAGTCCTGATAAAATCACGATTTCACAAATCTGTTGCCATCTATCCATGGCTATTTACTGTATGGGGCATCTTACTGATCTCCATAAATAAAGGTTCTTTCCGAAATCTTCATGTGGATGAATCTTTTGGGAACACAAAATGGATCCCCTATTGCATTGCTCTGAAGAACAGCTCTGGGGCCTTTATTTTTAAGACTGTGGCACCCCTGTACAGGACGTCCATCCATCTTAGGTGAAAACTCATGTGCACACATACAGGGACCACTTTGGAATTGCTAATAACTGAACCTAACGGGCGTGTGATTCAGATGTGGAGGGAAAATCAGAGAATAAGAACTCCGCAGACACAGAGAGGGCATGAAAACACCACACAGACAGCAACCAGGGATTTGGACTGGGAACACTGCAGCCATTGTTTCATTAGCTAATGTATTAAAAGTGTTCCTGTTGTTAGAACAATCACTTCAGAAGGCACTGTTTTAAGGCAAAGCTTAATGAAATAAAACATTTCATGTCAGAGCTCACTATGAAAAGGCACAATGTAAAATTAAGAAGGATTAAGGATGCATTGTGCGACTGTCATCTCCAAGAGCAACAGAATAAAAAGTAAAGACTAATTGATTTATTACATTGCTCTGCACCACTGCTTTTCATACAAGGCACTTTATTAAATGTTATAATTAACCGGTTGCCATGAAGGGTACTTTATAAAATAAAAATGTTCAGGTCAAACCATATTGTGACAAGTACTAATAGAAAGGGTACCATATAAGATATAAGTGATTGACTGAATACATTAATTCTGGTCCAGAGCTTGTCAAGAAAAAAAACTAAAACTGTCCAGTCAACGTATCACGTGAACGTCTTCACCACTAACAGCTCCATACAACATCACCTGGGTTCAGTGCATGGATAGAAAGGTGCTCAAAGTATGGTGGGAATGTCTGTCAGAAGTACGTACTGATCTTTGCAAGAAAAAGACTGACGGAGTGATGGGTGACTGTCTGACAGAGAGATGAAAGATCAGAACACCATGCAATAAAGTGAGATATGACACGATAGGTAACTGTGAAAGGCACTATATGATAGATAGATAGATAGATAGATAGATAGATAGATAGATAGATAGATAGATAGATAGATAGATAGATTTTAGTATACAGTGCATCCGGAAAGTATTCACAGCGCATCACTTTTTCCACATTCTGTTATGTTACAGCCTTATTCCAAAATGGATTAAATTCATTTTTTTCCTCAGAATTCTACACACAACACCCCATAATGACAACATGAAAAAAGTTTACTTGAGGTTTTTACAAATTTATTAAAAATAAAAAAACTGAGAAATCCCATGTACATAAGTATTCACAGCCTTTGCTCAATACTTTGTCGATGCACCTTTGGCAGCAATTCCAGCCTCAAGTCTTTTTGAATATGATGCCATAAGCTTGGCACACCTATCCTTGGCCAGTGTCGCCCATTCCTCTTTGCAGCACCTCTCAAGCTTCATCAGGTTGGATGGGAAGCGTTGGTGCACAGCCATTTTAAGATCTCTCCAGAGATGTTCAATCGGATTCAAGTCTGGGCTCTGGCTGGGCCACTCAAGGACATTCACAGAGTTGTCCTGAAGCCACTCCTTTGATATCTTGGCTGTGTGCTTAGGGTCGTTGTCCTGCTGAAAGATGAACCATCGCCCCAGTCTGAGGTCAAGAGCGCTCTGGAGCAGGTTTTCATCCAGGATGTCTCTGTACATTGCTGCAGTCATCTTTCCCTTTATCCTGACTAGTCCCCCAGTCCCTGCCGCTGAAAAACATCCCCACAGCATGATGCTGCCACCACCATGCTTCACTGTAGGGATGGCATTGGCCTGGTGAAGAGCGGTGCCTGGTTTCCTCCAAACGTGACGCCTGGCATTCACACCAAAGAGTTCAATCTTTGTCTCATCAGACCAGAGAATTTTCTTTCTCATGGTCTGAGAGTCCTTCAGGTGCCTTTTATCAAACTCCAGGCGGGCTACCATGTGCCTTTTACTAAGGAGTGGCTTCCGTCTGGTCACTCTACCATACAGGCCTGATTGGTGGATTGCTGCAGAGATGGTTGTCCTTCTGGAAGGTTCTCCTCTCTCCACAGAGGACGTCTGGAGCTCTGACAGAGTGACTATCAGGTTCTTGGTCACCTCCCTGACTAAGGCCCTTCTCCCCCGATCGCTCAGTTTAGATGGCCGGCCAGCTCTAGGAAGAGTCCTGGTGGTTTCGAACTTCTTCCACTTACGGATGATGGAGGCTACTGTGCTCATTGGGACCTTCAAAGCAGCAGAAATTTCTCTCAGAAATCATGTCCAGTCAACTGAATTTACCACAAGTGGACTCCAATGAAGCTGCTGAAACATCTCAAGGATGATCAGGGGAAACGGGATGAACCTGAGCTCAATTTTGAGCTTCGTGGCAAAGGCTGTGAATACTTATGTACATGTGCTTTCTCAATTTTTTTATTTTTAATAAATTTGCAAAAACCTCAAGTAAACTTTTTTCATGTTGTCATTATGGGGTGTTGTGTGTAGAATTCTGAGGAAAAAAATGAATTTAATCCATTTTGGAATAAGGCTGTAACATAACAAAATGTGGAAAAAGTGATGCGCTGTGAATACTTTCCGGATACACTGTAGTTGGTAGGATAGATAGATAGATAGATAGATAGATAGATAGATAGATAGATAGATAGATAGATAGATAGATAGATAAAGGCACTTTATAAAATTACACTTGATGGCATAACTAAAACGTTGTGCGAGAGCCTTCACTATAAAGGCCACCATATTGATTCAGTACATTTTTCTGATTGTCCATTAGGATGAGCTCCAGGCACACAACGCCTGCACTACCCTAATGGTTCCCCTGGGTGGACGGCTACAGTGCTGCCACGTCCTTGCCTTCCTTAACCCTTTACAAGATTTAATCTACATTTCGCCACAGTGTTCAAAAAAGGTCTGCGCCCCCAAGGGTGCGTCTCCTCTACGGATATTGCTAAGAAGATCTGAAATGTGAAAGAGTGTATAAATAGAAGCGTAATCAAGTTGCACTCTCTGGCCACTTCACAAATATTCCATAGAAGGTAACGCTCTCAGCAGGACTGATAGGCTGATGGTGACCTGTGTCCCCTTGATGAATATACCGCTCACTTCCTGGAATGTGACTTTAAGAGCTCTTGATATGGAGCCATCAGATTCAGGAGGTGCAGCTGATGCATTTCCCAAATTCCATCCCAGGCTCCATTTTGTTTTTCCCTTTTCTCTCCTTGCCAGAGGGGGTTATCTTTGTCTGTCCACCCCGCTCAATGTGTGGGCTTGTCAGTCTGACAGACTGTTAGAAATCTTTCTCACAAACCTGTCAGCCAACTCAGAGGAGACGAAATATTTTAAACAGAACGGTAGTTTGGTTGGGGGGCCAGACTTGGCAGATGTGATTGCGGGAGAGAAAGAGAGATAAGACGCAGCCGTACACTGTGAGACGTCACAAGGAATTCACACATCTGCAGTTCGCCCATGCGTGAGGCTGTGACATTTACAGAAGCCTACTTTTTTTTTTTTTTTTTAATGCATGCAAGACCCTCACTACTGAGAGCATTCTGGGTACTGTGCGCACATCTGACATGACCCACGTGGCCACTAATTGGGGAAAGAACTGATTATGCACAAGGTTGTTCCGATGCCAACTACTGTGTGTGTTGCTGTCATGTAGGTTAGAAGTGATGGGGAACAACCCCTCAAGGCTCTCTGGGGACTCCCAGGGAGACAAAGGCAGAAAAGGTGCGATATAAAGAGTGGCCGAGGACCTTGGTAGCATGCAACTGAAGTCACAAATTACACGATAGATTCAACGAGGAAGGTCAAGTCCATTACTAAAAACAAGAAGATTGTGAAGCAGGATCAGGGGGGTGCAAAACTGCCTAACTAAGCTCTGGGCTGAGATGTTTAAGTGCCGACGTAGACTTGTCAGACATTAATGTGAGTTCATGAGGCTATTTCTGTTCTGAATCAATGCACAAATTCTGTGAAAAAATATTAGCCTCTGTCTGATTATTTCCATTTTTCAAATTTCTCTGTGAATGTCACAAGGTCTTCAACCATGGCCTAATATATGGCCTAATAGTAATTATAATATACTAGCTGGGTAAGCCCATGCTGTAAAAAGCCTGGGGTCCTAGAAACTAAAAAAATTGAAATGTAGAGATGTCAGGTAATTGAAAGGAACTCCTCTGGGCGTCTCTCTCCTAGGAGGATTCGTTTTGCTGATGTGCTCACCTCGCTTATATGAGTTTTCTGTTTTCTCGGAGGCGGAGCCCTTACCCCGACTCCACCTCTCACTTCCGGGCCAGACAGACAGACACACACACTTCCACGCGTAGACGTTTATATATAAGATATAATTAATCCTTTTACTCGGCTGACTTCCCTATAAGGGGCAATAAATTGTTCACACTGGAATGTTGCACATTTGTATACTGAATTAGTGAAAGAATCAGCAGATTGTGGCATATTTGTCTCTTGATACTGTCCACTTTATCAGACCAGAACTCATGACAAGATCTACTGAGATTGACCGTGAAAAATAAGGGAGAGTTCCAACGATAAATGGGGGGGGGAGGGGGGGGGGGGCTCACATCACTACACAATACTCAGAATGACCACCTTGACAATCTATTTGATTGGTCACCCAACTCCAGTCTTCTGTGCACCCCAAAACAACGATCTCTTACAGCTTCCCAATTGTGAATGTCCCCTTGAGATTAATAAAGTATCTATCATACTGTGGCTGCTAGCGGGAGTCTTAGAACTCCAACTGATTGATACAACTACACAAACAACAGGCCCAGGTTCAAATAACCTTTTTGTGTAGACGGTAGAATCTTTACATCTTCAAAGGAAATGCGCAAACATACAAGAACACACACAATGCACCTGTGCTCTATCTATCTATCTATCTATCTATCTATCTATCTATCTATCTATCTATCTATCTATCTATCATATAGTGCCTTTATCTATCTATCTATCTATCTATCTATCTATCTATCTCTTCATTTAGTTGTACCACCTATGCACTATGAAGCCAAACACACCATTTACAGAACGGTAACTGGGACAATCCTGCCGCATCAGCCACAGCAGAAAAAAAGTCCCAAACTGAAGAAGAGCTCCAGGCGGTCACCTGCTCTATCTAGCTGAACAACAACTTAAAAAAAAAAACATGACATTAGCGAAAAAGAGTCAAAAAAATGTATAGCCAGATTAAGTGACCCCAACAAACAGTGAAGTCAATGTGCTTGACATGTCATAAAGCACTTCAGAAGATAAACACCAGTCCAGGCCTACAGCTATTTGACTAAGCCTCATCTCCCACAGATAATTCATCTAGAGCAGCTCCACTGCATGCAGAGGGCAGACATTTTATTGTGTTTCAACTAATTACCTGATAACACTGAATGAAAATGGCAAGGAGACCTTCTGGAGGGGTTTAGAACCCATTCATAGCAGCACTGAAATCTGTGAAAGGAGATTTAGGGATTTTGTATCTACCTATCTATCTGCCCTCGACCCTCTGCAGTTTGCATATCAGGAGAAGGTGGGAGCGGAGGATGCCATCATCTATATGCTACACTGATCCCTCTCCCACTTGGACAGAGGCAGTGGTGCTGTAAGAATTATGTTTCTAGACTTCTCTAGCGCCTTCAACACAATCCAACCTCTGCTCCTTAGGGACAAGCTGACAGAGATGGGATTAGATTCATACCTGGTGGCATGGATCGTGGACTATCTTAAAGACAGACCTCAGTATGTGCGTCTTGGGAACTGCACGTCTGACATTGTGGTCAGCAACACAGGAGCGCCGCAGGGGACTGTACTTTCTCCGGTCCTGTTCAGCCTATATACATCAGACTTCCAACACAACTCGGAGTCCTGCTACGTGCAAAAGTTCGCTGATGACACTGCTATCGTGGGCTGCATCAGGAGTGGGCTGGAGGAGGAGTATAGGAACCTAATCAAGGACTTTGTTAAATGGTGCGACTCAAACCACCTACACCTGGACACCAGCAAAACCAAGGAGCTGGTGGTGGATTTTAGAAAGACCAGACCCCTCATGGACCCTGTGATCATCAAAGGTGACTGTGCAGATGGTGCAGACCTATAAATACCTGGGAGTGCAGCTGGATGATAAAATAGACTGGACTGCCAATACTGATGCCTTGTGCAAGAAAGGACAGAGCCGACTATACTTCCTTAGAAGGCTGGTGTCCTTCAACATCTGCAATAAGATGCTGCAGATGTTCTATCAAATAGTTGTGGCGAGCGCCCTCTTCTACGCGGTGGTGTGCTGGAGAGGCAGCATTAAGAGGAAAGACGCCTCACGCCTGGACAAACTGGTGAGGAAGGCAGGTTCTATTGTTGGCATGGAGCTGGACAGTTTAACATCTGTGGCAGAGCGACGGGCGCTGAGCAGACTCCTGTCAATCATGGAGAATCCACTGCATCCACTAAACAGTGTCATCTCCAGACAGAGGAGCAGCTTCAGCGACAGACTGCTGTCACCATCCTGCTCCACTGACAGATTGAGGAGATCGTTTCTCCCCCACACTATGCGACTCTTCAATTCCACCCGTTTGGGGGTAAACATTAACATTATACAAAGTTATTGTCTTTTTTCACCTGCATTATTATTATTATCAATCTTTAATTTAATATTATTTATTGTATCAGTATGCTGCTGCTGGATAATGTGAATTTCCCATTGGGATTAATAAAGTATCTATCTATCTATCTATCTATCTATCTATCTATCTATCTATCTATCTATCTATCTATCTATCTATCTATCTATCTATCTATCTATCTATCTATCTATCTATCTATACAGGTGAGAGGGACACAATAAGTAGCATAGCTGCCTGACAGCTCCAGAGTCTCCTTGGGTTTGAATCACAGCCGAGGACTGTCTGTGTAGAGTTTGTATGTTCTCCTTCCATTTCTGGGTATTCAAAAGTTCCCTCACATTTCCCAAAATGGTTTAGGGTAAGTTAAGTGGTGACATGGGAGTGTGTGTGTGGGTGGGTGTGTGAATGTGCTGAGTGATAGGCAAGTGCCCTGGACCTCATTGGTTTAGGTCTTGTGTGTAATGCTCCCAAAGAAGGCATCAGCTTCCTGCAATCGTGAACTGAATAAGTGGGTTAGAGGAGAGATGTATAATAGAACAGAACAGAACTGAGCAGAACTGAGCAGAGAAAGCGACACACACAGGGCCGTCTCTATAGCCTGTCATTTTACAATTGGGTTATGTGGAATAATAATAATAGTAATAATTCATTACATTTATATAGCGCTTTTCTCAGTACTCAAAGCGCTATCCACATAGGGAGGAACCGGGAAGCGAACCCACAATCTTCCACAGTCTCTGAAATTGGATGGATGATAGAACAGAATAGAATAACCAATGCACATGGCATAGTCTGTATAAACTTGCGAGTTTAAAATTAGACTAAGTGGGAATCTGAAATTAGATGGAGAATAGAACAGAACAGAACAAATAAAATAACCAACATACACAGGATAGCTGGACCAGGCCAAGGAGTCGCCCACGTAACACCTGGCTGCGGCAGATAGAGGGTCATTTCCGGAGGGTGGGATTAGACCGCGTGTCTGCCGGGGGGGGGGGGGGGTTGCCAACCAGGATCCCGAGTTGTTTCGTCGTGTAGTGGGTGTGGCAACGCACTGTACCAGTGCATACTCCCCAACTTGACTTGACTTGACAGGATAGTCTCTATAGACTGTGATCTTAGTTGGATTTAGTAGAATATGCAATTGTTTGTATAATATAATATAATATAATATAATATCCATCCATCCATTTTCCAAACCCGCTGAATCTAAACACAGGGTCACGGGGGTCTGCTGGAGCCAATCTCAGCCAACACAGGGCACAAGGCAGGAACCAATCCCGGGCAGGGTGCCAACCCACCGCAGTATAATATAATATAATATAATATAATATAATATAATATAATATAATATAATATAATATAATATAATATAATATAAAGTAATATAATATAATATAATATAATAGTTCATCCTGTTTCCAGCATTGTGCCTAATCCTGCCAGGATAGGCCCTGCCTTACTGAGACCCTGAACTGGATCAAGAGGGCTCAAGAAATGGGCAGAGTGTGCCCTGTGATCGATTGACACCACATCCTGAATTAGTTCTTGCCCTTGTGCCCAGTGGTAAACCACAGCTGTGAGCTTTTTCTTTTCTCTTTGTTTTTTTTTTTTATGCTTTCAAGTCAGATGAAAGAATATTGCTGTGTCACTAAGAAGGGAGTGATGTGCTGCTGTTATTTTAAATAGTGGGGTGCACCCTGGGGGACTAAACTGGCAGTTGGAGGAGTCCAAAATTCCAGCCGATACACAGATGTGGCTCCAAGCAGTAATTTTGTTTTATGCGCTCGACGAGTCATGCTTTCCTGGAGGGTTCTGGTGCTTAATGTAGTACATTTGGATGTCACACAGCTGGCAAAGACTTGAGAGCACAGAAGGAAAAGACAAAAGTGAGCAAATGGAGAGGTGTTTAAACGGTGGCCGGAACCCTGGCTGTTGTCCCTTCTCGCTTTATCACCCACCCTGTTGCCTTCTGGCTCCAGGGTGATGTCACACTCGACTTGGAAAGAGCTCCTGACCTGCAGTTATCCCTGGAGGTAAACCAGCCAAAACAATGGGCAACAGCCGGTTACAGTTAAACCTTGGCCGAGGAGTTGAAAGCCGGTTTCTCTCGAGTTTCTTTTAAAAATGATAGGGAATGATGCCAGTTAGAGAAAAGAACGGAGCAGTAGGAAAAGGCGCAGATCCAAAAGCCTAGGACAAAACTATGCCGACAGTTCAAGACAGCAAGGGAGTGGTATCTGACGTACAGGAACATACTGACTGCTGCAAGGGGAGGTTGGGTATCTTTTTTCAGCACCTTGCTCTGTGGGCCATGGGAGTCTGGAGTTGGAGGGTTGACGAGTGGAGTGATAACCTGCGTTTTCCCCTTACTAAATGGCCCTGATTCAACTTCAGTTTTAAGGACATGTGCCATAAGGTAAAGATGAAACCTGGTAGAACCTCATCTGAAGGAGACTTCACAGGGCCAGCATTATGCTAAGCACTGTGCTAAAAGCCAGTAACCAACCAAGTGGATCAGCCCAAAGTGACTTGTGCTAAAAGATGATCGGTTGGTTAAATTAATGAATAAAGCAGGCAGAGGGATGCTTGGCAGGCAAGGTACCCCCAGCAACCACCTGAGAGGCAGCATGCACCTGTGACTCTTATACTCGGGACAGGATCCTCCACTTGTCTGACTGAGTTATGGGGACATCTTCCAAAGTCACTAGAGTGAGGACCCTCAAGCTGCTTCCTATGGGCTTTCTTCTGCTGGAAATAACTGGAAGTGCCTGTTAGTCTTAGTAAAGAGCTGCCCACTGTATATCCAGTAGTGCTGGAGAAGAAGAGGTGACATGATTCAAGTTATTCAAATTAAGAAAAGACTAGGGGGCTTTGCCCCCTGCTCGCTTCGCTCGCCAACCCCCTGACTTGTGCTACACGTCAGCCGCTTCTGGTCTCTGCTGCTCGTGTATGTGGATTTCACTTTCACCAAACAACAAATCTTTTAATTCTCGCGGATACTCCTCTTCATTGGGAAGAAACACTACTTTTCCCTGATGGCAACACAAATTAGACAATCTACAAGTCTCTGACTTAAAGTTTAAAGCCAAACAGTATCTACTGTGGAGACTGGCTCGGACACAGACAGGCAGACACGTTCATATCACCCAACACATGTTTATTTACAGTATATACATTGTCCATACTGTGCTTACAAGCCCCAAAGACCCCAAAGTCCTGGCCACAACACAATGCCTTCTTCAGGCCGCCTCCTTGTCCTCCTGACGTCATCCTACTTCCTCCCGACTCTTGTCCTTGACTGGAGGTAGGCGGCCCCTTTTATCCACACCCGGATGTGCTCCAGGTGCTCCCCGGCAATCTTCCACAGACACTCCTCAGTGTGGCGGAAGTGTCGGCTGTGTACCCGGAAGCACTCTGGGTGTCCCCTCTTCTCTTCCCCCCAGCACTTCCTGGTGTGGCGGAAGCGCTGGGGTCCAGGGTCCCCAAGGCATCAGGGCACCCCCTGGCGGTGGCCACAGGCCCCTACAGGGTAGAGCTTCCAAGCTCTGTACCCGTGGCCCCCAATACAACCAGGGCGGACACCCCCTCGTGTGCTGGAGGAGGAATGAGCCCTCCTCCTGTCCTCCTGGGCGTCCCGGCCGGGCATGGACGCCCACCGGGCACCACAATACATACTTCTGTCATATCACCTATGTCCATATATTCGATCTCTTTTCGCTGTTCTGTTATTTCACTGAGTAATAATTTCCATTTGTTTGCGCTAATGTGATCTTTACTATCATTTTTTTGAGACTTTTGAATTTCAGTAATTTCATTAGCTCTAACCTGCTCCTCATGTGTATCGCGTCAACGTTTTTGAACCTCTTTATGACGTTCTACTTTGTCTTCTACTCTTCGTCTTTTATTTCTGACCCTGCTTGGAGCTGAGAGTGCAGGAACTGTGTCTGACAATAGCATTCACACGAATGAGAAGTGCTTGGACCGTGGGTGTGGTTGTAAATGTTTGAGAGGAGTGCAGGACTTGTCAAAATCTCTTGACAAAAAGTCACTTCTCACAAGACCTGAAATCATCTCCGAGAAAGTCTCATCCCAGGATTTCCTTTTATAATAGAGAGTTCAAGAACAAGAACTTGGGGATACACAAGTACATTTATTAAGGGTCATCTCTCTACAAATGTTTAAAAGTTTGTCAATGTGGTGTTAACATATTCTACCTGTCTTAGTGTGGGTTTAACCCCTAGTACAGACCACCCTTGTTTAAAGAGTATTCATTATCTGTGACCCCACAGTAACGCATCTAAAAAAAAAATTTTGGAACACTGGATTTACGTGGTTCCTATGGCTGAACTACTTGGAGGCACAATGCTGGAGTCACGCGTAGAAACGGCATTCTGCATACGGCCTTACAACTCAGTGCCTTGTGTGCCATTATCAGTGTGTTTGCATCACAAATTTCTCATTTTATTATGTCATCCAAGTGTGCCGGTTATGCCAATAAAGTTTCTGGACCCAAAAGGAAACATGCTTCGTTATGGCCGGATCTTAAAATGGAAGTAGATAGATAGATAGATAGATAGATAGATAGATAGATAGATAGATAGATAGATAGATAGATAGATAGATAGATAGATAGATAGATAGATACTTTATTAGTAATTAAGCGAAAGAAGAACGGCTGACTGGTATTTCTTGTGTGTGTAATATCCTGGAAGCTGCAATACACGCAGTTCTCAAGAAAAGTTTATATTTGGAAGCCAAAGAAAAAAACTACATTGTCAGGTAAAGACAAACAGAAATCATGAGGGATGTGATGGAGATGATGAAAGGCGACTAGCCACATGGACTGAAGGTCTCTAATAACAGCACATGCCTATAAGCTTAGGCCTAATAAGGGAAGAAGCGTCCCCTTTGTAGGAGGATATTCACAAGGACATCATTAAACTATGGGTTCTTGGTCCCTGCTTTAGGTGGATTCACTTAAATTATCTACTTAAAACAAAGACAACCCGTGCTCCAGTTTTCGTTACACACTCCCAAAGATACAAGGTTAGCCGGAAACCATACGGACCCCTAAGTGAGTGTGGGTATGGGCATTATGTGTGAGGGGGCAATGTGAAGAACTGCCACGCTATCCAGGGATGTTTTCTGCTCTGTCAAGATGGGTTCAGCCTCCAGTAACCCAGAATTGGATCAAACACATCTGAGAAGGTTAACCTTAAGTGAACTCATTAAAGCAATTAGCCTCAATGGGGAAGCACCTGATGTCTGCTAAAGCAGCTGCAGTCTACAAGAAAGAATACAAAATAAAATCAAGATGGTGTGACAGATAGGGGGCGCTCTCGCTCCCTCACTCCCTTGAACAATACGCCAGACACCAGATAAAAGTCCAAATGAATTTATTATAATAATAAATGCGCACAAAGCACCCTCCACTCCACAATACTCAATTAAAGAATACACAATAAACAAACCTCCACTCCCAGACGCTTAGCCACACTGCCTCCCAACTCAACTCGCCCGTCTGGGATTTCCCAGAGTCCTTTATAGTCCATGACCCGGAAGTGCTTCTGAGCCCTCAGTCCAGGTGATTATCCAGCACTTCTGGGTCAGGTCAAAACTTTTCTTTTTTCATCCCAGAAGTACAGTGCATCCGGAAAGTATTCACAGCGCATCACTTTTTCCACATTTTGTTATGTTACAGCCTTATTCCAAAATGGATTAAATTCATTTTTTTCCTCAGAATTCTACACACAACACCCCATAATGACAATGTGAAAAGGTTTACTTGAGATTTTTGCAAATTTATTAAAAATAAAAAAATTGAGAAAGCACATGTCCATAAGTATTCACAGCCTTTGCCATGAAGCTTGAAACAGCTCAGGTGCATCCTGTTTCCCCTGATCATCCTTGAGATGTTTCTGCAGCTTCATTGGAGTCCACCTGTGGTAAATTCAGTTGACTGGACATGATTTGGAAAGGCACACACCTGTCTATAGAAGGTCCCACAGTTGACAGTTCATGTCAGAGCACAAACCAAGCATGAAGTCAAAGGAATTGTCTGTAGACCTCTGAGACAGGATTGTCTCGAGGCACAAATCTGGGGAAGGTTACAGAAAAATGTCTGCTGCTTTGAAGGTCCCAATGAGCACAGTGGCCTCCATCATCCATAAGTGGAAGAAGTTCAAAACCACCAGGACACTTCCTAGAGCTTGCCGGCCATGTAAACTGAGCGATCGGGGGAGAAGGGCCTTAGTCAGGGAGGTGACCAAGAACCCGATGGTCACTCTGTCAGAGCTCCAGAGGTCCTCTGTGGAGAGAGGAGAACCTTCCAGAAGGACAACCATCTCTGCAGCAATCCACCAATCAGGCCTGTATGGTAGAGTGGCCAGACGGAAGCCACTCCTTAGTAAAAGGCACATGGCAGCCTGCCTGGAGTTTGCCAAAAGGCACCTGAAGGACTCTCAGACCATGAGAACGAAAATTCTCTGGTCTGATGAGACAAAGATTGAACTCTTTGGTGTGAATGCCAGGCGTCATGTTTGGAGGAAACCAGGCACCACTCATCACCAGGCCAATACCATCCCTACAGTGAAGCATGGTGGTGGCAGCATCATGCTGTGGGGATGTTTTTCAGCGGCAGGGACTGGGAGACTAGTCAGGATAAAGGGAAAGATGACTGCAGCAATGTACAGAGACATCCTGGATGAAAACCTGCTCCAGAGCGCTCTTAACCTCAGACTGGGGCGACGGTTCATCTTTCAGCAGGACAACGACCCTAAGCACACAGCCAAGATATCAAAGGAGTAGCTTCAGGACAACTCTGTGAATGTCCTTGAGTGGCCCAGCCAGAGCCCAGACTTGAATCCGATTGAACATCTCTGGAGAGATCTTAAAATGGCTGTGCAGCGACGCTTCCCATCCAACCTGATGGAGCTTGAGAGGTGCTGCAAAGAGGAATGGGCCAAACTGGCCAAGGATAGGTGTGCCAAGCTTGTGGCATCATATTCAACAAGACTTGAGGCTGGAATTTCTGCCAAAGGTGCATCGACAAAGTATTGAGCAAAGGCTGTGAATACTTATGGACATGGGATTTCTCAGTTTTTTGATTTTTAATAAATTTGCAAAAACCTCAAGTAAACTTTTTTCACGTTGTCATTATGGGGTGTTGTGTGTAGAATTCTGAGGAAAAAAATGAATTGAATCCATTTTGGAATAAGGCTGTAACATAACAAAATGTGGAAAAAGTGATGAAGCACTGTGAATACTTTCCGGATGCACTGTACGTCATTCCCTCTGTCGCTGTGACTAAGACTCACTTCCGGGTTATAGGGCACATAAAATTCCCTGGGCCTCCTTGCAGTGACTCCTGACGGCCCCCATGGTATCCAGAAGGGCTGTGCATTAAAAGTCCACTGTCCATAATTCCCTGGTGGCATTCGGGGCATCTCCATGCTGCAAGGAGGGCTCCATCTGGCAGCCTGAGGGTGTTGGCCGGGATGAATGGCCAGCCATATCTCACAATGGTTAAACTCACACAGGATTTGAACCCAGGACCCTCTTACTCTCTCACAACTGGACCTGTAAGTCAATAGCATTGACACCTGCACCACCATGCTCCCCTTCCTCCTTCTCTGTTTCTGTGGCTTCAGAAGGGGCTCCGTGCTGTTTATAGCTGCCAAATGTGTAGGGTCAGTGAGGAATCTACCATTAAAGATCACAAACAATGGTCCAGGACCCAGCTGACCCAGATGATATCAATCAATCAATCAGTATTCTATATAGTGCCTTTCATTTGGCTTGTAACACAGCAGTTTCCACACAAAGGCATCTCTCTGTCTCACTGACAGCACACCCACTTTTGTTTTTCCAGAGTTTGAAAACAGGCCTTTGTGAAGGAAGAATAACAATAGAGTGGCACACACGGTCACATGTACTGCTCATCTCTCCATGTCTAAGGGAGAGAACAATACCTCGGTAAATGTCAGATGGAAGACTAAATGTCAGCTGTGACGACTCATGGACTGAAAAGTAATTTGATGCTGTTTATTGTCATTTGCCTCCTTGAGAACATCCTAAGAGAACTCGGAATGCTGGACATTTATCCTACATTTGGAAATAAGAGGGCAGGCTATGCTGTGGCTGCCAAGGAGGGCAGAACTTCCACTGGACTAGACAGGCTGCTAGTTGGCACTGTTCTCATATATTGGGATGGAGTCACCTAAGGGGGCTGTCAAAAGGTGGCATACCAGAACAGTCTGGGTGGAAACCTATGACATTCACCTGATTATCTTGCTCAATCAAGTCATGTACTGTATATACAGCAAGGCACGTGTGCCTATGGAGCGCATTGGGAGTCTGTAGCGGAGTGTGTATCTAACATTTAAGTTGATAAATATTTTGTATGTCTTTGTTTGTAAGCTAGACAAACCAAATGTAATATTATCAGTGTTTCAGGAAGCATATTTTGCTTTATCGATCATGTTTACCAACCCACAAGTCTTTAGGACTGTCTCCTTATGAGAAATTTGTGAAATTTATCTCAGGGGGAATGCAGTATGCATCAAACCAGTTTGGAAAGGGTGACTGTGTTTGGACTTACAGGAACTTACAAGCTGTCCCCCAAAGCAGCCGGGGGATGAGTTGTACCTGAGCGCTTCCATTGGTAAATGGCTCAGGTTGGACAGGTAAGCTAATTCTTTTGGTCTAGACCAGTGTTTCCCAAACCTCGGTCCTGTGGCCTCTCTGTGGCTGCAGGTTTTTGTTCCAAACCAGCTTCTGTTTTTAATTGAACTCCTGGGCTCATTAAGTGATGTGTTGTTTCCCAAGTTCTGTGTTTTGGGAACAATACAGGAATTAGAAAACTAAGTTTGGTAAAAAAAAAAAAAAATATATATATATATATAAAGCAGCCTCGGTTCACGAACGTCTCGGTACACGTACAACTCAGTTTATGACCAAAAAGTTTGCCAAACTTTTGCCTCGGTTCACGACCACACACTCGGTATATGAACAAGCTAGGTTCCCTTTCGGTTTGTACATGTTCAGTCTCTCCCTGTGCATTTCCTTTGCAGTGAGCAAGAGGGAGAGCGAGAGAGAGCGCGACACACACACACACACACACACACACAAACACACAGACAGCGCGAGACAGAGAGAGCCGTGCACGCACACAGGAGCGCTCCAGAGAGACACACACACACATAAACAGGCGCGAGAGAGCGAGCGAGGGACGCATAAGGTAGAGAAGGCTTGTTTTTGTTTTCAGTTCTATTTACAGTGATCAGTTCGTAGCCTGCATTGTTGCAATGTTACTTTTCTTGGTGGTTTATTAAATTACGGATTTTTCAAATGTTCATTTTTTCCCCTGTGCTTAAAACTCATTAAAAAAAGTGTTTTTAACGAGCGGTTCCTAGCACTATAGCGCGAACTATTGCAGTGTTAGTTTTCTCTGTTGTTCAAGGTTTTCTCAGTGTTATTCAATGTTTTTACATTTAGTTTACCATTACGCTGTGCATTCTATGGTTTAATTAACTATATTTGTGCTTAAAAACGAAAATATCTATATATATAAAATCCCTATGTGCGTCCAGGTGTCCGTGTGTGGGTGTCTTCTGGTGAAGTACGCATGCGCGGGGCACGGTGTGATGCGCGATATTACTGTCAGAGAAAGTTAGAGGCGTTTTACGGAAATACAAGCCAGTATTACTGTGAGAGGAAATTAAAGGTACACAATACAGTGACTCATATTACAGCCACATACAAGCCAGAATTACTGTCAGAGGAGATTAAAGGCATATTACCGACGCGCACGCCTGTATTACCGCCAGAGAAAATTAAAGGTATATTACGGACGTACAAGCCAGCGGACGTACAAGATGGTATCCTTCAATAAGGGCGCGCACAAAAAGGCGAGCCTCAAAATGGCGTCCTCAATTGGGCGCAGCAAATAAAGGCGCGCGTAAATAAAGATCTGCACCTTTGTTGCTCTTCACATATTCCAGAGCCATTTGAACTAAATTATCTACGAACGCCTTTATTCGCTGCGCTCAATTGAGGTCGCCCTTTTGAAGCTCGCCTTTTTGTGCGCGCCCTTATTGAATAGAGCCGTAAGACAGTATTACTGTCACAGAAAATTAAAGACACACAATACACGGCAGCAGCCCACGAAGAACGGTCAGCTCAGCAAGTAAACATCAACAAAAGAAAGGCTGAAAGAAAGAAAAATACGACCAAGAAAAAGAATGAGGTCAAAGTCCCTTGCCATTTAATATACTGTTCCTACTAATGTTTATGCACTACTGTTCTAGTGCCCGTTATTATAACGGGCTAAATGACTAGTATATATATATATACATACAGTTCATACGGTCTGGAATGGATTAATTGTATTTACATACAATTCTATGGGAGAAATTGCTTCGGTTCACGGCCAACTCGGTTTACGACCAGAGTTTTGGAACGAATTATGGTCGTGAACCGAGGTTCCACTGTATATTGTAATGGACAGCCGGATCCCATGCCCGGCAGGGACGCCCCTGCTGCATCTGTTCCTGGGGAGCAGCCATGGACAGTTCAATACCTCCCCCGGGACACTTGGTGGCAGCCTCCCTGGCATACGATGACTCCCCAACCTAGCGCAGCCTGGTTGGGGGCTCGGATGGCCGCTAGGGGGAGCTGCATGGAGTCTGCAGCCCGGCTGGTCGAATCTTCAGCCCCACCCGGAAGTGCAATTAGAACCAGGTGGTCAAGCACCTGGAATACTTCCGGGTGGGTTATAAAAAGGGCCAGCCACCACCACTCAGAGAGCCAGAGTTGGGAGGAAGGAGACGACGCTTGTGGAGGAGTGGTGGTGAAAAGGAAGGATTGTTGTGTGGTGTGGAAAAGAGTGTTTTGGGACTGTGTATTGCCTGTGGGTCACGGGGAAGACGTGCGCCCACGGGTGAAGAAAAATAAAAGTCCTTGCGCTTTATACGTGCCTCTGTGTCCTTCTGTGCCGGGTCGAGCGCCTATATAGATAGATAGATAGATACTTTATAGCGCCTTTTCTACAATATATATTAAAATGTACCAAGCAGTTATATGGGAATAATGTATTTTTTTGCTTTTTAACAGTATTTTCATCTTGATTTTCATTCTACTTTTCCAGGTGTTCTAATTGTTTAATTAATCCATTATTTACTAATTAGTGGGTCTGATGCTAAAGTACTTGCAGCCTTTGATTATTTTGTGTTGTTTGCCAGCGTGTCTGCTCTGCTCATTTTTAATTGTCATTAATAAGATACAACAAAGAGGGAAAACTGCACAGAGAAAGGGCAAAATAGAATGAAATCAACAAAAGAGAGTTAAGCATTTAAATCAACAGCAAAAGCAGAAATATTTCTAAATGTCTTATAAATGTAAAAATCATGCTGCTGTGCTTTTCTGAATGTAGGATACGAGAAAAAAAATACCAGCTAATTAAATGAGCTCAGTGTTATCAGGTGTTGTCACTGATTAGGAATCGGGTTGGAACAAAAACCTGCAGTCACAGGGGGCCACAGGACCGATGTTGGGAAACACTGGTTTAAAGTATGGCCGTTTATGATTGGTTTTGAATCGGAGGCCATTCTATATCACAAAGCAGTAAAGAATTGTATAAAGTTGGTCACCTTGCCTTTATCTGTCTCTCTCACCAGCTGGCCATGAAGAGACAATCATGATGAAGACAACTCCATCCCAGCAGCCATATTAAGACAAGGCATGTTGCCTGTTTCAATACTTCATTCAAAGGCTATGTGGTAGTAAAGCAAACGAGACTGAAAATAAGCCGAGAACTGCCTATGGAAGCAAGTTACACTGCTATTTACGCTGTAAGGGATGGTTTGAGAAAACTCTCACTGCAAGCTGCTTCCTTAATATTTTTGGGCATATTATCAATACTACATAATTAAATGTGCAACTTCACTCCAGCCTGCTGCTTTGCTCTGTCTAATTACCTGAGCTTACAGATGTAGAAGGGACAGGGAGAGGAAGTGCTGAAGGACCTGACCACACAATAAAGGTACTATGTAAAGGGGAAAACAGGGTCACCATAGGACCCTACAGGATATAACAGGGTCTCAATCATGTAAAAATAGCAGTTGTGGAGAGCGATGGAACTGCAGTGTTAACTGCCTTTCCATTTCCATCCTTTGAGCAAAAGGAAGAAATTCGTGAGGGACTGTGATGTCATTTGAGATGCAACACCAGAAGCCCCTAACCCTAACCCTTCTGCTTCCTCCACTATTTAAAAACGATGCAGGCCCGAAGTTGGGGTTCAGTCTCGATCCGGCATCCAAGTCAGACACAGCTGCATCCTTGGAAGCTGAAACCCCAGTTGGTCCTGGTGGTCGATTTTATGACAGCCAAGGTCAACTTGTGGCATTTCTGGATGAGTAGCCAAACTTTACATGTCCAGACGGGGACAATTTAGTGTCACCAAATAAACCTAAGGTAAGATGTGTCTTTAGGGATGTGGTAGTAAAACTGAAGTAGCTTGGAGAAAATTCACACAAACATTGTGAGAACTTGCAATCTCCATACAAACGATAGACAGGTGTGGGATTTAAATCCCAGATCCTTAACTACTGTGAAGCCCCGTCAGATACAGTCATGAATCATTATTTATAACGTGTATGCAGCAGGTGCGATGGCATGAATGTAAAGTTGGTTTTGACACTGTTTGCGACATGAGTGAATAATATGACAAGTACAGGTGCAGCATTAAAGGCAGGCTGCTTCACCGGCGCACACTCCGACAGCTACACTTTATCAGGAGATCTTCAGTTCTCTGTGTCCCCCGCACGGTGGGGTAGCCCTTCATTGTGGAAGGGACAGAAGACAATGGTGTCTGCTAACAGCTCAGTCATTGCACATAAATCCTTTTTACATACGTACTTAGCCCAATTTCGGGATGGGAGCCTCTCCAAATTACTGATAAGGAAAAGAGAATCATGTTTTGAATAATTACACTATGGATAATAGAAAATGGTTGAAATCAAACTCCACTACGCATATTACAGACGAGATGGGTCTCTGCTTCTTAACCTGATACTGCAGCAGAAAATGCCACATTGAAGGTCTGGCAGGAAGTTATGGAAGGCTGCTGTAATAAGGAGGTTCAATCCCACTGTGTCAGGATGTAGACAACTTGAAAAATCTGTTTTTTGTCCAATACATTTTTTTCAGAGAATGTTGTTTGCTCTTCTGGGAGGTCTCCATTCAAGACTTCTGAAATAAAATATATATTGTTGTTATTAAATTTAGCATCACTGTGATGCCATTTTATTTTTGGCCTTTAATAGTTCCATTGTCAGGATGGGTCTTCTGGTCACTTGGTCCCAATGCCTAGTAAACCTTCATGATGTTTGAGAGGAGGATTGAGTTTAGTGGTGTTTCTGATCGAGTTATGGCTTTTGGCTTTCTTGCACGAGCTTACTGCTTTCATTTTCGCCTAGCTTTCTGGGGTTTTGGTGTCTAATTTTTGACCTTTTATTTTGTTTCATTTCTGTTGTTTCATCTCCTGATCTTTTCACTGAGTTTTTGTAGTGGGGAAGCCTGGGTGTAGCCTGCTTTAAGTTACGTTTACCTCCAGAAAAACAAGGCAAAAACATTGAATTGTTTTCAACAAGACAAAACGTAATTATGTTAGTAGAAACATATAAATACCAAAATGTCAACTTAAATACAGTCGGAAAGAAAGGTATGCCGAGGGTCCACTGGTAGACTGATGCAGATTTAGTGCTTGTCCTTTGTGACATCAATGCACAGCCTGACGCCACAATGGGGACAGTAGAAGTGTGTCTTGTCATATTTATTCTCTTGCTTGCTCAAGAGACAGTAGAACGTCAGTTCCTGATCAGCATAGTCGACACACCCCTTCTGCTACTGTAGACTACCGCAGTGCAAGGCTTAGTGACTTCCACGTTTCACTTTACACGAACGACATTTGCAACATTGTGAATGGTACTTAGGGGTCTATCATCCTTCATATCCTTCTACTTGACTGCAGCCATTTTGCAGCTACATGCACCACAGTGAACCTTCAGGCAACTGAATTCACCAGATGTATCAGAGTGGTTTGGTTACACAGTGCCGTATGCATCAGTTTCACTATCCGTGTCAACGTCTGATGATCCATTCACACAGTCATCACTATCGCTCGACTCAACTAATGGTTCAGTTTGTTCTAAAACTGGCTTTACAGCTTCTCCTTTACATGCCATTGGGTGTTTTAGTTGAAGGCTCCACCCCACTAATAAATATTAATAAGCTATCCTAGAGTGGCAAAATGCATACAAATATTCTTGATTTTTTTGCGGCATGATGTTATTTCATCCAATAGATGGCAGCAGAATTCTGTCCCAAATGTTATTCTGGCTTAACATGGTAAAGCAGATCATTAAATGTCACCCCAAGACTAACTGTAACTGCACAGAATTCCAAACTTGAGTCAAGCTCGGGGTAAAGTCAAGGCGGTTAAAAAAGCAGGTGGGCTTGCACAGGATGAAACTCAGCTGAACCGCTAGCTCCATTCGTTTTCCTCGGTCTGTGTGCCACTTTATTCAGTTTAGTGCCCGACAGGGTGAATTACCATTTCCGGTCTCTGCCGCTCATACTATACTTATTGTACGTGTGCTGTCTGCCTTAATGATGCTCTGTTCTGATGCTGAGTGTTGAAAAAGGTGACAAACCATCTGTCTGAGTCTCAACCCCACTGAAAACAATTATAGGTAGGAAGAGACACTCAAAGTTTAAAGAAAGTTTGATTAAATAAGGCAGTCAGACCAGAAGAACAGGTGAGTGAGGATCAGGAGAAAGAACGGAGTCAAAAGCAAATAAACCAGGAGTCAAAAAGAGCGCTGCCAAAATCAAACCAAAAATCAACATTAGGGGATAGAGCTAAATTCAAGAACCACTAATCTAAAATAGTAAGAGCAGAAAAGCAGGTACGCTTGTCTAATCTCGGCTACACTAGGGCTGCTCGTGTGCCCTCTAAACAGTCGCCCAGTCCTGGTGCATCTAGGGATACATCGTCATGGCCAAAACAAAAATGGAGTAATTTCCACTTTTGAACTGAAGCTCACAAAAACTAATGACAGGAATCAACACAAAGGTCATTTTTTAAGATCACAAGAAACTGAAAAAAAAAATGAACAAAAAACGCCAGTCATAACACAGACTGGAGATAAGCACTCATGTGCATAAACAAGTGTGGTATTTATTACACACAGCGCCATGCCGTTCCTGTTCTCAAGTAAAGTAGACAAGAAGGCAAAGAAACACCATCATTACAGCAGTTTATATATACAGCAAACAACATTACTTTGCATCTCATTGATGTAAAATTGATTGTTCAAGAGGAAATGCAATTTATACGTATTATGAACAGTAAAGAAGGCCTGTATCATGTGACGCTTGTCCCCAAAAACATCTAGTGCTCATGTCATAAAAATGTGACTCCTATGTTCTAGTTGTGTGACTATGGAAGCTGGATTAAACAAAAGGGTACGGAACAAAGAAATACTGCGAGAATATTCGTATTGTCTAAAAATAAAACGGACGCTCCTACCTGTTCATGGTACTCGATCCCCATGCTGAGTGTGTTGATCAGGATTGCAATCATGATCCCTCGCCCGAAGTACTTGCTGTCCACAATTTTACGGAAGGTTTCGCACACAAGCTTCAGAAACTGAATGATTTTGTTAGCACGAGGACCCATCGCAGCTCCACCTTTCTGTGAATCACGACTGTCGCTGTAGTGGGCATCTCGGGTGAACTCGTAGATGCCCTCGCTGTCCGAGTCCGCGGTTTCGTTGTCGGTTCCCTCTGAGTCGTTGTTCAGAGACTTAATACAGTGTGGGCAGCTCTCAGGGTCACAGGTCAGGTTGTCCACATTGGTCAGGTTGCTGGTTAGTTTACAAGTGCCTTTGCAGGGACCTGAGGAAGAAGAAGAAGATTTGGTGAGCTGAGGTCATATAGGAAACAGGGCAACCTTTCAAGGTGTGTACCATCCCATAGTATCTTGCAGTTTACGTAAAGAAATGTAGGCTGGCAAACTGAGTCCCTCAAAATGATACCGTTAGCTGAGGCATACAGTGGATTGAGGGAATCATCAGACCCCTTTACTTTCTGCACTTTATTGTATTGTACATTTAAATTTGTAGATGTTGCCCACCAACTTACATTCGATAACCCATTATGGTAAAGTGAGAACATGGGTTCAGAAAGGTTTGCAAATTTAATAAAAATCAAAAGCTAAAGTCGCTTATTTTCTGTATATCGGTATGCCGACCCTTTACTGTGGTACTCCAAACTGTGCTCAGGTGCCTTCTTGTTTGATTTCATTCTCCTTGAGATGTTTCTAAAACTTGATTGAAGCCTACCTGTGGCAAACTGACTTGACCGGACATCATTCAGAAAGGCACACGTGTACCTGTGTGTGGGAGGTCCACAATTTATATCGCATGTTGGCGCCAAAAAATCAAGCCATGAAGTCCAAAGAACTCTCTGTAGACCTCCACCATCAAATCGTGGTGAGACACAGAGCACTGCAAGGGATCAAACCATTTCTAAAGCTTTGAGTGTTCTTTGGGGGCACAGTTACCTTATTAATTCCATCCATCCATACATTATCCAACCCGCTATATCCTAACTACAGGGTCATGGGACCTTATTAATTATGAAATAGAAAAAGTTTAAAACCACTAGGATTCTTCCCAGAGTTGGTCATCCAGCCAAACTGTGTAACCAGTCAAGAAGGGCCTTGGTCATGGAGGTGACCCAGGAAACAATACCTACACTAACAGAACTTCAGAACTCCTTTGCTAAGAGGTGAGAACCTGTTGAAAGGACAACCATCTCTGCAGCACTCCATCTATCAGGCGTTTATAGTAGAGAGGCTAGATGGAAGCCACTCCAATTAAAAGAATGTTGCAGACTACTTGGACTCTGAGAATATGAGGAAAAAGATTAACTGGTCTTATGAGATAAAAATTGAACTCTTTGGTCAGAACTACGTCTGGGGAAGACCAGGCACTGCTCATCACCAACCCTACGGTGCAGTATGGTGGTGGCAGCATCACGCTATGGGTGTGCAGTGATAATGTGAAAGGTCAGTACTGAGGGAAGGATGACTGCAGCCAAATACAGAGAGGTCCTTAAAGAAGACCTGCTCCAGAGTGAGGCAATGGTTAACCTTTCAGCATGACAATGACCTTAAGCACAAAGCCAAGACAATGCTAGTGTGGCTTCAGGACACGTCTTCTTGATTAGGCCCAGCCAATGCCCAGACTTAAACCTCAGAGAACATGTGTGGAGAGACCTGAAGATGGCAGTTCACAGACACTTCCCATCCAGTCTAATGGAGCTGGAGAGGATCTGCCAGGAAGAATGGGCTAAACTGCCCAAATCCAGGTGTGGAAGAGACTTTCCAAGAAGACCTGAAGCTGGAATTGCTGCCAAAGGGGCTTCTACAAAGTACATGAATTAAGGGTCTGAATTCTTCTACAACAAAGTGAAAACATGTTTTCAAAAAGATTTTCAAATCTCTCCTTCATAGAAGAAGAATACATCTACGAAGGAGAACTTTCAGTTCTTGATGTTTGATACATTTAATAACCTTTCTGCAAACATGTCTTCAGTGTATCATTATGGGTTATTGAGGGTAGGCTGGCAGGAAAAAATGGCAAATGTTTCTATTTAAAATGAATTCTATACAACACAATAAAGTGTGCAGACAGTGAAGGGGTCTGAATTCTGTCTAAACCCGTTGCACACGTGTATGCTGGTCATTAATGCGGACTTATCATTCTGTTAGCTTCTCTGTGTGGCCCAGTGACTATAAGCCCCATGGCTGCAGTTCAATCTTCCCCGCTTCACTCATTTTGTAACCCTGAGCCAATCATATAATCTGCCTTTGCTGCACTTGTAAGGAACAATCCAAATGTACCGCCACTCGGCACTTGGCTTGTGGTGGTGTTCAACACTGAAAGGCGCTATATGACTCAAAGGCTATCTGTGTCTGCAGAGGGCCATGAGAGGTTCGACTGCTTGGTGAGATGTTTATCTTGTTTTCAGACGCATTGGCATTTCATGCAGTAAACAAGCCTCAAACGGTGGGTTGCTATGGAAACTGACCTGCGCTCTGTGTTTCCAGAAGCCTGTGCATGGTGCTGAAGGGTCTGGGTGGGATGTTCAGGTTGGTTAAAGTGCCACCGCAGCCACTGTTGCCAGGATCCACTGGCATTTTCTCCTTCTGGCTTTCCTGGACACAGGTTGGGTGCACAGTAGGGTAATTTTTGCCCCCCAGGCTGCTCAGTGGTGGTGCAGTGCTTTTCTTCTTGCTCTCAGGTGAAGGGGCACAGTGGATTGGCTCAAAGTGGCAGTCGGCATGATAGACACTGTGCACCGATTCTGTGTTGCCCAGGGGAGGTGGCAGGAGGTTGATATTGGAGCCAGATGAAGGTGGCAGCATGAGACGACCAGAGGTATTGTGGACCGAGCCTGTCTCCGGGTCACCAAGCTCTGGGCTGGAGCGTGGCGCCCGCAGGCTGCCATTTCCCATGTGGTAGTGGTGGTGATGGTGGTGATGGTGATGGATGAGGTGGTGAACAGAGGCCCTCTGATGTTTCTTCCTTCTTCTCTTGTGAGCTGGCCGCTCAGCAGCTGAGCCTAGCCCCACCTGGATGCCCGCTTTGGTGGCCGCCATCCTGTACACCTGGGCCAGCTGTCTTTTCGCTTTGCGCACCACGTGCACCAGGTACTTGAGCAGCTCATCATAGCAGCTTCCGGGCTCAGAAAAGCTGGCCAGTGTGCTGGCGTTCGACATGAAGCGCACACGCTGCTCCTTCATCAGCTGGCTCTCTCGCTGCTTGGTCTCCGAAAACTGGGTTGCTATGACAACTAGGCAGAGGTTGATCATGAAGAAGGAGCCCACCTAGACGAGGAGACAAGGAAGATAAGCCATTGTCAACACTGGAAACACGGCTTCACCACCAAACTTGCTGTACATCTAACACAGGAATAAATCAAGAAGCTGCCTTGAATGCTGTGCCACACACTCCCATTGTCACTGCCACCATTTACACAATATGCAGCTTATATTAGATGACGGGCATTCTATGGACCACCAACAAAAAGCAAAAAACAGCCAAGGTTCCAGTGGGGAGTGACACAAGGCAGCACCCATCTGTCCTTTTAATCTTTGAACCCAGGATTTTCAATCTAGGGTGACAGAGCCAAAGTCTGTCCCTGTTATTGAAGGGTGGGAGCGTCATCAGGACTTAGGGTGCAGTCAAGCACACACACACACACATACGTACACACGTACACACTCACACTCTGAGACTCATACAAGGTCAAACTAGAAACACCAAACTCCTGTTTTAGGAAGCAGAGGCCCAGCAGAAATTCACATTAACACAGAGAGAACAAGCAAACTGCACACTGAAGACACCTCTGTGGGGAACTGAACAAGACCACTATGGTGTAATATCCATCCATCCATCCATTTTCCAACCCGCTGAATCCAAACACAGGGTCACGGGGGTCTGCTGGAGCCAATCCCAGCCAACACAGGGCACAAGGCAGGAACTAATCCCGGGCAGGGTGCCAACCCACCGCAGATGGTGTAATATATTCTATCATATTATTCTTGAATCTGTTTAATGTATATCAGGATTGTAGGGGCTAAAGCCTGTCCTGGAAGCAGCCCTGGATGACTGCCGCTTCACTATGCAGGCCTTTCTCACACAAACAGACACCCAGTTCACCGGAGCACCCAGAAGAAAACCCCAATATGGGACCCAGGTCCAGTACACTGGTTATGTGATGCAGCAACAGCACTGATGGCTGAGGCAGTAAGACCATCTTACTGTATATAATATTAAGCTAAACAAAACACTTTTTCAAACCTGCTTAGAACATTAGCAAGATTTAGATGACAATAGGCCATTCAAGCCACTGCATGGTATCCAGAATATCACAAAATACTTCAAATGTGGCCTCATTAAGGCATTATAGAGTTTGAGCTCATTGTCCTTTGACTTATACTCTTGGTCATTTTTTTCTGTGCATTCACTGGAGGGCGTCTGTCACGATATGAGGATCACCATCCAGACTCTGTTAAAGCGCATGACATCCCATTTGAACTGTGACAGTATAAAACTGAGACTTTCCCAGGAAAGAGCATCTCGTTTCAGGGCATGACACAACTCCCTGTGACTGACCTGCTCAGACGAGCCCCTTCAGCTACCGAACCTAGTTGGCAAACATGGCACTTACGAAGCCTGATTTCTGGCCCAGACGGCACCCCAGCTTTTCTTGGGGACTCCAGTTGTTGTCCGTTTATCACAAGGGTTAGAATGTGGAATCAACATAAAGCCCTAAATCCTGTTCACAGAGTCCATACCGCATATGTTCGTACAGCTTGTATGTTTTGTACAATTGATGTTCCGTTGACCTGCACATAATCCTTTATGTTCACCTCTGGTGACTTGCACTAAACTATTCAGTGCTTTCACTGAGGGTGCAGGATGACCAAAGTAACTAGGCAGCAGCATGCAGCTGACAGCAGTTCATCAAGCACTTCTTCTGGGTCTTTAAACAGCAGAACATTAGAAAAATGTTGATGTCACCTGGCCATTCAGCTCAACAATCCTAGCCACCTAATATTGCCAAAATAACAATTGCATTTTGAAGGTCTCTAAAGCCCTACTGTCTACCACACTCCTTGGTCACTTATTCCATGTGTCTGTGGTTCTCTTTGTAAAGAAAAACATACCAGTGTTTGTGTGAAATTTACCCATAAGAAGTTTCCAACTGTGCCCCCATGTTCTTGTTGAACTGATTTTAAAGTCATCTTCTCGATCCGCTGGACTAATTCCTGTCATAAACACTTCAATCAGGTCTCCTCTTAATGCCCTTTGCTTAAACTGTAAAGGCTCAGCTCTTTTAATCTTCCCTCATAACTCAACCCCTGTAGCCCCTGAATCAGCCTAGTTGCTCTTTTCCAGACCTTCTCTTGTGCTGTTATGTCCTTTTTGTAGCCTGGAGACCAAAACTGCACCCAGTACTCCAGATGAGGCCTCACCAGTGTGTTATAAAGCTTGAGTGTAACCTCCTTGGACTTGTACTGAGCACGTCAAGGCGCTATATAACCTGACATTCTGTTAAGTCTTCTTAACATTTTCTGAACGCTGTCTGGAAGTTGATAGCTTAGAGTCCACTACAACTCCTAAGTCCTTTTCATGAGGTGTACTTTTGATTTTCAGAGCTCCCATTGTGTTTTTAAACCTCACAGTTTTACTTCTTATGTGTAATGTGACTCTGTGGCTAAGGGTGTGCTCCAGTTTCTGGTTCAAATCCCATTACTGCCAGAAGAGATGCCTTCAGAAAGGCCCCTAACCTGAAAATTGTTCCAGGGGTGCTCTGCAATGTCTGACCCTGTGCATACAAAAAGACAACTTCCTCTCAGGGATTTAAAAAGTATATCAAATCAAATAAAAAAATAAACTTTACATTTACTTAGTAAATCCAATTCAGGATTGTGGGGTAGACTAAATGATATCTTATTAACATATCATAACCTAAAATAACATTCTCAGACAGGCTCAATTGTATTCAAAGAATTTTCTCCGAAAAATGATACTTTTTTAATAAAGTTACTTACACCATTAAGTTTTTAGTGATTGGTAATAAAAATCAAATCTCATTTTGTCATGAAGACAGAAGATAAAGAAAATTTATGATATATTACGAGCCAATGGAGACCAATGAGGAAAATGTCAATGAGGTAAAAAAAAAAAAAAAGACATGATAAAGCCATGTCACGTTACACGACTTTTCCAGGGATTTTCAGCCATAGCTTTCATTTGCATAATTTTAGCGAGTCGGTGGCCATTGGTGGTGACTCATTCCAACCAGTCCACGACTTGCCCCTCAAACAGGTTTGATTTTGTCTTTAGTTATTGGGGTGCGCTCTGTGTGTGTGAGAGCTGACAACCAATGAGCGCTTACTGAGCTGCACAAGCCAACATCCTTTGGTGAATTTTCCGCAGGTTTCACTCCTTCTGCCCAAAGAAATCTCACTATGGTGTGCTGCACAAAAGTGGTACAATCCCACAGCGGAGCATCCATGTTCACTGGACCTTGGCTTCAACTAGACTAACGGCAGAGTGCTATGTGTTCAAATTACCCATGAGCCATCGGGAATGTGTTGTATTGCGTCAGCTTATATCTATTGTGGTTACCGTGTAATTTTTAATTTACTTTTTAAATTACCCTCATATTATATTATATCCTCTTTAATAAAATCCCTGTGTGCGTCCAGGTGTCCGTGTGTGTGAAGTGCGCATGCGCGGGGCACGGTGAGATGCGCGATATTACTGTCAGAGAAAGTTACAGGCGTTTTACGGAAATACAAACCAGTATTACTGCGAGAGGAAATTAAAGGTACACAATACAGTGACGCATATTACAGCCACATACAAGCCAGTATTACTGTCAGAGGAGATTAAAGGCATATTACCGATGCGCACGCCTGTATTACCACCAGAGAAAATTAAAGGTATATTACGGACGTACAAGCCAGCGGACGTACAAGACGGTATTACTGTCACAGAAAATTAAAGACACACAATACACGATGGCAGCCCACGAAGAATGGTCAGCTCAGCAAGTAAACATCAACAAAAGAAAGGCTGAAAGAAAGAAAAATACGACCAACAAAAAGAATGAGGTCATAGTCCCTTGCCATTTAATATAGACTGTTCCTACTAATGTTTATGCACTACTGTTCTAGCGCCTGTTATTGTAACGGGCTAAATGACTAGTTATATTATATTATCTTTTTTAATCCAAACTTTGCCCCCTGCTCGCTTTGCTCGCCCAAAATCACTAAGGAGATGCAGACGAATCAGCTGCTGGCTTGCTGCTCCTGCTGCCGAGCTGCGTGTTCATTTAAAAGCCTGTACAGCAGCTGTGCTTTTGCCTCACTGCCTTATCTTACGGGACGTCAAAGTGTCTTCTGAGAAGTTCACGTCTCGACCCAAGATTTCTTTATTATAATAGAGAGATGTGATCTGCTAGGAGTGGTGATAGCCACAGTCTACCTCAGAGCACTGGATGCAATGCAAGAAATGACTGTTTTGCAGGGTGTTAGATCACTGAAGAGCCCACCCATTCACGCACACACCTAACTAACGCAATACACACAAATCTTTGCTGCGATGGACTGGCCACCCTATCCATGGTTTGCTCCTGCCTTGCACCCTAAGCTGGCTGGGTTAAGGTTCCAGCACCCCACTGTGACCTTATTTAGGACTAAGCAGGTTAGAAAATGACTGAAAATCTTCAGGATGCAGAAAGAAAACACACGCAGGGAGCCGTGCACACCGTGTGGCCAGGCCCAGGATTAATCACAGGCACCTGAAACAGCGCGGCAGCGGCATCATTAAACACTGCACCGTCAGGCGGCCTGCATTCGATTTAATTTGATTCTAATGGTGTCAAGAAATGCATGCATGGAAGAGTACACATGAAATAATTCTTCTTCACTCAGCAGCTTAAAGGCCTCAGGTAGGAGATGGGTCAGCCAAATGATGGTACACTAACAAAAGTGACTTACACCAGGATGGCTTTTGCAGGTCCATCTAGAAAGGTGTTTCCACATGAGTGAGAAAAGCGTTGGGGCGTAGCTTCAAGAGAGGAGTCTCAGGCAGGCTTGATTTGGAAGTCTCTTTCAAAGTTCATCCTAACAACAGGCGCACACTGCAGGAGTTCAATGCTATGCAGTAAGCAGCCACCCCACCCATCCGGCTTGTTTCAAAAGTATGAACAACTTTGGGTTAGCTGGCGTGGACTTCCATGGTGCTTGCCAACCAGTCAGCCTCGGCTCCAGACCAAAATGGTAAGGGGGGGGTGTGTGTGTGAAATATTGGGGGGACATGATGTAATAAATTTCCAAAAATCCAACATGTAACAGGATACCCGATAGATTGGAGGCAGCTTGACATGATATTTGGGGGGGGGAGCGCTTTGCCTGTCTAAATCACTGCCTGCTGCCGGGCCTGAGTGCAGTGGCTTTGCCAGGCCTTTTTGCCCTCATTCTGGTGGTCCTGCTAATAGCTGCAGCTTTTCCATTGTAGGCTTTATGGCAAATGTGGATGCCTAGCAAGAACACATGCTTGAAAACAAGAGACCACAAAAGATGGCTCTAGTTGAGACCCTGGGGACAGCCTCCAGCCTGCTTACTGGCAGACTGAAAATGTTTGGAAAATTGCTGAAGGGCATTTCACAGTGGATAGCAATAATAAAGTAGCTGAAAAAAAAAATAATGTGGAAAATAACATGGCACTCCCCACTGCTTATTCTCCCTAAGTGCCATCTGGGTAAGAAAATGCAATGTACTTAGGTGGGGCTGTCAAGAGACTTCCTTTGGTGTGAAGAAGAAGTCCAAACTGGGCACAGTGGGCACTTCTGTCATGTCTTCATGCCAATAAAAATTCACATTGCACATGACTTCATGTACAGCAGGAGACGGACCTTCAAGAACATCTTAACGGACTTTAGCCTCATACTCACCTCCCTAACCTAACATGGCAACAACGACTTCACGCCTCAGATTACACAAGTGCCACTTATAGCTTCAATGCAGAGAAAAAGAAATGTCTTCCTGTAGTGATTTGCACAATTTAGTGATATTAAAATATAATCAGGCGTTATGTTATTAAGTGCCTTTTACATTGACCACCAAAAGAAGCCATTCAGCAAAAAAACACAGCTTTAGTTTGAGAGATTATTGGATGTGCCGACTCCCGAGAGGTTCTGCGCCATTCATTAAGGCTTCATTTTCCTTTCCCTGTGTGATAATGGATGACAGCCCTGAATTGGACTAAGAAGGTTTGATAATGTCATATTACAGTGCATTCAGCACATCTTCGGACCCTTCACTCGTATTACATGTTATGGTGTCGCATCCTTGTGCTAAAATCCTTTTATTTCTAATCAAGCAACACTCAAGGGTCCACAATGACAAAATGAAAGCAGTACCTTAGAGATCTGGGCTAATGTATTCAGGCGCATCCCATTCTATTGATCATCACCGAGATGTTTCTACACCTTGTTTGGAGTCCACCTGTGGTCAATTAAATTGACTGGACCTGATTAGGAAAGGCACACTGCTGTCTATAGAAAGTCTCACAGTTGACAAGAACCAAGCCATCTGGTCAAAGGAATTGCCTACAGAACTTAGAGACAGGATTGTGTTGAGGTACAAAAAAAAAAATGCCAAAGAGCACAGTGGCCTCCATAATTCTTACATGGAAGATGTCTGGAACAGCCAAGGTTCTTCCTAGAGCTGGACACATAGCCAAACTAAGCAATCACGGAAAAAGGGCCATATTAAGAGAGGTGACCAAGAACCCGATGGTCACTCTGGGGTTGAGCTCCAGAAAACCTCGGCGGAGATGAGAAAAACTTCCAGAAGGACAACCATCACTGCACCAAATGTGTGCCTGGTTAACTGAGGGAACTGTACTCATTTTCTTGTATTTGTGCAATTATTCTACTCTACTATGAGGTAGATTTATTTTTAATACTTTCATAATTGTTTGTAAATTGTCATGTAAGAATGAATTAATGAGTTAAAGAGAGAAAGAGAAAGCCATTGTGAACTCACCAAAGTTTTAGAAATGTTGCTTTGGTTGAGCATAATTTGTGGTAGGAGCATTCATCAATCTACTTGCAGTCAGTTTTATAAGAACATTCTATGAGCCATTGCCCTGGGAAAGGACAAGTTAACCCCTGAAACTGACCAGCTAGCCTGAGATGACATGGCAACAAGGTTAGCCTAGAGATGGAATGGGGTCATCCCGAAACAAGAACTGGCATGAAGTAGGGAGTCGGCATGTCCTATTGGACCTTGGGCAACTGGGTTGTGGCTGATTAGGATAGGAGAGTCGTTCTGCACCACGACGCCCCATATGGTCCATGATGTGTGGCAGCAAAATAAAGGACTGGCGCAACTGTGGTCTCTGTGCCTCTCTATCTATCTCTTCATCTGCCATTTTCCCATCCATGGAGGAAAAAGACCAAGTCTCTCCCTCGGTGGCCATATGTCTGCCTGACCTTATGCAGATGATGAACTGGCAAAAAAGAGAAATGAGTAAAAGTACAAGTTTATGTGCTGCTTGAAATTACACATCTAGGACTATCAGGCTGCATGGTGTGCATTGGCACATCCTTATGTTTATGGGACTAGTTTTTAATATTAACAAGGAAAAATCTCAGGCATGAATAAATGTGTAAGTTTTTCTCCTTTCTGTTCTGGTACTTTGTCTTGTTGCCTGAGGTCATCGATATAAAAGGTAGCGTAACATTTGAGGGTTACAGCATTTATTTGCGGTCATTTTGATGGGGTCTGCATAATAAAAAGAGTATAAAGTTGAGAACAGGGTCACCCTAGGATTGTACCACGAGAAAACATCTACTCGGCTCCGCACCGCTGCACTCTGCACCAAGAAAGACCTCGTCTCAGATGTTAGGCCTGGGGCACATGCAGAATTACAAATAAAGGTAGGCACAGTAATCACAATACACACCTGCTGCATGAACATTGTTACAGATAATGAATGTGAAGTCTCCTACAGCTGATGAGCGCAGGAATGGAAAGCCAGTTAAGAGGACTGCCAGAACCGGTCTGTTTCTTCTTTATGTTTGCCTCTGCTCTGAATGTGCTCAAGCAGCCTCGGCCATTCATGGTGAGATTTTATGAGGGCTTTACATAATCCAGCTGTGAACGCATGAGGCAGCATCGGGCTCAATTTGTCTTTGTTGAAAGACAACTTCTGGGTTGCTCTTTAATCAGCGACAATTTAGAACATTGAAGAAGGCAGCGCCAAAACAGAGACATCACTGACAGTCTCCCAAAGAGGGGAGGCTTTCTACCCCAACAGTAGCCACAGAGTGGGCCCGCATGATATTCTCAATGTAAGGCTGTTACTTAATGGTTTATATAACCTTTCATTAAAAATAAATCAGAAGATCTGAAGGGCCAGTATTGTGCTGTTAATTGCATTTCTAGCACTTGCAGAGGGTGCAGTGAAACCGCAGTGAGAAAAGCGCAGCGGGGCGGCAAATTTTGTTCACGTTATACTGATGCATTGTGCATTTTGTGAGTTCCCCTTTCATTAATATTGATGTATGAGACATCCGTACCCTGCTGTAACCTGAAAATGTCGCCCAGAATTCTACCAAAACTGTAAGATGCTTGGTGGGGGAGGTTAGAGTCGCCTCTGTACTTTTGAACTACACTGAAAAAAATTTGTGCAGTTCTGGCTGCAATAGAAGAAAAAAAAAACTTCATATGGAAAATGTTAATAGCTTTACTTTGCTATACTGTAATATTTCATTAGTGCTCACTAGATATGTCAGTGCGGTGTGGTGGTTACGGTTTTGGATTTCAAACCCTGAGGCTGTGGGTTCAAATCCCACTCCTGACACTGTGTGACCCTGAGCGAGTCACGTCACCTGCCTGTGCTTCAACTGGAAAAACAAAAGAAATGGAAACAATTGCATCTTAAATGTTGTAAACCTTAGGTAAAGACATCACTCAAATAATAACTAATAATAAAAGGTCTCTAAGAGAAAAAATTGTCAATGAGGATTTATTACAGAGAACTGGAGGAAATGATACATTAGAGATGGTCTTAAGAAAAAGAAGACTTGGCCGATCTGGTGAGCGAGAGTTACGCTATGTGTATCAGTCTGTCTGATGTCAGACATGTGAGCCTTGGGAGTGTCTGATGGCTTCTCACAAGGGGAAATAAAGGGGCACAGGAGGTAACTACTCTCCCGTTTCTGGCTTTAGAATGGTGGAACACCCACCGGAAGACATTGGATAACACCTCTGGGAGAACAGCCATGCTTCTCACTATTAACACTCAACAGATTAAACAGGCGAGAATCCCATAAACCTCTGTGCAATTTGGTACAGAGAGAACATGAATCTCCAGTAGTCATTCATTCTGATTGTAGTGGATAAAGCCAACTGAGTTATAGTCTGCAGTGTACAATGCACTGCCCATGGCATGTAGCTACGCCTCTCAAATTGTAATGGTGTTACATGATTTGGATTCTGGTGTCAGCCCATGTGGGTACCATAAGTGCTGGACAGAAGCCATTGGATGGAGTTACAGGTGGCCTTTCCTAAAATGCACTTTCCTTCATCTTAACCAATTCTTGATCAAGTCTACATAATGTTATATGGCACAAAGTGTCTCCTCTTCCGATTTTAACTTTATCTTTACTGCCATTTGAATATCTGTGAATTTAAATGGTCAGTAACCTGGTACCTCAATTGTGAATTTGGGGCACTGCCGGAAGCCACAAATCTCTTGATGTGATGACTTTACAGTAGATAACATTTTATGTGTCTCACAAGCTTAAACTTCAACCAACCGGCATGACAACTTTGAATTCAAGGGCAATCAGTTAAAAATGAGGGAACAAAAATGAGTGCACCTAGTCCTCCTTCGCCAGATAAGCCACAATGACAATTCATCAAATCGTACTTCCATCTTTTCATTGAAGTTTATGAATCCTTAGCCAGCTGGAATAAAGGAGCTGTCCAAGGTGCCAACAAACCTGTGCATGCGGGTAGTAGTTTCCCTATTTTTAGTTGACTGCTCATGATCTACGCCCCGTTCTCCATAATTTGAACTGTTGATTGATATTTTAAAAATCAACTCCCCAATCCTGAAAACAATAAAACAATAAATGACTTTACACATGACACCGTACCCAAACATACAAACCAAAAATAACACCTACATAAATCCTGAACGTGGATCATATTCTCAGTCTCACTTAATCCACATCACGGTCATGAGGAGCTGAAGCCAATCCATCAGCACTTCTCACGAAGCCAGAACAAGCCCTGGATGGGCCACCAGACCTTTGCAGGGCACATGTATTCTCTCACATTAGAGCAAAACATATTTTATAATTACGCCAATCAAAGCCCATTTGGTTAGATAACAGCTCACTTACTGTAAAAATCTCATGCAGGTTTAACAGCAGAGCTCTTAAGGTCTCAGTCTAGCACTTGGCGTCACTAATTACTCCCAAATACCCTCATTCTTTTGTGGGAAGAAGTTCATTTCTGCTTTCAGCTTTGAATGCACTTCCCCTCAGAATCCCAAAGCAGTAGAAGAATTCACATGTATTCTGGATGACCTAGAAGTGTTTTCCACAACAGCCATATCCAAGACCAGAGAGGCCCAGTGCTCTCTTGTCCACACAGTGTAGGCCACAGCCTATCCTTTGTGTTGTATGCTGACCAGAATAACACAACGTTTGTCAAATCTGGCCTCATTGGGGCATGGTAGAGTTTGATCGCATCTTCCTTTCATTTAGAATAAATTGTTTTTACAATATTCACTTAGGTCTTGGTTATTAGTTTTCTGTGCATTCACTGGAAATGGGGGGACCAGGTATAAAAACTCTTATAATTTCTACCTAGTGTGACTGAAATGTCTGCATAGACTCCATTTTAATCATGTCTGAATTGTTTGATTTGTAATTTTAATCTATGGAGCAGAGGGACAAATCAAGGAAAAATGTGTCTTTGTCCCAAACATTATGGAGAGCACCGCATGGTGTGGATCTTCAGAAGGAAGAATGGAAATAAAATAATCTATGTTTTAGGACAGGGTCACCCCAACACTCTTCCCCACTAAAACACCTTCTTAATGGCTTGCACTAAATCCTTCTCATAAAGTGTACTTTCAATTTTCAGACCTTCCATTTTGCATTCTTATCTCACATTTTTACTTCCTACATGTCACACTTTACATTTACGTACGTTAAATCTGCCACAAGCACATATGCTGTAAAAGTCACCTCTGTGATGCTCCAATGGATTATGTGCCACTTGGTATCACCGGCAGACTTAACCAGCTTGCTGTTTATATTCCTGTTCAGGTCTTTTATATTCCTGCAGTTCTGGTGCCTTACCCTGGACATCAGTAATGTGGGCTGCGGTACTCACAGCGTGGACCAGAGAAATGAGCAATGGGATGCCGTGGCCATATGATATGCATGTAAAGTCTTTGCAACTCTTCAAGAAGCCCAGTTTAATGCAGTATTACCCTAAACATCTCCATACCCCCCACATGTTACTTACTATAATGAGCAGAATGAAATAGATGAAGTTGTAGAAAGAATGGGCGTCCATGACGAAATACATGATATCCACCCAGCCCTCAAGAGTGATGACCTAAAAGGAATTGACAATGGAGAGACATGTTACTTCAGTATCAGATACATTTGGGATCAACAGTAAATGACAGACATGCTGCTTGTTTTTTTTTTGTTTTTTTTTTGGGAGTGGTGGGGGGGGGGGGGGGCACACAGGGAAGCCAGCCAGCCCAGCTCTCTATATCCTGTCTTGCTGCTGTAGGCCAGGTGGATCATTCAAGTGGCAGGTGGTCAATGAAAACTAACACACTGACCCATGAATGAGAAAACAGAACTGGAAACAAAGAAAGCAAGAGCAGTATAAATATAATAATAATAATAAAAAAAAAGAAAATTGTGCACTGCAAAGTATGGCTTTAGAGAGTCAGAAATAATGCAATGTGATGCTGTATGCTTGAGGCTCCTGGATCAGAGTCTACTGTAGTCATTACACGATCTTTATATTCACAAACACATTTGCCTTTCTCGCTTACTTAGTACACACAACACAATACAATACAATTTATTTTTGTAGAGCCCAAAATCACATAAGGAAGTGCCGCAATGGGCTTTAACAGGCCCTACCTCTTGACAGCCCCCCAGCCTTGACTCTCTAGGAAGACAAGGAAAAAACTCCCAAAAAAACCTTGTAGGGAAAAATGGGAGAAACTTTGGGAAAGGCAGTTCAAAGAGAGACCCCTTTCCAGGTAGGTTGAGCGTGCAGTGGGTGTCAAAATAAGGGGGTCAATACAATAAAATACAATACACAGAACAGAACAAATCCTCAATACAGTATAGAAATTAAAATTTTAGAAGTACGGAGCAGAATTTAACAGTAGATGATATCACATAAGAAGATTTGGAGAGTCCTGGAGACCTCATCCATCAAGCTGCCTCCCCCATTTGGCCATTCCATGGCTGAAACAGCGCTGGGCCAGCCAATAAGTAATATCTTTGAAAATTTAACAGTTCAAGACAATTTTCAGTAAATAATGTGTCTTTTAATCTCTGCTTTAGGGCAAATGAAACCCTATGCTGAGTAGGACACTAGCTTGCTTTCCCCTTATTTAAAACAAACAACATGAGATCCTTAAAGAATTTACCAGAAAGCTCACACTTTACAGCCAGCTGGGAGTTTTCAAAATAAAAATCAAGAACTATAGATCCTTGTATTGCACCCCTCCAAGAACAGCGAGGTGCCCAATAAATTCAAAATTCACTGTCATGAGGAGCAGAAGGTCAGGATGCCCTCCCATCACTTGGGCAGCCTTGGCATTTTTCTAACACTAGCAGCTAACAATTTACTTTTCTGGATAAAAATGGCAGCCTGGTAGAGTGGGGTGACAGGAAAGAAACATAAAGAACCTGCTCTACCTGATAAAGAGAGTAAGGGAGGCATTAGTGGCTGGTTCAGGAGACTGGTATGATAAGATATTTTCTTAACTCACCTATGTACTTTGGATCATTTCAAGGAGGTGGCACCCTTGCCGTGAGCTTCTCCCACTTTTGGACTGAGAGGCAAATTCAGATCTGGTCCTTATACTCAACAGTGAAATGGAACTGGCTTACCAAGTCAAGCCTAAGGAGTTCACAAGTGAGCCTTTGTAGGCAGAAACCCATCTGAATGACACACAAGTCCACACGGCTGGGCTCATTTACACTGGAACAGTTTAGTGTCTCTACTGTAATTATTCTAACATGGGGTTGGTGAGACCAAAAACTGAGGGAAGTGTAAACTGCACATAGACAATGGCCAGGCTGACAGTTAAAGCTGTGTCACGCATCAGTGAAACTGTGGATTAAACAGTTGGAATACATGACCACCCCAGTCTTTAAGTTCCTCCATTTTCCCAGTTTGCTCACAGTAACCTTTGGGGCAGTTTTATACCTCTGGGCACTCTTCGACCTACAGGCTGGGTATCTCTTCACCTGCGTCTCACCAAGAAAACACACAGCAGCTCATTCGTATATTGATAAATATTTATCACAAAACTTTACATTAAGTGTTTAATATTATAGTATACTTACAGTGTAGTTACTATGTTAATTACATACATAAATAAAATCTATCATGTAACTCGGGTAATGGCACAGCTGTGCATACAGGTACATTAAGAGGCCATTAGTGCTAAGCAGTTACTGTGTAAAGTCAAGTAACCATACACGACTGAACACATTTACAGTTAGGGTCTTGTAATACAGTGTACTATTTGGGTTCACAAAGGATTAGGATTGATTCATAATGACAAACTAATAACTGTGACCAGAAGGTGCTCTAAATTATAAGTGTCTCGATGCTACATTAATTAAGAAAATGTCTGGATATCGTCAGGCCTACACCTGTTATATCTCAGCCAGGGTTCAAGGTCTTGTTTTATGTCTTTTTCGTTGAGCTATGTTAATATTACTTTAGTTTACTGTCGGCTTTGTGGGTGGTCCCCCAGGAGGCTGGGCCACCTGTCCATCACTGTCTGGATCTGCCCTTCGCCATGTGAAAGTTGGCTTTCTGACACGCTAGTTACCAGTTTAACGGACAGTTTCTACAGTTATCTCTTGTGATGAGATCTATACTTGTCACATGCTCTGACACCACCTCTAACTATTTCTTCTATGGCATCCCTTGTGGCCTCATTCTCTCCGTCACCATCTTGTTGCACCTCTTCACCCAAGTGTTCTGTGCCCTTTGCACAAACCAATTTATTCTGTTTCTCCTCTGCCTTCTTACCAAATCTTTCTTTCAACTTGGTGTTCATTTTGAACATACAAAAGGCACTATATGAATAAAATGTATTATTATTATTATGTTCCCCTTATTCCGTGACACTCCACAAACCCACCTGATCATTCCTTATCTCTCTTCTTTCCAACTTTGCTTCTTTGGCTCTGTATCACTACCACACGGCAGGCTACTCCTCACATAGATTTCATAAACTTTTCTCTTTAAAGCCAGAGAGGCTGCATTAAGTATTCCAACAAACTACAATGTAATAATTTCACATTTATACCTGAATATTCAAAACTGAACTGAAAATCATTCCTGCTTCCAGTCAGTGGCAAATTACTCTGAAGCAGGAATTTACAGATCGCCATCTTGTCTTCTGTTTGGTTGGATAACTTCTGTTCTATTGTCTACTGTCATTAATGACTTGGACTTTTTCTGTCCAATAAAAAGCAGACTTTCTGTTTTCATCATGGCTGCCCCTTCAGCTAGAAATGCCTGCCGTTGTGACTCTCTTTTCTGTAGCATTTGATGGCTGATACTTCACGTGTACGCAGAGTTCAACTTCATCACGTGCGCAAACTGCTGTAATCAACGAGAAGCAGAGAAGCACACACACTTCTCGCTATGTGAGGCTATGAAAACTTAGTCAAGAAAAACAATTACAGTAAACCTGCTGATTACATTTGTCTGAGACCTTCAAGGTTCAACTGTGCCCACAAATTTGCCTCTTCATGAAGTAGAACCCTGGAACTGACCTGCAATGAAGCTTGGTGAGCAAATGAAAAGAAGGTCTAAAAAGCTTATTACAAGACACGGGGCATCACAGGATGATTCTTCACCGATTGTTAATTAGCACAGAATATTTGTCAAAATTTGAGAATATTCATACATTTTAGGTTGGATTAGATGAAATAAACTTTATTAATGCCATGGAAAAATTCAGATTTTTGTTTGTTTAACATAATGTAAGTGCAAATCTTTGATGAACATACAAAAGCGTAATTGATAATTGTGAAAATATTCCAATGCTGACCTCTGAATGACGTTTGCGGTACATGAGGTTAGAATGTAGAGAAGTCAGAATATTTAACCTATATTCAAATATATTAAAATTAATATATATTTTAAATATGAAGCAGTCTAACATCATCTATTGGTTACGCTGACAAGAAAATGTAAGAGCTCAAATCACACGGCATCACCCAAAGTTACATTTACATGATGTGCGTGTTGTATTCTATAACTGAGTATACTCAGCCTTACTGTGGAGACTGTTGAATCCAATTTTATTTTAAAAAATCTATAGTGCCAATGGTATTGGTTTTTGGGGTGGTTGTGTGTGTCTACTGCTACGATCATGGGGCAATAAAGAAAAAGAATACTGCTAATGGACCAGGAGCTTAGTCAAAGCAGGAAATGATCAAAACCAGAAAAGGAGACGATACCTAAACTACATAAACTCAATACAGTAACCAAAATTGTAGCCAAAAACCTTAGCATAAATCAGTACCAAAACCTTGAAAAAGACTTGTGTAAACTTAATTTTGGTTTTATCCGGAATCTTGCAATTATAGTTGCCAGTGAGCTGCCATCTTAAATAGTGACAACCTGATGATGTCACATGTTGTGACTTCAATGACAGGAATGGGCATCATTGCTAACAGCAAAGAACTCACAAAATGGCAGTGACAATTACTAACAATTAAAATACAAAATGGTGGTAAACAAAAATACAAAAGTAAAAAATATTAGTAAGTCTAAAAGAGAAACAACATCATAAAATAAAAGTCCTATGCCTTCAAAACCATACATCACAGGAGTGTGACAGTGCAGGTAATGTTTCCTTTGCACACATTAGATGTCCTAATGTCAACCTGATTGCCACAACATACCTATGGACTGTTACTGACCATGTCTGGTCATTTATGGCCACAGTCTACCCTTTTTCAAGTTGCTTAATGAACCATGTCACAAAGCACACATCATCTCAAGAAGGTTCCCACACACATGATGCTGGCTTCAGTTTACTGCTTATGGAATGCAAAATCTCCAGATTTCAAAACAGCACCTTAGAGATGAAGTGGAATGGGATGGTTAGCAGCATGAATTGTTGGCCAAGAAATCTGCAGGAACTTCAGGGATGGTATTGAGAAGGCACGGAACCAAAAACCCCTAAGGAAAGTTTCTAACACCATGTTGGATTGAGGCTTTGAAGATTTTGGACAATTCTGGAAGCAAACGGGGGTCCTACTATGACTCCAGAATCATAAGCCTGATCAACAACAATTAAAAAAGATTTTGGCTTCTGAGTCAATGGTACCAAGATAACAATCTCTCCTTTAGTGTCATTAGGACCAAGGAGCTGGTCAGAGATGCCAAGAAGCTGAAGGCAGTCCACACTGCTAACTACATCAGCAGAGAGACTGTGGAGAGGATCAGCAGTTTAAATTTCTCAGACTAAGGATCGCGTGACAATCTGAAATGGACAACTGACAAGAAGGCTCACCAACGTCTTTACTTTCTTAGATGTTTGGATGTCCCCATCTATGTCAGCTTCTACAGGTGGACAGTTGCCGCATTACATCTTTGTAGAGCTCCTGCTCAGCCCAGGACCACTAACTACAACAGAGGGAGGTGATCTTGGCTCAGATTATTAGTCTAACGCAGCCGCCTTTAGATAGATAGATAGATAGATAGATAGATAGATAGATAGATAGATAGATAGATAGATAGATAGATAGATAGATAGATAGATAGATAGATAGATAGATAGATAGATAGATTTAGTTCAGCACATAAGCAACACGACATGTTGCAGTAGAAAGGCAAGCTGTATTAATGAAGATCTCAGATGTACTGCCGAGACACTTTCCTCCCTTCTCCAGTCACATCACTAGATTCAGGGACTGTTTCTACCCACAAGTCGTAAGGCTACTCTATGGCTGATAATTCTGACAACTGCATGTTTGGACCTGATGAGTGACCTCCTATCTGTCTCCGATGTTGTATTTAATGAAGGAGGTTTAATTGCCTGTTGTTGGTAGGTTACTACTGTCACTACTGACACTTGAGATGTATGTAGAACTTGACTTGAGACACGCAAGTAAGGATCTTATTATGCTGTGTGCACATGACAGTCAATTTGAATTTAGGGGAGAAGCAGCACATTGCTTGGTTGGCTGGAAGAGCCACAGAACTTTGTTTGGCACCTGTCTTATTCCATGACTTGGCACACAGCAGCTGGTACCTTCCACCATGAGAGTTTAACCCGATAATAACAACACCCTAATATACTTTGGTTCTGACCCGTTTTATTAAATCTTTTATACATAATAATTGCTTCTGTGTGTTTCATCTGGTCCATATGGCAATTTTTATATAAATTGGATAACTTTGGGTAAAATCTATAGATTTATATAAGCTGATAAGACCAACAGCTAAACTATAACAGCACACATACCCTATAAGGCTTCAGAAGAGCAGTGTGAACCCGATTCATTTAAAATTTTAGTCAAACTTTTCTGAGTGTATCTGTTAATTTTGAACATCATAAACTTGAAACATCCAGAAAAAATAATCAAGCAGGTGAAGACAGCCATACCTGGAAAATTGCAATCCATGCATACCCTATGTTGTCAAAGTTAATGGCTCCTTTGAAGGGGTTGTGGTCGCCGGCTGAGCAGTTGGTGTAGTACTGGTTCCAGTTCACACAGGTGGTGTTGTCAGTGCTGTTGTACGAGTAGTAGTCCAGATTGCACTCCACCCCGTCTTCACGCAACATCGGGATGCTGCGACAGTAGCGCATGCCGTTTTCCCGAGGCTGTGAGCAGATAAAAGGGTTCTCGTCATCGTTTTCTGTATGGTAGTATTTGTCAAGGCCCAAAGATGGAGGTCTGAAAAATGAAAGAGGAAGACAAGGGACAGCTAGTTACCATAAGTGGAATCCAGTCTTTTGACACACTTCAGCCACATCTTGCTGATATTGAGGTCAATCTTATTGGTTTATTGTGATAGGGTCCTGGGGTGACCCTATTCCCTTCCTTTTCACTCTTTATTACGTAGACCTGAACAAAATGACCCAAATCCCTGCTATAGCCCTCATATGTTACATTACCTTTTATATTTATCACCTCAGACAACAAGATAGAGTACCACAATAGGCAGGGGAAAAAGTAACACATTTACTCATCATGTATTATAGATAATATGCACAAAGTATAAGCAAAGTACAAACTGGAGTGTTGGTAAAACAATATGAATTAGTACGTCTTAGTATGTCAAGTGGTCTCTGGTCTGGTCTGGTCTGGTGTTTGCTACCTCATGGTCTTCGAGTAGAGTAGAAGAAACAGGCAGCATGATCTGTCTCAATGGGCTGTCCAACAAGCTCTTTTTGGTGCCATGGTCAGGTGTCCACAACTGTTTGGCCATACTGTGTGTCACTTTAGTGTTGAGAGGCCCAAAATATCAAGGTACCCAATTCAAGTTAGTTAATTTTTCATATTACACTCCACGTAAGCTATGTACCTGGGGTTTGATCTCCAACCCTAACTGTCATCGTCAATCTTTAAACAGATCAGGCACCTCTATGTACAAGTTTTGGGATTGCCCCTCAGTGTTTAATGTTTGGTCTGGTATGTCTAATGGTCATGCATCCATTTTCTCTGTTAACTTCCTCACATGTTTCTACTGCTAGAGCTTTCTTCACTCTGACTGCAAAAGTCACTTTTGCCAATTGCTGGAAATCTTATGACGGTCGTTCTAACTCTGTTTGGAAGTCTTCCTTTTTTAATTTGACCCTTTGGATCTCTAAGTGTTGAGGGACAACGGAACATCTGGTCCCTACATTGATAATTAGTCAGACAAGGTACATTTAGTCCATGTGCAGGTGCCCCTTGGTCTTTATCCCAATCCCAATCCTTAAATGTATGACCTCCATGACAAGGTTATGCAGCACAGCTCCTCATTTGTCTGCCTACTCAGGTTTCTTTTTTGCTGTTATTTAGAATGTTGAGTTCCGCAAGGCTGGTTTGGGATTATGGGGGTAGCTCTGGGCACAGGGTTATTATTTTATTGTACTGTATGCTTACATTTTCACTTTCTTTAAAATGCTGGCTTTTGGGTGGCATAGTGGTGCAGTGGTAGTGCTGCTGCCTCGCAGTAAGGAGACCTGATTTCATGATCCGGGTCTTGTGTAGAGTTGGCATGTTTTCCCAGTGTCTGCGTGGGCTTCCTCCGTGTGGTCTGGTTTCCTTACCCTGTCGAAAGACATGCATGTTATGTGAATTGGCCTTAGTGGGTGTGTGTATGTTTGTCCTGTGATGAGCTGAGTTTGTCCCTGCTTTGCGGCCTATGACAGTTAGCATAGACTCCTGTCCAAAGCAGCAATCACCTTCCACAACCCTGGTCTGGATTGAAAATTTAAATTTTAAACATTTAAATGAAAATGCCATTCAGAGTAATATTTTCACATCGTTTCCAAAACTTTCCTGAAAACCTGTTTTCACTCTGTTATGGTGGGTTATTTAGTGTAGATTAATGGGCAAAATGGTAAATGTATCCATTTAAAAGGAAATCTACAACATAATAAAGTGTGCAGAAAGTTAAGGGGTCTGAATATTTTCTGAATCCACTGTACATCATTTGCAGATTGCAAAGTGTTTTGAGGAGATTCACCCCACCTTCCCTAATCCTGGGCATTCACTGTGCGATGTTGGCATTCTTGTAAGCCCCATTTGTAGTTGCTAGCCTGAATTTCATCGTCATTGGCCATCGCTCCATGTGCAGAATGAGATGGGACGCGATGCCCGATTTCATCTTACGTTTGGGCTGTCATACAATCTGAAGAAGTTCTGTCATGGCACAAATTTCAGATGGCTGTTTTGTAGTGTGAGTAGCCTCACAACATGATTTAGTTGTTGCCACTATAAAATTTAATTGTGTTTATTGGGTACTGCATTTATCATGGTCATTTTCAAATTTCTCTATTATAAAAAAAAAAATCTTGGAAGGTTGGAAGGAGACGAGACGTGATTTTCTCAGAGAGACACTTTCACGTCCAGCAAGATGAGTCTTTGTGCCAAGAGATTTAACCACACCCGGGGTTGGAAATAAAACAAAGAGTAGATGACAAAGTAGAACGTCGTAAAGAATTCAAAAACATTGACGCGGTACACAGAGAGATAATGGAAGTATGAAAATTTGAAAGTCTCAAAAAAAGGACAGTAAAGATCACATTACTGCAAACAAACGGAAATTATTAACGGAACATCGAAAAGAGATCGAATATATTGTTCGGATTTAAACTTTTAAGTCGGAGACTTGTAGATCGTCTAATTCGTGTTGCCATCAGGGAAAAGAAGTGTTTCTTCCCAATGAAGAGGCATATCTGCGAGAATTAAAAGATTTGTTGTTTGGTGAAAGTGAAATCCCGCAAGAGAAATCTTTTCTCATTTGTGTGAATGCCATTGTCAGACACATTTCTTATAGAGAGAAAGAAACGATATTCACTCACGGGCAGTTATACGTTGCGTTGTCATGATGTAATTCCAAACACGGAATCAAAATTCAATGCGATATTGACGAAAAGGTAAAAGCGTAAAGAGATCGAATATATGGACATAGGTGATAGGACAAAAGTGCACCGTGCGAGATGCAGATTACATGGCATGGCAGCAAGCCAGCAGCTGATCGAGCAAAGAGGAGGTAAAAAAATATATATATTTGTTTCCCATTGTATCACCGTTTAAGAGGGGGTTTCGGAGGAGCAAATGTGTCTCCTTGGGGTGCATTCAGCCCCCCTCTTCACAACGCGAGCGGCCGAGACAGGGGAGGTTGACGAGTAAAGTGAGCGGGGGTGGGGGTTTGGCGAGCGAAGTGAGCAGGGGGCAAAGCCCCCAAGTATTTCATTTAAAAAATCTAAATATCATATAACAAAACAACTAATTGGCCAATGATTAAAGCAATTTAGAAAACGTTTCCTGGAAGAACCCAAAATAAGCACTCACAGCGATAGATTACATAAGATGACGTCTCTCTGATTCTCTCGGTACAATAGGCAGACCATATTATCCGCACATCAACCATCCAAGTTATGCTTTTTCTTTTCATTGCACTTTTAGAGCACAGTATGGCAACAGTCAGGAACACATCTCTTTTCTTTGTTCAAATTTTGGGAGGTCTGTGGCCATCGTTTTTTTTTCAGTGGGTAAAACTGTCTGCTGGGGCCATGTACACAACCACAGCCAGAACACACAGTACGTTAATCAGACCAAACATGCTGATACAGATTGAGCACATACACGACTGGCCAGAGAATTCTAAAAATGCCCAGCATAACCTAAATCTATCCCCTTCCTCCACCCTCTCCCATTCTCCATGTTTTTCAGACCCTCTGGCGATTTGCTCACGTTGTGAAGTTTTCTGGGAAGAAACATCGGTTTCGCAGAAGCCCCGCCCACAGCTGGACACCAACAATCCCAAAGATGAAGAAGACGAAGAAGCAGAGCAGCAGCACGTTCCCCAGCATGGGGAGAGTATCAAGGAGCAGCGTCACCAAGATGCGCATACCTGTGAAGGAAAGAAGAAACGTCAAATCACACACCTGCTGTCACACTCTACCCTGCGGCTCCACGTCTGTACTTACTACATGACAAAGTGCTGTTGAACTGGATAGATAGATGGATAGATGGCGGCCATTGTAAAAAACAAAATGGTGATGAAAACGTTAAAGGATAAGTTTGGTATTTTTAAAGTCAAAATGATTTCTTCACAAACATAATATATATGCATTTGCCTCACAAAATTTTGAACATCACATATCCTGTCCTTTATCCGTTATATAATGAATTTTACAGAGCATGGAAAATAAAAGCATAGAAACACACTGAATGCGTCCTCTTTCAGTTTTGATAAAAGAAAATATGCCTTTTGTGTTTTTTCGATGCATGTCTGTGACAACAAAAGGGTTTTCGAAATAATCCTTTTATCGCATATTCCCGGTACTGTTTCTTTATGTGGTGAGGATACGTTTTCTGGTTGCAGTTATGAGTTCTCACATAAATACGGAAGTAAATCAAATCAAAACTAACCATGTGGCATTAACGGTTTACTGTGATTTTGTGTTTCGAGGGGAAACCGCACTCTGGGGGGTGAAAGGTTATTGCAGAAGAAGACAAGCCCTGAGGGAGTGCACACCGCTGGACGTCTTTCAAAATGGCTGAATCTCATAATATTGTTTTTTATTGTTCAAAAATGACATGAATAAACTCTTATAATGTGTGGGTAATCGTAAGATGTGGATCATCCGTTTTGGAAAGAAAAATGTACGTAGTTTTAATACTTTATGCCCCATAGGGTTCAATGTTGGGACTGGGTACGTATTTTTAAAAATGTTAAGAAAACATTTAACTTTAGAACACAATTTTCAATTGCAAATATTCATTATATTCATTGTTTGTGAAGAAACTAAAAATACCAAACTCATCCTTTAATTCATAAAAATTGTCATTAAAAATGGATTACTTGATACCAAAAATCATTGATGAAAGCACAAAATAATTAAATCTATAAAAATAAACGTGTAACAAATGTAATAGACAAGTCATTTCACAGCACCAGGGGCTCACTGATGTATGAGATCCCTCGTCTCGCTTCATTCAGTTTCAAAGTAGGTGTCTTCAGACTGTGTGAACGCTGTGTGGGCTCCACCTCGAACGTTACACACTCGTGTTTTATTGCACTGATACACCAAGGCTATGCAGTCCGAGGGTCACTTTTGAGAGCCTGAGGTCGCACTACGGACACAAGCTCTGATAAACAAATACCGAGTCGTGTAGACAAGCAGCTCATTTTCTCCCTCAGGTATAAATACTTGAAGATTGCCAACTTTTTAAAGGCAATTTAGAGACGCAAACGATAATTATGAAGCTGCGAGCAGTGTTAATGGGGAGGCATGTAGCTCATTAATAATCGATTATCACTTCAGTACAGCTTACAGCATTACAAGATGCACAAAGGAAAGAAATTAAGAAATGTGTATTATTTAAAGCAGAGTGTAATTGGTGCCATTTGAGAACACCTCTGGATGGCTGTGGACTCGCACCATGAAGCATCTCAGTGTGAAGAGGAGTGTAGTGGCAATGCTGCGCATAAAGGAGAGGACTGACAGAGGGAAAATTCAGCTGACGTCAATAGGGAGCGCTTCGCTTGCGATGTTCAGAGACAATTCCTGCGCGGCCGACTAAAGGAGCCTTCCTATTAGCACAAGCTGCAAGGATGCAGATGTCATGGCCACCAGCAGCTCACCACAGTACAGTCCACTGAAATGAGAGGCTTTGTGGTGCGGGCCCATGGCAGTTCATTTGCCATTGTGGATGGGTGGAGTGGGCGCTGTGAAAGAGAGAGGGGGGAACAAGCGACGTTACCAAGAAGCACTTCGGCTCTGCTCTAATAGGAACTCAGCTGCAAGGAGACCACAGGTTCATGACTGGCCACCAGTAGTTCACCATAGTGCAAATCTTTAAACTGTGATGCTTTGTGGTGCGAGTCAACGGCAATACAAACTCAGGCAAACTGTTTTCACTAATTCGGCTCAAAGTTTGGAGAGTGAGAGCTTCAGGAAAAACACACTTACATTCTCCTGTCATCTCAAGAGTGACAACTAAGAACTGTGCACTTGAGCTTTCAGATCACCAGCAAGAGGGCCGTGTGCTGCTGAAGCAAGTGTTAGAGAAACTTTGTAGCTAGCAGAGGTTAGCCTGACTTTTCAAGCCAAGATATCTGTGGAGTATTGAACTGCCTTTGTTCTAACATCCTAATGAGACACACAGTTTATGAACGAGTGCAAAAAATGAGTTTGTATGTTAAGGCTACTAGTGCTAAAGGTCTCTTTGTATGTCTCAGTATCACAGATAAGCCTTTGGTGATTGGAAAGGTGAGGCAGAGAACCATAAGGCTTGGTGGCAGATGTCAGCTTCCCTTAAGTATGTGGCTGAGACGCCGCACTCTGCTCCTTTTCCCTATGCCTGCCGTGCTGGACTTGTTTGTTATGTTCAGGCTCTAGATGAACAGCTCAGCTTTTTGTTAGTCAGATGAGACTCGTTCTGCTCCATCTATGCAGTGCCAAAGATTACAATAAATTACAATAAATTTATTGATTGATCTCTCCTAATATATTCTCACATATTCATATGTATTGTCACAAGTGAGTGGTTTGTCGCCAGCATAACACGGGCCGATTTATAGGTTTATAGATTTATAGTGTCACGTGTACAAAGTACAGGGAAATTCTTTCAAGCATGTGCTAGAGGGGATTTAATGTATTTAACACAAATAACGTTTTATGAGAGAGGTACATGGAAGAATACAAAAAGAACAATAAATCAACAAGCCACAGTGAACATGCATCCAATTAAATTTCTCACCTCTTTAACTCTTCTTTATTTTCTGCTACAGTATACAATACTGGCTGTGCTCACTTCCTGACCCTAAACTCATCCTCCTTCTGATTACGGGACAGCTCAGCCACATTCCTCAAAAAAACTTAGCGACGGGAAGGAATGACCCCGGAAGGTCCTGTGGACATCTTTGCACACCTGAGCCCTATTATATCTGAAGGGACAGGCCATCTTTTCTCCTTTATTCCTGACTCTTTGACATCGGAAAGCAGAAACCATCTGGGTTTAGAGCCAAGAGCCAAGGAAACTCTTCTGGTGCCCTGCCTGATTGTTAGGACCTTCCTATTGAATCTGTGCATCCACAATAATCATTTCCAAGGGGACTGAGGATGGATGGCTTGTTTTACTGGGCACCAGATTGTATATGAATGCCCTTGGCACCTCTTCATTATTTCTACAACCCTCTAGCAAGTGGTTAAAAGAAAAAGAATAAAGCTACCACCTGGGAAAGCTGAACCATACTTTTATTATCAAGCATCTTCCTCTGACACTTGTAAGTAGCTCATCTGAAATAACTGGCATTCAGTCAATATACAGATATACACATACTGTATATACTGTACATTAGAGAGACAGAGAGAGGCATACATACACACTGTGGCTGCTCCAACTGATTGACACAACTACACAAACAACAGGCCCAGGTTCAAATAACCTTTTTGTGTAGACGGTAGAATCTTTACATCTTCAAAGGAAATGCGCAAACACACAAGAACACACACAATGCACCTGTGCTCTATCTATCTATCTATTATATAGTGCCTTTATCTATCTATCTATCTATCTATCTATCTATCTATCTATCTATCTATCTATCTATCTATCTATCTATCTTATCCTGCCTACTATGCTACATTTAATATCTATGTATCTATGTATCTATCTATCTATCTATCTATCTATCATATAGTGCCTTTATCTATCTATCTATCTAATCCTGCCTACTATGCTACATTTAATATCTATCTATCTATCTATCTATCTATCTATCTATCTATCTATCTATCTATCTATCTATCTATTATATAGTGTCTTTATCTATCTATTATATAGTGTCTTTATCTATCTATCTATCTATCTATCTATCTATCTATCTATCTATCTATCTATCTATCTATCTATCAATTATTTAGTGCCTTTATCTATCTATCTATCTATCTATCTATCTATCTATCTATCTATCTATCTATCTATCTATCTATCTATCTATCTATCTATCAATTATTTAGAGCCTTTATCTATCTATCTATCTATCTATCTATCTATCTATCTATCTATCTATCTATCTATCTATCTATCTATCAATCAATTATTTAGTGCCTTTATCTATCTATCTATCTATCATATAGTGCCTTTATCTATCTATCTATTATATAGTGTCTTTATCTATCTATCTATCTATTATATAGTGTCTTTATCTATCTATCTATCTATCTATCTATCTATCTATCTATCTATCTATCTATTATTTAGTGGCTTTATCTATCTATCTATCTTATCCTTCCTACTATGCTACATTTAATATCTATCTATTATATAGTGCCTTTATCTATCAATCTAGTATATAGTGCCTTTCATATGTATCAATGTGTCAGACTATTCTGTTTGTAATTGTGTTTGTAATTATTTCTTCTTTCTTTAACTAATTGTAAAGCACTTCAGGCAGCACGTTTTCTATGAAAATATTGTATAAAATGCTGTTGCTTGTACTCTCATTGGCCACTTTATTAGGCCCACCTGCTCTTTAATGTAAACACCCTGCTCCTCCAACCAGCTAATCATGTGGCACCAGCTCAGTTTACACGGTTTATGCAGACAGGGCCAAGGGGCTAAAGGTTATGTCATATTAGATGACTTTTCCAGTGAGTTTTAGTCATAGCCTTCATAATCTTAGCCTGTCGGAGGCAGCTGACGGTGCGCTCACATGAAGCCGGCTGTCTATTATGATATACCCAGCAATTCAGAACAAGTAGCCTGCATCCCCTCCATGTTCAATCCAAATGTCCACCTTTAAAATGTGGTGGAATGAGATGTTCACGGTGAAAACACCTGCAGGAACTGTGTGGCGCTTTGTAGTCAGCGTGGAGCAAAATCCTGAAGGAGATGTCTCCAGCAATTCTTGACTTCATAACAATTCAGGATGTTCAGCAGATGTAAGGGGGTCCAAACTCATGCTAGACAGGTGGACTTAATAAGGTGACTTGTAAGTGTACATTTAGACAAACTGCTTTTATTTTATTTACAGCATATATGTATTGACATTTTCAACAATACTTGGATCACAATGACATTTACTTATTTAGCTGACGCCTTTATCCAAGGTGACTTACAACATTTCTGATACAATTGGCTCCATGTCTTTATCTAATCGGAGCACAGGCAGGTGAAGTGACTTGCTTGTGGTCACACAGTGTCAGTAGCAGGATTTGAACCCACAACATCAGGGTTTGAAGTCCAAAGCCTTAACCACTATGCCACACTGCCTGCCAATTAATTGCAAAATTACAACACTAACAAAATTATCAAAGACTTGTTATTTAATCACTGCACTAAAAAAAATAAAAATTATGCACTTGTGAGTCATGTCCTCATTCTGTATTTCATTGACATTGCTCCATTCTGGTAATTTTTCATTAAAACTCCATTTAGAATACATATGGAAAAAATGCTCTGTGCACACTGTGTGCAAAATTATGTTACTTATTAAAAGACAATGAAAATCATAGAAGGCATGCTGTTTGCATTTTATAATGCGTTTGTTTGTTGAAAATTTAAACATGAAGCCAAGGTCGGCTCTGTTTTTATACCAATAGCCATTAATGTCTAAACTGTCAACACTGCACATAAAGTTTACAGAGATAAATAGGGAACATCTTTTAGAATGTATTAGTAATAATTTAACATAATAAATTGGGCATCTGGATCATGTTCAATGCTGCTGGAGTAGTCTTTGACCCTCCCGTGACTCTAAATGGATTTAAGGGGTGTTTAAAAATGGGCGTATGTGCGAATGACACTTCATCCAGGGCTGCTTCTTTCCAGAACGTTGTCTGGCTCCTTTGGATTCTTGTATTTATTAAAAATTAGTACGGAATGATCCACAGAGTACTTCCAGATAAACTTCACTGGCTTTACAGCTTCTTGTTTACACACCACTGTGTTTTGGTTTAAGGCTCCGCCCCACTCATAAATATTGATGAATTAACTTAATGAGGCAAAACACATAGAAATACTCGTGATGTTTTGCAGCATAATGTTATTTTTTCCTCTAGATGGCAGCAGAATACTGCCCCGAGCCTAATTTGAGGCTTAACACTGTGAAGGGGATCATTAAACGTCACCCCACCTCTGACTCGGGTTCAGCTGTGATTGCATAGAATTCCAAGCCTGAGTCACACTTGGGATTAATGTATATGATATTTATTATGTACACACATGCTGTAAATGTAGAGTAAACTGAACAAGAAACTGAACGAAGTGAACAACTCCAATAACATTTCATCTGAAACTAAACACATTGGGTCAAATGAAGTAAATGAGCTGCTTTACAGATCTATTGAGGTCTGTCTATGTGTCTCTGTGTCTGTTCTCTTCTTTACCTTCACTATCTTCACTTACAGCATATTTTTCTTTGAGAGAGAGTGTATGTGTGTTTGTGCCTGCATAAGTGTAAATTTAAATTATGTAAAATTAAATAAATTATATTTATCTGATCAATTGTTTATGTTATTTAACAAAGTCAAAAATAAGTCAGTATTTCAAAATGGGAAACAATCGACATGTGAAATAAACCTTCAAACTGTTTCCTACAGTACAGTTAGAAGCCATCCACAGAGTCGATGAACACTTTATAAATTCATTTGAGCCGATTTCGTCTAATTCTCCAGTCTGGTCTCCTGCTTTCCAAGTGCACCCTGGACATCCTGAAGTCACTCAGAGAAGTGGAAGTGACTCTGTGAAGACTCGAGCATTAGCCTGAGGCAGCGGCGATGCTGTATTCAGTTTTAATCACGTGGCCCCACGGCACAACTCGGCGGCTGTCAGAGTTTGTCAAACCCCTGATCAGAAGGAGGAGGCTGCGAGGGCCGCTCGCTCGGCACGCTTTTATAATTTGTCTGCTTTTCAGATATTCCACATTTGCACTTTAGGGCCTGTTCACTTTCTTCTATTTTTTTTTTTTTGCTGTTGCTTTTGAATTTATTTCCAGTGGGAGTTAATGGCAGATGAAGAGGAAAGGGTTTTCAGTGTCTTGGAGCAGCACATTATGGGCAAACATTGTTGAGGCGACAAGAGCAAGAATTAAGCAGCGCTGCCATGCAATCACATTCAATGGCAAGGGATGGGAAACAAAAGCAAAACTCAAACACTGACAAGAAAAAGCAGAAAAAAAAAATATATATGCACTGCTACAATCAATCAAAGTCATCCAAAGACTACAACAATTCAACAATAAAAGCCATTTTTTATCCTAATTCTATTCCACGCAATCACACTGACATTAAGATAGACGCACTGTCACTTACAATTAATGGCGACGTGATTGATGAACTGCTTGTGCATCCGTCTCCATTAGCGTCTGTCCTGACTCAGCGCGGTGCGCCGATGCCTGGCTCGCTGGCTTTCGCGGCCTCTCTAAACAGCAACTCACGCGTCACCCTGTGGGCTCTGGCCTGTTTCACAGCTGACATTTTTCACTTAGCTAATATTAAGTAACTTACACGTTACACAAGAATGGTTTCCACATTTTTAATTTGTTACCCACTGGAAGTGTATTGAGCCGCTCCAAGTTCATGCTAGACAACTGGGACATAAAAAGTCGAGAAACCAAAGATCAAACAAATTGTAAAATAGCAAAACCTGCTGCCTCTCTGGTCCGTGAACCACTGCCTACCTGGAGGGGTGGCTCATTTGCATGCCCACCACAATACCACACCAGGTATTCCAGGGACTATATAGTGCACTAGTGAGACCATACCTGGAGTATTCTGGGCCGTTCTGGTCACCATGCTACAAGAAAGACATAGCAGTACTTGTGGGGGTGCAGAGGAGAGGGGGGTCCACATCTATGACAAGTTGGACTGTTCTCCTAACACAAAGGAACTAGAGAAGAAAGGGCAGAGCAGGCTCTTTTTTCTTATGAGACTGTGTTCCTTTAATGTGGGAAGTGACATCCTTCATAAGTCTGTGATGGCCAGAGCGGGACGACCACCAGGTACTGTGCGTTTCCTCAGCCTCTATAGGATTGAGGGCAGTCCCTTGACGGAGATGGACAGATGACCTCGCCTCTTGGTAGACCACCCACAAAACACATGGAACATAATAAAACAAGCACGGACACATAGAAATTAAAAAGACACTAAACTAACAAAAAAAAAACCCACACACACAGAATGCAAATAAATACCAAAAGTAATAATATTAACAAAACAATAGACAAATGAATCAAGAATGAACAAAAAAGGAGAGGAACCCCACCTAAACCAAAACACAAGTGTGCCATTCTAAACGATGTCCAGTCCAATCAATTTACCATGGGTGGACTCTAATCAAAGATCTAGAATCATCTCAAGGAGAGTTAAAGCAACCAGGAGGCACCTGACCACAATATGGACCACCACAGCAAAGGGTCTCAACACTTCTGGGAATATAGGAGAGATTTCAGCTTTTGATATTGTATAAATTTGCAAACCTCTCTGAAAACGTCTTGTTTTGTCCTTTTGGGTTATTGAGTGTTGACTGATGGGAAAAAATAGCAAATTTATTAATTTAACATAAAATCTATAAAATAATAAAGTGTGCAGAAAAGTGGAGGGGCCTGAATACTGTCTGAGTCCACTGTGTGTTATGCATCTCAATTCAGGTCTTGTTTAATGCAATTGTAGGCTCACAGGTAACTAAACTGGACTATATTATATTATATTATATTATATTATATTATATTATATTATATTATATTATATTATATTATAATGTAACATAACATCATATAAGATAAAATGCTCAATTCCACTTAATCCAATTTGCAAATTCACAATAAATGAATTCATTACATTAAGCCATAAAGTCTCATGTGCAGGCAAGCCGAATGCAGTGGCTCAGGCCTCCACCCCCCCCATTTTGATGCCCCCCCCCCCACACACACACAGCAGCAGGCAGTTTTGTGGCACCACTTCGACTTACTGCACATCTATGGATTGTAGCAGAAGCTGCCAATGCTGCAAAACCTAACAATGAATGTGAGACCCCAGTGCCGTGAGGCTGTGCCAACTAAATTTATGTGTTCTGCTGTCAAAATAACTAATGAACAATAGTAAAAAAAAATGCTTATCATCTTTATTGTCTTTGTTCATAAATGGCAAAATTATTGTTCACAAAGTGCATAAAGCTGGCGGGGGACGGGGTCGGCAAGGCATTTATTGCTGCTGTAAATGAAAGGACAACATGGCTTTCTCCATTATGGTACGCCATTCGATTATTACTGTCCTAGGGGCTGGGAGATTAATTTTATTTATTAGAAACTTAATCAAGGAGGAATTAGTGTTCATGGAAACATGAAACTCAAGTGGGGAAGCATTATATAAATAGGCCTCCTTAATTATTGAGCATCAGTGCTAGCACCACGTTAACAATTTTGACAATTTAGCCATCCCCGCAGGCCAGCAATTGGGTGACAAATTTCCAGAGGCCGGTGGTGCAGATGTGGGCCTCTTGAGAATGACTTTCACTTGACAGCTCCCACTTTATTTGAATGTTTTAAAGATTCCTGACATTCAGAATGTCAGACAGTTAGTCAGTCATTATCCAACCCGCTATATCCTAACGCAGGGTCACGGGGGTCTGCTGGAGCCAATCCCAGCCAACACAGGGCACAAGGCAGAAACAAATCGCCAGGCAGGACACCAGCCCACCGCAGCATTCAGAACGTTCCCACTTTAATGGAACCTACCAGGCAGATAACAGGGAAAAAACTGCAGATTTTACATTTGTAAAACTCACTTCTCTAAGATGCTATCGGAGTGAGGACTCAGTAGGAGGCCTGAGTGTACTGCCACTTGGGGGCATTAGCTGTGATGCCTGGGCTCTTCACTAGTAGTTGTAATTGGTGTCATTTTTACCGAGTCCCACATGGGGGCTGTGTGTCACTGGAAGCCACTTGATGTAATTAGAACATTACACACAGTTTGTCAAGAACAGGCCATTCAGCCCAACAAAGCTTGCCCGACCTGTACACTTCATTCCTCCAAAATAACATCAAGTCCAGTTTTGAAGGTCCCTACCTAGTGTCTACCACACTACTTGGTCACTTATTCCATAAGTATATGGTTCTCTGTGTGAAAGAAAACTTCTTAACAAGTTTTCAACTATATCTCCACATTCTTGATGTACACACAAAGTCTTGATCCACCGGACTAATTCCCTTCATAATTTTAAACACTTCAGTCAGGTCTCCTCTTAATCTTCTTTTGCTTAAACTGTAAAGGCTCAGCTCTTTTAATCTTTCCTCATAACTCATCCCCTGTAGCCCCTGAATCAGCCTAGTATGTGAATTTCCCCATGGGATTAATAAAGTATCTATCTATCTATCTATCTATCTATCTATCTATCTATCTATCTATCTAGTCGCTCTTCTCTGGACCTTTCTGGTGCTGCTATGTCCTTTTTTGTAGCCTGCAGACCACAACTGCACTCAGGACTCCAGATGAAGCCTCACCAGTGTGTTATAAAGGTTGAGCAGAATCTCCTTGGTCTTGTACTCCACACATCAAGGCGCTATATAACCTGACATTCTGTTAGCCTTCTTAATGGCTTCTGAACACTGTCGGGAAGTTGATAGCGTAGAGTCCAGTACGACTCCTAAATCCTTCTCATAAGGTGGACTTTTGATTTTCAGAGCTCCTGTAGTGTATTCAAACTACATATTTGTATTTTCTATGTGTAATACTCCACATTTACGTACTGTACATTAAATGTCTTCTGCCCAAGCCTGTGTGTTGTCCAAATCCCATCAGATTCTTGATTGTCAGCCAGTCCACCTAGTTTGCGATCATCTGCAAACTCAACTAGCTTGTTATTCATATTCCTACCCAAATCATTTAATTATATTAAAAATAACAGGGGCCCCCAGCACTGACACCTGCTGTACACCACTACTAATATCACCCAATTCCTTGAACAATTCCTATGTTTTAGCCAATTCTGCACCCATCTACAACACAACACCCTGAACTCTCACCTCTTTGGGAGTCTGATGCCCAACCTCTCATGTGGGACCTTCTCAAAAGTCAAGACAAAACTGCAACCCTTTACAGTCACAGAGAATCTAGAGATGAGCAGACGAGGGTGATTTCTACCAGAGTTTTTTCCTGCCTTATACCTGATTCTGTTGGAATAACTTAACATAAGTTAAGATTTTGTGTGGAAAATGTGTGGATGATAGAGACGGCTTCATCTGAGCAGTGGTTGACTGAAAAATCAGGAGGCAGCTTCAAGGAGTCACTTAGTGATGGATGAGCAATCTGCATCTGAGAGAACCAAGAGGGGGACACAAACGAGTTTCTTCTCATTGACAGCTCTGGGTGTATTGGGGGAACCTTGACTGTTTTGTGCTTTTTTAAAGCCTAACCCCACCAAATAATTAACAAAGCCACATTGCACCTTGCATGGTGACACACAGAGAGTGCGACAGCCTCACATGTCCAGCATTCCCCTTGTGTTTATGTGGGTTTGTCCCCAGAAAATTCATCTTTCCTCCAACATTTCCCCAAGACTGTCCTCACACCATTACACTTGGTACCGTGTAACTTTTGTCTCTCTGATGGCACCTGTTGTCTCAGGCAGCATCGCTACCAGCTACCATATGTATAGAGGCCTGCACAGGCCCAGATTTTCCAGAGGATCTTCAGCATCTTCTTACATGGGTTTCCTCCAACATTCTTCAAGTCTTGCTGGTCAGATTAATTAAGGACTTTAAACCAGACCCTGGTGATTGTGGGTGTGTATGTGAGTGGGTCCTGTGACAGTTTCTGTCCAACACAGCCCTGAATTATAATTTGGCGAGTCTGACAATCTATGCATGTAAGTGTTACATTACAATGGAGAATCCGTTCTCCAATTCCTGTCGCCAGCAGATGGCACTGTGTTGCCCTGTTTCAGAGAAGACAGCATTCATTAATGTCGTATTGACTTTGACAGCCTAATAGAAATTTGGATCAAATGTAGTACTGAAATCTATAAACGACACCTGCTGTCACAAGTCTGCAAGTAAAACTATTTAACATGACCCTTTGGGGTTTAAATCAAAAGATAAAAATAATTAAAAACAACATCAAAGGTGTCATAAAATGATACGAGCCAGGTCTCCACTCAGCACCATTGTATACGGCATCACCATCCCTGTGTTCATTCTGCATGACATTCACTTCATTCCACTTGCACGTCTCAAGCTCCTAGGCCTTCTCTTGAGGCAGATCAGTCCTTCTCGAGTATACGAAGTGCCATTTATCAGTGCTACAGGAAAATGGACCCTTAAACACCATGGGCTTCTCTACAGAGATTAAGCAATAGCTGGCAGGTTTGTCACTTCCTTTATGTGTATGTAAGTGCTGAGGTGTGGTTTAAAATAAGTAAAGTGCTAATCCTAATTCAGGTTTATAGAAGGGCCACATCCTATCCAGGCAAACCAATTCGGGACACAGTGCCAATCCACTTTAGTGCCTTGTATGAACTTCATTTCCACCTATTCACTTTTTTGGATGTCTACTGATTAAGCTAAGGGCCTCAGTCCAGCTCTTATCATTATACCCCAATGGAGCACCAGATAAGAAATCAGACTAGAAAATGACATCAAGAGAATATGTCACCCTGTTCAAGAAACACGTGTACAACTGCCAATAAACCTGCTGGCTTTTTGGAGTCAAGTGATACAAGTGTATTAGTGCAAGTTTGGGAACAGACCCTGAACGTCTCTTTATATTTTCATTATGAATCCTAAAACTTACCTCCGGACAGAAGTGTGTGTGACCGTAACAGCCAGGTCTCCAGTCACACAAGGTTTAAAACAAAGATAAACCACACTGGAGGAGAAGCCCACTGGCAGCAATGAGTTGTGAAGGGACCTCTTATCTATTCTAAATATTAACAGCATTTCAGTGAAGATGACCATGAGCAGCAGTAAATGTCCACTGGTGCAGGACATGCCGATCAGGTTCCACCTTCACTAGCTAATAATGAAACCACAATACTGTTTGATCTGCAGATGTTTCACCCTTAGCTACAGTTGGTTCAGAAATTCTTTTACGAGACCCCTTCACTTTTTACATTTATTTTATTAGTTTACATTTATTTTTTCCCTTATCAGGAAACACTCAATATTCATCCATCCATTATCCAACCCGCTGAATCCGAACACAGGGTCACGGGGGTCAGCTGGAGCCAATCCCAGCCAACACAGGGCACAAGGCAGGAACCAATCCCCGGCATGGTGCCAACCCACCGCAGACACTCAATATCCCAGGAGTTTTTTGCAAAGCTATTAAAAATTAAGAAGTGAAACCTCACAATGACGTAAGTATTTAGAACCTTTGCTATGACCCTTGACAACTGGCTCATGAGCGCCCCAGTCTATTGAGATGTTTTCTACACATTGTTTGGAGTTCACCTTTGACCAATTCAGTTGATTGGTCCACACCTGTCTGTAGAAAGTCTGACAGTCAAAGGAAATGCCAGCAGAGCTCAGAGACAGGACTGTGTCAAGGTGCAGATCTGGGGAAAGTAACAAAAAATGTCTGCAGCACTGAAGGTTGCCAAGAGCACAGTGTCTTAAATGCAAGAAATTTGGAACAACCATGACTCTTCCTAGAGCTGGCAACCAGGCCAAACTGAGCAATCATTGTTAAGAGAGGCGACCAAGAAAACCTGATGATCACTCTGGCTGAAGTCTAGAGAACCTGTGGGGTGGTGGAAGAAAGTTCCAGAAGGACAACCATCACTGCAACACTCCACAGAGTGGCCAGATAGAAGTGTCTCCACAGTGAAAGACATAAGGATACACACTTGGAATCTGCAAAATGGCACCTAAAAGATTCTCAGACTGTGAGAAACAAAATTATCTGGTCTGATGAAATCGAGATTAGCGTCAGGTGTGGAGGAAACCAAGCACCACTCATCACATGTGCAATACCATTCCAATGCGGAAGCATGGTGGTGGCTGCATCAGGGAGTGGAAGATTAGGCACGACTGAGGTAAAGCTGAATGAAGCAAAGTGCAGAGATATCCTTAATGCCTTGACAGGACAAAGCAAAAACAACACAGGAGTGGCATAGGTCATCATGGAGAATGTCACTGAGTGTCTCAGCCAGACCCTGGACTTGAACCCAATCTAACGTCTCCGGCGAGACCTGACAAAAGCTGTCCACTGAAAGGCCTTCATCCAGCCTGACAAAGCTTGAGAGGATCTGCAGAGAAAAATGGGGGAAAATCCAGGTGGCTGAAGCTTCAGGCATCAAACACAAAAAGACCCCCAGGCTGGCATTGCTGCCAAAGGGGCTTCAACTAGGTACTGAAGAAAGGCAATAGAATACTTGTGGCAATGGGATATTTCAGTTTTTTAACAGCATCACACAACGAAAAGTTTATGAATGGGTAGAAAGTCTTAAAGCAGGTGTGACCAACAAAGCTCAATTTGGTCAACAATCAACTTCGCGCACACAAGCCTCTATCGACATGGTGAATTATGAATAGATTATGATGTCAGCTGTTGCTGCACATTTGGATATCGCCTATGGATCTACACATGCCATAATGCATGTTGACTTGGGGTACCGTAAAGTTTGCACAAGATGGATACCCAAACAGCTTACCGATCTGCCTAAGCCAACATCCTTTGGTGAATTTCAGCAGGTTTCACTCACTTTGCCCAAAGAATTCTCACTACGGTGCGTTGTCCAATCAATCCTGCTGTGGAGTGTCCACGTTCATTTAACCTTGGCTTCAACTAGTCTAAAGACAGAGTGCTGCATGGTGTGTGTTTAAAACTACCCATAAGCCATCACTAACATGTTGTATTCGGTCAGGTTCTATCCATTGTGGCTACCACACAATTATCACATTGCCTTTACTTTTTGATAAACTCCGGTACTTTAAAGCATTCTTGCTTATCATGGCACTAAAAAATGGCAACGTGCTGAATTATGGTTGGACACACAAGTAAGAATTTCACTGTACTCGGACTAGTAGTGCTGCCCTTATTTTGACTGCCCCCACCCCCCCATCACCTGAATACCACCTGGTTCATGTTGCATGGCAACAGACACGACCGATGGTACTGGCTTCAGAATGAAACAATCCAAAACACCACTCCTAGTAAAGAGACACCATTTTGAGGACATGGCCTGTTCACTCAGCATTTACATCTTACGCTAAATCTGCTTCATTAAATAACTCCAATAATTTTGATCGACTTCCCCATGACCATGCCCTCGATAAGTGGGTTCAGAAAATGGATGGATGGATGAAATTAATTCATAGAATTTATTCAAAAGAACAACTACAGAGTGGTGCTAATTCATGACCAACAAATCCCTTGGCTTACTTCCCAGTATTCAGTTACAGGATATTCAGACTGAACACCCAACTGGGTCACCAAAGTGAAGTTCTAATGATGGACAGAAGGAGGTGAGAGGACGACGGAGAACTTACTGGGAACTCGGTTGATTGCTCGCAGAGGTCGCAGGACTCGGACAGTGCGGACCGCTGAGAAGCTGGCGTTCTGCAGGTTGAGAGAGTACTCCAGCATCCTGGATGGAAAGAAAAGACAAAATGAGAGGAAGTAAAAGTTGCTGTAGGCCCACCAAACTCAGCAAAGCCCCTCCTTATTAATTAGAAATGGAGCAAACAGGACCACATACTACTGAACTTGTGACCCTGAAAGTTGAGATTAATGCTGAACACCTCTAGTTCTGTTTTCCTATATCACCTATTTTACAGTGATTCCAGAATATTTAGCCATAGTCTTACTTGTTGCATTAATGAAGATATCATTCATGTTGGCATCTCATTGGTTTTTAAGTCTTGTGCATCAATTTGTAACGTGAAAGTGCCCCTATTAAGAGTAAGGGGTTGCAAGTGCCCCCACCTGGAGCCTACGTCAAATTAAAATGGACTCATTAAGATAAGGTTTTCACTTTGCCGGTGGCCTCACTGATTCACCTACATTCACTTGCTCTGCCTGATTGTTGTCCTTGCATTTCCATATTCTCTCCACATCTGTGAGGTTCTCTGGGAGATACTTCAGTTTTCCTCCAAAATCGCCCCACCATGTTAGGTTAACTGGTCACTTAACTCTTTCAGGGCGGATGTCGACTTTTGTCAAAAGGTGGGGTTGATGGTGGTAATCCACTGTAAACGGTGACAGAACCCAACGTTATGTTTTAGTTGGACTCTCTTTGCTAGAAGGAGAGTTAACTTCGTTGGTCTGACCGACATTCCCTGCGCTTACGTGAGTAGTGAGGAGCAAACAGCAGCAAAAATGGCATTGACATCTGGCAAGAGACCGAAGCAAAGGTGTAAAGCAAAATACCCTCTGGACATGTTTTCCATATTATCACTGAATTGGACTCTGACTTGTCGGATTCTGATTTTGATACAAGTGTTCAAAAATGAATGTGAGGTATCAGCATCAGCTGACCAGTCCCCAGCTGATCATTGGTGCTGAACGTGTTTATATAGGTTTGCCTCAGGGGGGACCACCACTATAATGACAAGAGGTACAAACCAGATTGTGATGCACTGCTACCTCTCAAATGGGAAGATAGTCTGGCAGCCAGCCTGCCACTCATTCTTGGTGAGCTGGTGGCCACAGCATGCAGGAACAGGCGTTTTATGTTGGTATGAAACCATTGCTTTGTGTGCTTTTCAGAGGTTTCTGGAAAAAAAATATTCAGCCCTCAAAGAGTTAAACTGGTATATCACCGATAACTTAAGATTATATACCTTCCTTCTCTCTGATGGTTCATGTTAGCATGCAAGCCACCTCCACAAAGTGCCCCCACCAGCTGCCATGGGTACAGATTATCCAGAAAAGGATTCAACCCCTTCTACTGTTCATATAATCCAGGATCATGCCTAGTGCAGCTGCATCAGGCACCACACAGGAGCCAACCCTGGACAAGGAACCAGTCCAAGAAAGGGTCCACTCATGCAGTCAACCCAACCTGCCCTCTGCTGAAGATGTGGGAGGAAAATCCACACAGACTTGGAGGAATGTTGCCAACTCCACAAGACAAGGAGCAGGTGTGGGTTTTGAAGGCAGGATGATGGATCCATGAGGCACCAGCTGCCCAGCTACCCTCAGCTGAACTACTTGTCAAAATGCACATGAAAAAATATAAAAAGTTAAAGAAGCTGCTGATACAACTTGATCTCCAAACAACAGAGAGCTAAGAGAAAGAATTATGACTGGGAACGTTTACACACAGTGCCTTCAGGAAGTCTTCAGATCTTCTACTTTTTACACATTTTGTTACAAAATTGTGGCCTTATACTAAAATCATTAATATGCTTTTTATTCCTTCATCAAGCAACACTCAAAGCCCCAGAAGACAAAGCAAAAACAGGATTTTAGTAATGTTTGCAAATTTATTACAAATAAAAAACTGAACTATCCCACTGACACAAGTATTCAGAGTCTTTCCTAAGTACTTAGTTGAAGCCCCCTTGGCAGAGATTCCAATCTGGGGTCTTCTTGGGTTTTAATTCATCAAGCTTCACACACTTAGATTTGGGGATTTTCTTCTCAGCAGATCCTCTCAAGCTCTGTGAGGCTGGAAGGAGACCATCGGTAGACAGCTATTGTCAGGTCTCTCCAGAAACGTTTGCTTGGGTTCAAGTCTAGGCTCTGGCTGGGCAACTCAAAGAGCTGCTCATAAGCCACTCCTACTTTGCTTTGTTATTTGGCCCAGTTTCAGGTCCAAGGCACTGTGGAGCAGGTCTTCATTAAAGACATGTCTGTAGTTTGCTCCGTTCAGCCTTCCTTCAACTCTATCTAGTCTCCCAGTCCCTGATGCTGCTACCACCATACTTTACCACTGGAATGGTATTACACAGGTGGTGCACAGTGTCTGGTCTCCTCCAGATATGATGCTAATCTTGGTTTCATCAGACCAGAGAAATTTCTTTCTCAAAGCCTGGGAGTCCTTTAGGTACCTTTTTTGCAAACAGGTTTTCTTGTGTCTTTTACTGATGAGAAGCTTCTGTCTGGCCACAGTGTCATAAAGCTCAGAATGGTGGAGTGTTACATTGATGGTTTCTCCCATCTCCATGCAGGTTCTCTGGAGTTAAGCAAAAATGACCCTTGGGTTCCTCGTCACCTTTCGTACAAAGGCCCTACTCCCCCAATTGCTGAGTTTGGCCAGGTGGCAGCTCTAGGAAAAGTCATGGTTGTGGGGGTGGAGTGGGGTCCCTACTCTATGTTGAAATTGTAAGATGTGCTAGTCAACTTCAAAATCTGGACAGATAGATAGATAGATAGATAGATAGATAGATAGATAGATAGATAGATAGATAGATAGATAGATAGATAGATAGATAGATATCACAATGGTCATGGGATATGATGCCTTATGCCTCAGTGGTGCCTCCCCCAAGACGGTGGCCGCAGGACTTCCATGACTTCTATGACTTCCATATTCTGCAGGTTTCTGACACACCACAGTTTCCATTTTTTTTTCCTCCAGATTCACATTTATGACCAATCCAAATTGTCTGACAAATATGCAAATTGGCAATGCAAAAAAGAAAAATGGCGTTAAAATTAGCCGCATTTAAAAGTGAGTTACATCCCGGCACCCAATTGCAGCACTTCTGGCTGAGCCCTTCGGGTTCCTGTCGGCCTTGTCAGTGTGCAAGTCGAGTTAAAAGCCATTAAATCTATTTATTTGTCACTTCTTCCCTTTCGCCGAAGCATTATGATAATAGTGGAGAGCGAGAGGCGTTTCGAAGCAAGGCTGACAATTAGCCCTAATTGCAGGCCGGCAGAGGCACAGGGTTATGGCGTCTGACACGAGGGCCTTGCCTCCTTGTAAACGGTTCCGTTTAACGCCGCTGTTGCTGCACTTACTTCATGTTTACACAAGTGAGGCGAGATGAAGAGCAACACAGTGGACGCATTTTTTAGCACTGCCGTGGTAATTACTGGTATTTTCACTTAAAAATATCTGCCTTTGCTGTAAACTGTGTCGCCACAGCCATGGGTGCAACACAGGAAACTGCAGTGCTGGGGGCACTGAATTTAAAAAAGTGCAATTCAGGAGGGCAATGACGTAATGGCTATCATAAAAGACATGGGTGCGCAATCAGGAAGTTACACTGTGGAGGCTCCAGTCTTAAACGTTCTGATTTAGGAGTTCAAGGGTCTCGATTCTATCTAGACAGCAATGGACCAGAGCAGGATCTGCTCTACAGGGGGCTCCACTGCGTAAAAGTTAATTTTAAGGAATTCTGATCTGGGCAGGCAAGTGTCCGTAATCTACACTCACTAAGCAAATTCTTAGGACTGCCACACTTGCACCGGATAGGATCTCCTTTTCCTTTCTAAACAACCTCAATTCTTTAAGGCATGGTTTCCACAAAATGTCTACTTCAGCATCAGGAGCTTCAGATTAGTGGAGAAATAATGTGATTATATCTGTATATATAGAGAAGGGGGGCATCCAGGACTGTAGAAATAAAATGTGTATAAAGTCACATACAAGGAAAATAAACAGTCTAACCTGACATAAATGGGTATAAAGCAGGACATCTTGTGCCTGTGTGCCCTTATAGAGGGAACAACGCCACTTATATAAAAATTGGTGGGACGAGTCTTAGTAGCCAAAATCTGTGTAAGAAATTGGTGTTAATTCCTGCATTGGACAATAATTGGTCCCGAAGTCTCTGCATTAATTGATTCAGGAGCTGCGGAGAATTTCATTAGTTTAGCCTTAGTAAATAAATTAAAAACACCCCCAGTTTCTTTTCAGGTCCAGTATGATGCCCATAAGAGTATTCACCTCCTTGGAAGTTGTCACATTTTCTTGTTATACAACATTGAATCACCAAGAACTCAATCTGACCTACAGAAAAAGACTTTAATGTCCAAGTGAAAAGAGATCTCTGCAAGGTGGTCTAAATTAATGATAAATATAAAACACCAAGTACCGACCTCATAAGTATTCACCTCCTTTAATATGACACCCCTAAGTCATCACTGATGCAGCCCTTTTAGAAGACCCAGAATTGATTCAATGGAGGTCACCTGTCTGGGATCTCACTTGATTGTCCTTTAAATGAGCCTGAATGTGGAGAGATCAACTTGAGTGAGTCAGTATGGTGGGCTAACCTACACAGTGACAAAGGAACACGCCAAGCAACTGCATGAAAAGCCCAAGTCAGGGTATGGAGACAAGAACATATCCAAGTGACTGAATATCCAGTTCAATCAGTCATGAAGAAATCTGCTAGAGCACACCATCCACAAAAACTGAAGGCAACGAGTGAGGGTGGCCACCAAGAGACGTGTGAGAAATACGAAGGAGTCACAAGTTACAGTACCTGAGATTGGAGAGACTGTGCAGACAACAACAGTGCCCAGGGGCTTCACCAGTTACAGCTTAATAACAAGGCCATGACACATGACATCTTGGCTGGAATTTGCCAGAAGGCACAAGAGAAACTCTGAAGTCTTCTGGAAGAAGGTTCTGCAGTCTGATAAGACTAATGTTGAGCTTTGTGGCCATCAGACTAAATGCCATACGTCACTCTGCACATTACCACAAAAACACCCTCCCTCTTCTTTAGCAAGATGGTGGCAGCATCAGGCTGTGAAGATGCTTCTCTGCAGCAGGACCCAAAAGGCTTGTGAGGGTAAAATGACTGAAGAAAAATATGGGGACATCTTGGAGGAAAACCTGAAGAAGTCTGCAAGAAACCTTCCCTTTGGGGGAAGATTTGTTTTCCAGCAAGACCATGACCCCAAGCATAAAGCCAGAGCTACACAGGAATGGCTTCAGAACAACAATGTGAATGCCTGGAGTCTGTGTTAGCATCAATGGCTTCAAGGCAGGGGTTTGCGGCAGGGACTCTCTGGTCTTTCACCTTCTGATTCAGAACTGCAAGGGTCTACAGGATAAGCTGACAGGAGCTGTGCTTGCATGAATGGTGACTATGTAGGAGGTTTCATTACAGGGTGCCAATCCATCAGAAGAAACACCTACATAGGTCTCAAGAAATCAGCCTGGTAGCAAATGTCTGAGGGGCAGAAGGAGGAAATCCACTCAAATGTACTGTAAGACCACCTGCTTTCACGCTCTGCCGGCAACCCAACCAGATGTAGTGGCAGCAGTCGTCAAGTGTTCAGAGGACAGTGAAATTCTTATTTGCATGTTCGACCGACATGAAATGCCATGGCATGAGGGCTGTCAGGATGAAATTGCCCACGTTGTGCCACCATGCCATCATAAAGCATCACTGGTTATTGCAGGACGAAAAAAAAAGACCCCAAAACTCAGCACCATCCCCAAATACAGGCGAGCCTTCAGAGATGAGTGCTGGCAGCACCCCACTAGCCATGGGCCCCAAGTGCATGGGTGTCAATAGGAGGGTGGGGACTGCACTAGGGTGACACCCAAAAAAATTTTGTTTGCAGTGTCTGTTGCTGAAACCACCAAGGGGGAACCTGCACGATAAAATGATGGAGTGTCTGCATGCTGCCCTGTTTAAAAAATGATCAGCTCTCTGTTAAGGAGCTCTAGTCATCAAGGAGCCTGTGGGGGTCTTTGGTTACAGCACTGGGTGACACCAACATGAGTGGCGCCACTGCCCCAGTGGTCTCCTTACTTACTTATGCCAGGAAATTGCTCTGCCCACACCAGCACCCTCCCCCCATCTGGCTCTCCCTTCAGCCAATTTTCTTTGCAAATTATGACAAACTCTAAATAAACTCAGCACTGGCTTCATGGAGCGCTCCCATTAGTTTTCCAAATGTTAAAATCAATCATGGCGTGCCCTAGATTTTTTTTTGACCTGCTTTAGCAAGCACCTTCATTAAAAAGAAAAAAAACAAAACAGAAAGTGATATAAAAATACAAAAAGAAGAAAATAAAAAGTGTACTAGGACAAGAAACAGAGCAGTACACACACAAGTGAGAGGCAGCACCCTGCACAAACTGGAGCCTGGAAAGTGGACCTTTGGACAGCCAAAGCTCTCTTCGTGTTTGCTCCTATTAAGTAAATATTCATTGTCACGCATGTGTGCATCAGGATCGCCTGGATGGCTCTGGGAAGTCGAAAGCTACCACCCTGAGGTGGGAGGGGGCATTGTGGCTGACGGTGTCTCCTGCTTTATCCACAGTTCCCAGGAGTCACCAGGAGAGGAGGTGTAGCCCCGCCCCAAAGGGCAGCGTGTCGGTCCCACCCTCCCATGGCCCGCACCCCATAAAGGCTGAGGAACGAACCCAGGTGGTCACCTTTTGACCTCCTGGCACAGGCACAGAGATGGAGTTCTCAGCAGTCAACAATTGGTTAAATTTGAGAAAGCGCATTGAGGTCGTGGCGCGGCTAGCCTGTGTGTCTTTTTGGGCTTTATCTTTACAAAATGACCGGTTAAATGGGAAACTGCTGGTTTGGCACCTCCCCCTTTGCATCTGTCTCTGTCACATCTATCACAACATTTATTGTGTGAAAGCAGGGGACCCCTGACATTGTCATAAACGAAAGAACTACAGGGATAACACAAAGAATATTTTTAAAACAACCAAGCTAAAGTCTCACTCTGGGCCTGTTTAAACTGCTGCTGAAACCATGCGCCCAACTGTCCACTGTCACAAGAATGAGTCAGAGACATCATAAAGAGTTGGGGCAGCCACCCGTATAATATGCTCGGCTGTAAAATTGCTTTTTTTTTTTTGTACACGATGTGTATAGTTCAGAGTCCAGAACAGAACTGCCTGTACTGAGGCAAGATGGCCGTTTTAAAGGCCTGGAAAGGAAATGACGTCAGCGTTACAGGAACTGGGAGTGGCGTCCTCGTGTCCAGAAGTGACGTCATCCTTGGGGCCGGCAAGAGGCGGGATTTCCCGGGAAAGGTCTGCAAGGGACTGAGAAAGATACTCAGTACACTCCGCCGCCCCCTGGCCTGGCGTAGAATTACTAGTGTTTAGGCCCTTCAGCTGTTTCCCATGAGCACGTGTGTGACACCACCAAGGGACCACCATAAAGCACTCCCTTTCTAACCTCCCATTTTTCTCATTTCCTCTCCAGACCCTGGCCTTCCCACATTCTTCCTGACTCTGCACTAAACTGGCCTCTGGTATGAGGGTGCTTGAGCTCCTCCGGTGGTCTATTCTGGAATCCCATGGGATCTTCCATTGGGTGCAGTGACACCATACCAGAGCTTCTACTAGTGGAGCCTTCTCTTTGTACTTAAAGTCCCAGGTGTACAAGGAAGCTATAGCGCTTTGCAGGAATGGTAACAAGGAGAACAGACAGAATACTGGGAGATGAAGAACATACAACTACCAAAACAAAAATACGAGATGAGGCAGTGTGGTATTTCCACGCTTGGCAATATTTTTGATGATTCAGGGCTCCGAACGTTCCAATCACTAAGATCTGATTTCTCTGTTCCATTTTCTTTTATCTTCAAATTAGGCCTGTCCTTAAGTGTTTGTCTTCTTCTTCTTTAACCCTTTCTTCCTTTGCTTTCCTTTATTCAGTCTCTGTCTCCTAAAACAAAGCCTGTCTCTATGCTATATACAACTTTGCAGAAAGCCGCTCTTAGAACATTACCTGTTACTTTGGTTTGGGAGAATGTGATCGTCCCTCTCTTACTATTCTTGACTGGAATATCATTTTTAAGAACATTACCTTAGCATCTAAGAACCCCAATTACCAACCTACTCAGTTTGAATTTGTGTATCTAACGCCCTGCAGACGCTTTGCTCTGGGTTTATCAGCTGACCCTCTATGCTCCCTTTGTTCCTTCAAGTCCCTGAGGTACATTCTACACACGTTCTGGGAGTGTCCCACGGTTAGGGTTCTTTGGGGTAAAGTGTCTAAATTTCTCTCATCTATTATCTCCTATAAAATTCCTTTATTGCCTCAATTATTTCTTCTTCTTGACTTTTCTGCTGTCTCTCTTTCTTCTCTCCAGCAAAGGTTATTCTCCATAGGCACAATTACTGCAGAATTAGCCTGAGCCTCTTGCTGGAAATCTCCTAGATTATTATCTTTTGATTTATGGAAAACCTCCTTTTTTAATCTTATTTTGCTTGAATTATCAGCAGCACGGACTAACAGTTCATCTAGCACCTGTATTTTAAACTGGCAGTCAGTCTCACAAGTCATATAGAGGGAAACTGAATACCAAAATTTACTTATGTTATTAAATTATTTGTTAATTTTTTTTAATTGTGCCTACCACTCCAGGGTTATCTTTGTTCATATAAGGCCTGGGGTGGGTGGGGTCTTGGGTGGCAGATTGGCGCCGTTGGGTGGGCGTTCTATTGTTATATTATAATGCACCTTTCTGTGAGCTGTTGCAATTGTTTACGATTTATACTTTGTTAATAAAAACTTGATCACAAAAATACAAGACAAGAATTAGAGCTGAAAAAATCAAAAACTTTGATTTGCAACAAATGACTCATTACAGCAGAACAATAATTCTTGTTCGTTTGATGTCAGCATCATTAAGTGATTAAACGCACTAACTCAACAAAAGTTTGTTTCATGTTTCTCCAAATTCCTACAGTCAATATGAAATTACTGTACATTGTACTTAATTCAGCTTGAAGCTATCAGAATCAACAAATATTTTTCAGGGAGCAAATCTTTTGAAAAAATGTGTCGTCCCTTGTCATTTGTCAGACTCTTAGGGACAAAATAGAAATTGTCGTCAAATTAAAAGAAAAACCGAAACTGAACTCTTCCCCAAGTTTACTTTTGTAGATCACTCAGCCGCTAGTCTCTCGCGAGGCATTTGATTAGTAATTGACATTGAGGCACTGTGAGATGGTGACGTTAAGGATGTACATGACACCTGCATCAAAGCTATAGAGTGGTGGTGCCCAGAGAAACAAGCACACAAAATGGTGGCACTCATAGGAAACTAAATCCACAAAATGATGAGGCAATGACGACATCACAACAACGGAAAAATAATAACACATGGAAATAAAAAAGAATAACTCCTAAAAACAAAAGTAGTACACAATAAACACACTGATACTGTTGTTATATTTTAACCAGGGTTTCTTCCCTGGCTTATATTTAAATTCCTTTTTTGTTTATTCTTCATTCTCCTATTACTATCATATATTTTAATATTTTCCATTTTGTCTATTTATATATTCTATGTCAGTTTTAGATAGTGATACAAAAAAACAATATTAAATTAAGGATTGATAATAATGCAGGTAAAAACAGACAATAACTTTGTATAATGTTAACGTTTACCCCCCCGGGTGGAATTGAAGAGTCATATAGTTTGGGGGAGGAACGATCTCCTCAGTCTGTCAGTGGAGCAGGATGGTGACAGCAGTCTGTCGCTGAAGCTGCTCCTCTGTTTGGAGATGATACTATTAAGTGGATGTAGTGGATTTTCCATAATTGATAGGAGCCTGCTGAGCGCCCGTTGCTCTGCCACGGATGTCAAACTGTCCAGCTCCATGCCAACAATAGAGCCTGCCTTCCTCACCAGTTTGTCCAGGCATGAGGCGTCTTTCTTCTTAATGCTGCCTCCCCAGCACACCACCGCGTAGAAGAGGGCGCTCGCCACAACCGTCTGATAGAACATCTGCAGCATCTTATTGCAGGTGTTGAAGGACGCCAGTCTTCTAAGGAAGTATAGTCGGCTCTGTCCTTTCTTACACAGAGCATCAGTATTGGCAGTTTTATGCTGTGTACTTAATATTACATTTATATCTGTGAACAGATGCTCTCCTACATGCCTTGTATTGTATGGGTGGATCCCCAAGAGGCGGGGCAACAAATACATCAATGCTAGGGACCACCCCCAGCCCCATAATAGGCATGCTGGGAAATGGAGTTCCCTGTGGTGCATTGAGTGCACTTTGGTGGTGTGTTGGTGTTTTTGTGACTATTGTATGCATTTGCTATTATCTTCAATTTTTTGTTTTACTCTTTATTATTTCTCTTTTAGGATTTCAATTTACTATTTTGTACCTATTTGACAATTCATTTTGCCTCTTTTTTGCAGTTTTGAGCATTTTGTTATACAGTATTTTCTTATTTTTTGTTAATAGATCTCCTTTTATAAAGATTCTGTTGTCAGGATATCTCTACAAACCAAGGGTTTACAATCTTCCTTTCCCTTGTTAGGGAATTTTGATTATATTTTGGGACTTTATATATATTATTATATATAAACATTTTTTAACTTTTGAAGCCACTGTTCATTTGTCCTGCTGTAGGCTGAATCCAGCCAACGGAGTAGGCAGTCAGGCTGACTGGGAGTGCGTCTTACTATCTGGGCAGGCCCACAGGGAGTCTGGCCTGGTTTTTGGCTCTGATTTGGAGGTCTCACACCTTTTTTGCCATTCTTGTGACAGTGAGTCATATATTCCTGACGCATTGTGCGAGGAAGGGTGGTATGGCACAGTGGCTAAGGCACACGACTTCAGGCCCCAAAGTTGCAAGTTTGATTCCTGACGATGTTATCTGCCTGAGCTCAACTTTACAAAAATGGGTGTAATCCAATTTGATCTTATAAATCACCTTGAATAAAAATGGCAGCCTCATGAATTCATAATAACAGTAAAAATATGAATAATAATCCTCTCATCCCACAGCTCAGCACAACAAATCTAATGGTAATTTACTGTTACATTCACCATTAAAAGCATCATAACTCACTCACTCACTCACTTTCTCTTTCTTTCTTTCTTTCTTTCCTGGTGTACTGCAAGTGTCTTTAGAGCTGCAAGGCCCTTCTAGTGTAAATGGCCGATAAAGGGGACTTCTGAATCCCAGTTAAATAGAGTGTCTGTCTGGGTGTGTGTTCCACCATGCTGGAGCAGGTCTACCCACAGTGCCTCAGCGACAAACACCAGACACATACAGCGGAAGGCAGATTGTTACAGGAAAGGTGCTAATGTGCACTCCACATCCATTAGCACCCCTTAATAACTTCGACTGAACATTCCCGTCAGACCGGAGGGACTGGCTTTCCAATGAAAGATCTGAACAAACTCTTTGAATGCCCGCTAAGTGAAGGCCCTGGGAGGATGGCCCTCATTTACTCATTCTCTTCAGCCGTGGAAGGCGCTATGGAAATGTTTCACACTCCATCCAGACAGGTCTCATTTAGTTTGTGTGACAGCGAGTTCACCAAGTGACGCTTCTGGCGAGGAGAGCGGAGCTCAGCTGAGCGTCAAGGTGTCCATGATAGTGCCTGCATGCTGGCATTGCTCGAATGTCTATGGGGAAAAGACGACTCCCCACCGCAGTGGTACTATGGGAAAATTTATGCTTTAACTCTCCTGAACATGAAACTGACTTGAAGGGCTGCAACACAACTTCCTACAGAGGATTCAAAAAGTGTTTGGTCCCCTTCACTTTTTGGCACACCTTAAAGTGCTGTAGATTGCAACGTCCCTGACATTAGCGCAGAATGGCTCCATTCAGACAAGCTGGCTTCGGTGCACACATAGACAACCTTTGTCATTGCTGTTTTACGTTAGACAACATGCCGGTTAATGACAAGATTTGTTGATGTCAACACCTTTTCAGTCAAAACAAAGATGAGCCATAAAGGCATCCCAAGTCTTATAAAAAAAGACACCAGTGCATATGGATACTGCACATTAGAGATGAAAGCTGCATGGCTGCCAACTCCCTGTCTCCACAAATGTGCCACATGCTGGCAAGTCACTCTTCTTCTCTCTTTGCTTACGTACCTCAAGCACATGGCTTCCTCTAAAGTTAGTTCCTTGTCAGATAACCCGCTTGCTGCAAACGACTCTATACAAAACACATGGCTTAATAGTGAAGGTGCACTCAGCTGCCATTTCACAAGCATCACACAAAGTGAGTGAAGCTGAGGAAGAAGAGTTGCTGGCATCGGGCGGCCCGCCCACGTTTTATTTACCCAGACGCTGGCCGCCGGCTCCAGCACGTACCAGCTGAAGGGGATGACTCTGGACGGCTCCAAGTTACCATGGTGACAGTGGCTCCTTTTTCCACCGCTCCTTTTTCAGTACTTGTCTTCTCAGAACAGACGTTGACATAAATACATAAATATGGACTGTCTGATGGTTCAGTGAAACCGAATTAAACTCATGTGATCCTAATTAGCATCGTCGTTTGCATTTTCTTCACTTTAGATCATGGGAGTACCCCGCTGGAAGGTCACAGAGAGGGTGATCCAGGGTCTCTACTCCACCTTCTTCTTCTGCTTTCACTGAAGGTCACAACTCCTTAAGACGGGTGGCATTCTTCTCTCCTTTGCTCTCTCAGCATCTTTTTGATTTCCTCTCTTTTGCCTCCCCATACGAAGCCAATCACTGCCATATACCCAATTGGGGAAAGCAGCCAACTCAATGACGTCTCACACTCCCCTCCATTATCCTCTAATATTAATTTTTAAAAACCTCATTGCCCTCCAGGAATCCTGGTCATCAGCACATCTTACACTTCACTTACATCCCGTAAACACTCTATGGTCCGTGTGACCATATTGCCACTTTTACAGGAACCGTTTTTTTAAATTTTAGGGGGTAGAGGGTGGCAGTCTTTAAGGTAGGGGAAAAAATGTAGGGACTTGTACAGCACCATCTACTGGTATGCAACGGAACTGCAAGGCGCTTGTACTGAAATAACATGGAGTCTAAAGACAAATGTTGTTTTGTGTTTAAACCAGGGTCCTCCCTTTGCTTATAGTTCAATTTCTCTTTTGTCTTTTTCATTCATTGTTCAGTACTGTTCATCTGTCATGATAGTTGTTCCCTTCAGTTATCATTTAGTACATACAGGCATGTAAAAAAAGTAAGCACACGCCATGAAAATTGTTGACTTTTTCAACATAACTGAACAGGCAAACAAAAGATCCTCGTGCATGCAGTGCCTACAGATAAAGATGAAATACTTGAATAAAAACACAAGGAAATGTTACCTTTTCAAACATTTATTTCACAAAAATATCAATAAATGTAACGGTCTGGTGTGGAAATGTATAAAGGTTAATGGGGTTCAAGTCTTTCTTATGGCAAACTGCTCGAGAGGGTGACATGGCAGAAAGGAGTAGCGGTGACATCTGCTGAGCCTGAAGCACATTGCTCAGGCTGCTCATAGGAAGAAGAAGAAAAACAGCAGCGCCATCTGCTTAGGATCAAGTACAGCATACAGAATGTACATGTGACAAACACAGACAAATGCCTGCACAAACTAACTTGTGTTTGTATCGTCAGGCCACAGTGCTAGCTATGATCTCAAAATACGATGCAGCACACTGTGAGGCCGTGAAAAAAATCTCCAGCAGTGACATCTCCTGAATAGTAAGTCTGACTCAGGAAGAATCACCAGAGGTAAGCCTGAAAATAGAACCACTGAGGAGTAGCTGGCTAATTCAGTGGCTCATCGACATGCCACACGATACAGGAAGCAAGAATGACAATGACAGAGAAATGTACAGTATGCCGACAAACGAGGAGATCGTCCAGTACTCACAACTTCATAAGCAAACTTAGCTTTTACATCCTTTCATCAATGTTTGGCTGAGGAGCACAACTCCTGAGTGTCACTTGGAGGCCATATTGTTTTGTGCTGCTCCTAATGGAATTGTTGAGCTGGCTCAATATGAGCCACCTTTAGCGGAGGACTGGAGGTCCGCGCACTTCCTAGTTTACGTATAAAACACAATCGCTTGGTCAGTGTAAACAGGCAATGATGCCACAAACTGCACTGCCTGCACTTTTCTACAGTTGGTCACACGTGTTTTAATCACACATGTAACAGCCTTCACCACTAGGGGGCCACACTGCCTATTGACCTGTGTGCACAGTTTCCACTTTCAAAGCTGACAGCTTTTTTGTTTGGCATTGCCAGGTTGGCACAATGCCACTAATGTACACTGCAGAGCTGTGCTTACAAGTGGCAGGCTTTACCAAACAAGGCAAATGGCGCAAAATATCTCTTTTTTTTTTTGGTCATTTAAGGCTTTTTTTTTTTTGGTGGTTGAAATGGATGAGAGAGTCAATGGCACAAGCATCAGAGGTTCAGTTTAGTTCAGTTTTACGAGAAATGGTCTCCTGTTTCAGTCGAATGCTTTCCTTCTGCATGTCTTGTATAACTCAATGGTCATATTTTTAGTCTGGGCAAAAAGCAAATCAGGCCCGGTTAGCTCTAATGCATTTTAATAGATGCAGTAAATTCTCCTCATACGAAACCTTTTAAAAATTTAATTGCTTCTACAGATGAGATCTAGCATACGGCTGAAAAGGGAAAAAAAAAAAAAACCAGAGAGGAAGAAAAGTGACATGTGAATGGGCAGTACCAGGTGTGTGGGAATCTGAAGTGAATGGCAGCCCCAAGCTCCTCGCTCGGTCTGGGCAGCGTGGCCTGGAGACCTCGGTTTGGGGCTGACACTTCAGTGAAGGAAAGAAAGGTCAACGTTTTGGCTGTTTAAGGAAACCTTTGAGTAAAACAAAGCTGAGCCCAGTGGTGCCCCCTACTGGCAGAGCTGTTGAAGTATACACCACCCAGAAATGTGTTCAATCTTCACGATGGACTCCATAAATGAGTTGCCTAAACCATCAGTGTGTCCACTTTTCGAAATATATCAAATCTATTATAACTTTTCTTTGAACTTGAAACATATTTTTATGAGTTTCCTTTTAAAAAGCCACTATATAAGATTGCATGGTACCCTGTTCCTCTCCTGCTCATATTTTAGGAAGTGCAGATGTGGAGGGTAAAGGCGCTACATACAGCACATTCACAAAGCCTACAGACCCCTTCACTTTGTTCACATTTTGTTATCATGCAGCTGTGTGCTAAAATTATTTAAATTCATTTTTCCTCACATCAAGAAACACTCAACACTCAACACCCCAGAGTGATGAAGCAAAAACAGGATTTTAGAAGTTTTTGAAAATGCGTTAAAAATACAAAGTTACATTATCCTACTGACACAAGTATTCAGACCCCGTGCTGTGACATTTGGCTCAGGTACAGTACATCCCATTCTACTGATCATCATCAGGATGCCTGAGGTCCATCTGGGGTGAATTCAGTTGATTGGACTGTCTACAGAAGGTCCCACAGTGGAGGTAACACCAAGTAATGAGACGGAAGGAACTGCCTGCAGAGCTTAGAGAGAGGACTGCACAGAGGCACAGATCGAGGGAAGGCTGCAGAATTGAAGGTTTCCAAGGGCACAGTGGTCTCCAGAATCCTTAAGAAGAATTAGTTTGGAACAATCACAACTCTTCGTATAGCTGGTCATCTGGTCAAGCTGAGCAATTGCAGGAGAAGGGCCTTGGTAAGAAAGGTGACCAAGAACCAAGTGGTCCCTCTGCCTGAGCTCCTGAGAACATGCATGGAGATGGGAGAAACTTATCCAGAAGGATAACCAGCATGGCAAAACTCACTGTTCTGGGCTTTGTGGTGCAGTGGCCAGACAGAAGCCCGTCCTCAGTAAATAACACACGGAAGGCCATCTGGAGTTTGGGAAAAAGTCACCTGAAGGACTGTCAAACTGTGAGAAACAAGATTCTCTGGCCTGATGAAACCAAGATAAGTGTCATGTCTGGAAGAAACCAGGAACTGCTCATCACCTGTGCAATGCCATTCCAACCATGAAGCATGGCGGTGGCAGCATCAGGGATTTAGAGACTAGTTAGGGTTAAGTGAAAGCTGAATGGAGCAAAATACAGAGATATCCTGAATGAAAACCCGCTGAAAGAGTGCTGTGTTCCTCTGACTGGGCAAAAGGTCTACCTTCCAACAGAACAAAGCAAAGATAATGCAGGAGTGGCTTAGGGACAACTCTGGGAATGTTCTTGAATGTTCTTGAGTTGCCCAGCCAGAGCACAGACTTGAACCCATCTGGACATTTCTGGACAGACCTGACAATAGCTGTCCACCGAAGGTCTCCCTCCAGCTGGACACAGCTTGACAGAATCTGCAGCGAAGAATGGCAGAAAAATCACCAAGTCCAGGTGTGAGAAGTTTATGGCATCACAGCCAAGAAAACTCCAGGCTGGCATTGCTGCCAAGGGGGGCTTCAATGAGACTCTGAATGCTTGTGTCAATGGGATATTGCAGTTTTTGATTTTTAATAAATTTGCACACGTCTCTTAAAACAAGTTTTCACTTGGTCATTATGGGGTATTGAGTGTAAACTGATGGACAAAAACAGTAAATTTTATCACTTTAAAATGAAATCTACAACACAGTAAAGTGTGCAGAAAGCGAAGGGGTCTCAATACCTTCTCAATCCGCTGTAAATCGCAAAATGAGCAGTTCAGGGTCACCCATTAGTGTCACTGAGTGAGCCACATCACCTGCCAGTGCTCACAGAACAGGACCAATAAAACATTTAAAGTAAGGGCGCGGATTAAAGGAAAGGCACCACTTAAAAACCAGTGCTCATTAGTTTTGGCTTTACTGGTTTCCTCCCATACCTCAAGGATGTGCATTTTAAATCTTATCTATCAGTGAGTGTAGCTAATTATCCAAAGACTGGCATCACATCCAGCACTGGTTCCTTCAAAACAATCTGTATTTAGTGATTTGCATGCTGCCACGCAGCTTCAAGGACCCGTATTCAACTTTTGGATCAGCTACTGTGACTCTGTGGAGGAAAACAGCATTTGGAAAATGAACGGGAGAGGCACAGGAATGAGTGACACAATGGGGCAGTGCCAAGACTGGAAACCTCCACTTTATTTACCACTTCTTGTGGGATGACAGCTCCTGGAGGACCATAAACGGCACGCAATGAACCCAAGCAAGGCCGCCAGCCAACTTCCTGCTGGTCCAACAACTCGTCAGCCTTCATTTTGGCAGCTGCCACCTGAGCGGTGTGTGGTGTACTTGATGATATGTGGCTGGCGGGCGCCTACTCATCGGATGCCAGTGCAGCAGGGGAGCCTGGAGGTCTGAAGGAGGCTCCAGAAGAGCCCTTTGTGGCCCCTGTGGGACGCCACTCACCAGTTTGCCTTTTGTTTTCCACTGTGCCGAGTTCACTACTGTTTTTTGTGGCTCAGGTCTCTCCCTGAACATCTGGCTCCCATCAGACTCAATCACTACTGACAGGCCCTCCTCGGGAGACTTCAGAAACACTAAACCGGAACACGTCTGAAGGAAATTTTCAACACTCGCCATTCATTTTGCTTTAACTCTTCACTGGATGGGGGCTGCGCAACTTTGGTGTCCGTCTCATTCTTTGGGCTTCAGCCAGTCCACCAGACTTTATTTTATATACAGTGGATTCAGAAAGTCTTCAGGCCCCTTCACTTTTTACACATTTTGTAATCTGGCAGCCTTGTGCTAAAATTATTTAAATCACAAAGCAAAAACTGCATTTTAGAAATATTTGCAAATTTATGAAAAACTACCCTTGCTACCTCTTTAAAAGTAATCAACATAGACCTCAGTGTCAATACTTGTAGTGCTCCATCTGTTGGAATCTGTTTTGTAATACATGCAGTAATAAAATGCATTGTGTTTGTCATTCCAACAGATGGCACACCAAACATCTTTAGTAATAAAACACACCATTGGTTGTATGAGACTCGTAAAAGTAGCGTTAATGTTTGTGATGCACCATCTGTTGAAATGACAAATGCAATGCATTTTATTACCACAAATGTTTGTAATGCACCATCTGTTGGAATGACACAGACATAGCAACTGGGCGGACACAGAGATACACAGACACTTCTCCTTTCATTAAGGCGGACTAGCTGTGCTACTTGTCAAGGACAGTAAGTTATCAACGTAGACCTCAGTGTTAATGGTTGCAGTGCACCACCTGTTGGAATGACAAATTAAATACATTTTATTACTATGAATGTTTATGATGCACCATCTTTTGGAAGACACATAGCAACCAGATGGACACACAGATACTTATCCTTTGGCACAGGTGATGAGCAGTGCCTGGTTTCCTCCACATGACAACTAATGTTGGTTTCATTAGACAAGAGAATCAAGTTTCTCACAGCTTGAGAGTCCTTCAGGTGAATTTTTTCAAACTCCTGGGGGGCTTCCATGTGCCTTATACTGATGAGAAGCTCCTGTCTGGTAATAAAGTCCACATTGGTGGAGTGTTGCAGTGATGGTTGTCCTTCTGGAAGTTTCTCCCATCTCCACACAGGTTTTCCAGAGCTCTGTCAGAGTAACCATTGGGTTTTTGGTCACCTCTCTTACTAAGGCCCTTCTCCTAAGATTGCTCAGTTTGGACAGGAGGCCAGCTTTAGGAGGAGTTGTGGTTGTTTCAAACTTTTTTCCCTGAAGATTTATGAGGATAACTGTGGTCTTCGGAACCTTCAATGGTGAAGACATTTTTTGTAACATTCCCCAAATCTGTGCAGACACCATCCTGTCCCTAAGCTCAGCAGGCAATGTCTTCGACCCCATGGCTTGTTTTTTTGCTCATCTGTTGGGCCTTTTATTGATAGATGTCGGCCTTTCTTAACCAGTCCAGTCAACTGAACTGACCAGAGGTGGATTCCAAACATCTCAATGATGATCAATAGAATGGGAGGCACCTGAAGCAAAGCAAAGGGTCTGAATACTTGTGCCAATGTCATATCTCAGTTTTTATTTTTAATAAATTTAGAAAAAAATCGACAGTACTGTTTTTGCTTTGTTATTCCAGGTAGTTGAGTGTGGCTTGATGAAGGAAAAAATGAATTTAAATGACTTAAGCAGAAAATGTAAAGGAGTGAAGAGTCTGAAGAGTTTGTGAAGGCGCTGTAGCACCTTTTTGTAATGACTGCAAATGGAAGGGGCATGTAGAGAATGAAAGAAAAAAAAACAGCGCAGGTACTGCCAAGTGAGCGGAGTGGGCAAAGACAGAGAAAAAAAAACAACAGAAAAACAAGAAAACGGGAGTCACAGATGAGGGGCGTGAGAGCAGAAGACCTTTAAGTGCTGCGAGATCCGAGAAGTCTGAAGAAAAGGCAAGTGTGGATACGTGCATGAGGGGGTCCTGACACGGGACTCTGTCCTATCTAGACTTCGTTTCAGCCCTGAATGTGAGTTAGTGGGTTTGGGATTGTATGTATATTTACTAAAACCGAACTGCGGACCATGCATACTGCACACAGATGACGACCAAGTGTGAGATCTGAACCCAAGACACTTTGTCCCAGGACTGTGGAGCTGTGAGGCAGCATCTTAGCAGCTACACCACCGTACCACCCCAATCACCTCCGTATAGACAAGGCGCACTCAAGAGGTCCATGAGTTAGACACATAGACCAGAAGAGGAGCTCCACAGGATGGAGACGGCACAAACAGGATTTTCCAGTAAAGACCACTGACTACCCGCAGCCCGTCAAAAGGACTCAAAAAAACAAACAGGAGACAAAAGATAATGAAGGCTGAAGATGTTTAGAAAGAAAGACTCCCAGCCTTCACGCGTGTAAATGAGCCTGGCATTTAGGTGATTTTCACTGCCAACAGATCGTTAGATGAGTGACGTCAGCCCACCATTTAGAAGGCGCTATTCAGCTCTCATAAAGTATCTACTTACGGCTGGCTAAACGGTAACAGAGAAATGAGCTGAAATACGCAAAGAAAGGCATCTAAACATGTGTAGGGGGAGATACCTAAGAACAGGCTGAATGTGAGATGCGTCACCACTGCCACAGCGGGCACTCTTAGCGAAAATTGGAAGGAGCAAAGTAGTAAGAACTCGTGCACTGATGGATCTGCAGAGCATTATTTACATTCACTTATCTGGCTGACACCAAGATGACTTACAACATTAATGACACAAATGGTTCATTTTCTTTTGGTTTTCTAACTGCAACACAGGCAGGTGAAGTGGCTTGCTCGTGGTCACACAGTGTCGGTAGCTGGATTTGAACCGACAACCTCAGGGTTTGCAGTCCAAAGCCTTAACCGCTACCCTGCACTGTGGTCTGTCTCTGGGAGAAGAAGGTGAGACAGCAGCCCGAATGACAAACCCACTGCTGTAGGCCATGGCAGAAAAGTCACTAAGAAGAACGGCAGTAGCAGAAAGCGAGGAAATCTCGGCTTACATCAAAACTGGCTGTGCCATGTGGGTGGTTAATCCAAATCTACTCCACAATGTTATTTTGTGCTGCAACTGTGTCTTGCCCAGGGTTGGTTTTCATCTTGTGCCCAGTGGTGCCAAGAGGGCACCTGCTCACCAGGACCCTGAACTAGATAAGCAAGTTATAAAATGAAGAGATGAATGGATCATTTAATAGACATCCCAACCAGTACTGCTTCTCGCCACTGGGATATGTGCCAGCTCCTCAAGACCATGAATTGGATACGACAGTAAGAAAATGGACAGAATGGTCTGCTAGAGTGGCATGGTGGAGCAGTGGTAGGGTAGCTGCCTTGCAGTGAGGTCCAGGGTGCCCCATTTGTGGAGTTTGCATGGTCTCCCTGTGTCCGTGTGGGTTTCCTCCCACAGTCTGAAGACCAACAGGTGTTGTGAAATTGAGCATAGTGTGTGTGCGTGTGTGTGTGTTCACTCAGTGGTGGACTGGCTTCCAGCTCATATGTGGATAAGTGGGTTACATGGATGGATGGATGGTCTGTTATGCAGATGTTCCAGCAAGGGTTGACTTTGGATCGATGGACTTTATGTGGGGTCCTTTCCAGTGTCTTCCCTCACCCTGTGCCTGATTATTTCCATATTTCTACTGTGTGAGCACTGCCAGGTGAAGAAATGAACTCGGGATTGGTCTTCATCTGATAACCTTCTAATATTATACAGTGCCACCCCAGGCACTTTACACATATGACACACTTATTTTTCTAAATTTTCAGTTGGCACATTACCAGGTGTAGTGAGCGACTGGAATTTAGGAATCAGTTGTTATTCTTGACATTTGAAATGGCGCCTTAGGACTGCGGTGCAAACACCATGCAATGACACTTTACAGGTACAGTACAAGTGTTTCCACAATGTTCCCCTTCATGTCTGGCCAGATGAAGAGACAAACTCAGTGTCACACTGCGTGAGTAACTCAGACTCAGTAGGCAATCTCGTCATTTCATACAGCGCCTTAGCACTACACACCTATAGTGGCACTTTCCAGAATTTTGCAATTGGAGCACTGGCAGTAAAAAAATAAAAACTGAATACGTGGTTAAGGATTTAGTTGATAACCTTGTCATTTTATATAGCGTCTTTGCACTGCAAACACCCAGTAAAGGCACATAAAGGTACAGCAACAACTATTTCTCTGTTTTTGTTGGTAATGGTGTCATTTTATATAGCGCCTTAAAGGCACTGCAAACACTTAACAGATAAAGTACACGTGTTTCTGTTATTTTGCAGTTGGAGTCATACAGAAGACTTCCTGTCACACTGAGTAAGTGGTAGGGATTCAGTTGGTGATCTTGTGATTTTATATAGTGCCTTAGCACAATGCAAGCGCCCGTTAAGGCACTTCAAGGTACAACACAACTGTTTCCATAGTTGTGCCCTTGGGATACAATGAGGTGGTCTGACAGGCTCAGAGTCACACAGAGTTAGTAACTGGGATTCAGTTGGAAATCCTGTCATTTCACAAAGCGTCTCAGCACTGAAAACACCCCGTGAATATACTTACAGGTGCAGTGCAATTGTAGCTTTGCCAGCTTAACTGACTCTGTGTTATATTGATTGAGTGTTTGGTAATCTTGTCAGTCTGTATAGCGCCTTTGCATTCTCAGGAGCTTTACAAGTACAGCCCCATTGCTTCCACATGTCTGACGCTGAGCAGTGGGAGACGAAACAACTCGCTCGGGTTTCCACACTGAGTCATCAGCAGGATGGAAATGGCCAGCTTACGGGTTCAGGTCCAAGTCCTTAGCTGTTAGACCACAATGCCTGTGTGGGCAGTGCTACGCTGAACAACATCGATTTAGTACAGACACATTTCCTGATAAAAGAGCCTTGCATGTGCTTGACTTTCCATTTATCCCGTGCAGATGCTTCTTTAAATGGAGCTCCAAAGGCACAATTCCATCCATGCTGCACCAGTCCCATCAAAAGGAGAGGGTGGGTGAGTGGGTAGGGGCAAACCGACATTCTGTAAATCAATCCTCCTGTTTTTTTGTTTTTTTTAAAAAAATAAATTCCACACTGCTTAATTTCAAAATCAAAGCACTGACCGATCCGGCTGCCAGTAAAACTCCAGACTCTGCGCTCCGTGCCAAGCAGGCTTTCCATCGAGGCGTGTCTCCCCAGGCTTTTACAATGCAGTGAGCACCGGCGGGGCCTTAATTTGAAGCAGGCGTTTCTAATCTCAGAATGGATACAAATTTCCAATTCCAGTTGCCCAGGAAGAATGTGGCCCGAGCGACTGACTGGTGGAGTTTACAGATTTCTTCTAAATTGTTCAAAATCCCCTTTTGTTTCTGAACTGAAGTGGGATGATGGATTTTTCCATTTGCAGCAGTTCTCCTGGGATCAACAGAGGGCTGCAGGGTCACCTCTCACCCTTATGTCCCTGACAGGCTAACAGGTCTTTATCTGCAACTGTACGTGGAAGGTGTTCACCATAAAAGACACCGTATACAGTCCCAGCAGCATCAGGCACAAAAAAAGTGCCAGTCCCGGATGGGGTAGCAGTTCCTTGCTGGGCATACCAAGTGCCATCACTAGCACCCAAGACAACACTCCATGTCTAGAGAACAGAACAATAAGTTTTTTTTTCTATCATACCGTCAACTAGGCAAGGAACACATTTTGAGAGCAAGGAATGAAATAACACTGTTGAAGCCTTCTGATCCAACCCCGGGTAGGTGGGGATGGAGATGGGGTGCCAGTCCAATGCAGGGGCCAGACCCAAACCCGGCCAACTTAAGAGTCATGTGAAAATGAAAGGACTCCCCATGGGATTTTTATTCCTTTTATAACATGTGTGGACACCTCAGAATGTATTACACTCTGGTGAGACTGAATCTGGAGTACTGTGTGCAATTGTGGGCACCTCGCTACAAGAAAGACATAGCAGCACTTGAAGCTGTGCAGAGGAGAGCAACCAGGTGTATCCTAGGTCCTGACGACATGTCCTGCTCTGATAGTCTCCAGCAGAGGAGGGCCTAACCCAGGTCTTCAAAATTCACAATGGCATTGATCAGGTAAATCCACCAGAATTCATGTGAATCACATATTGACGGACAGCAGTGGAAATTAAGGAGAAGAATATTTTAGGACTAAAGCCAGTAGGCACTTCTTTATGAAAGGAGTTATGGAAATCTGTAAAACACTACCAAGACATGGAGTTGAAACAGAAACCCTGACAACCTTTAAGAAGGTGCTGGATGAGATATGAGGACAGCTGAGGTATTAGCTAAACAAACAAGTGACAAATGGACTGAGTGGTCTCCTCTCATTCGTCAGATTTCCTATGTTCTTGTATCAAGATCTGATTTTCCTTTAAACGGTGATGCACTTGAAAACAAATAATGGGAATTTGATTGTGTTGTCATTTTTTTGAATGAAAAATGAACAGATAAGCCATTTCCATCTGTAGACAAGTAAGTGCCCCCTACATAAACATTACCAGGGCTAAAGTGACTCAAATCCGATTTTTTTGACTTAATGCGACACAAACCTGATGCTTTCAGGGCAGTGTGGACACAGAAATCCAATCTTTTCAAGTTAGATTTGACTCACTTTCATATGTGCTCCTAGAATGGATACATATCCGATTCATGACCGTGTAACACGAACGTGAAGAGCCAGGTTGGAATTCATGTGTTTCTTTGCCTATACACATGGACTGAGCACTGTCGTTATCATCCAGTACCAGCTGTGCGGCAAAACAACAATGGAGGAGAGCTACAGCTGTGACAACAGTCACGGTCCCACCATCGCTGGCTCCTTTCTCATTCCCATACATCTCGTGGTGCAGCAGTGCCAGCAGTAGCTGTGAAAACAGCAAAAGCTAGCCATCTGGCTTTTGTTCGACTATGTGACCAAATCACGTTCCTCCAGAGCAAGATGCCATGCATAGACTAGCTACTAGTGTTGGTACAGTTTGAACTACAGTAATCCCTCGCTATATCGTGCTTCGACTTTCGCGGCTTCACTCTATCGCGGATTTTATATGTAAGGATATCTAAATATATAACGTGGATTTTTCGCTAGTTTGCGGATTTCTGCGGACAATGGGTCTTTTTATTTCTGGTACATGCTTCCTCAGTTGGTTTGCCCAGTTGATTTCATACAAGGGACGCTATTGGCGGATGGCTGAGTAGCTGCCCAATCAGAGCATGCGGTTAAGTTCCTGGGTGCTGACTGGCTCAGCGACGGAACGCCGAATTTGATTCTGCTTTGTGTTAACCAGGAAGTCTCGTCTCGCTCATTCAGCATCAACGTGTTTCGCTGTGTAAAGAGTTAACTTTTGTGCTCTTTTGTGCTTATCTTTGTGTATAGTCAAGCCCTTCGTTATGGCTCCAAAACGATCCGCTCCTGCTAGTGCTTCAGGGACCGTGCCCAAGCGCCAACAGAACTTTAGGGTCCAAAAAGGTAAAAGTTTTAGATATGTTGAAGGAAAGGAACAGCTACGCCGCTGTAGGACGCCATTACGGCATCAATGAGTCCACGATTCTTTTTATTTAAAAAGGAGGAAAAGAAAATAAGATCTACAGCCGCAGTGTCCTTTAACCAGGGCGCAAAACGAGTTGTAAGTGGACGTGATAAGGCGGTAGTCCGGATGGAATCTGCTTTAGGGATTTGGATTGAAGAACAACGGCGGTGCTACACAGTCACCTGAAGAGGCTCCTTTAGAAGAGCTGTAACGCTCTCCTTTGTTGTGCAGTAAAATTAAACTCATCGTTATCGGACAAGTCGTCACGTCATGGTTGGTGAGTAACCATAATTAATTTTCTACGTACAGTACTTATTACATATACGTACGTTTAGTGTCACTGTACACACATTTTACTGTATACAATTTTTCTTGCATTGTAAGTATTTATTGCTGGTGGCCTGTCTGTCGTAATGGCTGTAACATATGTGATATTGGAGACGCTCGATATTTTTAAAATAACATTTAGGTTTTACTGTATATAAACAGTGTGTTTACATACATAATTTCAACGAATCTTACCTAATATCTAAGAGAATACAAAGGGTTTATGCTGTATAACTGTGCGGGAAATGTTTATAAGAGTGTGGGAGAGTTTATAAGGGCTTAAAATATATAAAAATGAACCATATAAACATATGGTTTTTACTTCTCGGGTTCTGGAACGCAATCCCCACGATCGAGGAGGGATCACTGTACTCCTGTCGGTTTTAATGTTGTATTGCATTTACTTTGGAAGTCTGATGTCAGGGCTGGGAATGACATCACACCCAAGTTGACCACGTTCCAGTAAAACATTCAGAAAAACAATATGGATGTCTGTGTTGTGCTTGCTCTTTTGGAACACAGACAACTACTGAACAACGCGTTACGAGGTATTTACGCACCTCCAAACACTGTAGTAACACGTCCACGGATAGAAGTTGGACAGTACTGTGTGTATGACTGATTTAATGAGACACAAATAAACAGGAATTCTAATAAACAGTATAATACTAAAGTGTGCTGCGTATGTTGCAATTTTGGATTGACGTCAAAATCTGAAGTCGAACTCAACAAACCAGCCCAGAGTTTTTACGTAGGGAATCTGACTTGTGGGGATGTTCCAGTTGAAAATTCTGACTAGGAACTCACAAATTCTGACTTTCCAGCTCAAATGGGATGCAGCATAATACCACGAGTCATCTCACACAAATGTATTGATGTGCACATGCGCTCCGTTTCGGAGGCCTGATACAAGTCACTTGTACTTACAGATGTGATCCGTCAAGATAGGCAAATCCGATCTGAGCACAAACTCGCCACTGAGCAACGAGGCTTGTGATCTGAGCGTAGTGTGAAAGCTGCTGTTGCTCCCTCAAGTCTGTGTTTCCTCTACTTGTAATAATAATAATAATTCTTTGCACTTATATAGCGCTTTCCTCACTACTCAAAGCACTCAGCAATTGCAGCTTAAGGGCCTTGCTCAAGGGCCCAACAGAGATGAGTCCCTTTTTTGGCATTTTGGCATTGGATTCGAAGCGGCAAACCTTCCAATTGCCAATGCAGATCCCTAACCTCAGTGCCACCACTCCGTCATATACTTGTCTAGTAGTCTTTGGCATCAACTGGGCACCCACTCCTGCTCCATGCAGAATTCTGTCAGCTGTGTGGTGTTTGAGGGGTGTCTTGTGTACACAGCCTGTGTCAAATCCCCCCCACAGTATCTAATAGCTGGGCTTTGACTTGGCCATTCCACAACACTCCACTTCTTCTTTTAAGCCATGGCACTGTCTGGGCACCAGCCTAAGCCATGCCCAAGTTTTCTTTTGCTGTGACGACTAGGAGAGAACTTGCCATACAGAAAGAGGGGGGAGCACGTGAAGACACATTTTCCTATCCTTTCAGCGGATTCCTAGAAAAGCTCTATGCAAACTATTCAGTTACCAAATGGACCCTCATTGTGAAAAGTGAATAACATCTCCATTCACGGACGTCTCGTTCTGCCAAGGCTCCTTATTTTTTTTAATCAATTTTCTCGAATTCTTTTCAGGTAATTCTTTCCTACTCTGAAGTAGCCTTTCTCTTGGGCTATAGATTGCTGCAGTGCTTGAGGACTATTTTGTGCCGTGCCGCTAAGGTAATCACAGCTCTAATTCATTGCAATGCTGAATCCATAATAAACAATAATGGTGTTTTGTACCCTTCTGTTGAAATTGAAAGAGACGAGGCGAGAAGCCGGCAGAGACTATAGTCCCAAGAAATCCGCCATTCATGCCATTGTTTCAGATAATTACTCCACTTTCCCTGAGTTACGGAGAAGCAGAATTGGATTCTGAAAGCGGGTTTCATTTTGTTTGTTTGGTGAACTGCGCATGTAATGCAGACAGCGGAAAATCAGGAAAGTAGTTAGCATGGAGCTTTCAGGGCAACATGGCACCCGCTAGCTGGCTTCTGTGTCTTCAGTTGATAATGCCAGTCAATACTGGCACAGAATTAATCTCACTACTTGTTAGTGTGAACTCACGAAATCCAAATTGAGGGTGATTGGGAGCTAGTTTCAGGTATGTGGCAGGAAGCCACCATGAACACGGCGCTACTCTCATGGACGCTGTCAAGGAGTTTCTCTTCATTAAATAATCAGTTGAAGTGCTGGATGACTTGAAGGCTCCTTTATTTTATGCCAATGTGCCAAGGAAGCTGAGCACGGGAACCTTAAACAGGTTTCAGGTTGAAGTGAAGCAGTATTGAAAGCACGGTCACTCTGTGTAATTGGTCATAACTGTATAGACCCACCATCCTTAAATGTTCATTAAAGCATTGGGTTTGGAGGGAAAGGAACTTCCATTGTGCAGTCAATTTTGTGTGTGAATGGAAGCCATCATATGCCCTCCATCTATGGCTCAGGATTTAAATGTCTGATACGATTCAGGACGAGTAATAAATGTTCTGGTATTTTATTGTAAGATTTTATTCTTGTTTGTCACATTTTTTTTTCTTTCTTTACTTGTTTGTTTTGGACATCATCACATGCTATCACTTTGGAAGAAGTTCCTATAACATTATCACAATTTTAATGGATGGGAAAGCTAAAATCTGTCAATGGGTGTAGCATGTGGGTATCCGGCATGTCCATACAATTATTTAGAGTAATATAGAGAAATTATTTAGCAATAATTGCACAAATATTCACTAACTAAATTAAGCAAAAAATGCTAAAATTAACTAGTGTCACGCACGTGTGTTTAGGAGACAACTAAAGGGCTTAAATACATGTGATTCCACGCCAGACCAGGGGGTGGCGAAGTGCACTAATTTTCCCTCTCGATCTTTTGCAGACCATTCTAGGGAAATCCCGACCGGCTCTGGGGCAGTCAATGACGTCACGTCCGGTTCCGGTGTTGATGACATCACTTCCTTCGCTGGCCTTTAAAACCGCCATCTTTTCTCAGGAGAGGCAGTTCTGTTTTGGACTCTGTTGAATAAACATGTCTCTATTTTTGAATCAGTTTTGCAGCCGGGAACTATTAAATGGGTGGCTGCCCCAACCCTTCGCAATGTCTCATGGTCGTTATTGTGACACTAGTTAAACACAGAATTTTGCTGCCAAGGACAAACAGAGAAACAAACCATCGACAACTTAAAACTGAAACCAATTGGAGGAGCAACAGGGGAAAATAACAAACACAATAATATCATGTATAAAGTATAAAACCAATGAACCTAAAGATTTAATCAAATGTCAAAATAATTAAACACAAAATTAATTCTCAATAAACAGAAACAAAATACCAAAGGTCCTAAATGCAGAAAAATGGGTCAAAGACCAAAGAATCTCCACTATACAAGTCTTGCTTGAGACAAACACCATTATCATGAAACTAAAGGTCACTGAAGTGAACGTGACCTAATGCTACAGTGACAAGAAGTCTTTTATAGAGCTCTCAGGTGACTGCGGCACCTCCATGAAAAAGGAGAATTAATAGGAAAATGACCAGAGAGTTAAAAATTTAAAGATAAAGCAAACATACCAATATTTCTAAATTTGTTTAAAATGTAAATTCCTCAAAATTGTGCTTTTCTAAATACAGAATAAGAGAAGAAGGAAGGACCAGCTAATTAAACAATGACAGCTGAAAAGCTGAAATTGGTGAGGCAAAAAAATGGAAGAGGACTGGACCACGGAAGCATTGCTTGCCTCTCCGTTCCTTCACCAAGGTAGCCACAGACACTCAGGAACGATAAGACAATAAGGATGGGCACCCTCAACTTGCTCACTTACCCAGCTAGCACAATGAAGAAGTCCAGCCAGTTCCACGTATCGCCGAGATAACATTTTTTTCCGAAAATTCCCAGAGCTATCATTTTGATCAGCATTTCCACAGCAAAGAAAGCGAAGATGAAGTCATCAAATTTCTGCACAGGGAACAAAATACAAAACAGAAGACATTTCATTCAGGGAAGAGGTAACAGCTCAGTTACAATGATAGGGAGTTGGTTTCAAAAGCATTATTAGCTAGCAGACATACCAAAACTCGCACTATTCTCTGCTATGTTACTTGATGGGGGACTGATACTCCACACTTTTAAAAACTGTTTTCTGCCTCTCACACTTTACATAAAGAAAATGGTATCCTTAAAATGTACTTGTCTTGTGTCCTATTAAACTCATACCTCCAGTATTACCAGGTGCACCCAGGCTGTAAACTGTGACTGGGTGACCCTAAAGAACAACCTCTTCTATCAGAATCAGTTACAATTAGTCTGCTACAGTAGAGGCCAAAAATTACCATTCATGTTCAAACTCCATGTTTCCCTCCTAAACAAATGTCATGTCACCTGACAGTCCCTGTGTTAAGTCAATTAGGGTATCTACGTTATTTCCATTAAGTAGTCATGAAAAAAGAGACAGACTGGTGCATGTAAACCTCTGATCCTCTGAAAATCTGATGTATAATTAAAGGCTGAAATCAATCTGTCTGTTAGTGATTATTGTGACATGACCACTTGTGGAAATAAAATAGACAACCTCAAACAGGTAATGTCTGGTAATATGAGATGTGTGGAGATGTGAAACATGGAGTTGGAAAACATCTTCAGCCAAGGTGGGTGGAAACTGTTGGCCTCAACTGTACCTGTTGTGAGATTAGGGGTGGCTGGGCAGCTCCATAATCACACACTGAACGTTGCTTGGTATCTAGTTACTTACTTAGGACAGAGACAGGACGTGTGAATAAAACAGTAGGGTAGGTTTGCCACCTCCACACCAATCAAACCAATCCATTACTCTGTCTCTGCTAATTTTGGTGAGTTTATTAAAATTTAACCCATCATTCAAAATAAATGCAACTACATTTAGAAATCCTACCTTATAAAATGATGGCAGGGTGCTTCATAGACCCAGCACCCCTTGTCTGAGTTTCACGACCGACTGGGTGGGATTTCCTTTGGGTGCTCTGCCTTTCCCACCCAGAATTAACAGTAAGCAAAAAAATGAACTTGAGGCAGGCATTTCTAAAGGTCGACATGAAGGTTGGGAGGCTAAACCTGGAGAAAAGTCCCCTGGACTGCATTGTTTTAAACACTAGATGAGAGCAAAGACCACAAGATCAACCAAGTTCACTCACTTCAGGCATTATGAACCACTGGAGAGCCCCCAAATCAGACAATTAGCAACTGCACCCTCTGCTAGAAGAACAGAACAGAAGTTCAAAAGGAGGGCCGAGTGAAGGGAGCTCTGGGGATTGAGGAGGCCAGCACCATGGACCTTAGTGCCCTAGGCTGTTTACTTGATTGCAAATTTGTTTTTTAGCAAAAAAGAATCTCAAGCTGTTTGTAAGAACTGTTAACGAGCAGTTATTAGGAAATTGGAAAACAAAGGCAAAATGTTTATTGGGCTGGCAAGAAGCATCACTGGTTCCAGTGGATGGTTGAGATATAAGTTGGAATGGTTGTGTCTGTTTCCTGCCAAAACAACAGTTTTAGCCTTTGTATTTCAGACACGTCTTCTGAATGATCAGTCAATCATTATATAGCATCTTTCATGGTGGACACCCTCACTGTTCTCTTTTGGTAGCATCCTGTTTAGGCCAGCACAACTGCAACGATTTTAATCAGGAATACGGGAAGACTATAACAGTTCAACAGTGTTCACCTCCGACTGCTTAGGAGTCCATGCCTGGCCTTTATGCTTTTCCATGCGTACGCCAGAGCCAAGATTGGAAAAAAATGTCTTTTCCATTACAAAAGTCGCTACTATTTTCTGCCTTTCTAAAATGGGTAGATGTGAATGCTAGTAAAATTAGAAGAAAAGGGGCCTGCAGAAGTAATTAAAGCTTTCCAACTTGTTTATTGCTAGTCTTTTTAGACCAAATGCAGCTGTATGGAGAGAAAGAAAAAATAAATAAAACGGCAACATTTTATTATACTTTCCTTTGATAAAGTCCCCGGGGTCTATTCAGTGGCTCGAAACAATGCACAATGATGAAAAGACCTCCCCGCTGGCACAATCAGACAAAGCATGAAGCTTATGGAGTGCATCTCATGTGCCACTTCTGTCTGGATCGCCAGATAAAATGCCCGGGAGGTTTACATTCCACCAACAGGGAAGCCGTGATATTTAAAACCAGACCCCTTGGCTCCATTTGAAAATGGCACTCTCCTGCAAGCCAGGATTTACTTCTGCAGTCTGAAGGCAAGGAAATTGTGGTGGCTTTGCTGTAGCGTGCTCACCAGTCGGCATCTCTCACCAGGTGTCCCAGTAACAGTTATGAAGTTTCGGATTCTGTCAAACTTAACCATAACTAATGTCTTTCATCTGCTCTTGAGGTCAATCCCAATTTTATCTGCCCATTTGTCCACCAATCAATCACTCCATCCATTTTCTAACCCTGTCGCACAATTTCATATGATATCAATCTCCATTTTAAATTTTAAACAGCACCTTGCACTTAAGTTTAGGGCAACCCATCCAATTTCTAGCCCAATCATTAAATTCCATATTCTATGTAATGTCAATTTTAAACAGTGCATTTTACATCCTTATCAATGTAATTTCAGTTAACGTAAATCCTAATTTGACCCCTCCATCCATCCATCTATTTACTATTGTGATTTTGAGGTTTCGAATTCAAGCTATATTTAAATCACGTCTTTCATATTCTATCTCTGAATCCTTATTATTATCCATCCATCCATTCAGTTTCTAACTCATTTGTGAAATTTCATATTTCATTACATTTGCTTATTTGGCTGACGCCTTTTTCAGCATTTATGTGCGACACTGAATGAATCTTTCAAAACATGCAACACAGGCAATTTTGGGGAGGTGGGAGTGGGGGGTAGTTTTGTAAGGGGGATGAATTCGGCACAACCCCGGCCCTGCCTGCCCCCTGACCTGTGAAGCAGCGAAGGACATGCCCACCTCTGCCCGCTCTTTCCTTGTCGTACTGTTGCAGCGCCACCTTCTTTTCGTATCGGGGGAACAAACACAGGTGTTAGATGAGTTTTGGCTTTGAAACAAAGTCGTCCCATTCTGCCCCCGGATCAGTTTCAGTCTGAATTCTCTCCGGACGGGATTCTTGATTTGGAAATGTTGTCGGATATTCACAATACGTGCAGAAGCCGATTGAGACAATCTAAATGCTAATATCTGTCGGTCAGTCGGTGCGATACAATGCAGCTCCCTGGTTTTTCTTTCTTTTCCTTTTATTATCTTTAGCAGAACATGTCATCACTTTTTACCCTACCGTGCCTCGGTTTTTCATTAAAACACGATCTGAAATTCAATATGCATTTTGTAACGGGAAATCAAAGCCTTTCCGCTTCTACAAAACCCACGCGACGCTTCAATTCATCTTCATACAAGAGTTGCAAATTCCTCTGCTTTTATTAATTTCTGCAGTGTAAATAATGGATTATGTTGCAATTCCCAGTTTTTCACTTCTGGCTGACATTTTCATTGGTGCTTATTAAAAAACACTTGGCGCTCACCTCAGTTTTGAATTTCGGTTGCAGGTAGCCGCAAACCAAAGTGACACTCAAATCCCAATCAAGGCGAAGAAGCCCCGGCTGTACCACAATCTGAAGCATTTCATTTCCTCTCTTGTCGTGCTAAGTCACAAGTAACACGCGACAGACATGGACACAAATGAGCAGGTGGCAAAGGTCGGGAGAGCGACGGCGCTAAATAAACGGTAAGAGTTGAGGCGGACAGTGCACAGTGAAATCACAATGGCAAAACACGACGTGTGTCATGCACGGACACAGAGAGTCGCACATTAGGCATTGAATGGCAATACAACAGGCCCCTGGCTCAGATCTCACTCAATCCTAGCGTGAACCTGAGGCAGGTGCTTGACTTGTCTATGCTTTTGTATTTTATCTGTAAAATGCCCACTGGTGAGATGCACAATTAAAGGTTCTATATACAGTTAGAATACGCATTTCAAGCCCACCATTGGCTCCCTGAACGACCCCGACTCTGTCACTGTAGTAGCAGTCATATCTTATGAGTACAGTGAGACTCTTACTTGTATGTTCAGTACCACACATTACCATTTTTCAGTGAAATCTATCTATTATAAAAAAAAATCTTGGAAGGATATGAGACGTGATTTTCTTGTCTTATTATATGTCCCGCGAGAAAGAGAAAGAGATTTAACCACGCACGGGGCCAGAAATAAAGGACAAAGAGTAGACGACAAAGTAGAACGTCGTAAAGAATTCAGAAATGTTGGCGCGGTACACTTGCAGAGCAGGCTAGAGATAATGGAAGTATGAAAATTCGAAAGTCTCAAAAAAAAGGATAGTAAAACTCACATTAGCGCAAACAAACGGAAATTATTACTCAGTGAAATAACAGAACAGTGAAAAGAGATCGAATATATTGCTCGGATTTAAACTTTAAGTCGGAGACTTGTAGATCGTCTAATTCGTGTTACCAGCGAGAATTGAAAGATTCCAAAAAACTCTGGCGTGGTATGAAGTCCTTTGAGGCGAAGACTTTTAACATGAGATTTTTTCAAGTCACGCCCGACTTACAACGATTTTCAAACAAGACCAGCTCATCTAACCTCTCAGTCGCATGAATGCTTTTGTCAGACACACTTCCTGTGCTCTCAGCTGTTATAAATTTTATCAGGAGAATAATTGTATACGTTTTAGATGACACGTCAGCAACTAAGCAAAGAAGAAAGAGCATGGACAAACATTCGAAAAAGTCGTTTTATTTATTAGAGAGAAAGAAACGATATTCACTCACAGGCAGTTATATGTTGCATTGTCACGATGTAAGTCCAAACACGGAATCAAAACTCAATGCGATCTTGAAGAAAAGTAAATGCCAAATATTGTTTTTACTGATGTGTTAAAGTAAAAGTGAAAATAGTGCATATGTAACACTCTCTTTAAATTGTATACCGGGTTAACCAAACCCAGGGGTGGATGAGTGAAGCGAGCAGGGGTCAGAGCCCCCTAGTTATAAATAAGAAAGGTTTAAAACACCCAACTTAAGATATAAGGCCAAATGCTCCTTGTTACACTTCATTCGGACAAAAGAATGCAGTTAGGGCACTATATAGTCGACAGATAGAGGTGAAGTGGTGGCTCTGTGGCTAAAGATCTGCACTGGTATCTGTATGGTTGCCAGTTCAACTCTTGTTACTGTCCGAGACCCTCGATCAACGCCTTTAACCTGAAAATACCTCCAGAGGTGCTGTAAAATGGCTGACCCTGCACGCTGACCCCCAAAGGTCATCCCTTGGGAATTAATAAAGTATATAAAAAAATAAAAAGGGCACTACAAAATGGATGGGTGTGAAAGACACTATAAATAGATAGATGTGAAGGACAATATATAACAGACAGAGAGAGATACTGAACGCTTGTAGAAATATAAGTGAGCTTTGAGCTTTTGTTTTTTAATAAATTTAATACACCTTTCAGAAAACGTGCTTTCACTTTGTCATTATGAGTTTTTGATTGTAGATTCATAAGCAAAACTGGCAAATATATCATTCTGAAATTAAATCTACACAACAGTAAAGTGTGTAGGAAGTGAAGGGTCTCAATGTTTTCTACATCCACTGTACACAAGGTGTGACAAATTCATTCCTGGAGTGAACTTGTATTTAAAAAGTGAGCATCTGTGCACTGGCAGCTACTGTCAAATCCCCAGCTATGCATTCAGTTAGACGATGTCACCATTGCTGGACCTCTGTTTCTGGAAGACCCTTGAGTTCCTTTGTCACATTACGCTGGATGTAAGATGTCTGAATATCTTCATTTCATGGCAGTTTTTATTTTTGGGAAGAGTCAGAAATCACAAGTCATGCAAATAGGGTGGAGGAGCCAGTTTGGTAATGGATTTGTTACCAGAAAGTCACAGACCCTGTGTCCACCTTGGCTTAGCCCATTGCCATGATGGATGATCCACTTCTGGCATCATTGTTCACGTTTTCTCACCCCTTCTAGGACCTCTTATGCCACTCAAAGACACTCGACTTTTTCATAGCATCCCCACCATATGCTACTTTCTACAACTCCAATGTTTTAGTAGCACACTGTAGCACAGGACATTTCAAGGTTGTTCTGGTAATTAAACTGCACACCTCGTACACAGAACCTTCTGTAGGGTGACTTCAGAACAATTATTTAAAAGTAATCCATGACAGAGACACATATCCTTGTGGCACTTTGTTATATTAGTTGCTTGAAAGTGCCTTCTCATGTGTGTTTTATAGTGCCTTTTGAGGACAGGAGACATTTTGTAAAAAGGAAACCACATTTGTAGACCGCAGAAAACACCTGCAGCAGTCAGGCCAACACAGTGTCCCAGAAGGGGGGCTGGCATCTGATACTCTGAAATTGCTGCCGGGCCTTCTACTATATGAGCCGGCAGTATTTGGTAATTTTATACAGATGTTTCAAAAACATTCAAAACTGATTTAAAGTTGCCAGGAATCACAACTCTGTATTGGCATCAAAGCCCAAAGTAGAATTTCCGTATCGTAATCTGCCATTTTTTCAATTCCCTTGCTATTTTTCTTATTGCGAATGCACATGCAATGACACAGAATGGATGCCAAGTGTCAATTGGCATTGTAAACTTCTTGACCGAATGCTTTGGCTCAAAAAATGGAATGTAGTATAATCAGCACAGTTTATTGGGACATCTACAGAGTACTATGAAATTCCCATTTGCATGCTTGACCAACACACAACAAGTGAAACCGGCCATTGGTTCATAACAAAATACTATAACACAAAAGTAGCCTGACCCAGGTAGCCCCTACGGCCCCCATAAACATGCAGGGGTCCACTGGACAGGGTGACAGGTAGAGAAAGGGAGAGGCAGTACGGTACTCACCTGTAAGATCTTGCAATGCTCCGAGGTACACTGGTTGTTCTCACAGGGTTGGTACATGCCCAAGGTGACACAGTTCAGCAGGATAACCAGCATGCTGGCCCTTTCAAACCAGGTGGAGGGGCTCAGTTAAGGAATCTGACATACTCAGGGCTAAACAATATCATTATATTTCAAACATGCACATCAATCCATAATATAAGCAAGAAAGAAAAGGAACTCCACAAGTACGGTGAGGGCACCTGAGCTACAGACTGCGGTTATACCCTGACATCAGCGTTCTCATCTCCTCCTGCTCTGGATGGCATCAGGCCCTGTGATAAGAAAACAAAAAAAAAAGCAAAAGACATCAATTTCTGAAATAATGGAATTAATTAGTATTAGTAGTAGGTGCTAATCAGTAGAAGACCACTACTCAGCAGAGTTACATCAGCAATGTCATCATGGTCACACTGTATTTCTTCATGTCGAAAACAAAAGAATGTGTTGCAAAATTGAAAAGCTCTGCTTGTTCTGGATGAGCCACCAGAACATATATCCATAATTATACACAATATATATATATATATATTGTGGCCAGGTACATGAATGACAGCTCCAGTATTCAGAAACATTTTGGGGTGCCCCATTCTGGCCAAGCGGAAGGTAGGTACACTGCACCGTCAAACATTGGCATTGTATCTGATCGTGTTCAGGTCTGATGGGAGAGCGTCCCCCACATGGGGAGAAAAGCATGTGGCAGTGATATCTCTGACAATCAGCAGCTACCCTCTAAAACAAACGTGGCTCTGATCTCTCTCTCAAAAATGTGAAATATTACTCCTTAACTCTGTAGATGATAATGTCTGTTGAACAAACGGGTATCGCTAGCTAAGTGGAGGCAGAGTTCACTCCAACACGTTGCTCGAGGTAGACCGACTCGAAAGGAGGCTGGCGCGTGAGTGAGGAGGGCCCCGGCCACGACCCCCTAGGCCCTCTGCATCTCTCTTGGATTAACTCCAAAAATAAATTGGTACCGCAAGCGAACTATGATTCTTAGCGCGATGAGAGAAGTCGCAAAATCAACCGGAATGTTCAAGTAAATTATATAAAAAAACCAGATCTACAGTAAATCCGTTAAGTAGTTCTCTCATGAAAAGCGGACAGGCATAAAGACAGACGTTGGATTATATATATATATATATATATATATATATATATATATATATATATATATATATATATATATATATAGAAGTACATTGACTGAGCTTGTGAGGATGTGCTCTGATGCACATGCACACACATGTGCACACAAATTATATATATATATATATATATATATAGTGGAACCTTGGGTCACGAACGTCTCGGACCACATACAAATTGGGTTACGACCAAAAGGTTTGCCAAACTTTTGTATCTGTTCACGAACACACACTCGGGTGACGAACATGCCAGTTTCCCTTCCGGTTCGTACGTGCTGATGATTTCCGCATGTGCTCAGTCTCTCCCTGTGCATTCTCTGTGCAGCGAGCGAGCGAGAGACAGAGAGAGAGAGTGTGAGCAAGCGAGAGAAAGAGAGAGTGCGAGCAAACGTATTTATATTTACATACAGCTCGTACGGTCCAGAACGGATCAATTGTATTTACATACAGTCCTATGGGGGAAATTACTTCGGGTCACGACCAAAGTTTTGGAATGAATTATGGTCGTGACCCGAAGGTTCCACTATATATATATATATATATATATATATATATATATATATATATATATATACACATACACACACACACACACACACACACACACACACACACACATATATCCATCCATCCATCCATCATCCAACCCGCTATATCCTAACACAGTGTTACGGGGGTCTGCTGGAGCTAATCCCAGACAGCACAGGGCGCAAGGCAGGAACAAACCCCGGGCAGGGCGCCAGCCCACCACAGACACACATATATACATATGCATAAAATATTTCAAAATGTTCATGTGTTTAATAGAAACTGATAGTTTATTATCAAAGTAACATTAAGTTGATTTAAAAATGCAGCCAAGACATTACCAGTGTTATTACTGGTGATCGATTCTTGAAATGACGGATTTTTATTTTATTATTTGCATGTGACAGCAAAGCTTCATTTTCAGCAGATGTTCTTTTAGCGTTAAAAGGGTAAAACTCCCTTTGCTCCTCCTTAATTAGCCAGGTTTAAATGGTAATTGGTTATTAGAGAAACCTTTTCGATTCCCGTTATTCTGTCCTATACAGCTACTAAATGATCTTTCCCTGGCATTCCTAAAGTTCAAAAATGGCCAAATAGCTTTCTCAACAAATAGAGTAATTGTTATTTTGTGAAATGAAGGTTACTCCACATGACAGATTGCCAAGAAATGGACTGTATTTCTTAAAGTATGTCTACAATTGTGTTGAGGAAAGAGGACAAATTGGAAACGAAGCAGAAGTCCCAGATGCACAAATGTACAAGAGGATAAGGACTTGAGAGTGTGTAGCTTGAGAAACAAACACACTGCAGGTCCTCAGTTGGCTGCTACCCATAATGCATGTCAAACACCAACACCGTATGCGACAGAGAAAAGAAAAGACTAAAATTTGTAAATGAACGGACACCTTGGGTAATATGATTTCTAGGTGATTCTGGACTTTTGTCCATTTTTATTTTTTCTGTTTACTTGCCAGTTTCAGAATCAGATTTTTCTTTGAAACTCTGGACTCAGCAGGGTCCAGTCCTATGGCTACATACAGCCTGGAGATGATCGCCACTCCATGTTTATCCTTTACATGTTGAGAGAACAAATAATGTAAACAATTTAAATAAAGTGTTTGTCCAGCAACATCTCAGTTGTCAGCTCAACAAAGGAAAACCTTCTTCTTCTGTCTACAAGTACAGTATTTGATAAACACAAAACGAGAGAGCTGCTATTTAACTTATTACATAGACACACCATGAGCCTGTCAGTGAATTACTACAGTATGGATGCTCCTTGATGTTAACAAAGCCTTTGTTTGCTGTAAAGGGGATGAAGAATCCACTGAACACTGTCACTGTTTATTTGTTACCTTTTTAGGATTAGATATTTTTTGGGACATTTTTATTTGTTATGAAAAGCGTCTTCTGTCATCATCACATCTGCCTGCCTGTCTGCATGAAACAACTCGACTCCCAATAGACTGATTTTGTAGAAATTTGGTACACTTATTCTTCAAAGAAACTTGTTGAAAAAGTTCCGTTTTTCCTTAGATATCTTAAACAGAGTGCACTGTACACATTTCTGAAATTTCAAAAGCTCCCATTGTAAAGCACTGGTGAATTACTAAACTTGTCTTAACTTAAAACAGAGTACCGTTCTGTGCAGTGCAACTTCAATTATTGATAAGTTTACTGTTTCAAATGTACCTTGAGAGAGGTTGCGTCCTCTTGTACGTCGATTTTGAGTTTGCTCCTCTTGTTCTCGTATGACAGCTGAACAGTGAAACACCAGCAGAAGTGGCTGCAGCTGCTTGAGCAAACATCGGCCACATCAGCTCACTTCTCCTTCTACTGGCAATCCCACCAGGGAAGTTACATGACTTTTAGACTGTAAAAGTCAAAAATTACAGCATTGAGCACAGTGAATAAACACACACACACTTACTAACCTCTTCATCACGTACTTTTTCAAAAATTGTTACATGTATGAAATTTAAACTACAGTGCTCTGAAAACCTTCCGCAATCAGCAATTAACAATAATACATCAGTTGATGAAATTTTTGATATCTCTTCTGCTTGATTTGTGTCTAAGAAAGCTGTCTGAGCCCCCAGAAGCCCACCGGGGCTGTGTGCCCAAACACATGATATTTAAAAATGGCCTTTACAGAATGCCATCTACTACTACATGGCATTACGTCCTGTTCTCACCGTTATTTCTGAGTATGACTTGTTAAAAAATTCAGTATTTGATAAACAAAAGTGGACATTTCTGTTTCTTTGATGAAGTAAATACAAAAACTAAAAAAGCTCCAACTTTCAAAGCAGCTGACTAAGTCTTATGCCATGAAGGCATTTTTGTAACTTCTTTGGACTTGAAGAAATGAATTAGTAAAAAAAAATCAAAGTAATTATATATTATTGTATTTTTCATAACCCTTCATTTAGACCAAATAAACACTTTATGACTAATTTAATTATAACAGTAGCTACATTTTATATACATACAGATTAAATTTTCTAGACGGTTATCTTCTTATTTATCACTTTATTAAGTTACACAACTACACTGAGAAAATTACAATCTCAATGAAAAAAAAATGAAGCAAATCTATTGCTCTATTAATTCTTTTCAGGTTCATTTCATTTTATTATTATGGGTGTTTTGGTTTCTTTATTCATGTCTCCATTTTTTTTTTTACTTGTTATCTCTTAAAAATGAAAATACTTCTAGAATACATTTCAGTTGTATCTGTTTACACAAATACAGTACATACAGTGAAAGCAGAAAATATTCCAACATCTTCATTTTATTCTGCTATCACTTAATTTTGAGTGGAGAAATTTTCCGCTTTCGCCCAAAATGCTGGGACATGCTCATGCTGGGCAAGAGATGGAATATCACAGGTGAGTCGTACTCAGTGCCCACAGAGCCCAGGGTGTAGTCCTCCCTCCATGCCTGCATCATCCACCCCTTCAGTTACAAAAACTGTGCGCCTTGATGTCTGTTGCATGTGGGAGTCATTTCCAGAGTGCACACTGCTTGAATTTCATGGCACACTGAACTTTAATAAACAGCTCCCCTCGGGTGACAGCACCTTATACTGTAGATACATACGCATATATATGCTGTGCAAAAGTTTTAGGCAGGTGTGAAAAAATGCTGTAAACAAAGAATGCTTTCAGAAATATAAATAATGATTGTTTATTGTTATCAATTTACAAAATGCAAAGTGAGCGAACAAAAGAAAAATCTAAAATCAATATTTGGTGTTACTACCTTTTGCCTTCAAACCAGCATCAGTTCTTATAGGTCCACTTGCACAAAGTCAGGGATTTTGTAGGATTCTAGTCAGGTGTCTGATCAGCCAATTCTACCAAACAGGTGCTAATGATCATCAATGTCACACGTAGGTTGAAACACAGTCATTAACTGAAACAGAAACAGCTGTGTAGGAGGCTTAAAACTGGCTGAGGAACAGCCAAACTCTGCTACCAAGGTGAGGTTGTGGAAGACAGTTTCATGTCACGGCAAGATTGAGCACAGCAACAAGACACAAGGTAGTTCTACTGCATCAGCAAGGTCTCTCCCAGACAAAGATTTCAAAGCAGACTGGGGTTTCAAGATGTGCTGTTCAAGCTCTTTTGAAGAAGGACAAAGAAACGGGCAACGTTGAGGATCGTAGACGCTGTGGTCGGCCAAGGAAAGTTAGTGCAGCAGATGAAAGACACATCAAGCTTATTACCCTTCGAAATCGGAAGATGTCCATCAGTGCCATCAGCTCAGAACTGGCAGAAACCAGTGGGGCCCAGGTACACCCATCTACTGTCCGGAGAAGTCTAGCCAGAAGTGGTCTTCATGGAAGAGTTGCAGCCAAAAAGCCATACCTCCGACGTGGAAACAAGGCCAAGCGACTCAAGTATGCACGAAAACATAGGAACTGGGGTGCAGAAAAATGGCAGCAGGTGCTCTGGACTGATGAGTCAAAATTTGAAATATTTGGCTGTAGCAGAAGGCAGTTTGTTTGTCGAAGGGCTGGAGAGCAGTACAATAATGAGTGTCTTCAGGCAAAAGTGAAGCATGGTGGAGGTTCCTTGAATGTTTGGGGCTGCATTTCTGCAAATGGAGTTGGAGATTTGGTCAGGATTAATGGTGTTCTCAATGCTGAGAAATACAGGCAGATACTTATCCATCATGCAATACCATCAGGGAGGCGTATGATTGGCCCCAAATTTATTCTGCAGCAGGACAACGACCCCAAACATACAGCCAAAGTCATTAAGAACTATCTTCAGCGTAAAGAAGAACAAGAAGTCCTGGAAGTGATGGTATGGCCCCCACAGAGCCCTGATCTCAACATCATCAAGTGTGTCTGGGATTACATGAAGAGACAGAAGGATGTGAGGAAGCCTACAATCACAGAAGCTCTGGGGTTAGTTCTCCAAGATGTTTGGAACAACCTACCAGCCGAGTTCCTTCAAAAACTGTGTGCAAGTGTACCTAGAAGAACTGATGCTGTTTTGAAGGCAAAGGGTGGTCACACCAAATATTGATTTGATTTAGATTTCTCTTTTGTTCATTCACTGCATTTTGTCCATCCATCCATCCATTGTCTCCCGCTTATCCGAGGTCGGGTCGCGGGGGCAGCAGCTTGAGCAGAGATGCCCAGACTTCCCTCTCCCCGGCCACTTCTTCTAGCTCTTCCAGGAGAATCCCAAGACGTTCCCAGGCCAGTCGAGAGACATAGTCCCTCCAGCGTGTCCTGGGTCTTCCCCGGGGCCTCCTCCCGGTTGGACGTGCCCGGAACACCTCACCAGGGAGGCGTCCAGGAGGCATCCTGATCAGATGCCCGAGCCACCTCATCTGACTCCTCTCGATGCGGAGGAGCAGCGGCTCTACTCTGAGCCCCTCCCGGATGACTGAGCTTCTCACCCTATCTTTAAGGGAAAGCCCAGACACCCTGCGGAGGAAACTCATTTCAGCCGCTTGTATTCGCGATCTCGTTCTTTCGGTCACTACCCATAGCTCATGACCATAGGTGAGGGTAGGAACATAGATCGACTGGTAAATTGAGAGCTTCGCCTTGCAGCTCAGCTCCTTTTTCACCACGACAGACCGATGCAACGCCCGCATTACTGCGGATGCTGCACCGATCCGCCTGTCGATCTCACGCTCCATTCTTCCCTCACTCGTGAACAAGACCCCGAGATACTTGAACTCCTCCACTTGGGGCAGGATCTCGCTACCAACCTTGAGAGGGCACTCCACCCTTTTCCGGCTGAGGACCATGGTCTCGGATTTGGAGGTGCTGATTCTCATCCCAGCCGCTTCACACTCGGCTGCGAACCGATCCAGAGAGAGCTGAAGATCACGGCCTGATGAAGCAAACAGGACAACATCATCTGCAAAAAGCAGTGACCCAATCCTGAGCCCACCAAACCGGACCCCCTCAACACCCTGGCTGCGCCTAGAAATTCTGTCCATAAAAGTTATGAACAGAATCGGTGACAAAGGGCAGCCCTGGCGGAGTCCAACTCTCACTGGAAACGGGTTCGACTTACTGCCGGCAATGCGGACCAAGCTCTGGCACTGATCGTACAGGGACTGAACAGCCCTTATCAGGGGGGCCGGTACCCCATACTCTCGGAGTACCCCCCACAGGATTCCCCGAGGGACACGGTCGAATGCCTTTTCTAAGTCCACAAAACACATGTAGACTGGTTGGGCAAACTCCCATGCACCCTCCAGGACCCTGCTAAGGGTATAGAGCTGGTCCACTGTTCCGCGACCAGGACGAAAACCACACTGTTCCTCCTGAATCCGAGGCTCGACTATCCGACGGACCCTCCTCTCCAGGACCCCTGAATAGACTTTTCCAGGGAGGCTGAGGAGTGTGATCCCTCTGTAATTGGAACACACCCTCCGATCCCCCTTCTTAAAGAGGGGGACCACCACCCCGGTCTGCCAATCCAGAGGCACTGTCCCTGATGTCCATGCGATGTTGCAGAGGCATGTCAGCCAAGACAGTCCTACAACATCCAGAGCCTTGAGGAACTCCGGGCGTATCTCATCCACCCCCGGGGCCCTGCCACCAAGGAGTTTTTTGACCACCTCGGTGACCTCAGTCCCAGAGATGGGGGAGCCCACCTCTGAGTCCCCAGGCTCTGCTTCCTCATTGGAAGGCATGTTAATGGGATTGAGGAGGTCTTCGAAGTATTCCCCCCACCGACCCACAACGTCCCGAGTCGAGGTCAGCAGCGCACCATCCCCACCATATACAGTGTTGACACTGCACTGCTTCCCCTTCCTGAGACGCCGGATGGTGGACCAGAATCTCCTCGAAGCCGTCCGAAAGTCATTCTCCATGGCCTCCCCAAACTCCTCCCACGCCCGAGTGTTGCATTTTGTTGATTGATGAAAATAAATGATTAACACTTCCATTGTTGAAAGCATTCTTTGTTTACAGCATTTTTTGACACCTGCCTAAAACTTTTGCACAGTACTGTGTGTCTATGTATGTATATATATATATATATATATATATATATATATATATATATATATATATATATATATACTAGCTGTGTAAGCCTGTGCTGTAAAAAGCCCGGGTCCTAGAAACTATTGAAATCGTCAGAAAAAAATTGAAATGTAGAGATGTCAGGTGTGACAGATAGGGGGTGCTGTCGACCCCTGAACCCGTAGACAACACGTTCTGACACCAGGTAAAGGTCCAATAATTAAATTTATTATAATAATACTGTGCACACCTCCACTCCACAATACTCAATAAATCAATACACTAATCAATCACAAATCCTAATCCTCCACTCCCAGCAGCTCCATTCCACACCCTCCCAACTCGGCTCACTGCTGGGATCTCCCACAGTCCTTTTATATTCCTTGACCTGGAACTGCCTCTAGGTCAGATGAAATCTTCTTTTTCTTCAGCCCGGAAGTACTTCACTTCTTCCGTCCTTGTGACGAGGTAGTACTTCCGGGCTATATGGAAAATACAAATCCCTGTGCCTCCCTGCAGCGTCCCCTGGTGGCCCCCACGGTATCCAGCAGGGTTGTGAAGTAAAACTCTAATGTCCCCTCCATGTTGCAGGGAGGACTCCATCTAGAGGTGTAGGGGTATTGGCCGGGATAAACTGCCGGCCATATGTCACACAGGTTATTGAAAAGAACTACTCTGGACATCTCTCTCCTAGGAGGACTCGTTTTGCCGATGTGCTCGCCTCGCTTGTGCATTAGCAACGAGAGGAAAAGTGAAAGGGATATTGTTTGCCGATGTTAGCAGCTAAGTGATTTTGTCTTTCTATATATATATATATATTTTTTTGTATAATTAAAAGACTAAACAAACAAACAAAGGAATGAGAGGTGTCTAAAGATGAAAAAATGGGCATTGACATGACAAGAATCCTCCTGTGTCCCAAGCCTGCTTCTCAGACTGTTATTTCTCCTCCTGTCCTCTTTATGATTAACATAAATTATAAATGGGCCTCCACTACCCTCTTGAAAACATCACTCGTATTCCTGTGAATACTTCCTGTCTTTGAAGGCGACTCTCAGCGTTCCTCCCAAGCCTTTCCTTGGTCTCCCTGTGTGTCAACCTCTCTTGTCCAGCACTTCCTGTCTTGATCTCACACACTCACACACACACACACACACACACACACACACACACACACACACACACACATACACACACACACACACACACACAGACCATAGCATTTTATTATATAGTAGACAGACAGGCATAAATAATATTAGCATATACGTATTGTATATATAGTTTAAGTTGCATACATTATATTATTTTTTTGAGTTGTGTTTTTGACAGCCCACTTGAGGAGACATGCAGTAAGAATGTCCTTGTACTGGGTACATCTGACCATGAACTTGACATAACTTATTTATGAATCTGAATTATCTGGACAAGCTGATGTGGCCTTCTCTCATTCACCGCAGATGCCTTCTGTGAACTTTATGTGCTTTTGCTCTTTAAGATTGACCACTAAGGGGGCACAGTAAGTTATTGACCATTCAGATGTTTAGACTGGATAGACTTCACACCAACATGATTCCTGCTTGATTTACTGTATTTGAGATTCTGGACTAACCTGAATGAGCTGAGCTGTAGATGGGAAGCGATGCTTTCATTCAGTTCCTTCAGATTTGTCAGCAGGGAATGCTATAAGCTACCGAGCACACAAAAATGAACACTAGATACCCTGAACACCAGTGTGACTTTGGCCAGGGCTTGCTAGGGAGGGTCACTACTGACCCAACTGGACATCCCGACTGGTGTTATTGTAATGTCCATGTTCTCATTGCCACTAGTGACCAGTCAATGAAGGAGATTCTAGTGAATGAAAGACATTCTATATTTCTGTTGTCTCTATCAGTGTCTCCTCAAACACCCTGACAGAACAAGAAAAAGAAAATCAAGACCAAGGAAACAATAGAAATGCATTTTGTTTTGGACGGCTAGAAGTGTGTGAGTCATTCTCAAAATGGCTTGTTAAAAGGAATCAAGAAGCCAAGTTCTGAATGGACACCGTGGCTCCCAAACTGAACAGCTTCCAGGTCTCACTGTTGCCAGCAGAGATCACTTGGCTGGCAGCCTCCATGCTAGTTGGTCACCTGCTGCCTGTGCCAAGAGTGACGGCGGTCAATAAATATCTGCTTGCCACGCAGCTGACCGGCGCTGCAGAGTCCAAAGTTAATGGAGTGGTATGTTAATGAGCCTCATAATTTGCATAACTGTAGCGCCTTGCCAGAAATGTCAGGCTTTAAGTGGCTACCGCTGGGCATTTTAAAACTACAACCAACGGAAAATTTTCCTTCTTGTTGTGTTATTTTTTATTTAGCTTTCTTGTATTTATTACTCATTTTTACTTATTCTTATAACCCTGCTTGGTCAAATTCGAATTAATACGAAATTAGGGTATACACAGAAAGATAAAACAAATCAAATAACACTAGACCAAAGTCACTGTTGATAGAACAAAGCGAAGGAATCGTCACCAAGAAGGCTACACTAAGAAACGCACATTCTACGGTACATCTTTTCAGAATCTACAACTTTGGATGCCGGTGACGTCACAGGCTGCCTTCTTCTGGCCGATTTTTATATAACCCTGCAGCAACTACACCACAAAATGATGGCAACCCACAGAAAACAAAATGGTGTTGGAAAAAGATGCCAAAGATTTTCACCTACAGGAGAGTAAAAATTAAATCACAATCACATTCTGGGATTGTGCCGGCCTAAGCCTGCCAGTGGGGTAGGGGATAAGCTACCTGGGGTGAGACCAAATCCGGAGCTCAGGCCCAAATTTAGGGAAGGACTGTCCTTTCTGTGACTTTTATTGAGGATACAAGCCTCCATTTTTGAGTGTTTGGGGGGGACCTGACCTGAATTAGGGAGGTCGGAAGAAGTTATGTTAAAAGCAGAAAGGTGATTTCCTACAGTCTTCTTTCTGCCTCTTCACTTGATTTACTGCCAGTTTCATGTTAAGGATCACAACGCCCCTTCTCTTCGATGTCTGCGTTTCACCTTTGTGATTTCGCAGCAGTCCATCAACGGAGAGGAAGCAGGTGGGGAGACAGATTGATTTGAACGAAGTTCATTTTTTTTGCTGGAAGATAAGTAGATCAAAAAAAACAAATTTCAGGAAAATGAAATTTTGATGTCAAGGATGACATGTAGTCGTGCATCTAATGGTAAGAAATGCATATGCAGATGTATGCAAATGGCAGCTGATTGGCAGGTGCCTGGAGAAGTGGAGCAGAGCCCAAATGAATATTTAAAAAATAAATAAACCATAATGAACAGCGAAAGAAAAGACGGGCTCCCGTGAAGCGATGAACGTGTAGAAGCGAGAACACGGGGCTGCCTTCAGCAGTCTGCCCGTCCGCTCCAAATGCCGCTGCTGAGATGTGAGGTCTTCACGCTTTTCTGTGCATCTTTGAAGTGTGGGGAGTTGAGGGGGCATCAACTTTATGTCTTTTATAGTGCCTTTCAGGACCAGCATCAGTAGAAGGCACTACATGTTTACGCAAAGAGCTGTAGGACTTTTGGAACAACCTACCAAGCCATGGAGTTGCAGCAGCAACCTTAACAATCTCTTTTCTTTTTGGCATCTTTTATTGAATTTATTAAAAGCATATAACATTCCATACAATCAAGTCAAACTTAACAAAACTAAATTCAAATCAACTCCCCACCCATGAGAAAGAGAGGAAGGCCAACAGACCGAGTAAAACTACTGAGAGTAGTCAAGAGAGAAAGGAGTCTTTTCCCCAATTTAAATGTTTATTCTAAAAAATTATTGAAGAGATCCTGACAGGTTTTAAAAAAGTTTTGCACAGATCCTCTAAGTGAGAATTTGAATTTTTCCAATTTCAAAAATAGTACATAACATCAGATACCCAGTGACTTAAAACAGGTGACTTAGGATTCTTCCATTTGAGCAAGACAAGCCTACGTGCTAATAGTGAAGTAAAGGCCATTACAATTTGTTTGTCCCCCTCTGTGAGCCCACCAAACACAGCTGTTAATTAGGAGGGATTGTGACACCAAGACTGTCTGATAGGCATTTAGTTCAGAATGATGTTAAATTGGTACAACACGTGCACAACATGTGGGTGAGTGAGGCTGGAGCTCGATTGCAACGTTCGCAGATTGGATCTTGCCTTGGAAACATTTTGGACAATTTTAAATGAGACAGATGTGCTCATTAAAAGTTGAAGAAATGAATGTTTTGCAAATATGGAGCTCAAGTGAATTCTGTTTCTGAAATGTTGAGTAAGACTGTACAACCTTAACAATCTTTAAGAAGGATCTGGAAGAGATAAGGGGACAACTGAGCTATTAGCTAAACAAATGAGCAACAAATGGACTGAAAGGTCTCTTCTCGTTCATCAAAATGTTCTGTCATATTCTTACAGTTTCTATTCTTTAATTAGCAGATACCTTTGCCCAAGGTGACCTACAGACACAAACTATTATATAAGGGGCGAGTGAGACCCCTGGGTGGGGGTTTCTCATGGGATGAGTGTTGAGGGACTCACGTGTATGCGGTGGTGGCAGGCAGTACAGGCGGGTTGTGGACTGTGTGTGTGAGGTGACCACAGATTTGAGAGACAAGAGAATCAGAAGATGGCACAGAGAAGTCACAAAACATGCCAGGCTCGTAACAGGGAAGTATGGCGAGTCACATGAACATTTTAGAGACACATCAAAAGAAAATGCAGTCCTCTTTCTATGGTATCTGAAACTCATTTCCAGACCTTGCATTTATTTTAAGGTATCGGAAATGAGCGTCTGTAGTGTTAATTTGGGCATTTCACACTAATAATTTTATTCAGTTCATGGTATTTCAAGTTAAGGATTTTTGATGGTTTATTTTTTTCATTTTGACTTGAATTGGACCCACTGCAGTTTGCCCATCAGACAAAGTCTGGAATGAAGGATGCAATCATCCATCTTCTCCACAAGGCTGGACATAGTTGGCCACACTGTGAGAATGATGGTTTCCTGATTTCTCCAGTGCCTTCAATACCCTCCAGCCATCCCTATTAAAGGGTGTGTAGGTGGATGTGCCTGTGGTGTCCTGGGTAATGGACTGTTTGTGAGACTCGAGGTCTGTGTGAGCACCAACAGGAACAGGCCTGTCTCCTTTGCTCTTCACTCTGAACACCTCAGTCTATAAATATGACACCAGGTCATGTCCTCTGAGGATTCCACACCTATGGGGTGTATTGGCAAGGTGAAGGAGACAGAGGAGAGGAGTCAGGTGGACAACTTGGGTTCTTGGTGCTCGGAGGACTGTTAACATCTGCAGAACCAAGGAACTTGCTTATTGACTAGAAGAGCCTCAATGCCTGGTCACAATTCAGGGAGCGGGTGGTGCACTGCTTCTGGTACTTGGGGTTCCACATCTATGATAAGTTGGACTGGTCTTGTAACACAGAGAAGCTGTAGAAGAAATTGCTATGCCATGCAGAGTGTGCCACTGTTATGTGTATGGCAGTTGGCGGCGTTACAAGAGTCTAATTATAGTGTCTTTCCTCTGAGTTTTTGTCTGGCTTCACTATTTTGGCTCTTCAAGTGCCAGTCAGACCCTTCCTTCTATTTATATGTCTCTGCCAACCTACATTCCTACCAGTAGGTGGCCCTCATGTCTGCCATGAGAAAGGCTGGCATCCTTTGCCGTGTCCAGCTTTGCCTTGTGCGCAAAAGTTGGCAGTAAAAAGGTTCCAGAGAATCGCTGGATAAAAATGTTCTTTTTTAGTTTCCCATCATCTGTTCAGCTTGCTGTGCCAAATTCAAAGGACGCGGGCAGCTTGTCAAGGACAGCATGTGAGACAGGTGGTCTTGGCACATCACCCAGCAGCACTTTTTCATTTGACTTCATGCTGCCCTCGGCTGGCAGAAACCTTTTACGGGATGGTATGGAATTTCAGGTGCTGGTCAATTCACTGGGAGCTTTGAAGATTCCCTGAAATCCTCCATCTGGCTCTCCTGCTTCGACATTTCAAGTGGTTCACCTGTTGGGCACTGCCAGGACCTGTCAGCCTAATGAGTGCACACAGGGAAGTGGAAGGCCTTGTGCAATAATGACATTTCATTACTTTGGCTCGGCCCTGGAGCGTTCACTAAGTAGTGAAACTGAATGGCGGTTATGCTAAGCGCTGACATGAACTGGGAGGGCTGCCAGGAGGCAAAGCAAAGCTGCATGAGGTGCAGGACGAGGCTGTCCAGTTAGGCCGAGCGTTACTACAAGGGACAGAAAGGGGGAAAATGATTTGTCAAAGTGTCCATGTTAATTTGTAACTGCTGCCCTGGTTGGCATCAGCTGCTAGTTTTAACATTTTACACAGCAATCTGTCTAAAGTGAAATCTTCAGTCTGTGACGCCTTGATAGATTTTGGAAGGGAGGGACAGTTTTGATTAGAACAAATTAAAAGGGCTGATTCCAGTAACTGCTCTTTATAACAGGGGTGTGCGGAAGGGCATCTCTGAGCACACAGCGCCTGACACCTTCAAACACATGGACTACACCAGCAGAACACCAAGTCAGAGACTAAAGGACAGTCTGGAATAGTTTGGGAGGCCAGGAGATGTAACACAGTCAAAGTAAGGGACAAAGAACCGGAAACCAGGAGGTCAAAATAAACCAAATAACGAAGCCAAACTGCCAACCAGAATCGCAGATGAAACAACACAGCACAAGAATCTCAAACCAGGCAGCAAAACACACATGCAAAGTCTTTTTGGAGATCCTCCATTCCAGGATAACCAGAAAGTGCACGGCGCTGACCTTTACAGCATTAGCATGGTGACGTCACAATCTGCAGACATCTGACTTGTTCCAAATACACTCCTGCACTGCCATGGCTGTATACTTTGGTTTATTGTCGTGCTGAACCGCCGCCCCAGTCAGAGATGGTGTGCACTCTGGAGCAGGTTTTCTTCAAGGACCTCTCTGGATTTGCCTACATTCATCCTTCCCTTAATTCTGACCAGTCTCCCTGTCCCTGCATCGCCATATTGTGATGCTGCCACCACCATGTTTGACACAGGGGTGGTATTAGTCGGGTGATAAGCAGGGCCTTGTTTTTGCCAGACAAAGAGCTTTGACTTCTGTGCAAAGAGTTCAGTTTTTGTCTGATCAGACCAGAAAAGCTTTCCATTAAACTGTCATATGTTTTTTACTCAAGATCATCTTCTGTCTAACTACCATCAGCGCCTGATCGATGGAGTGCTGCTGAGGTAGTTGTCCTACTGACATGTTCTTCAATTGCAGCTGAGAATTTCTGAAGCTCTGTTAGAGTGACCTTTTAGTTCTTGGTCACCTCCCTGACAAAGCCTTATCTTGCCCAGTTACTCGGTTTGATTGGATGGCCAACTCTAGGAAGAGTCCTGGAGGTGCCAAACCTCTTCCATTTGACAATTATTGAGGCCACTGTGCTCCTGGGAACACTCAGAGCTTTACAAATGGTTTCATCATCTTGGCCTGATCTTTGCCTCAGCACAGTTTGAGGTCAGCAGAGATTTCCTTGGACATCATGGCTTGATGTCTGTCCTGACACGCAGTGTGAATTGTGGACCTTCCACACACAGGGATACGTGTGCCTTTCTAACCGATGCCTAATCAATTCAGTTTGCCACAGGTGGACTCCAATCAAGTTCACGACACATCTCAAGGAAAATGAAAGCAAACAGGAGGCACGTGAGCACAATGTGGAGTGCCACAGCAAAGGGTCTCGGTACTTAACAGAAATTTAGGAGAGAATTCAGTTATTGATTTTTAATAAATGTTCAAAACTTTCTGAAAACATGTTCTCACTTTGTCGTTATGGGATATCGCATACAGACTGATGGACAGAAATGGCTGATTTCATCCATTTCACAGTAAATCTTCAACTGGGCAGACAGTGAAGGGCCCTGAAGACTTTCTTATTCCACTGTACACCCATTAGCCACATTTTTCGGACTGGCATGTCCAGCTATATAGTTGGGTGGTGGGAGTCAATCTCAGCAACATCAACCGAAATGTACGAACCAACCCTGCCTAGGCATCACTGGGTAAACAACGATCAATTTATAAAGCGCCTTTCACTGTTAGCACGTACTGTGTTTCCATGAAAATAAGACAGGGTCTTATATTAATTTTTGCTCCAAAAGATGCACTAGGGCTTATTTTTAGGGGATATCTTATATTTATTCATGTACAACAATATACATTTATCCAAATACAGTCATGTCATCTTCTTCTGGAATATCGTCATAACTCTCCACATTCAAACCCTGAATTTCAGCCTGAATTTCTTGCTATGCTTTTAGGATCCTCCAGGATCGATGTGCACGCTACGATGTTTGATGAATAGTTTGATGTAGTGAAGCAAAATGCTGACATACAGATGTATTCGTGGCGTTATTATATTCAAGTGTCGCATTTTCCCGATCGTAATGACACGATACATTTTAAAAGTCTCACATACTGTCTTTTTTTTTTTTTTGCACCTTTACAATACCATCAGAATGTACGGCAGCGTATTTGAGCCACAGAGAAAAAGAAAATAAGGACATAATGAAGACGTCTACTTTGTGATTAAAGTGGAAATTTCAGCTTTAAACTCGAAATGTCCTTTATCATTAAAGTAGATCGTCGTAAACGTCATCTTAAAACCGACCCAGTTGTTAAATCGCTACGAGCTTCTGGGGCTTCCTCCTGAGCTGACAGCAGCGGCAAGCAGCATCGCCACACAGAACACATTAAATGTGTAATATTCCAGCTCTCCGCACATTTAGAATCCTTAGATTTATACTTGATATCACTTTTATGATGAAATGCATTAAAATATGTGTGTTACATTTTATAGATAAATCGTTAACTTTGTTTAAATAATGAATACTGCTAATAGTTACACATATGGGGCGGCACGGTTACAGAGCGGTAGCGCTGCTGTCTCGCAGGAAGTCACGTCACTTGTGATCCCTGCCTGGAGTTTGTGTGTTTTCCTGGTGGGTTTCCACATTGGGCTCGGTTTTCCATCGAAAGACATTAAGGTTTGGGGAGTAGGTGAAGCTATAATGACGGCAATGTATGTGTGTGCTTGTGTTCACCTTATGAGCTGATGAGCAGATGCCCCGTCCAGGGATTTTGTTTCTGTCTTGCGCCGATGCTGCAGGAATGGGCACATCCTCGAATTGATGGATGTAATCATTAAATATCCTTTTCAGAGATATAGTGGCAAGGTGTCCTCGGAATTTAATGGATGTTTCAGGGACTCGTGTTGCATCGCGTGAAGTATAAACCTGGCCTTAGGCGCCTTACTTTTTAGCTGATGATTTTGACTAGGATTTATTTTTGGGGACTTATATCACAGAGCAGCCTGAAAATCATGCGAGGGCTTATTTTTGGGAAAACACAGTAGACTTGTCCTGCTCAACTGGAAGAATCCTAACTCACCTTTTTTAAGTCAGTGGGTAACTGATGTTATATACTATCTTACTGAAATCTGAAACTGAAATTTTAGTGATTGGCAATAATGGATACAATGAGGCTATTAGAAACAAACTTGATGCATTAGGATTAAAAGTCAAGACGGAGGTAAAAAGCTTAGGGGTAACTGTTGACTGTAATCTGAATTTTAAATTGCATATTAATCAGATCACTAGGACAGCATTTTTTCACTTAAGAAACATAGCAAAAGTTAGACCTCTTATATCATTGAAAGATGCTGATAAATTAGTTCTCGCTTTTGTTTTTAGTCGGGTAGATTACTGTAACGCACTCCTCTCAGGACCACCCAAAAAAGACAAAAATCGTTTGCAACTAGTGCAGAATGCAGCTGCTAGAATCCTAACCAGGAAAAGAAAATCCGAGCACATCTCTCCAGTTTTGATGTCACTACACTGGTTACCTGTGTCATTCAGGATTGACTATAAAATTCTGCTTATGGTTTATAAAGCCCCTTAAATAATCTTGCCCTATCTTATGTATCGGAATGTCTGACATCTTATATTCCAAATCGTAACCTTAGATCCTCAAATGAGTGTCTGCTTAGAACTCCAAGAGCAAAACTTAAAAGAAGTGGTGAGGCGGGCGGCCTTCTGCTGTTATGCACCTAAAATCTGGAATTGCCTGCCAGTAGGAATACAGTGGAGCATTTTAAAAAACTGCTAGAAACACATTACTTTAACATGGCCTTCTCATAACTTCACTGTAATTTAATCCTGATACTCTGTATATCCAATTCATTATAATAACTATTCATGGTGGCTCTAAAATCCATACTAACCCCTACTCTCTCTTCTGTTTCCTTTTCCGGTGTCCTTGTACCGCCATCTACTCAAAGCACCGTGATGTTCCAACATTGATGGATTAAAAGCCAGAAGTCTGCATGACCATCATCATCAAGTCCTTCCGTGAGAACCCTAACTACAAAGAGGACTATTTCATTTATGTTAGGTAGAATGCCCAGAGGGGACTGGGTGGTCTCGTGGCCTGGAACCCCTGCAGATTTTATTTTTTTCTCCAGCCTCTGGAGTTTTTTTTTTTTGTTTTTTCTGTCCACCCTGGCCATTGGACCGTACTCTTATTCTATGTTAACTAATGTCTTATTTTAATTTCTTACTTTGTCTTTTATTTTTCTTTTCTTCATTATGTAAAGCACTTTGAGCTACTTTTTTGTATGAAAATGTGCTATAGAAATAAATGTTGTTGTTGTTGTAACTGAATTTGGAAAAAATCTAATTCTCACTTAGAGGATCTGTACAAAACTCTTTCAAAACCTCTCAGGATCTAATCGATAACATTTTAGAATAAACTTTTTAATTGAGGAAGCAGTTTGTCTCCCCTCTTTTTTATTCTATTTATTTTTATTCATTTATTAATTTATCTATTTACTTATTTTTACTAATTTAAAGCTTTACTCTGCTGGCCCAGCTCTGTTTCTCATGGGTGGGGGTTGATTTCTCTCAAACCTAGTTTTGTAAAACTTGACTTGTTTGAATGGAATGTTATTTGATTTTAGTAAAATCAATAAAATGCAAAAAAAAAAAAGAAATAAATAAAACTAAAGCGTCTTTCACAAAGTCACCATCACAAGGCATCACGGAAAGGAGCTGTGAAAGGTCAATGAATTAACCTGACAGACTTAGCATGAAGACACTGAGGCCTCTCTGCAGGCTTCTGAGGTCCCAATTAAAAGCAACGCTCAGTGCTCAAGCCGGGAGGTGACGGAGTAATGAAGTCAGGTAAAGGCCAGTGAAGGGTTTCGCCCGACTCCGAGTATGATGTTGGTTTTAGACCAGTAGCTTATAGCCTTATAATTTAGCAATCCTGTATTTTCCATGACAGACGCTCGCCTACGGTGTGCTTTCCACCCACAAGGAAGCTGGCAAGGTACAAATTACCGTTTAAGTAAACTAGCATTTTGTTTAGAGGGCTGATGATTTGTTAGTCTCTTTACCAAAATTTGTAGCTGGAGGAACATGATTTCTAAGCCGCATGCTGCAGAGCAATTTGTCACTTGAAAATAATTGGTGCTTGGTCAAATAAGCATGGTGAGCTCAATCAAAAATTCTTCCGGGGAAGGAGAACAAAAGCCGTGGATTCCACCATGCAATTTCACAGAAGACAGCCTTTGTAGTATTCACATGGATAACAGACCTGGCTGGCCTGTGTCAATATGTTGATTGGCGAGACCCTCATATATCGTATGGGTTAGGGTTAGGGAATTTTTAATTTAACAAGCAATCATTGTCACACTGGATGTCTGACTGGAGCAACAAGCATGATGCCCACCACTTGTCTTAACATTGGGGGGGCAAGGGGATGCACAACATAGGGGGAGGGTGTAACCTTTAAAGGGCTGCTGTCCGTGGTCCTGAAAAACGGCTCAGGGAATGTAGAGAGGTACCTTTCAGTTTGGGCCATGTAGGTTTTGTTCAATTTTTGACATCATTATTATTTGTGTTGTTATTAATTTTTATTATTGTTTCTTGTGATGTCATCTCAATAGCACGTTTTTGTTGGCAGTGATATCCATTGCTGACACCTGAAGAGGTTCAGGTATTTAGTGGAATCGGGATACGATTTGCTGCTTTGGTTATTTTTTTTCTGTGCTTTATAATTTTTTATGAGCTTTAATCTCAGCTCAATCAAGGTTTTGAATGTCAAGGAATTGTTATAATTTGACTTTGTTATTTTTATCATTATTTTCTAGCTACGATACTGTGTCTTTTTGTTATTTTTATCATTATTTTGTAGCTACGATACTGTGTCTTTTTCCAATGCCATCTTGTTTTCTCTTATGCACCACAAATTTCAGCAGTGATTCCTTTGGCTGTGTATTGATTCCCTCACCCAAACTGATCAAACTAGTGTGAGGCCTCCAGGAATAGCCAGTAAAGCAGGCTAGAACTTCCACATGCCTGCCCAGGTAGGAGGCACACAAAGGCAGCCTGAACTCCCACTCTAGTGGCAGGCTTTGGCCTATGTAGTGCTCTAATGTGCTTAACTTCAAAGTTCGAGAAATATACTTGATAGTTTCAAAATAACAATAAATAATCTTCACAGGAAGGAGAACCATGAACTCCGGCTTGCAGAAACAACATCCACCAGGAGTTGTTATATAAAAATAGAGAATTTATTTACAAAAAATTGAAGAAGCAAAAAATAAGGAGGCAAAAACTATTTGTTGAAAAGGCAAACCTGTTTTAAAACTCTCCTTGAGATGTAACACACATGTCACAGCGCTTCTGCCATTCCTCGAAAAACATTTCTTGTACTCATCTTTTCTTACTGTGTCTACAGTCTCCTTTCCTGGATTTCTTCCATGGCAGCAAGTCTTCTTCCCCTCAGCCTCAATTTAAATTTCAGGCACAAAAGGAAATCACAGGGAGTGACATCTGATAAATATGATCGGTGCAAAGCAAAAACCACATTGATTTTGGTCAAAAGTTCTTTGACTGGCAACTTGATGTGTGCAAAATGCAGATTTAAGTGCGTCACTGCACTGGACGTTTTTTCCCCGATTGCTTTCCAAAAGACGCCTCAGCAGGTAAGTGTAATGTCACTGATGGACAGTCTGTCCGCATTTATGAACAAGTCCGTTGTTGTCAAAAAATGTGATCATTGTTGTCTCTTGAAAACCTGCTGTGGTAGTTTGGAGAGAAAAAAGAATCGCTCAGACACCTGCACAATTGCAGCATGAACGCCAGTAATATTCACTCGATCAACTCAGCTCAAATTCAAGAGGTGCAAAGCAACAAGCATATTGTTTTTGGTCAAAAACTCTTTGACTGGCATCTCAGTGTGTGCAGGCGCGCTGGCATGGTGTAAAATGCAGTTTTATGTGCACTGCTGCTGTTTTTTTCCTGATTGTTTCCTGCAGACGCCTCAGCAATGTAATGTTGCTAAATAACAAACTCTTTATTGACGAGTAAGTCAATGTTAAAAAACACAATCATTGTTGCCTTGATGTTTGATGTGACATGATCTGTGCTTTCTTCAGCATGGAGAAAAAAAAAATCCTTAAAGTCGTGCTCGATTGTAGCATAGATGTCAGAAATACACACTCGATGAAATCAGCATGATGCCACTTGGTGGACTGATTAACAAGACGTAGGCATACAATACCTAGTGCCCCTCAGTCCCCCGTATGTCACTTGTCCCGGGTATCACACGATCAGCAAACGAGTTTTTGTGATATCACAATGTTTACCAGTTTTGAACTCTTCCTTAAATCTTTTAAGTTCCGTTTTTATTGTTACTTACCATTATGCTTTTAATTTTTTTTTTGAACTATTGAATCAAACTTTTGCCTTTCTTTTTGTTTTTGAAGATTATAAAAAATTCTTGCGGCCGTTTCCATTGCCATTTTGTTCATAACATGACACTTGATTGCTACAGATCGTACACTGGGAAAATATGTGGTTGATGTCATCACCGCAATGCTATAAAGACTGGCATGTTAGATTTGTCATCATCCAAGTTTGCAGATATTCTGAGACAGACAATCTTTTGTGTGTTACTTAGTGTTCTTTAGAATTCCAAGTTCCTGACTTTTACTTCTGAAAACTACTCTACGATTTTATTGGGTTACAGTTTTGATTGACTTTTGGTTCTGATATTCTGGCTGGTTTCTTGTCATGGTCATCTCCATTAACTCCCTCAGTGCTTCCCCCTGTGAAAGGCGTAATGACCCTGAATGACATGCCATTTGCCACATAAGACAAAATGAAAAACAGACTAAAGTGCACCAGGAGATGAAAATGTTAAATAAATTCAGGCAAGGTCACAACTCGGAAATTGTTATGATTCAAAACATCAAAGCCCAATATATAACCAAAACTCATAAATCAAACACACTAGTCAACACTGTAGGTCAAGATGACAGCAAGCAGACAAGAATCATACCAAAAGTCTTTCACAATCTATCCACAATCTTGGACAGTGTTCTGTTCCATGGCATGACCCAAATACTGCTGCCATCCCACCCCACTCGCAATGTGACCTTACATCACAGCAGTTGGCACCACAAAATGGCAAAGTAAACTAAAGTAAAGTAACTATTAATCCAGAATTGCTGATATTCGAAAAATCAGAGAAACACATTCTGTGCATTAGTGAAATATTTATACAAGAGTATGAGCATTTTTAGAGTTTTCAAAATCATACAAATATGGTCATGGCCAAGGAAAAGTTTTCCCAAATTGGCTGTGAACATCTAAAGACAGAACTCCAACTGGTGTGCTTACAGGGTAAGGGTGAGGTCACTTGGTGTCCTAAATAAGCGAGCCAGCAGCTCTTAGGGGAGGTGGGGGGCTAATTCATCTCCTCACTGCTACTGTCCACCTATTATGCTCTGCGGGCACATGATTTTAAAAGGTGTCTGGAAGACAAATATGTAGACAGAAACAAAGCACAGGACAGAACCGGGAAATCAAAAATACCGGCATCCAAATACCAAAACCGCAAGACAAAATTAAAGTCAAAGAGGATTTATACAAGTTCAATACCAGACAATCAACAAATACGTAAAGAATTCAAAATGCCTGAAGACAGATGAGGGAGTATTCCTTTCAGTGTCTTTTGGCAGTGACCTCCTATTGATGTTCATGACTGACAACAGGAAATCAAATGGAATGCCATTGGAGGAGACAAAATGGTAACAATAAAACAGAAATTGAAAGCCAAAGCCAAGCATACTTGCAAAAATAATTGAAGCCAATGAATTCCTTGAGGTAAAAAAACAACAACAAATGAGGCAAATGGTCATAGAAAGAACCCACAGAAGTGATGCAATAAATATTCATAATAGGTGACCCTGACACCACCACTATAAACCCAAAAATTAAACAAACAAAAGAGCACTAATCTCTTTTTCTGGAGTTCCTACTCAGCCCAGGGTTCTAGTACATCCTACTGTGAATCCATTTAATTGCCGAGTTTTATTTAGAATTAAGTATATTTTGCTGAACTAAAGGAAGTACAAGTAAAGAATAAGTAACTTGCACAATGTTTATCCAGATCTTAGATATTTACGTATGCTGACCTTCATATGGCTGCCCCAGTGACGTCAAATGCTGCACTTGGATAAACATTGTGCGAGTCACTGATTTTTTAGTTGTACTTTCTTTGGTTCTATAAAATATACATCTGGCTTAGTGACTGATTCTTAACAGCGATTTGGCTTTGGCAAAAGCTAGTCTAGAGTGTTTTGTTACCGAAATCTCTGATTGATTGATTTTTCACTATTATCATCTTCTGGTCCTCACTCACCACCAGCTCAATACTAGACCAGTGACGTCACCAATCCACTCTTTTGTGGCAATTTATATGAAAACAGCTGCTGCATTTCACACCATAAAGCTTCCATATAACAGAATATTTTTTACTAGTAAAAGATACAAAACTGTGACTGTTCCCCTTTAAGATTTTAACAGCTTATTTAATAAAAGCAGACGACATTGACTGGCAGGCCATTTCAAACTGGCCGAACTGGGAGTAACAGTGTTTTAGACACTAATCCCTACCAGTTACACCTCCTGTAGACCAAACAAGGCTGACCAGCTCAGACATGGCAGAGAAGAGGAGCAGAAGTGAGTTAGGCCGGCAAACCCAGCCAGCTCAGTGGAAACAGGAAATGCCGCAAGGCACCAGGCACTCAAGCAGAAGCGGATCTTTTCCTTTGTTTTGTCCATGGCTCGCCCTGCACCTCATAAAAGCGTCTTCTGCCTCAGAGAGACAAGTGCCAGAGGTGCAACTCTAGATTCAAAAGTAAACACTTGAACATTCAGAAGATGGCTTCAGCAAAGGCTTGAACTGCTCAGCACACCAGCTTTGTTCCCGTTACCACAGGAATCCAGGACAGGCAACCGAAAGCACTTAGAAACAATTTACAAAAATGCAGAGAGAACTGGAGAAGTAAAGTATGTGATTCCTTAGGCATACAAAGAAGAATGTTAATCATCCACTCACAAATCCCAAAAAGGGTGCAGGCCTCAAAAAAAAAAAACACTCCACCACAGGTCTAATTCTAAAGGATAGGCCTCAACACTCCAAAACAACCTTGCCACAAACTCAAGATGCAGGCTTATGGCCTGCACAACGCCAATGATGGGGCAAAAAATCTTCAAAAGGGAGAGGGAAAAGCATAACCCTCTGGCTGTTACAGACATGCAGAGTAACTGAGGATTACTGTGGCCAGAAAATGAGCAGGAGACGATAAAATACTGCAATAGACATTGTTAAAAGGGGAAGCAAAGGGTGAAAAGCACAGGCACCTTGGGGGCATTCACACTTGGGCTGGATGACTTGCTCTTGCCAAACCTTTACTTATGTTCTTCTTAAATTGCAGTGTGGTGGTTATATTCCTGTGGGCCTGCCATTTAAAAGTCCTGGGAAAACAAAGACTTTCTAAAGTTGTGCCACCTTCCTGTCATTGCTCTCAGTATAATTTTGTCTGCACCATAATATCAGTCCATTCCTCTTCTATATACTTTGTCCTTTTGGATATGGTATCAACATATCTATCTATTATATAGCTCATTTTCTATCTATCTATCTATCTATTGTATAGTGTCTCTCTTCTCCCCCTACATGTACTTGAAAGTAGCATGATCAGTCCATTCAGACTTCGGCTGGATAACAATATGCCAAATTACAAGCACCTCTAGACATTAGGGTGGCACCAACATATATCAGGGCATATAAAATGCAATAAAAATTATGTTAAATAGAATCACTACTTAAACACAAGTATTCCAATCAGGTCACAATATTCTAAACATGTCACAATGACTTTACACAGTTGTACATTTTGAATGGCCAGCCCCTTCAATGCAATCTGAAATGAAATTGTGGAAGGCTGTGGTTCAGTTATGGCTGCCTAGGTGCAGGGTGTCCAGACTCCACTAGGTGGCAGTGTTCCCCACCCTCTGCAGCCTGGTCTTCACTATAGTGACAAACATGTTAATTCTTCAGCTAATCTAACTTTTATAAAACCCAACAAACAGATGACATCAGGCATGCTTCTAAGGTTATAACGAAAAAGCAACAGTTTACTGGAGGGCCTACTGGGCTGAATGTTTGATTTTAACAAGATATCTTTTTCTTCTGATTAAACGTATTTGTCCACAACTTTCGCTTGGCAGTAAGTTGCATTTAGGAGGCCATCTCGGCTCAGTGTTTTCCCGGAAGCCAAACTAATTAAAGCTGATGGTGTGTGACCTGCCATTAAAGTGAATGACACCGGTGACTGCTCACATTTCCGGGCCCCTGGGTGATCGTTTCTCTGCACCTTGGTGGCACACCTGGTATTCATGCTTAAGTGCAAAATGGGCCCTGTCCTACAGGAGGTTGCTTAGCAACTGCTTATAAACTGAACTAAAGATGTGTGCAGGGTCTGAATGGAACGGAGACTCCAGAGGTTAAAACAGAGGAGAACAAAGTCACATTCTCACATTAAAAAAAAGATGCTGTAAAATATAAAAAGAAATCAAAAAGAAGAAAAGGAGGGAGAAGTGAAAAGGTGGTGAGATACAGGAGCTAAAATTGTAGTACAATGACACAGGACAGTGGTAAAGGACGGACTACAACTTCCATTAGTTGGTGCAGAAAATTGAAACAAGAGTTGCAGCTATGGTCTTTGGAAAGATGAAGGCCCAGTGCACACGCTTAATTAATGTATTAATATCATGTTGTTGACCGAGGAAACACAACGTCCACAAAAGAAATGTTAGGGCACCAACCGTGTCACCTCTTTTCATAAACGCAGAAGTCCCAAAAATATTTGCTACAAAACAAAAGCAAAATAGCCAGGTAAGGCTGAGGATGCTTCAAGGCTCTGTAGAGCAGTCAGGAGCTTCATCCTCTCCGGAATGAGCCAACACCTGCCGGGAGCGTCTCAGCTTTATAGTGGCTGGACCAGAAGGGGTGGAGTTAATTGCCCTCATTGGGAGGCCAACTTTGGGACTGTGGGTGAAAGATGACATAACCCCGCCAAGGACAGCGCCTCCTCGTGTCTTGGAGTGGTAGTGCTTATCTCTGATGAGCCCGGAAACTGAGCCTCACATGCACATGCCTGACAATTATTAATTTAATGATTTTTGTATAGGGAATGAAAGTGAATGAACTGGACTGAATGAGAGTGCATTGATTGTGACCTAATCAACTTTGTTCATGTTTTATTTTGGCTGCTATTCTATATTACTGTTGTTACCATTATTTGTACACCTGTAGCTGTTATATTAAAACTGTCATTATTAGGAGTCAGAAACACAGCGTAACGGGTGTATGAAGTCTCCAAAATGACAATAAAGCAGGCCAGGACCTTCAATGACATGGCCTGAAGAGGCTCACCTTAAATCAGCCAGCATATCTACTGCTAGCTGCAGGCTATTGCCTAAGCTGGCCCCAAAATGAAAAGCTGGATTTGAAATTTTAAAAAATGTACAAAAATGCCTTACTAGAGAGAGAAACTGTGAAAATTCCAACTTGTAAAGACAATCCCAAACTCTAATCTTGGTAAATGGAGAGTTTATTTTACAAAAATAGAAGAAATAACAAAAATGCTTAAAATATCTAAAAAGGAGGTCCCTAAAAAAGCAATCCACAACAACCAAATCCCAGAACACTGTCCAAAAAACCGGGCAATAATCATGAAAACCCAGTAAATCTAAAGGAAACAGCAATAAACTCCTTTACAAACTCTACGATCTGCTGCCGAGATTCCCTCATTGGCTCAATATAAAGCCAGGGGGCGCTCCCAGAAGCAGTGACGTCAGGACGGCCCCGCCTCCTGTGGCGTCACCCACAAAACACACAGAACATTAAAGAGACATTTGTCAGACGTACAGGCATAGGGAATGTTTTACAGGGTTGAAGAGACCATAAAACCATAAAAAAAAGATTGATAACTGACAAGTCAACTGCACCAATACCAAAGCCAAAAAGCAAAACAAAAATGGAGGTTGTAAAAAATTCAGACAAGGAGCAAAATTCTGTTGGGATTTTGTTGCAAGAATGGAGTGTTTGATTGCTACCTTTCTAACACTTTGAGAGCAGCAATGGATATTTACATGGAGATTGCTATCTGCTTAGCTGCTGGACACTTTCTATGGAGGTCTTTCTTTTCACTTTTTAAAAAGGATATAAAATTAATAATTAAAAGAACTGTCATCTGGGACTGAATGAAGAATGTATAAATCTTTCTATTGGTTATTATGCAAATAAATACAATTTTTATTGAAAGCTTAAACTCAATGTCTCTGTCCGATTACTGATTTCTAGCATAGCCAAGTGCTGCTGTCCCTTAAGGGCACAAAGGATGCTTTATTAAATCTGCTGGTTGTAAACTGGGATGAAGCAAAGAAATGAAAATAAAGGAGAGCCCCAGTAAGTGAGCAGTCTGCCGTTAGTGGTGCCCAGGGTTGAATATGCGGGGCACAATGTGGGCAGTAAGAGGTTACTGGTAACAATCACATAGCTGCATTTGACATTTCTCCCTATAAGAAAAGATCTTAAGAAGTTATACTGGTACCTTTTGTGTTTGGCACACATCACAGGTAATGTGATAACATGATACAATACCCGCTGTTAATGGGTGCGCTAAAAGAAAAAAAGACATAAAAAGAGACTAGAGTTAAGAAGTCATGAGATGTTTTCTTAGAAAAGAAGAACTACAGTGTAGTGAATTGTATTTGATTTGTGTATGTGTGTTTGTGTTGGGGGGCAGAGGGGTCTGGTGGGACCAGAGGCACCTAATCCAACCCTTGGCATGGTGGATACATTTGTTACTGCAACAAACACTAGGCCATTCAACCTTTAAGTGGCGCACATTTGTCTTCTACCCATAATCTGCTGCAACCAGTAGTAGACATCTCATCACATGGTGCCCACTGCATCTCCAGACCCGTCCCTTGCCCAGCTGCTTATTTCAGTTTGTTCTTAGAAAAGTCTCACAGGTGCGGAGCACCCCACCTGGATGGCCAATGGAAGACAGCTATGTGGGTGACAGCCAGCCCCCCGAGTTGATGGCGACATAGGGTTATTGAGTATGGAATTGTCACCTGCAGTGCTCTGCACACATTGAGCTCACAGCCATCTATCATGTGCACAAAGCCTCTAGCATGCTAGTGTCAGGAAAGGAAGAAAAGGTCAAATTAGAAAGATTTAATTAGGTGACGGGCTATGGAATTGAGCACAACTGTCAAAAAATCATCAGGGGGCCTGCAGTTCATTCTGCTCTGACAAGGCGCTGTATTTACTCAGATATATTTACTATGCAAATTGCTGGGTAATGGAGTTCACTGTGGCGTGTGCTCAAAGCAATACGTCACGACGGCTTTATTGATTACACACAGATATTTGGATGAAGTGGGAGAAGAGAGAGATTTTTATTTAAATGAGTATTTTAGAAGAAAATCATGTAGCTATCCATCCAGTTCCCATGCCTTGTGATGGCGGAGTTGTGGAAAGCTGCTATATAAAATAAACAGATTAACTGACAGCAGTGCAGTGTTTCTTCCCACCTTGTGCCCAATGCTGCAGGAATAGCCCTGGCTCCCTGTGCCCCTGGACTGGATATGCCATCCAGGGAATACAATACAATACAATACAGTTTATTTTTGTGTAGCCCAAAATCACACAGGAAGTGCCGCAATGGGCTTTAACAGGCCCTGCCTCTTGACAGCCCCCCAGCCTTGACTCTCTAAGAAGACAAGGAAAAACTCCCAAAAAAACCTTGTAGAGAAAAAATGGAAGAAACCTTGGGAAAGGCAGTTCAAAGAGAGACCCCTTTCCAGGTAGGTTGGGCGTGCAGTGGGTCCAGGGAAGTCTGTTGGACTGCAGCATGGGCAACACCCGCCTGCTTTTTCAGTTCCAGCTGACCCTCCTTAATTGCCTGCTGGCAAAATGAAAAGTTGCCACCAGCAGCGTCAGCGTACACCAGACTGGGAAATACGTGTTTACTTGGGAATCTGTAGCAAGGTTTGATAATGGAAGTCGGAGAAACCGTTACCAAAACCGAAGCGCAAATACCGAAGGCACGGCTGAAAGTCGGCTACAAAAGGCACACCGTCAAAAAACCTGAATACAAACCCGAAAACAAAGTCGAAAGGCGAGACACCGTGAGTCAAAAATCAAAAGGTGTGTTGACTCCAGAACTGTTAACAGAGTCAAGAGCTGCCACACAAATCTCGAGTCGAAACCGTACAATAACCTGAACACACAGCGTTTAAAGTTTGCTGGTCAGACATGATTAGTAAGGTAAGTTCTTCTGAACATTCTAGAAGTCAACACACAGATAGGAAAACTCTGATATGGCCCCACCATAATTTTCCTACCAAAAACACCTTCTGCTGCAGGTTCATCGTCACATTTCAGCGAGACTCATCGTGCCTCGGACAGCCACTCAGTCCCGGGCACCTCTTTCATTTCTGTTCACTCATTTATTCAGCTTATGAAACCATTTGCCAGTACAGACTACTCCACCATCGCAGAAACAAACCAGCCTGGAAAGGGATGCCCGTCCATCACGGATCACCCTGACTAATCCCTGCCATCAGTCAGCCCAAGTTCACGTGTATAAACTTTACATTTGCTCTACAGCAGCATAGCCACCGGCTGTTAATTCAGTTCACGTTAATATATTTTTTGTACTGACTTCCGAGTAGGTTGGCTCAGATTGTTACATGGGGATTTTCACAGAAATTAAACAGAAACAAACTTGTAACGATGAAAGTCACAAGAAAGGCAGGAGGCAACAGAGACGATGAAAAGAAACGTGAAAATCTACACGCCTGCTCCTCTCACAGAAAACCGCAACTGCAGGCCCACTGGCCCCATCATCCTCCACCACTCTGCTCTCTTCACTTGTCGCTAATTGATTTCAGCATCAGCGTCCTGCACCTTCTGTGAGGCATTCCCCGTCTCTTGAGGCTCCCATGCTGGCTGGCACAGCTCAGTGCCATACGTGAGTCAGTCGGTCTCATGTGTGTGTGAATCTAACAGCAGGCGGATATTTTTACTTCTTTGATACTCGCCGCATGTCATCTTTGGTGACAGGTATAGAATTTAGGAGGGACACATCTGCTGATGCCAGGCCGTGCTGATGGCATGCCAGGTGACACACTGTACTTTTCCAGCTGACATGGGCAGTCGGCTTGTCCTTATACATTATGACACAGATGTATCCCCTATGCCACCTCATTTTTCATCCATCCTTCCACCTCTGACAGAGAGAGAATAACTTTCCCAGGACAGGATGCCCACCAATTTTGCTGCTGTTGATTCTACTCTCTTATGATGCCAGTCTCTCATTACCCATGCCAGTGGATTTGCTTAATTGAGACCCTCAGATTTCTTCATTAATAATTTTTTTCAGATGCCCTAATGTTGGCCATTAATCCATTTTACTCCACTTCAGACTCTCACATTTCTGGTGCCAAATCTAGCAGAAACAGACAAGGTGCCAAGGACAGGGTGCCAGGCCATCACAGGGTTACTCTCACTCACACTGATACAATTTAGAGATGAAAAATTTACTTGGTACATCATTTAGAATATGGAAAGCCACCAGAGTACCGAGAGAAAATCCACAAGGACAAACTCCACAAAGACGGTAATGGAGTCACAAATCGAGGTTGGCAGCCTTAGTTACCACTGCACCAGTACATCACTCTTTAGTGTGTGTATATAGACACATATACATATAGTGGATTCAGACCATTCACTTTTTCACATTTTGTAAGGTTTTCTTCATTTCACAATTCTCAAAACTCCAGAATGACAAAGCAAAAAGGATTTTATGAATTTTTGTGAATCTGTTAAAGATAACAAACTGAAATCTCACATGGACACAACAATTCAGACCCTTTGCATTGGTTAAGGTGCATCCCATTCATTTGATCATCACTGAGAGTCCACCTGCGGTCAATGTGGAAACACACCCAGCTGTCTATAGGATGTCGCACGGATGAGCAAAAACCAAGTTATGAAACTGATGGAACTGCCTGCTTAGAGACAGGATTGCGTGAGGAAAATCTGGGGAAGGCTCCAATAAAATGTCAGCAGCACTGAAGGTTCCCAAAAGCTTCCATAATTCTTCTTGGAGCTGGTCATTTGGTAAAACAGAGATGACTGAGAACCTGTTGGTCAATCTGATTGAGCTTCAGAGAACTTGTTTGGAGATCAGTGTCAGAAACTCTCAGAAGTAATCGTCACTGCAACACTCCACCAATATCAGATTTATGACAGTGACCAGACTGAAGCCTCCCCACAGTAAAAAGACACATGGAAGCCCACTTGGAGTTTGCAAAAAGGCACCTAAAGGACTCTTAGACTATGAGAAACAAGAGTCTCTGGTCTAATCAAACCAACTAACTGTGCCACCAATCTAAGACAGGTTGAAATGTAAGTAATCACTGTAGACCTTCAGTGGTAACGCTTGCAGTGCACCATGCAGTACACATGTCTCTGTTATACTGTATTCTGTTTGGTATGAGGGTCGAAAAAGCAGTTTTAATGTTTACAATGCGCCACCTATTGGAATGACAAATGCACAGCATTTTATTACTACAAACGTATGTGACGCGCCATCTTTAGGAATGACAGAGACATGGCAACAGGCCAGACACACGGACAGGCATAAAGACACTTATCCCTGAATTTCATACTCGGGCAAAACAGCCTACCATCTTTTATTTTAAAAAGTGCCTGTTCACATTGAGCACCATTCTACAGTAAGTACAGAGCTGCATTGCAACTGTTTACATACACAAGTGCACACTGCCAGGAAGTGAATGCTGTCATCTCCATGGTAAAGGGGAAGGGCAGGGACGCTTGGCTCACTCTCAGCAGTCAGGCCATGCCTCCCCAAAAGGCGGCTCATTACAGAGCAGAGGAACAGCAAAGATGCATGTAAAACTGTGACTGAGCAAGTTTAAAATTAAAATGTGTGTGAGCACAAGTTTGAGCGTGGAAGGAGTCGTGAGTCTCATGGAGGAGGCTCTCTGATTTAAAAATACCTTCAACACCAGAGCTCTCTAGCTGGTCGGGAGTAGCAGAGCCGGCAGCAGATCAAGCTCCACCACAGGCCGCCTTCTTTTATTGTTCATTACTATCCGAAACTAAATTTCTATATTGCTATATTTCCCATTTGGGACAAACACTATCTACAGTCATATGAAAAAGTTTGGGAACCCCTCTCAGCCTGCATAATAATGTACTCTCCTTTCAACCAGAAAGGTAACAGTGGTACGTCTTTCATTTCCTATGAATATCTGAGTACTGCGGTGTTTTCCAAACAAAGATTTTTAGTGAAGCAGAATTTAGTTGTATGAAATGAAATCAAATGTGAAAAACTGGCTGTGCACAAATGTGGGTCCCCTTGTCATTGTGCTGATTTGAATGCCTGTCACTGCTCAATGCTGATTACTTGCAACACCAAATTTGTTGGATTAACTCGTTAAGCCTTCTTAGACAGGGGTGTCCAATCATGAAATATAAAGGTATTTATGGAGGTCAATTGCAAGTTGTGCTTCCTTCCCTTTGACTCTCCTCTGAAGAGTTACAGCATGGGATCCTCAAAGCAACTCTCCAAAGATCTGAAAACAAAGATTGCTGAGTATTATGGTTTAGGGGAAGGCTACACAAAGCTATCTCAGAGGTTTAAACTGTCAGTTTCAACTGTAAGGAATGGAATCAGGAAATGGAAGGCCACAGGCACAGTTGCTGTTAAACCCAGCAGGTCTGGCAGGCCAAGAAAAATACAGGAGTGGCATATGTGCAGGATTGTGAGAATGGTGACAGACAACCCACAGATCACCTCCAAAGACCTGCAAGAACATCTTGCTGCAAATGGTGTATCTGTACATCGTTCTACAATTCAGCGCAATTTGCACAAAGAACATCTGTATGGCAGGGTGATGAGAAAGAAGCCCTTTCTGCACTCACACCACAAACAGAGTCGCTTGTTGTATGCCAATGCTCATTTAGACAAGCCAGATTCATTTTGGAACAAAGTGCTTTGGACTGATGAGACACAAATTGAGTTATTTGGTCATAACAAAAAGCACTTTACATGGTGGAAGAAAAACACCGCATTCCAAGAAAAACACCTGCTACCTACTGTCAAATTTGGTGGAGGTTCCATCATGCTGTGTGGCTCTGTGGCTAGTTTAGGGACTGGGGCCCTTGTTAAAGTCGATGGTTGGATGAATTCAACCCAATATCAACAAATTCTTCAGGATAATGTTCAAGCATCTGACACAGAGTTGAAGTTACGCAGGGGTTGGATATTCCAACAAGACAATGACCCAAAACACAGTTTGAAATCTACAATGGCATTCATGCAGAGGGAGAAGTACAATGTTCTGGAATGGCCATCACAGTCCCCTGACTTGAATATCATCGAAAATCTATGGGATGATTTGAAGCAGGCTGTCCATCAAATTGAACTGATTTTGTATGAAGAATGGTCAGAAATACCTCCATCCAGAATCCAGACACTCATCAGAGGCTATAGGAGGACAGCGTCTAGAGGCTGTTAGATTTGCAAAAGGAGGCTCAACTAAGTATTGATGTCATATCTCTGTTGGGGTGCCCACATTTATGCACCTGTCTAATTTTGCTATGATGCATATTGCATATTTTCTCTTAATCCAATAAACTTAATGTCACTGCTGAAATACTACTGTTTCCATAAGGCATGTCAGATATTAAAAGAAAGTTCAGCCAATGAGAAACAAAAATCCAAAGAATTAAGAGGGGTTCCCAAACTTTTTCATATGACTCTATCTATCTATCTTATCCTGCCTACTATGCAAAAATTAAAATCTACCTATCTACTGTAAAAGAAGATCACAAAACAAGATAAAGTCCACCTTATGGAAGACTCTGTTTAATGTAATGCCAGCCAGGTCAAACAGAAAACTTAAATAATAAATGAAAAAAGGGTAACTTGTGGTCAGTGATTCTGTTTATGATTTCATCCAATCAGAGATGTGAGTCTAAAACTGAACGGCAGCTTCCAGGTTTACATAATCTTATATATATATTTTGAGAGATGGCCGGCCATTTACCCCGTCCAATACCCCCAGGCCGCTAGATGGAGCCCTCCCTGTAGCATGGAAGTGCCCCGAAGACCAGCAGGGAATTATGGACAATGGAGTTTTTATTCCCAACCTTGCTGGACACCGTGGGGCCCACCAGAGGATGCTGCAGGGAGGCTCGAGGACTTATACGTGCCCTATAACCCGGAAGCACGTCATAATCATATGACCAGAGGGGTGAAAAGAAAGACTTTTTATCTGACCTGGAAGTGATAAGAAATCACATGGACTTTAAGATGGGAAACACTTCCGGGTCAGGGAATATAAAAGGACGATGGGAAATCCCAGACGTTGAGCTGAGCTGGGTGGAAGGGTGGCAACGCGTCTAGGAGTGGAGGATTGTGTATTGGTTATTGGAATTATTATTATTTGAGTATTGTGGAGTGGAGGGTGCTTTGTGCACATTTATTATTATTATTATTATTATTAACAATAAAACATTATTTGGACTTTTATCTGGTGTCTGACGTCTAGTCTGAGGGTTCAAGGGGTCACGGAGACCTTAATCTGTCACAATATATATATATATATATATATATATATATATATATATATATATACACATCATCTTTAGCAGAAGGGGCAGAACTTTGGAGAAGGAGATGGAAGCAACAGCACACATCTTGGGCAAAAGAGAATAATGTATTACCAACATAGCCACCTCGCACTTCCACGAGTTTTCAAGCATATTAAAATACAAATATTGCTTTGGAGAACCAGGATGTACCAAAACACAAGGTGCCGGTACAAAATTTAGCATAATGTTGGTATAATTTAATTTAAAAATGTGGTAGTTCAGTACATTTCTAGTACCAATATACCATGTATAGACACACACAAGTACTGTAAGGGGGCAGCAACAGGGTTATAATAAGGGCAATATCTCCACCGAGTGTGAGAGGGCGCTGTCAGTAACAGCTTCTGCCATTTCGCCTCCAGGACCAATCCTACCCAAGACTGAATTGGACGTCCTGCCCCTCCCACCTCAGTATATAGGATGCATACCCTTGTGGTACCGCTTCCTGTGTGTTGTTTTTTCTTTTTATTAATGATACAAACCACTTCTTCTTCTTATGATTATTATTGTTCAACTAGCACTTTTCTGGACCTGTTTGTTCCATTAACTTGGTTCATTTCGTACAGTAGGGGCTCATATTTAGGCTTATAAGGTCATCACTGACATGTGTACAGAGAAATTTCTACTCTAGCGCCATGATTAGTGTGTAGAACTGCCTGACCTTCTTTCTTCCTTACTTGAAAAATCTCCAAACAATATATTGCGGCATACATGAGCCTGCTGCCTGGCACTTCTATAATACATTAACTGTAAATTACAAAAGCACACAACTGTTTTTTTTTTCATAGTATACACATAAGCACACCTATTAAGCGGTCCTAGGGAGCCATGATTAGAAACAAGGCAGGAACAAACTTTGGATGGGGTTCACTCATACCAAGAATATTTAGAGGTGCCAGTTTGGGCGATCAGGGCACCATACCTGTGAATCACCAAAGAATGTGACAGCCAGCACCCTTGAGGTCACCAATGCCCCCACATGCAGTCACCCGAACTGGTGAGTTGGGGGGGTTTATGGGGGGTGACACCACTATAACTTCATTTTTTTTTTTTTTGGATCAAGTGTATCAACAAACAAAACTGAAACTGAGCAGGCGCCCATGATGGCCGGGATCGTGCTTAAAAGAATCTCTTTTGAAGGGTAAGAAAATAGCCATGATGATTCAGCCTGTGCCTGTCAAGTAGTGGGTGGTAGAAACGAGGGGTGGGATGAAGACTTTGAGCCAACGTGCAGCCCATTAGGTGAAACACTAGAATCTACCAACCTGCTGTTTTGTTCATTACTCAGTAACAAGTGTTGGCCGGCAACACAGCTCTTCGCTGCAGCTGGCTGTGTCTTAGGTGGTCACCCATCTTGGAGGAAGGCGCACACCTCGAGACGGCCATAGACTCACTTTGCTTTTATCCCAGCTACTCGTGATGGCTCCCTGGCTCTGGCACAGAAGTACTTGGCAGCATTAAACAAAGAAGCTGCTCTATGGCTCACCATTCTAAGTGCCCGCACACACACACACACACACACACACACACACACACACACACACACACACACACACACACACACACGTCTGCTCGCTCACTCACTCGCTCACTCATGTGCACATTAGAGACATCCTAGCGTGCAGATTTGCTAAGGACCACTCAGTGTGGTCTCTACCGCAAAGGAGGTGCTAAATCCACAGCAGATTCGACTGCCCCTCTATTGAATGGTAATGTAGGAAAAATGCGAGTGAAAGTGGAGTGGTGGTCTAAAGGAAGCTGAGAACTGAAGACCAGGGTGGGTTATGAGAAATGCACTCTGCTGGATTTTGGTGGTTCTGTGAGGATTGAGTTTTATTTTGCTCTGCTTCTTAGGTTTATTCTTGTGGATGTTGTGATGGGACTCGTTTACTCTGGATTGCCTTGCAGGCAACTCCTTTTGGAATATTTGGATATTTTTGTCTACATTCTTGTGAAAAAAAATCCTTTATTTTTAAAGATTTTTTGTGGGACAGGAGTTTTACGGTTCTCCCTCTTGTGAAGCATATGTATTGTTATTTTGAGACTTTCAAGAATATTTTGAACTTTTGAGGCCCATTGTGTCTGGTGTAGGCTGAAGCCAGCACACAGAGTGGCAGATCAGGCTGCTTTCGAGTGTTGCCTATTCAGGGCAGGCTGTTGAGGATACCTGCCTGCTTTCTGCTCAATTTTGGAGGCTTCACACCTTTGTCATTTGTGTGTTGCTCCACTCATCACAGTTATATTATTACTGTTTATAGGTTTTATAGGATAGTTATCGTTACTCTTCTTGATTCCCTTCTAAAAGCAGGTTACCTGACCACAGGGGACCCCCTATGCGGAAGGGACCTCAGGATATGCTCAGGGTGTACTGACTCAGAGCAAGACAGTAAAGATTTTAATGATAAGGATCAGAAGATGAAACATAGCCAGGGAATGAGCCAAAAAATCAGAACCAAAATTCAAACTGATCACTCAGCCATGTTTAAACTGCCAACCCAAAGTCCATCCATCCATCCATCCATTTTCCAACCCGCTGAATCCAAACACAGGGTCACGGGGGTCTGCTGGAGCCAATCCCAGCCAACACAGGGCACAAAGCAGGAACCAATCCCAGGCAGGGTGCCAACCCACCACAAGGATCCTAAAACAAGAACAGAGTTCTAAAGTCATGAAGTTAAACACCACCAAAAGACACGTACGCCAACACAGCGATTACCTGCAAACTCGGATGAGACCTGGATGACCACCTGCCGTGTCAATGATTTCAGATGTCGTGACCAGCCACCAGCAGTTGCTTCTTGGCAACAGGATTTACAAAATGGTGATGTCCAGATACAAAAACAAAGATATAAAATATCCTTGTAGGATTCATTCAGTGGTTCTTTTGAGACCTCAGTGCAAGCAGTGTGGTGTACTGGTTAAATCTCTGGAGTTCAGACCCTGAGGCTGTGGGTTCAAATCCCACTACTGACAGACCGTGTGGCCGTGAGCAAGTCACTGCAACTGGAAAACTAAAAGACATGCAGCTGAAGGTTATCTGACATGTTGTTAAATGGGAGAGATAAAGTCCCATTGAGGTGAAAGTCAATGGCCACTAATGTCAACCCCCTGACACCGACACTAACCTTGGCTCCTGCGACTCCCTCACAGAGCAGATCAGCAGCGGTCATTAGAGGTTTCTTCCTCTGAGACCTTGAACTGATGAACTTGAAATGATGACTCGTTAGAATTCACACATTTGCATTTGAGAGGAGAATTTTATTTTTATCTCCCCTTGAATGATGTTCTTGACGCTGAGCAACCCAAGCAGATTCCCCATTAATTAACTCTGAAAAGGAATTTAGGATTAAATTGGGTCCAGCGTTGTGCAGAAAGGAAGCAGCACTCTGTTACAATTCTCCTCACTTGTTGCATGCAATTTAGAGTCGCAGTTTACAGAAGACAATGTCCTGAGCGAGCTGGCTGGACGATGACCTGCAGTGTCCTAATTAGTTGAATAAGGATAAGATGCTTTTTATTTTTATGCTACAAGTGGCTCAGATTTCAAACAACTGCTAATTTTTCCAGGACCGGCTGGTGACAGCAAATTCAGGTGAAAAGCAAACTGTTTGATACCAAAAGAAGTCTCCAAGATCTCCAAAACTCCATTTGGTTCATTTAGGCAGATATGAACACGCCGCCCTGTGTCTGCATGGGTTCCCTCTAGGTGCTCGGGTTTCCTCCCACTGCTCAAAGACATGTAAGTTAGGTGGATTGGCATTACTAAACTGGCTGGTGTGTGTGTGTGTGTGTGTGTGTGTCTGCCCTGTGATGGACTGGCGTCCCGTCCAGGGTTTTTTCCTGCCTTGTGCCCTAAGCTAGTAGGGATAAGCTCCAGCCCCTGTTGTAACAGAGTACAGGACAAAATGGTTTAGAAAATGACTGAACACGTCAATCCAACTCTGGTGTGGATCAAAATAATACTCTTTGGAAAAGGTGGTCTCGGTGCGGTACCAAGTGAACCCTGAAGTGGTTCACATGAGGTAGGAATGTGATCTGACATGGGATTGAGGTAACTACATGAAATTCTGTGCATTGTGGGTGATGTGGTAGTCATGCTCAGGGAATCTCATTCAAAGCATAATGAGCTGAGGGTTAACAGAGAGTCTTAAAACACTAAAAAAGGCAAAAATAAAAATAAATACACATACATGTAGCACAATTCACATAAAACATCTCATCAGAGCAAGCCTGGCACCTCATTCATGGTCTCGTGTGTGACTGAGCAGCAAGGTGTAAATTCACTTGTGGGTGGGTCTATCAAAACACAGACAGAGGTGGCGAGAAACGAAGAGCAGTGCCATGTGAGACCGCCGATCAAACCCTCTCATCTTACAGCACCAACTATAATGTGTGCGGGGGGCATCATCTGAACGCAATCAGATTTCCTTCTGTTCAAAGTTCAAAGTTTATTGTCACGTTCACAGTAAGGAAACACATTTCCCTGTACAATGAATTTCTTTCTTTGCTGTCCACACCAAAGGCCAATGGTTAACAAACCAACATTTAAAGATAAATATAAATAATAAGTAGCAAATAGATAATAAGTAACAGAGGCAGCATAAAGTATAAAATCAGAATAGAAGTATAAAGTGTAATGTGCAGGTAGGTGTGTGATGGACAAGTCCAATACAGTTGTGTGAGGTAGAAGGAATGAAACTCCAGTCAGTTATTTAGGAGTCTAATGGCCTTGAGAAAGAAAGAGTTCTTTAGCCTGGAAGTCCTGATGTGGATATGCAGGGACACCAACTTTGACACTTGTAGTAAATCTTAATCAAACCTTCCAAAATGAGGATTATTGACAAACATTTATGAGCCAAGACAGTCAGACAGTGGCTACTGGAGAGTAATATCATACTGGCAAATGACGAAACTCGACTGCTTCGTCTTTGGTCTTGAAACAGAAGCGCATCAGTGTGTGCCCCCTTTTCTACCGTTGTGCTTTGCAAGAGAAGAAGCCATGTCAGGCAATGTTTTCTTGAATCTGGAAAACTACTGTGCTTTATTCAACACAATACACTTGTATTAGCACCTCTGACCTCATCACCCCGCTCTCTCCTATAATGCAGTGCGCGTGAATTGTGTTCTTGCCGTGGCGCGGCACCTCCAGCTGCTACAGTAAACTCGCCAACTTCAAATGTGCCCTGTTCAGCCTGTGTGTAATTGTAATTGTGAATAACTTTTAAGTAGTCATTGAGTGTTTCTATAATAGCCATTTTGCTCTTAGGACAGCTGGGTAAATAATCCAAGTGATTACAGGAAATGTGGAGGTGCACAAACACAACTTTTTTCAACCTTCCTGGACAAACTTGGACTCAGAAACAAAGAAATAAGTCCATCCCCTGATTCTGAAGAAAGCAAAAGTAACTAGGAGTATGAAAACGCCTCAAAAGTAAAGTTTCCCAATTGAAATATCAACATCATCCTCAGCGTTTCAAACCCCCCGTATAGATTGCTCCCTGCAAAATACCTTTCTATAAAGAGGAGAAAGAAGGACTGAAGACGCCATAATGAACACAGAATGCAAAACTTGTGCTGTCCAGCCACCAACACAGAACTTCTTATGCTGGTGAATGTAATAAAATGAATATGTTGTTACAGATAAGTAAAGGCATAGATCTGCAAATGTATAATTTAGAACCATTACTGATGACGTAAATCATAAAGCATAGTGCGGCCGGGTCCTGTCCTGTTTAACCAATGGAGGTCCAACTAAGAGGGAGGCCTCTTGGCATTATGCTTCTAGCCCTTAGGCACAGTGCAAACAAGACTGATTCGGCTCTTAGTCGCAGAATTTGGGGTCAGTCACAGGAGCTCTGTCAGTGAGGGTCACTCTGGTCGCAAAAGACGACGGGTTTCTTACAGCTGATGAACCAGAAGGGGCGGGGCTAAGAGCCCTCACTGGCGATTTCTCTGCACTGCGGGGAGAGAAGGAGAAGAATATGCTAGCGACAGCAACGCCCTCTCGCCCCGGGTGGTCATCACATACCTCGATGGAGCCTGTGAGGAGCTCCAATGCACATGCGTGACATTATCTCTCTATTATAAAAGGAAATCCTGAGACGTGACTTTTTCAAATAGATAATTTCAAGTTCTGTGAGACGAGACTTTGGCCTTGAGATTTTTTCAAGTCCCGCCCTCTTCTCTACCATTTTCAACCACACACACAGCCCTCTCACCTCTCATTCATGTGAATGCTTTTGTCAGACACAGTTCCTGCTATCTTAACTCATACATTTTTACGTTTTCCTCACTTTAAGTACCCAATAAAAGAAGACTTATCATGTCCAAATCTTATTGAAGAATTTCATCATGAAGGGTTATCAACAGAAGAACTGAGTACACGGGCAATCCTAGCACAGAGAAACGATAAAGTCAAACGAATTAACGCAAAAATTTTCAAACGGTTACATGACAAATTGGTTAAATGCATATCAATAGACTCTGCTGAAACAGTTGGTGGTGATGGTGCGGAAGATGAAAACAACAACTTACAATATCACAAAGAATATCTACAACCGTTAACACTGTCCGGTCTTCCACCGCACAAATTACTGTAGAAACAAGGATGTATACAAGAAAGGTAATGTAGTACATCTCCCGTGGATAACATTAGACACCAAAGAAGATCTTGATATGCCATTCGTATTAAAACATTTACAGTTTCCCGTCAGAATAGCTTTTACTTTGACAATTAACAAATCACAGAGTCAAACATTGGAAAATGTCTTTATTAGAGAGAAAGAAACGATATTCACTCACAGGCAGTTATACGTTGTGTTGTCACGATGTAAGTCCAAACACAGAATCAAAATTCAATGCGAAATTGATGAAAATTTAATTCAAAAAATTGTTTTTCCTGAAGTTTTACAGTAAAAGTATAAGTTTAAAAAGTATTTGCGTATTAATTTCAAAGCCAAACACAATGAATACCTCTAACACAACATGAAACAAAATTTACTTTCAAATTATTACGTTTTACTATTTTTTTACTATAGTTAATTACTCGCTGTAATGTAAAATAGTTAGTTGTATTATGTATATGTAACAATTCCCATGAAAATAACAATCTGTTTAAATTGTACATTCGCTTCTCCATACGCAAGCAGCTGAACCACAATGTGACCAGCGCTACAGTGGTTGTAGTGATCTGGGGGCAAAGCCCCCTAGTCTATTATATGCAAATGAACACGTACTAAGATCTGATTAGGGCAGTGATGAATCAACAGCAAACAGAGACAGAGGGAGCCACGTTTGCTGACTGGCAGATGCCAATGCTGGCTGAGTAGCCAAGGTGTTGAAAGTAATAAATCCACAAATAAGCAGAGGAGACACACAGCAAAAATGGTTGGAAAAATACACGTTATCTGAGCAGTTATTTTGAGTCACAAGAGTTACATTTTAATTGTCGCATTTTGAACAAAACAACCTGCTTCCTTCTCTAATATGTAATATATAAAATACACCAGGTTTTGTATGGAAAATGTGTATACACAGCACATCAGCAACATCTTCAATCTTTAAGGTGCTTTGAGAACATTTCCAGATATATGGAGTATCAGGTCAAAATTATTGCAGCATCAATTGATGTCCGTATCACCCTTTGATGCTGGCACATTACCACAGGGGCCGCTGGCTTCCTCCAAAATAAAGACGTCAAAGCAGAATTCCACCAGATGATCTGTGACAGATGCTAGGGTGTATGAACATGTGGGGTTGGTGGGGGGGCATTGCTGGAACGATGGCTATGTGCCCACCGGCAGAAAAATTCAATGGTTTTTGGGTCAAGGAGGATTATCAGTGTTAAGGCTCAGTGGCTCCCCCTGGGAATGACGATTAATGTGCCACCTAAGACCCGGTGCTCAATATGAAGGGCAGCACTAGTTAGTCAGCATCTTGTAAACCTGTAATTAGCAGCCAAGTGCATGATGCAGTGCCACCCGGGTTGACTTGCCGAGGCACGTGGCGATTGTGACAAAACGATTTTATTTGTTTTTGTCTTTGGCTAGTTAGTCAGCTGTGTACGGCTGTGACGAGACTGCTGTGTGCTGCATGAATCAGTGCGGGGTGAGCACTCATGCTGACTGTCTCTCTGCCTGCCACTTAGATATCTAGGGTCTCATATCTGGGGTCTCACGAGGGGGAGCTGCAGCCATTACATCCTGCACATGGGCACTACGGGGCCATAATCCCAACTGTCCTGGTGGTCAGTTTCCAGAGGAAGCTCATTTTGTTTTCAGCCTCGCTGTATCAGGAGGTCAGTGGATTTGGAGTCTGAGTGAGAGCAACGGCTTATGCATGCTGTACAGTACACACACATTATCATAACTCCACTCGTATATTTAATTACAAAAATCCATGAAACGCTCAATTAGCTCTGAAAGCAACAAATGAACTGAGACATGTAGAGATGGCACAGAGAAGTGGATTCTGGCAGCTGCCAATGCGCCTGGGAACACCACAAGTAGTTTAGCCATCTGCCTGTCGGTCTGTTTTACAGAGCAGGTCACTTTCCGGACAGATCCTACTCAATCACACCAAGCTCACTTCTGCCTTGACCAGCAATGCCAAATATGCTATTGTTGGCTGTATGGCACTGGTGCCCCAAAGTGTTGACTGATGCACTTGGTCCCATAATGGTGGCATTCTTCATGGCAAGGCCTGGCAAGAGCCAAAATGAAGAAGAACAGCTGCAGTAGAGCCTGCTTCACTGCCACAGGTAATACTCAAGAGTAGACAAGAAAAAAGGAGAAAAGGGTGCAAAGCATTAGGGTATATCGCCAGCCTGACGATGGCACTCCCACCCCAGTTATGGTGCTGTCTACTTGGATACTGATTGCTTCAAACGCTGTTGCCACATGCTGGAACAGAATACTTTGAAGACTTACAAGTGATGCCACCCACTACGATACACACCCGCACTGTCAATGCTGCCCCCTACTGAGATACAGTCACATACCAGCTTGCAAACAGCCACATTTTAACAATGGTGCCAACTACTGGATTAGAAGAGGTCCAAAACTCTGAAAGTGGAGCTGTACAGTAAGATGCATAGCCAGGCTGCCAATGGTGCCCCCTTCTGGGATACAGCCACTTTCCAACAATGGTGCCAGCTACCTGAATAGAATACTTTAAAGAGTTAGAAGTGATGTCAGCCAACCGTATACATACCCAGGCTGTCAATAGTGCCCCCTAATGGGCATACATTACCTTCCCAACAATGAGGATGCAGCCGAGTTCTGTCAAGGCACCATCTGGGACACTTGAACAGTCTTAGTGATGGTGCCACTGCTAGAATTCTTCCATAATGCAGATGCAGCGCCCACCTATAGGGGCACCTACTAGAAAACCTACCAGTGGCCTCTCATGTTAGCATAACTTAGCAACAGGGTGGCAGATGGACTATTATTACTAAATTCTGCAATGGCTGCACATGGCCCAATACAATCGTAGCATAGCGCCACCTGTTGGAATACTTTGAAAACTCAGAAGCAGTGCCATCCACAACCTGACGATGGGATATCGCAATACTCTCACAGCAGTGCCACCAGTTGGAACACTTGCATGTACTGCTTGACTGGCTACATCCACTTCTGCTGGATTACCTTCAAAAACTGAAAAATTGTAGCCCTGCGCTTTGACCCCCAAAGGTCATGTGCAAAGACAATTTCCCCTCGAGCATTAATGCAGTAGAGCAAATACCAAAAAAAAGAAAAAAAAAAACAAAAAAAGGCAAAAACTTTGTAGCTGTGCCTTTCACACTGGAACATTCTAAAGCTCTGTTATTGGCACCCAGAATCACATCCTGACAATGGCACTGCCATACTTACAATGTATACCACGGTGCTGGCTGATCGAATAGAGCAACATCAGCGGTACTGCCTACTCGGATAATGCCAAATCCCAATAATGACACCTTCTGTTGCTGGGAAATGTTCAAAACTCAGAAGCAGCACCACCTACTTGGATACACCCACAACATATCCATGGTACCCCTGCTGGGGTGCCGCTACAACCCTACAACAGTGCCCACGGTTGGAATGCTTTCACAACTTGACAACAATGCCGGCCTTTAGAATACAAACAACACTTGTGATTGGCACCCCTCCTTTGCATACAGCAATGTCCAGGCAATGAGACCGCATGCTGGCATATAGCCACAACACAGCAACAGAACCACCTACTAGAATACATGTGCAATATGACAGTTGTACCATCTGATTGACTGCAGCCAAATCTCAGCAAAGGTGCCATCTTCTAGAATACTTCCAATGACTAGAAGCACAGCCACCCACTGGGTTAGATGCTTAAAATATATCACTGGCACCCCCTGTTGGGATACTGTCACATCCTGACAATAGTACCACCTGTTGGGACAGAGTCAAAGCTTAGCAGCAGTGCCCCCTGCTGGAAGAATCACACAATATAACCAGTGGACCTAGCAATAACCCAGAAATGCTGCCAACTGTCCAGGTACGTTCAAAATCTCAGAAATGGCATCACCTGCTGTGAAAGCTGCCAATCTCAAAATCTATGCCAAACACATGAATACATATTTTGTCATCATTTAACTTAGTGGGAATCCCAGTCAATTTTACTGAATCAGCCCGCAATCTAGGAGTTATCTTTGACTCTAGCATGTCATTTAAAGCACATATTACAAAGTTGTCCAAAACATGTTTCTTCCATCTTAAAAATGTTAGGAAGTTAAGGCGCTTTTTAAATAAACAGGATTCTGAGAAACTAATTCATGCATTTATCTCTAGTAGGATTGACTACTGCAATGCGGTGTTCACTGGATGTTCAAACTGTTCTTTATACAGCCTCCAGTTAATCCAAAATGCGGCTGCGAGAATTATTACAAGAACAAGAAAATACGAACACATAACTCCAGTTCTTAAATCCTTACACTGGCTCCCGGTTAAGTTTAGGGCAGATTTCAAAATCCTTCTTTTAACATAGAAAGCATTAAATGGTCGAGGTCCGGCTTACTTGTCTGAACTTATCATGACTTACAAACCAGAGCGCACATTAAGATCTCAAGATGCTGGTCTGCTTATGGTTCCAAGGATTAATAAAATAACAGTGGGAGGTCGAGCTTTTAGTTACAGGGCCCCTAAACTGTGGAATGGTCTGCCTGCTACTATAAGAGATGCCCCTTCGGTCTCAGCTTTTAAATCCCGGCTGAAGACTCACTACTTCAGTTTAGCACACCCTGACTAGAGCTGCTGATTAACTGTACAGACTGCATCTCTGTTGTTAGTCATTAGCACTTAAACATAAGTAACATGACAGTTATAATTGTATACTAACCCTCACTTATTCTGTTTTTCTTTTCGGTACTCAAATGTGGCACTTGGTGCCACGGCCCACCTGCCAAGTTGTTTTGCCTGCCTAAGGAAAAGTCATCCCAGATGGAGGATCGCGGGAATCGTGGGAAAGAGGGGTCCTTTCATCGGATTGGCTGGCCCAGCACTGTTTCAGCCGTGGAATGGCCAAATGGGGGAGGCAGCTTGAAGGATGAGGTCTCCAGGACTCTATACAAATCCAAATCTTATTATGGGATATATCATCTACTGTTAAATTCTGCTCTGTACTTCTAAAATTTATATTTTTTATTTCTTACTATATTGAGAAATTGTTCTGTTCTGTGTACTTCATTGTATTGTATTGACCCCCTTCTTTTGACACCCACTGCACGCCCAACCTACCTGGAAAGGGGTCTCTCTTTGAACTGCCTTTCCCAAGGTTTCTTCCATTTTTCCCTACAAGGTTTTTTTGGGAGTTTTTCCTTGTCTTCTTAGAGAGTCAAGGCTGGGGGGCTGTCAAGAGGCAGGGCCTGTTAAAGCCCATTGCGGCACTTCCTGTGTGATTTTGGGCTATACAAAAATAAACTGTATTGTATTGTATTGTACATCTCAGCACCAATGTTTTTTGATGGCATACTACCACAACTTGGCAAGAGGACCATTAGGTAGGCTTCTGGTATAAACAGGTAATGCCTTTACTTCTAGGACTGGCACATTGTGCTGTCAAATGGAGAACCCTAAGAGAATACGACGATGAGTGCACTCTGGCATACAGGTCTACCCTGGCAATGGTGCCAACTGCTGGGATGGCTTAAGAATGCAAGCAATGAATGTGTAACTCAACGCAATCAGATGCAAGAGCAGCTGTGACTTTCATTCACTCACTCTGAGTTATATATAGCGCCTTTCATGGTAAATACTATACACACATTTTATGATGTAACCTTAATTTGTGCATTCCCTGTGCATTCCCTTACTTTTTGTTATACGCTGTATAGCACCTTTCAGGATAAATATCACATGCAGAACAACTCTTCACATGTGTGGCACCTCCAAAGCTTTTTAAAGTAAGTTGCACCTCCACATTTTCCTTTCTTTCATTCATTTTTCTTATAATATAGAGCACCTTTCACGGTAAGTTCTACATTTGGCACACATTTACGTAAGAGTGGCATCTTAAGGTGATGCTTGTAGTTTTTAAGTACTGTGACTGGGTTACATTAACTCCTTTCATTCATTCATCTTTTCATATATACTGTACTAGCCATCTCCTGTGGCTTTGCCCGCGTAGAAATGAAACAGGACTGTGAGGAGGGCCCTGCCTGGCTCCCTACTCCTGATGTCACGCCATCCCCTCCCCTCAGCCTGCAGCCTCTGTCTCGGATTAGCGTGAATATATCGCTCCTGCAAGTGAACTATGATTCTCAGCGTGAAGAGAGAAATCGCAAAGTCAACCGGAATGTTCAAGCAAATTATAGAAAAAAAACGCGATCTAAATCTGTTAAGTTGTTCTCTCGCTCGCTAGCTAAGCGGATGTAAGATACGCCCCGAGGCTGGCATGTGAGTGAGGAGGGCCCTGCTCCCTCCCCTTGGCCCACTGTGTCTCTCTGGGACTTGCACAAGTGAACTATGATTCTTAGCGCAAGGACAGGAGTCACAAAATCAACTGGAATGTTTAAGCAAATTATAGAAAAAAACCCGATCTAAACCCATTAAGTAGTTCTGTCGTGAAAAGCGGACAGACAGACAGACATTGGATTTTATATATATATATATATATATATATATATATATGTATGTATAGCGCCTTTCCTGTTAAATACCAGTAATATTTGTGGTTCTGCCAGTAAGCTGCATGTCATCATTCTCCTTTCACTCACTCATTTTTCTGATATACGACGTCTTTCACCATAAATACCAAATGGAGCTCAAGTTTTTATTGAACTGACATTATAAATGCTGGCACCTGTCATTTTAATTTAACTGCATTTCTTCATTCACCTTTCATTTGCTCAAATTTTGATATATATAGCGCCTTTCATGGTAAATCCCACATGTGGCACAAGTCTTTATTGAACTGACATCATGAAAGCTGCTACCTGTGTTTTTTTGTCTTCTAATTAAAGTGCATGTTTCATCATTTATATTTTTTGCTATATGTCACACCTTTCATGATAAATACCACATGTACTGGTATGTGCGCATGCCCGATGATACTGGGGACAGCAGGCAGTATCTTTGTGAAATAACACAATAATGCCATCTTCATGGAAATGGGTGCTGACATACTGTGCAAGGAGCTAAATATAATAAAATGTGTGTGAATTAAAGATGGTTGTAGAACTGCAGTGTATTTGAAAATCTGCAGATGCCAACCTTTATGATGCCATCTTCATGGCGATCTTTATTATGGAAGGTGCTATATATAGCAAAAAGGAAGTGAATGAAAGTTGAGTGTAGGATGCAGCGACTAGTTGGTGGGAATGGGCAGCCCATTTTGGCATCCCTCACCCTGTTGTGTTTTTCTATTAGACTTTACTGCTGAGACATGGCTGCCCCAGCCCTTACCAGGGAGCCCAAACGAAGTGGGCGTTCAGAATTGAGAGGGCTATAGTGCGTGTGCCAGACCAAAAAATGGCCTCAACATTTCATATGGCTGAGCCAGTTTTAGGGATGTGGACCTCACCTGGAGGCCTCACTTTATGACCACTCAGGTTCTCCCGAGGTGACTACCCATGACTCCCAGCAGACTGAAGAGGGGGGCCGTCCTCACATGTGCCTTAAAGCGAGCTGCCGGTCAGCTCCCAGAGTGCACATTTGGACGAGCAGAAGGTAATGGCACTGACAGATCAGTGGCCTGCAAACCTACCATGAGAGCATGGCCAGGGATGTGGGCTGCCAGACTGCGACCATTGGCCAGCTGCTACAAGCGAGTTAAGCCCACCGAGCTGCTGTTATGTAAGACAACATAAAGCTGGAGCAGGGCCCTCTGAGGCACGGGGAATTCTGGCACGATGTCAGCGGGATTACATCGAAATATCTGCCTTATTACGGGAAGATGCCAACTGTGATGACATGTCCTGCTGGAGGAGCGGAGGCCTTTGGGGTCGACCTTTTGTTTGTTTATGGCATGGATGGAAGTGCAAGTGCAGTCACCCATTGAGGCTTTGCTGCTTTTTCTTTCATTTTACTTCATTTGACATTTCTTTAACCAGGATGTCGGTTATGAAGGAATTACTGCAGATATCTGCTCAGGTGTCCTCCTCCATCAGGCGCCGCGTCTGCAGACTGAAAGGAATTCGCGAGCTGTCAGGAGTCAAACTCCTCTCAGCAGCCGGCACAAGACGTGCAAATCAAAAATTAAATCAAGAAAAAGCTCCCCGTGCAGCCGGACCAGATCATGTGTATGGGTATAAAAGGCGCTATATACTGTATGATAAAATGGGAGGGAAGAAAGGAGAAGGATGAGATGCAGCTTACTTAAGCAAAAAAAAAAGCAAAAAAAATAAAATACAGGCGCTATAAATACAAACATAAGTGAATGGAATGAGTATAAAAAATACAGTTTAATTAAAAATGACAGGTGTCAGCCTTTATGGTGCCATATAAATGAAAACTTGTGCTACCTGTGGAATTTACCATGAAAGGTGCTATATATATCAAAATATGAGTGAAGAAAGGAAAATGAAGGCTCAATGTAATTTACAAAGTCAAATGTCAGCCCCTTTAGGATTTCTATTTCATGAAAATTTGTGATCCACATTGTGAGATACCGTAAAAGCTACTACTGTATATATCAGGGGTCCCCAACTCCGGTCCTGGAGGGCCCCAGTGGCTGCAGGTTTTCATTCTAACCCTTTTCTTAATTACTGACCAGTTTTTGGTCTTAATTAACTTCTTTTGAAATAATTTTATTAGACTTGCTCTTGAAGACTCGAACTTCTTAATTGCTTCTTTTTCCTTAATTAGCAGCCAAACAATAATGATATGTGAAATGAGCCAAAACAGGACCAGCCAAACATGACCAGCACTGTCGATCATACAAAATCTGATAATAAAGTGTAAGAAAAGAGAAAATCAACAATTTTGGAAATGTCTGCTATTGCACCACGAGAAAACAAAACAAGCCATGGAATTAAAGAACGAGTTTAATTAACAACAAGACTCAGCGCCTCATTAAGCAACTGGTTGGAATGAAATTGGTTGGAGTTTGAGGCCCTGACTTAGTTGGTCTTCAGTTGGCTCACTCACTTCATGTTTCATTTCTGTTTGGGTGACATTTAAGGAAAGAAATAAAGAAATTCAGAGTAACAAATCTAAATAATTCAATTAAAATAGAAGTTAATTAACAGCAAAAACAGTGCACTAATTAAGAAAAGGGTTAGAATGAAAACCTGCAGCCACTGGGGCCCTCCAGGACTGGAGTTGGGGACCCCTGGTATATATCAACGTAATTTAACTCAATTTTAACTTTATCATCCCATAAATACAAATTTATTTGGTTTGTGTAGCAGCAATAAACTTACACAGACATAGGTTTTGATATAATAAAACAAGATGAAAGAAATAAAATGTAAAAAGCCACATATCTGAGCTCTAACACGCACACATATATTAATCATACATACACACTTAGGCAAATACATACACTAAAAAAACTACATATTCATCTCAATAATTTTAAAATATGAATAAATGAAAAGAGAATGAAGAATCACAGTATAAATAAAAATGAGACGTCAGCTTTTATGTTGTCACTTCAATAAAGACTTGTGGTATTTACCATGAAAGGCACTCTATATATAGAGAGAGCTATAGATAAATAGCAAAATATGAGTAAATGAAAAGAGAATTTAGACACACCAGTTAATTTAAAAAACTACAGGTGTCAGCTTTAATGATGCTAATTTTTTATTAAAAAGGCGCTATGTTATTTATATATATATGAGTGAATGAAAGGACAGTGAATAAAAACGTAATAAAAAAAGCACTTGTCAGCTTTTATGGTGCCAGGTCAATAAAGGCCACACCACACTTTGCCCGGCACCACGAGCTGCCCCATGCCAGGGTCCTTGCCAATGGATCTCAGCATTGGTATGGCAACTACAACATATCCGACCGCAAGCGCCTGCAAAGAATAGTGAAGACAGCAGAGAACATTATTGGGGTGCCTCTCCCTTCACTACAGGACATATTTTACAAACGCAGTGTCCGCAAGGCCTGCAGCATTGTGCAGGACCCCTTACACCCCTCACATGGACTTTTCACACTTCTGCCATCCAAGAGAAGATACTGCAGCATCAGAGCCAGATCTGCCAGGCTGCAGGAGAGTTTTTATCCCCAAGCTGTTAGACTCCTTAACACCAGGCTGCCCCCTGGGGCCTTCCACACGGCCTCAACCACCTCTGAAAACAGAACTTTTATACATGCGAGCCCCTGTCCTGCAAAGACGAATGTGCGGGTAGAAAAGAACTGAAAATCTCATATTGACCTTTAAGTATTTTGACACTCTTGTTATCCTTCTGCTGTGAAACATTCTGACCTGTCATTGTTTACACATATCTTAAACAACTATTATCATACACTGATAATTTCTGTATTATCTATATCTATTATTTATTTATTATATTACATATCTTACACATCAATGTTGCTGCTACTTCTTTGTCTTGTCTTTGCACAATGTCTTGTCTTGTTTGTGTTTTCATTTTTAATTTATTATTTGCATGTCATGTTGTTACACTGTGGACCCTGAGCTTCGCAATTTCATCTATCTGTATACTTGTATATGGTTGAGATGACAATAAAGTTCACTTTGACTTTGAACGGCTTGCTTTAAGCTCCGCCCTCATGACGCCAGACGCCAACTCCGTGAACACACCTGCTTCTTAAGACTCTCTCATTACCTCTGCAGTCCAACACGCTAATTGAAACAACAAGATTCGCTAAGAAGCCGGCGCGACTAAGAGAAGTCTCATTCAATAAGCCCCACACAACTTAAAATATGGCGCGATATCAAATTGAATTCATAAATAATGAGAAGAGTTGGGACAATCAGGAAAAAAAAGAAGACTTTCAGGCAATTGACGTATATGGGGAAAGGAGATCAGAAAGCGACACGAACTTTGAGGAGCGCAACTCCCCCCATTAACAGTTTCGGCACATTAAGAAAAAAAAAAGTTTTATCAACAAACTTCACACCTCGTCTTCATAAAACGAATTTATCAGGGAACGTCGACAAAAAACTGAGCGAGACGACTACACGACCGTAAGTCTTGTACTGAAAGACCTCCGTTAACGTGCGAGAATTGCAAAAGAAGCTGAAGGACCTTGTCTTGTGTTAAAAGATGTCTGTGTGCAAGTATTCAATAGCAGACTGTTACCCTGAACCGTGTATTAAAACATCTCACTTAATGTGTGAGCATAACAAAAAAAAAAAGCATTAGCAGAAGCCTTGTATTAAAGCACATCCATCCGTTAATGTGCGAGTAGCGCAAAAGAAGGCCGCTATTGTACTGTCCGTGTTGAATCAAAAGACACCAATCTGCGGGTATTCGACAGAAGACTATATGGCCGTAAATCTTGTATTAAGGCGCATCTGTTAGCATGTGAGTACTGAGCTGGCAGACTGTGTTACTGTAAGTCTTGTATTAAAGCACCTCACTTAACGTGTGAGCATTGCAGTAAGACTATTTTACAATACGTCTTACATTAAAGCACATTTGTTAATGTGTGAGTATAACAGAGACCCCCAAAATTTACATCTTCAGATGAAATGTATCCCAAAAAATAAATGTCTGGAAAAGATGTCTTTATGTAAAGTTCCTTTATGTCCTTCTACACCAGAAAACAAAATGCCATCCATCCTGAAGAATTAAAAGTCAGGGCATTTACTTTGACTTTGAACACAAAGGAATGAGTCCCACAAGGGAGAACGCTAGCATTTCAAGCTAAGCGGGGCACTGGGGACGTGCTGAGGTGATGGGACAAAGCTGGGGGATCATGACAATTTCTATGGGTATGTTGCCTTGTAGAATATTTCACTCCCAGTAAAGTTTCCCAGTAACTTTTTTTTTTTTTTTTTTTTTTAATTCAGAATCTGCCACTGCCACATCATAAGGACAAACAGTGCCAGAGCCCAAGGGCACCCCGTGTGTTATTTTAAAACATTCTCAAAAAGACTGAAAAATAAAAAAAAGTGCTGAAACGTTAAGAAAATGAGACAACCATTAAGCCCATCAAAGCTTATTTATTCCCAGGAAGCAATTCCTTGTGCCGTGTTAGTCTTTTTAATAGAAAGATCCCGAGCCGGCGGAGTGTCAAGTGGCAGAGCTTTTCATACACATAGGACAATGACTGCCAAATCGGCATGTTAATTCTCACTTTAATCAGCCTTCATTTGTGGCTTCTTATTCTTCTGAGCACAGTATTAAACGTTAAAATGAGTCCTTTGGAGCGACTTCATGGAAATTGCCTTTGTGGTTAAGCTCTTTATTTATTTATTTAGTTCTTTATTTTTGGAAATCTGGCAGCCCAGCTCTAAAGTCAACTGAAGCCATTGTGTGTTTCATTTCAGGGCATGGCTGTAAAGTGGTGGAAGGTCTTCGGTCTGCGTTCAGTATTCGGACAGTGTCTCCTGCCATGTACCTGTACAGTGGTGCTGCTCTACATGCCAGGTGCCGAGGTACTGAGAGGGACTTGCAGGAACGGCTAAAGGGGTCACCAGCAGCCTGATACCCCCAGAACTGAAATTCAGATAATGAACAAATATAAAAGCACAATGGTACACTAAACCCACAATGAAAAATCACTGAGATTCACGAAAAAATCAACGTGGGGGAAGGAGCACCTGTGTCAGCCACAGCGCACATGGACAGCCGGCATGATGAAAGCTGCTAAGCCCACCGAGTGTTTCTTTTCACCTCCGAGTGAGCACCAGCATCACATAAATAACGATTAATGCTTCTGGGTTCAAGGGTACGTCCTCTGACCCCAGTTTCACCAGATGAAGGTTGTACAGAAGCACGTTGGCAACCAACATTTTCATTCTTTTAAAAGACCCCATGACAAAAGCCACAAGTATTCACTCATCATTTTAGCCCCCGAGTGGCTTGTGGGTCATGGGAAGCTGCAAGGTCTGACGTCAGTCCATCAGAGGGCACACTCAATGTGCGCGCCCACAGTTAATCATTCTGGACCAACTTACTAACCCAACAAACGTATCTTTGGCATGCGAAAGGCAGCCCAGGCTGGGAGTCGAATCGAGACCCCTGGAGCTGGGAGACCGCCGTCTGAACCTCGGTGCCACTGTACAGCTGGAACAAAACAAATCTTGCATGTGTGTTAAGGTCTTCATTATTTATCTCATTAACCATCAACCAATCAATAATGAGGTGCAAATAGCAAGGCATCCAAGAACAAACCAATTAACTGGAGCTGTTTTGCATTTATGGTTTACTAATAAATCCCTGCTTGAATAAAATATTTACAAGGCAATAAGAAAGGACAGAGACAATAATTGAGAGGTACTAATCCTCTGAGGTCCCAAGTCATTTTGTTCATTTTCTTAAATAAACTATCGACAGGAAGGGATTTCTGACCAAGTGGATAGGAGGCAGCAGAGCAGCCTTTAATGAAATGACACCTTCTTTTATGTGCGAGAATTGACTTGTAATTAAGAAATCTGCTGAAACTCAATGTTATCGTGAGGCTGGGGGGTTCACCCATTGCTCAAGTGTCTTATTGGCTTTACGTATTTTGACATTCTGCCTGTGTCTTCTTTACGCTTTCTCAAGGAATACTGCTGTGTTTATCTATTACTTTTTACTTGTGTATTTTATCAGCTATGTATTTTTTAGTTCTGTGTCACATTTCCTTGCTTATTCTGTATACTGAGCCCCCCATGAAGGGGATGAGGTGGTTCCCCCTGATGCTGCAGCTGTAACACTGCCTTTATAAGCCTGAGGCACTGATGCTCACTCTTATCTGTTTGGAGTTTTCACCATTGGAGCTTCCTTAAGTGCATGGACGCCAAATTCTAACCACACCAACCCCGCACCTTAACGTTTGTGCTTAAACCATATAGACGTTATGTCCTTAAACTGGGCTGAGCTCATGGCGCCATTCACACTAAACCCTAAGATTAACTTCCATCCTAAAACTGCAGTGACGTCATGGCAAACTGCTCTGTGCCCCACTGCACAAATCTTCCTTACACCACCCACCTAACTATCTAAGTCCCTCCCAGTCTATGCATTTTTTCAATTTTTTTTTGAACCTTGTAGCCAAAGAATTGCACCAGTGGTTGTGGCTGATTATCTTGAATGGAGTTGAGATTTTTATTTGAGTATGCACCGTGGGCAAACTATTAGGAACATCCGTACACCTGCTCATCAATGCAATTAGCTAATCAGCCAATCATGTGGCAGCAACGCAACACATCAAACCATGCAGATTCAGGTCAGGAACTTCAGTTAATGTTCACTACAAACTCCAGAATGGGGAAAAATGTGCGGCGTGATTGTTGGTGTCAGATGGGCTGGTTTGAATATTTCTGTAACTGCTGATCTCCTGGGATTTTCACACACAACAGACCGGAGTTTACTCAGAACGGAGTGAAAAATTTAAAAACATCCGGTGAGCGGCCATTCTGTTGATGTGAGAGGTCATAGGAGAATGGCCAGACTGGTTCGAGCTGACAGAAAGGCAACAGCAACTCTGATGACCACCCTGTACAACTGTAGTGAGCAGGAGAACATCTCAGAATGCACAACGCGTTGAAGCTTGAGCTGGATGGGCTACAGCAGCAGAAGACCACCTCGAGTTCCACTCAAGCCACGAGCAGGAAGCTGAGGCGGAAGAGGACACAGGCTCACAAGAAAATGGACAAATGAACACTGGTGAAACAAGGCCTGGTCTGATGAATCTCGATTTCTGCGGCGACACAGATTGTAGGGTCAGAAGGAATGAATCCTTGCACCCAAATTGCATTTTGTCAACAGTCCAGGCTGTTGATGTTGGTGGTGTAGAGGTATGTGGAATGTTTCCTTGGCATACTTTGGGCCCGTTAATACTAATCAAAAATCTCTCAAATGCCACAGCCTATCTGAGTATTGCTGTTGACCCCGTGTACCCCTATATGGCCTCATCTTCTAATGGCTACTTCCAGCATTTATAATGCACCAAGTGACTCCAATTCCTAAACATGACAATGAGTTCAGTGTTCTTCAGTGGTCTTCATGGTGTCCAGGTCTGAACACCTTTGAAATGTGCTTAAACGAGAGGTGAAGGTGCAGCTGACAAATCTTTAGAAGTTGGGTGATGCAATCATGTCAATATGGACTGGAATCTCAACATTTCAACATTTTGTGGAATTCACGGCACAAAGAATTATGGTTGTTTTGAGAAGTAGAGGAGGCCCCCACCCAGCATTAGTATAGGGGTCCTAAGAATTTGCTCAATGAGGGTATTAAGATTCTAAGAATGTTAAGTTAGAGGTGGTGAGGTGGCCTGCATGGTAAAACCATAAGGAGACCCTGTAAGTTTACAGGCATTGACAACTGCCTGCTGTGGGGGCATTCAGGTTCTGTGGCTATCTGCCTGGAACCCCCCCACTCCCAATCCAACTTTAATCAACCTGTACGGTAACTGGCAGGGTCTTCTAGTGTTCAACCAGTGCACAGCACAGTCATCTGTTTATCCATGGCTTGTCATTTATAAGCCCTCCAAGCGTTTTGCCTGTCAAGGATAACAATTCCTTAAAAGGGCTAAGAAAATAAAAATCAAATTAATAGTTTCCCTTAAAACTGCCTTGTGTTTATCAAAGTTTTTAAAAGCCTTTCAGATTCCTGATGAAAGCACATTAGTCTCCATTTATGCAGCAGAGCATACCTTCAAGTCTAAGCAAATGACAGCTAAATTGTAGAAAAGACGCAGCATGCAGCAAGTAGCACACATATATCAGGATGGGATGGGGGCTAAGTCAGCCGGGCGGAGGTCACCATGTTGGTGTACAGTATGTCTGAACTTGATGTAAATGCCTGAACGGATGGATTGGCATCCCTACTGGGCCAGAGAGTGAAATCTTACCCGACTGGGAGGCCATAGTGAATAGCTTCTAGATTCCTGACCCAGTCAGGGCAATCATATAATGGATGGACGTACTAGTTATCAGGGACAGGTTATCTCCCACAGCAAAAGATGGCAGTGCTACTCTATTACGGTTCCTGTTTGAACTCCAGCAGGGTTTCATGGGACCTGTATTTTAAAAGGGAAACCCTGTTGGGATCCCTCGGTGCCACCAGAGGGCGCTGCCATGGAGAAATTCTCTCTACTTTGGAGAGCTTCCACATAACCTGACAGTGCTTTCGTCATGCTATGCCGTGACATTGGAAGTTTTCCCGGGTTCAACATAAAAGGAGCCATCTTGCCTCACTTAGGTGAGTCAGAGTCAGGAGGAGAGGGGATGAAGCACACCAGAGGAGTGGAAGAAAACAAAAGAAACTTTAGACAATGGTGGTGATTAAACTTTGGACTGTGATTTGTCTGTTTAATGAAGGTACTGTGTAGATAAATAACCTTTATTTAAATCTGTGACCGTGTTGGGTGTCTGGGGTTTGAGGCTCAGTGGTACCCCCTTGTGGTCACATTGATCAACCATGTCCATTCTCTACTGGTCAGAGAGATTCTGGTGGGCTCAACCTGTGCACCCTTAACTACTACGATTGACTCCCAGTGACCCCAGAAAGGACAGGACTGGAGAAAGAATACAAATTTGCTTGTGCACATCTGCCATCATGTTCAGCACTCTCTTCTTGGATTTCAGTTAGAAGTCATCTCGTAACACTTGACTTAATAATTAACGACAATACACCCATTGTCAAACCTCATTGTTCTTCAGTGGCCTTCCCAGTCACCAGAACTGAATCTGGCAGGACACCTTTGGGAGGTACTAGAACAGGGGGATCACAGCATGACCGTGCAGCTGGGAAATCCGCAGAAACTGTGTTAGGCAAGCATGTCAACATGGACCAGAATCTCAAAGGAATGTTTCCAACATCTTGTGGAATCCAAGCCATGAAGAACTGGGGCTGTTTAGAGACCAAAAGGAGGTCCCACCCAGTATTAGTATAGTGGTGTCTGGAATTTGCTCAGTGAGTGTATTACAGCAGGTTTCTTTTGGATGAGATATGTAAGGTGTGAACTTTGTGCACATGACAATAAACTTCAACTACAGGAATTAAGCACCCCAGTTTGAGATCTCACCCTGGTTGCTGCCTATGTGAAGTTTTTGACGGACTCTTCCTCCCACATCCCTAAAAGTCAGGCTGATGGATGAGTCCCAGTATGCCCTGTGATGCACTGTCATCTCACCCATGCTCCTGAAGAGCACTAGCCAGCTTCCAGAGTGCCATCCCAGGTTACTCAAAGTGGCACTTGGATTGGTGTCCTGCCGTGTTGGGAGACCCCCAACTGGACTACAGAGGTTCGAGAACATACTGTATGTACAGGTGCATGTCCAATCTGACTGACAGCCCAAGCGCGGTGTGAGGGATCCGTGGGTGTTGCTGTGCCACATGGAGAGGGTTAATCTTCTTCTCTGTGGCTTGGCTCCTGCATTCCAAAGCTCTTCCCTTTTCTCTCACATGTACTTTGTAAAGTAAGCGAATGTCGGGGCCTGGCATTGCTCAAGCAAGACATTCAAAATGAGCTGCCATAACAAAGAGCGTGAGGGGCTCTGCAAGGAATGAAGAGCTGGAATTCGTCTCCTGAGCCCCACAGACAGCTGGACCTTCCTGTCACTGAATGATTTGCGGCCATCGACCAGGAAGACCTACTCAGGCTTCTCTTGTCTCATCTGGAACACCCCACCTAACTATACACCTCAGGTGGAGCTTTGTAGAACTTTGGAGACCAATATCCTCCTGCAGGACATGAATATCAGAGGGAAACACACACACACAGACACACACGGGGTGGAGCATCCTCACACTCCACTTACCAGGTCACCCATCACGGCCCACTGGGCACACAGAAGAACACCTGATGTCAACCCAAAAGCTTATCAAACCTTTTCATCTTATTATGAGCTGACATAAGGGGTTCTTAAAAGGGCCTCCTTCTAATCCTTGCCCACCTGGATTTTCACTCCCTAGCCCAGCTAACGGTCCACACCCTGAGGGCATTAAAGTTTGGCAGCCACAAGTACAGTCTGCTACATGAAAAATATTAACAGTATGGACATTAGATGGTCTCTCCACGTCTACAGGAACTCTGGTTTATCCCCTTCATCTTAGCATATGAACGTTAATCAAAGTGTCCTTAAACAGACTGGCATCACATCTAAGACTCATCTATGCCTTGTGCTGCAGTTCCCATTTCTTCCACTGTATAGGAATGGTGGGCAAAATGGAGAGGAGCCCAAAAGATGCAATGGAACTCACCATAACTTTTACATTTCTTCATGATTACTGAGTCTGAAGGTTTTCTGTAGGCTGGCACGGTGATGAAGTGATTTGTGCCTCTGACTCATAGGCTCAAGGATCTGGGTTTGACTCAGCCCATTCTTTATTGGCATGGACTTTAGGTATTCTCCCTGTGTCTGCAGACACTCTGGATTCTTCCTTCATCTTAAAGTGGTGTGCCCTGCAACAGACTGGCATCACATACAAGGATGGTACCAAGGTAGGCTCCTTCTCTCCCTCTGTTCTGAAAAGCATGACAAGGTGGAGATGGACACAAAAGGACTGCTTGCTCTAACCTTTTGATTATGGGGTGGCGTTTGCATGTTCTCCCTGCATCTTGGTGAGCTTCTCCATAAGTGCTGTTGTTTTCCTTCCACATCTCAAAGATGTGCGTACCAAATGAACTGTCAGCTGTAAACTGGCCCAGTGTGAATGAATGAGGGTGAATGCCAGTGTGCCCTGTCCAAGGTGAACTCCCAGTGCGACTAACTGAACCCTGAAGTGAGTTGGAAAATGGACAGCTGCTAGTGCCTGCCGCATCACTTCTATAGCAGGCAGCAGCCACAGATTATCAAATAAAGTCTCCCTTCATGCCAGCTGACCACCCCGGATCTTCTGCCCAAAACGCTTCTCTTCTGCTAGCGGCAGACCTCCAGGCGGCTCTCACCCTGCCATCTTTGGACTTTGTTTTAAAAGAAGGCTAGCAAATGTTTCAGCCATGACATTTATTCTGAATCCACACACATTCTCCAATGTGTGCAGCCCATCGTTTCATGGAGGGGACCGGGTTTTAGCATTTTCTGTCCACCGGAAAAGGTTAACAATTGACATTTAAAAATGATAAAACTGTTAAAAACGGCCAGCTCGCGTGTTATATATAATAATTACAATAATATTTCCCATCGCATTTGGGTTCGGACTGCTGTTCTCGTCGGTGACATTTCATTCCATAAGTGAATGCCGCTGCTGCCAGTGACGATAACAAAGAAACGCGTGTGTGCTGCGAGGGATTAGCCGCCTCGATGCCGAATGTTAATCTCGCTGCCAATTACAGTGCAGGCAATTAAAGTGCAAATCTGACACTTGAGAGTGTAAATAATCTCCATGCATTCTAATAACTGGTCAATCAATCCAAGTCTATATAGCGCCCTTTCATTTCGTACAACATGTCCTGTCAATGGGGGATGTAACCAACACGCTCGGATCACACAAGAGGAAAGGGGGACGCCGTCAAAGCCCCAAATTCAGACCAATGGCTTTTTGGATGTGAAGATTCTGGAATTGTACCTACATGTGTAGACTTCTCACATGAACTTACCTAACTTAAAATGTCCATCCCCTAAATGCTAATCACTTACGACACGTGTAAGTTCATGCACTGTTCATGTCATAAAAATCAAACAATGGCATGCTGGTGTCAAGTCTGCCTTGACTGGCATTAAGTTGCTGTGATACCCTCTAAGATTGGTGACAAATGATGAAATACAGCCATAGAGATCAAACGTAACAGTGAGAGCCTCAGGAAAATCAGTCGGCTAGGAGCTGAGTAAACGGCCTGAAGCGGCGTGCAGTTTGAATGTTCTCTCTGTGTCACATGACACCAGACTGTGGAGAATGGCACATTTTGCCAAATGAGTTACATCAGGGTGGCACAGTGGCTTACCAGATGCCATGAGTGACTCACAATTCCAGGGACCTGGCTGAATGTGTGCAGTTTGTAGTCCAGCGCCCATGTAATTTTGTGAAGACATTTGAATTGTGCTGCGGCTGTTTTTGTTTGTTATGATATTTCTTGAGCTTCTGTATAAAAAAACTACATTTTCTACTTGTGACAAATAAAGTGCCAACGATCTGCTGTACACAGTGCCATTCATATCTGTCTGTTCTGTGGTGTCTTTCCGGCCTATCAGTTTGTTTTATTGTGCCTTTCATATTTATCTATGTATCGTATATAGTGCCTTTCACATCTCACCTCAACTATAAAGACATAAAAACTAATTTTAGATATAAAGACTCTACTCCTCTATTAATTATACATTTGTGTAATGTAACTGTGGATTATTTATTTTTGTATGTTATTTCTTTATTCTATTATTACTTCTATAGAAGTAAATGTTGTTCACATCTACAGTATCTATCTATCTGCTATATAGTGCCTTTCTAACTATGCTGTACAGTGAATTTCATATTTTATTTATTTATTACATATATTGCCTTCCTGTCTATGTGTTATTTAGCACCCTAAATATCTTTCTATCTGTCTGCCTTCTATCTACTCTACATATCTATTGTATATAGTGACTTTTATACCTATTTATCTGTTGTACAGTGCTGTTCATATGTATCTATCCATCTGTTATATAGTGCCCTTCATATTTAAGCATCCACCTCTTATATACTGCATTTTATATTCATATATATATACTGTATATCTATTGCATATAATGCCTTTCATACCCATCTATCCATGTGTTATATAGTGCCTTTCAAAGTTATCCATCTATCTGTTATGTCTCATTACAGTTAGCACTGCTGCTTCAGGTACCTGGTTGACTTGGCGGAGTTTGGATATTCTCTCCAAGTTCTTATGACGCCCCTGCATGCAGAATGGCCACAAGGGCCATTCAATGAATGCTGGGTCTCCATGGTGGAAGATCATACCCAAGAACTCATGCTGAGCTACCTGCCCTGCTCTAAATCCTCCCAGACAGACATGGGTAGAACATGCAGACTCCACGCAGACAATGAGGGCTGCACTAACTACTATGCCACCAAAGTATTGGCTTAGATTTCGATGATAAGCCAAGTAGAAACGCACATCTCTCCAGGGCACACAGAGCTCAGCTCCTTACTCAGCAGCCGCTGCGCCTGTGTCCCTTTGCTCCTCCCAGTGAGCCCAGTAAATGTGTGTGTGTCTGTGCTGTCATTTTCGTGTTCTGTAGATTTTTAAGTGAAGCACAGCATTTCCCTCCTCATCCCCGTGACTCACTCCGTGTTTATTCTCTCTCCCTCTCCGGGTTAATGGTTTATTTTCACAAAGCGCCTCTTCAAGTACTTTGAGGGCTTTTTTATCGTCTTCAATAAATGCTGAAACATAAAGGTTATTGATGCTTCTTTTATTGCGATTTTCAATTCACATAAAACAAACAAACGAGACTTTATGATTTCACGGCAGGATTCCAGCAGCTGACTATCGGCAGCCAGCACCACTCCGCTTGGCGTATTCAGCCAGAGGGCAGAGGTGAAAAGTGAGCGGGGTAAAGCCAGCCAGTCTGGGCCCTAGCACGCTGGCACACTGACTAATAGCTGCAGTCCAGCAAGATACAGGGAACATGAGCCATCAGCCCAGAGCAAAGCGCACTGGGTGACTCAGCGGGCAGAGACGTGCCAGCTGAGTGCTGTCCAAGAGGAGCACACACAGCCGGGGCGGTCAGGTCTTACAGGGCCACAACTGGAGAGCCTGGAGAAGAAAGAGCGCAAGACGCAGACATGAGTTCAGGTCAGGAACTGCTTAGCTTACGTCCACTCCTATGGTCAGCATAAACTGGACTAGTAGGGTCAGACCACTGGTCACTTAGTTAGTCACCAAGACAAGGCGCTTTATATAGCACAAGAAGCGGCACATGGCTTCAAATCAGATAAAGGTACAACTGAAGTGACAGGCACACCACCATGGGGACACATAAGAATACAATTGAAAGAAACGCAAGATGTGAGTTCAGTCACAGCATCAGTGAGGTGCTGATTTACTAATAATGAGGCATTTACAAATAAGAAAACAAAGAGAACAAACCAACTCCTGGTACCAATTTAGATTAGCAAGTGCTAATATAGCAGCTTTCACCAAGTACACTATAATAAGGCCCTTAAAAAATAACAAAAGAATACAGTACAAAGCTACCCAAAGGACAAGTGCAGATGAACAAGAGCTAGAGCACAAACTTTAAAACAGTGTAAATCTCTACTACTATCTTTATATACTGCTCTAGCACTAGCTTTATATAGCATCTTTCACCAAGCACACCATAGTGAGGCAATTTACACATATAAGAATACAGTATAAAGCAACTCAAGGAAGCAATTCAGATAAGCACGTGATTGAGCTGCTCTAGCATTGTCTTTATATAGCGCCCTTCACCAAGCACACCATAATGAGGCACTTTATAAATAAAAAAAGTACAAAGCAACTCAAGCAACCAGTTCAGAATACATTGTGACTTAAGTGCTAGAGCACTACCTTGATATTACGCCTTTCACTAAGCACAGCACTTTAGAAAGCAGAATGAACAAGATACAAGACAACCACCTAAGTCTTCATGTCACACCGATCTATGATTTAGCTGCAAGATGGAGAATTCACACACCACCCACTTTTATATAGTGCCTTTCACCAAGTACATCATTACAAAACACACTGTAAAAAAGAAACCCAACTTGTCATATTATTCCATAAATTAGGTGGTACAATGAAAAGCTCTATTCCAAAAAATATTATATAGCACCTTTCACAGAGCATAACATCACAAAGGGTTTTAAGAGGCGGACAGGAATACAACTGAAAACAAAACATGAGGTGTAATGCCTCATAATGTATGGGCTAGGAAGAAGGTGCCCCATCAGTGTTATAGCAACCTTCACAGAGCAGAGCATCACAAGGGGCTTTAAGAAGCGGACAAGAACACAACTGACAGTCACACATAATTTAAACTCAGACACACAACTCAGAATGGCTAAATTAAGACGAGTAAAGCAAGGCAGAAGAGGCCATTGTGTGTGAGAGAGACAGACAGACAGACAGACAGACAGACAGACAGACAGACAGACAGGGAGTCAAAGAGCTGAATGGACACTTCTCAAGGCTTTGCACCATCGGCCTTTGCTTCTGCTCTGTGTGCCAGTGATTGTTGTTGCTTCTGCTGGTTTTCACTTTTCAGTAATCAAGTACATGAGGATGCCAGCTCAGGGACCTTGAGCTGTCCACTTCTCCTGCTTGAGCTCCAATTGTTAAAAAGAATAAAAACAAACTATTGAACTATAACTGCCCTTCTTAGGTACACTGTAAGGTACTATATGGCCTTGGACAGAAGCAAAAGGTGCTACATAAATAAAAGACAGGTGTATAGAAATGCAGAACAAAATGGGAATATACTTTAAGTAGATAAAGTGTGTGTACTGTAAGGCACTAGATAATACTGAGAGACACAATATACAATAGAGAGAACCAAACACAAGTGCATAAGGCTCTGTGTGACAGATAGACAGAACAAAAAGAACACTCTGTACAATGAATAGGAACAAATCCCAGACACTAACAAACAGTAGAGAGGTGTGTACAGTGCTATGTAACAGACAGACAGAACTGAAAAGCACTATATACAGTAGATAAATGGGACAAGCAGAAATGTACTGTATACAATATATGGATTGAGAGACACTATATACATTAAATAGAACTGATAGGCACTACTATATACAAAAGAGAGATAGGTCAAGGTGCTATATGGGTAGACAGACTTCACTGACCTCCATAAAGCACCTTTATAATTTACAGCCTTTAACAGACGGTGAGGCTTGCAGCACACGAGTGGACCCCATCACACGTCTGCTTGGGCCAATGTGCACATACTGCAGTGTTTTGAAGCTTTTTGATCATCACCACAATAATACAAGTAGAATAAGCATCTCAGCTATTGGGGTCTTTGACTCTAGCAGACCTTCCCACCCTTTGATAGACCCTCTTTGTGTCCCTGCATTTGCCTGAGATTTTTGTAGGCCACTTTGGGTCCAACCAATACTCTGAACGTCCCAGGGTCTCCCCAGTGTGCCCTCATGTTGTCACCTGCCTGCATGGTACCCCAATTTCATGAATTAGCTCCTGGGAGTCCTCCCAAGCTTCCTTAATAGCCTTCAGCCTATCCAGAGCCAGTGGTGGATCTCAGTCTGCTGCAGATCTCCCCGGCCGGGCCAGTTATGCCAAGACATGTATGACAGTATGACCGGTCACTTTCTCTTTGCCCCTCTTTCACCCCCCCCCCATGTTGTTTCTCTCTTTGCTTTTGCTCTCTGCTGCTTCTCTGTTTAACATAATGCCACTTTGTTTCTTTTTTCTCTTCTGCTAGCAGTAGGCAACTCTGCCGTATTCTTTACAAACAATGAAATGTTAATTACAGTCATGTCTGACTATGTCTGACTGGTGGCTCTTCAGTTCCCTTCAACAGTGGCTTAGTAATGCTAATAATTACTCCAAGCCACTTAGGCTGCCTCATTACGCTTTGGAGACGTGCTGCTGATGCCGCTGCTGCTACTTGTTTGTCAAAAGGCACACTCTCTTCTCCTTTGCCACATATGAGCCTCAAGTGTCAGGTGCCAAGAACTCATAGAGCTCACCTCAACACCAATGGCCATTAGACAACGCCCCCTGTGGTGAGCACTGAGGCCCACTGCAGGCAGCACTCCTTAGACATCAGTGTGGTTGAGACCCTGAGGTGAAACTGAAAAAGTTGAGCCTGCGTAGGTGCACCCTTAAGCAAAAGCATGGAGAGAACACTGAGGGGTCCAAGGGTTGGCCAAAGCAACCAAGAACCAAGCTAGAGGCAAAAGGCACCGAGAAAACCTTCAAAGATTTTTCTAGAAAGTAGTTACATTGAAACTGCGATGGAAAAATGTAATAAGGATGACTAATTCAATAAGACTTTAGACTTCAAACCCCTGAGGTTGTGGGTTCACTTTCCACAGCTGACACTGTGTGACCACAAGTAAGTCACTCCACCTGCTTGTGCTCAATTGGAAAAACAAATGAAATGGAAACAATTGTATCTTAAATAATGTAAGTCACCCTGAATGAATGGTGTCAGTCAAATAATAATCTGAATTTGATATAAATATTTTAAGAAGTTTACTACTTGTTTATGCACCACAATGCCATCTCCTGGGGGATGGGTGGTAGTGCCCACTTGCCCTTAATTGAGAGATGCCAGTCTATGTAGAAATCAATTATACTGTGCCTTTTTATCTATCTGTCCATATATTCCCACTTTTCTATCTATGACTCTTTCCATTATATAGTGCCTCCCTCGTCTATCATCGTTTCCATATATCTATTCATTGCATATTGTATATCATATTCATCTATCTGCTTTCACCTGTCTTTTTCTTTCATTGTATTTCCATATTTTCTATATTTAAGTGTTATGTATTTTATTTAATATCTTTTTGAATGATTGTATTTTTTTTGTGTGTGTGAATGAACCTAGAGATGGCTAGTTACTCAGTGTATTATATAAATAAAATCTCTCTGTTGTATAGTGCTGTTCAAATCAACATAGTGCCTTTCACATCTGCTGTATCTGTCTGTCTAGAATGGAGATGATCACACACTCACAAGCTCTGAGGTTCAGTCCATCAAGCCCTAATCATGACTGATGGCTTCAGTAAAACTGGATGCTTCTCTGAACATCCAAGTCTGGTCACCCTGCTTTCCCCTAAGGTCCACTCTCCTAGGTGTTACTCCAGCTCATAAACAAAATGCCAAGAGGACTCTGAACATCCTAATGATGAATTTCTACTGCAAGGATGTCCAAGAGATGGGTAAATAAAAACAGAATGGATGGCAGCTAATCGTCCATCTTTACACTTCTGTATGATTGCCCGGTTTAGCTGCCCTGCTTGCCCACCTTTCACTCACCACACAGCAGCAGTCCCTGGCACATCCTCTTTAGCTTCTATCTTTCTCTCAGTTCCTGGCCAGTCAAACCTTTGTGTAGACGTGTACAAGAGTGGACTGAGAAAGTGTTCAGACCCTTTCACTTTCTGCACACTTTAACTGTGTTTTGGATTTAATTTTAAATGGACACATTTACTCATCAATCTATACTCAACAAACCATAATGATAAAGTGAAAACAGTTTTAGAAAGGTTTGGAAATCTATCAAAAATCAAAACCTGAAATCTCTCATTCCTAGAAGTGTCCAGACCCTTAATTCAGTACTTTTTAAAAAGCCCCTTGGCCACAATCCCAGGTTCATGTCTTCTAGTTAAATCTCTGCAATTTTTGCACACCTGGATTTGAGCAGTTTATCCCATTTTTCCTGGCAGACCTTCTCAAGCTTCGTTTGGCTGAATGGTAAATGTCTGTGAACTGCCACCTTTAGGTCTCTCCACACACGTTCTAATGGGGGTTAAGTCTGGGCTTTGGATGGGACACTCAAGGACAGTCAGATTTGTCCTCAAGCCACTCCTGCATTGTCTTTGCTGTATGCTTAAGGTCATTGTCATGCTGAAAGGTGAACCGTCTCCCCAGTCTGAGGTCCCATGAACTCTGGACCAGGCTTCCTTCAAGGACTTCTCTCTATTTGGCTGCATTGACCCTTCCTTCAATTCTGACCAGTCTCCCTGTCTCTGCACCACCATGCTTCACTGCAGACACGGTACGAGGCAGATGATGAGCAGTGAGTGCCTAGTCTACACCAGACATGGTGCTGGGAGTTCTATTCAGAGAGTCCAATTTTTGTCTCATCAGAACCAGAGAATCTTTCTCCTCATGCTGTCAGAGTCCTTTAAACGTGGTCTGGCAAACTACAAGTGACAGCTGTCTATTCTACCATAAACACAGGACTGATGGAGTGCTGATCAGATGGTTGTCTTTCTGACAGGTCCTTCCATCTCATTAGGGGACTTCTGAAGCTATGTCAGAGTGACCATTGGGTTTTTGGTCACCTCCTTCACTGAGGTGCCAAGTTCCTCATTTTGGCCTGGATGACCAAATCTAGGAAGAGACTTGGTGGTTGCAAACTTCTTCCATTTCACAGTTATTGAGGCCACTGTGCTCCTGGGAACACTCAAAGCTTTACAAATTGTTTTATTCCCTTCACCTGCTCTATACTTCACCACCATTTGATCATGGAGGTCTGCAGAAAGCTCATTAGTTTTCATGGTTTGGTTTTGTCCTGACGTGCAGTGTGAACTGTGGGCCTTCTCTGCAGAGGTACACATGTGCCTTTCTAAATAATGTCCAGTCACAAGTGCGCTCCTCTCAAGTTTTAGAAACACAAATTGATCACAAACCTGAAGAACCTTTTTAAAAACATGCTTTCACTTTGTCATTATGGGTTACAGAGTGTAGACTGACGAACACAAATGGCAAATTTATCCATTTGAAAATAAATCTACAACACAATAAAGTGTGCACAACATGAAAGGGGTACTGTTTACTTTCTCTGTCCACTGTAGCACTTCATTCCACCCACTTTGCCAAGCTGCTTTTTCCATTACGGGGGGTCACAGGCTGTCCAGCTAATGCTGAGTGTACTCCAGATGACCTCCTGACAGAATGACACACTTGTTCAGTTATCATTCTGGCTAACCTGCATGTCTTTGGGCTGTGGATTGGCACAAGGACAAAACCGACGCGAACACAGGGAGAACGTGCAGACGCCACATTGACTGAGTCTATAAAGCCAGTCAATGTGTTTTAAGCCACTGGGAACACTGAATGGGCATGGTCCACCCACTCCCCACTGCCTCTAACTGGGACCCCAAGCCTTTGTAGCCTTTCTTACTAAATCGTAGATGAGATGAATGTGTAATGTGAAGGATGAGAGCAGTAATGAGTGTCCTGGTGGTCATGCAACTCTCTGCTCTAGTTGCGGCAGGTGGGAGTCACCAGTCAAAGCCTCACCAACACATGTGGTAAAAAGGCAGTTGGTAGATGTAAGGCAGACAAGGCACGCTGTCCGATGACTGCGCATTGATCCCACGTTTATAATTATTTCAATGATTTCAGGCTCCATAATATTCTCGTCTCAGGTAGGTCGCCTTGGTTTCTGAAAACATCTTATCTATGGCTCCTTCATCAAAAAATGCAGAGCTGTTGACAGCATTAATTCATACTTATGCAAATCACAGCACAAAGGTACATGAAGTCCCACATTCACAGACTTGTGAGCGGCAGCATGGGTCTGACAGGAAGGGCATTTTCATTTCCAAAGGTACAAAGCTTCCCTGATTAACTTGCAAGATGCTCTCACTGGATTTTTAAAAGTGTGATTCAAAAAAGCTGAAACCTACAGCTTGGTAACTTCCTCTGGTTTACGTCAGCCAGTTTGTCATCTTTTCAACTTCAGTTGCAGAAAAATAGTGAAAACAGCCCACTGCACTACAAGGGGCAGTTAAAGGGGCACATGTAGACAGCACTCTTCTGTAGTTCCTCACAGACTACTATGTCTTCATGGCTTTAGATACTTCACCATGCCACTAGGTGGTGAAGACGGTATGGTCATCTAGCTCCATTTGACCTTACTGTCTGCTCTGATGTAATCCTCAGAGCTTCTAGCCCCACCATGACCTGTCTAAAAAACCATGGGGCGCCATGCACCGATAGTTTAGTTCATGCCATGGTGCAGGGGACTTATGAGCAGAGAATTAAGTTCTCCAGCAACATGTGGCCTGTCTATCTGCCATGGGACAAGCCACAGTACCCCTAAGAAACTCTAGCACCACACGATCTAACTAATAAGTCTGAGGCATCCCATAATATCACAAAGGGTTAGATAAGGCACATGTTTAGACAAGACAGTTCTCTAGTTCCACATTACCTAATGTATTTACCTGCCCTTTGACAATACAATACACCAGAAGGGGGCAGTAAAAGGTCATGTGCAGACAGTATACTGTAGTTTTGTAACTCCACTTGGCCTGTTTAAATGTCTTGGGACAGCAGATCATCTCACCACTCCACAAGGGGGTGGTAAAGGGTCACTTGAAGACTGAAAACATAGTCTTACAACTTCTTATGGTCTTTGTACCTGCCTTCAGACGGGGTCATGTGTGGGTAATGCAGATCTCTAACTTCAGGAGGACACTTAAAGCAACTACTCACTACTACTATAATAATAATAATAATAATAACAATAATAATACATTTCACTTATATAGCTGGAAGTCCTCACCTGTAAGCAGCCCAAAGGAAGGCTTTGGTTTGTAAAAATTCTTCTGTTATAGTTCTGTGTCACAGTCCCTGTCAGCTTTACTGTCTATCTGGTTTAGTGTCTTTCAGCTCTATGAAGACTATAGAGTCTCAGATCTATCTATCTATCTATCTATCTAATCCTGCCTACTATACCAAAGTCTGTCTGTCTGTCTGTCTATCTATCTTACAGTGCCTTTCAGCAGTTTATTTTATAGTGTCTCTCAGTTCTGTCTATTTTATAGTGCCTTTCAGTTGTATCTCATTCCGTCAGCACTGTAAAGTGCCTTGCAATGGGTCATGCTGTAGCTACATAAGGTGCTATAGAAACTCAAGGCTGATTGATTGACTTCTGCCACTCTAAAGCCCCCTCCAAGTTATTTTTGGGTGACTCCCGCCTTGTTTTGCTTTGAGGAGTGCAGCTAATGCTTAATTCATGGACCTTCTGCCACGGTCCACGCCTCCCCAGCCGACGCCATGCATCCATAACACATGCTAATGTGCACTTCTTCTTCTACCTGACAGACGGAAGTTCTCCAAAGTGACACATGGAGAGTGACGGGGGCAATTTGGTGCACTCACCCCCTTCTGCTCTCACTACGGTGACGCTGCCAACTGGAAGGTAAATAAAACACCCAGCTTGGAGAAGATCTGACCTAAATGATAAAGCGGGCCCTTCTACCAGACAGACGACCCCCTCAAGGCAGCCGTTCAGTCAATCACCGACTGTAAGCTCATATAGGTGTTCAGAGTGTGCCAAGGCTCAGTGGAGGTGCCCACACCGTCTGTGGCACAGCAAACTGCTCAGTCACTGTAACAATGAAATGTCTGAAACAGTGGAACCAAGTAGCAGCGAGCAGAGCAGCTCTCAAAGGCACACCCTAAGGTGAAGAGGCCACGCTTCTTGAATTTGGGTGCCAGTCCAAAGCTCATGGACATAAGAAGAGAGAAGTGCTAAAAGCTAAACATTTATATGTTGCAGATATCAAACATTTTCACCAGTGAAGAGAGACCATTGACGAAGTGAGGTTGACATTTAAATGGTGTCCAGGCTGAGCCGTTGTGTCAGCGTAGTGCGATTCTCGTCTGATGAGATGTCGCTCTGGCTGATGGTAGAGCTCCAACTTTTTGGATGTGGATATTACTTTACAGTAATAAGAAATCTGTCCATCTATTCAGTTTGACAACCCAACTCAGCCAGCATCCAGCAGCCATAGCACCTACACTGGAATCCTTATTTCATTTAGTGTCTTTTCATTTAGCAAGCAATAGAAAAAGTCACTTTTGAAAGCAAGGGGCTTGATGATATAACTTAACATTCTCAAAGTTATTCTCAGCCAGCAGCCATACCACCTGCACTTCGGAACTGGTCATCCTGGGCTCAGCTGGTACTTAACTGAGAGACCATGTAGAGAAAGTTTGGGTTGCTGGTGGAAGAGGTGTTGGTGAGATCAGCAGGGGGGTAATTACCTTGTGGTCTGTGTGTGGACCCCAATCTCCCAGTACAGTGAGGAGGGCTCTGTACTGAAGAAAAGTGAGACGTAAAAGCAAGGTCCTGACTTTCTGGGCTCCTAAAAGATCCCTGGCCATCTTTTGAAAACAGTAGGGTGTTCCCTGATGTCATAGCTAAATTGCCCACCATGTCATTGTCCATTCTGGCCCCATACTCATCCCCTGTCTCTAATTGACTAACTATTTCTCACTCCTTCACCACCTAACAGCTAATGTGTGCTGAATGTACTGGCACAATAATGGCTGCTGTCACATCACCCAGGTGGATGCTGCACGTTGGCAGAGGTTGAAGTGGCCCCTCACTGTGTATATACAGCACTTTGAGTAGCTAGAAAACGCTATATAAATGTAATTCATTAATTATACTAATATGAGGAGGCAGAGGGGCAGAGCTTGAGAACCCAACCCTGGATGGGATGCCCTGTCAGCTCCATGTCACATTCACTCTGGGCCAGTTCATGTAACAGGCATGTCTTTAAAGACCACGGTGGGGAACATTGAACTCCACACAGCAAACTGAACCCAAGTTATCAAACCCATGATGTGACTGTGCTGGTCCACTGTGCCACCCTAAATCGAAAACAGCATTGAAATTTGATTAAAAGTCAGGGATGAACCCTCATTTATCCTTGAGATTACAGTCACCGTCCTGACTAAGTAAAAGAAAAGTCCGATTAAAGCATCGGCTTTCCTCCGCAAGTTTGCTAATCTGCCGACCACAAATGGAATTCTGCAATGTCTTCAGAAGCCTCGCTGTCTTTTTTGTTTATTTATTTATTTTTTTTCACTTTACCATTTGGCAGCCTGGCACGACCCACTTTTTTGGGGACCTTGGCAGCTTGTCTTTGTGATTCAGCTTGAGACACACAAAAGCAATCGGGTCAGCACAGCACGGTGGGCTGAACCTTGCAGTGAGCTGAGTGCCAGGGATTTAACTGGTGACCTCTCTATCTGAAGAGGGTTAGCCTCTTTGGAGGGGATTTAAATAAACTGTAAGGGGGCGGTGAACACAGGGCTGCAGCCGAATGACACCAGAAAAGTGAAGCGTTTATCCCGCGTTGTTCTGAGCATTAAAGATGTTCATGCTGCCTCTTTCTTTCTGTTAGTATTGTGTTGCCACATGGTGATGGATATGCCACAGCATACTAGCACAAGGTGTCAGAGGGCCCCAAAAGCTGTCATGGCATCAGATGCCCATACAGGCCCAAATCCAAATCACCAGTCCATGAAAATGGAGAACACCTTGTTCAGACATGAGGAGAACGTGCAGACTCCATACAGACAACAACCATTAGGCTGCCTATCTGAGTAAGGAGAGCATTTAAAAAGACAAGGGGCGTGGCCTCTCCTGTGTGCCGCCTGTGAAGCTCCACCCCTTTGTGTTTAATGTATTTTATAACTAACCTCCTGACGCACCGCCAAGAAAAAGATCAGTTGTGCATTTGAAGCTTCGAACAATCAGACATTACTTTATTTACCAAAGAGAGAGTCGCAAAGCGGGTCACATGTTGTTTGAACTGACAGCCTTAAGCTGATTTCTAGTCAGAGGGGATGTCAAAGTTGACAAATTCTTGTGTCGCCGGAGAATGCCAGATTACACGATGAGACATCGCTGGGTATGGCAAATTAGATGACAGTGTGATGACTTTTCCAGCACAGCTTCACATTTCAAAATTATCCCGAGTTGTTCAAATGGTGACAGCCGATTAACGTGTCGTTTGACAGAGCCGTTGTCTGGGAAGTTCAGCTGAAATCTCTGCCCTTTAAATTCCTTTTATCATTCTGTCGTGGTATTACAAATACAAGATATCAGAGAGACAAGCCTCTCTTCTGGGTGTGCGGTGCCATCTTGCCTCAGGACCACATTCTATGCATTGAACTTCCAGTAGTGTGCCCATTGGTTGTCAGCTCTCATTCACACAAATGTGCCCCACAGTTCAACACGAGATCACAGGCTGAGTCGCTAGGAACGTCAGACTACTCGACTGAGGGTCCCAGGAGTGTGCCACGACTGCGTCCAAGTTGCCTGTATGAAGGCTTTGCATTTATGTTGAGTCCAGCTGCAAAGTCAACCCTTTAATTTTACTTTTTTCATTCTTTTGTGGTATGACAAATGTGAGACGCTGGACAAACGAGCCTCTCTTCTATTTGCAAGGTTTAAACACCCCAACACCCTTCTTTCATCATGTTTGCCTGCTTTGTACATCCAGGTGAGGGCTCATTGTTTGTCAGCTCTCGCACACACCCCCAGGGCCTACCTGTTTGACTATCTGCCACTACTTGACTGTTGGCCACAGGAACACACCACGACAGCCTCAGACTTGCTAAGATTATGTAAATGAAGTCTGCAAGTGGAAATTGCTGGAAAATTCAAAAAGGGGCTTGCTGCAGACCCTTGGAGCTCTGCGATGAACAGACAATCAGATTGCATGGTTGCGTCACATGATTTTCACAGTGAAACCTCACAGAAAGGTCTAACGTGATACTGAATAGTCGTCATAGGAAGACAACTCTCCCACAACCCTGATGTTAACAATAGCGGAGGGATGTCTTATGAGAATGACATGAAAGGTACGCCTTGAAATATGCAGATTTGCGGGAGTGGCATGTAACATGACTGACGCGTAGTGCAAAGGCAGCTACGTGTTATCAGTGGTGTGAAATCTGATTGGCTCGTCAACAGAGCACAGAAGGGAGGTCTGCAGCTGGAAAAGTTGTGTAGTGTGACGGGCACTTAACCACTACACCACACTGATTTGTTTCATTGTGCAGCACCGCACTGTATTACTGTGCTGAATAAAGTGGAAGGTCCATCAGCCTGGGCAAAACTGGGTGCAAGGGAAGGAACCAGTCAGGGTTAGTATGCCAGTTCAGCAAAAAAGGGCATTTGCACTGCACCAGCTTTGACGTACGGTAATTAGTATAAAATTTTACATGTGTAGGACAATGCAGGAATACTAGGAAAAAAAAACGAATGGACACAGGATAGCATTCAACCCTCTCACAGACAAAGACCTGGTCAGGAATGGATTTCTGAGCTCCATATCAATGAGATATAAGGAGTAACTGATTTTTAACCAGCACTGGTCTGGCTCGATTTCTGCTCTATGTTGGTGTTGAATTCCCACCCCTTAGTCCCTCGAGAAGTCCACCACAGAGTGCCACAAAGATACCCATTGTCAAATAAGTGCCCCCTGCAGACAGACAGTGAGCAGAAGCTGAGCACTGCTAACATTATACTGCTGTGTCATCAAAAAACAAAGGCTGGATGAGGTGGGTGCAGGAAATGGATGAATGAGTGGAGGAGTAGATGGATAGATAATTGACTGCCAAGGGCGGGTTGTTGCTAGCAGACCCCTCTAAATGGAAATGTGAGGCGTTTAGCCACAGTGCTTGGATGGACTCCCTAAGCGTCAGGAGCAGGGGGCTCACACAATCAGGTGTCACTCGTTTGCTCCTTTCACATGCCGTTGCCTCTTAATTGGTCTTTGCTCCTTGGAAACAAGATGCGGATTCTCTTGAGGACCCTACTGGTAAACAACGTCAGCGATAAGAGACAAAAAAATGAGCTTGTTTTTAGGAAGATGGAAACAAATGCTGGTGTGAATCCCTCGGGATGCCCGCCTCCTCAATTAATGAGGCTAATCTGCCGCTGAGAGTCAAGGAAACAAGAGGAATCGTCAGCTTGGAGCTCAAATCTACAGCCTCCATTGAAACTCAGAGAGAGAGAGAGAGAAGTGTGAAGAGGGGAAAGAGAATGACACGAAAACCACATCTATAGACCCCCCGAGAGGACCCTCATCTGAGAAAAAAAAAATCCATCAATGACCTTGTCCGTCACACTGATTGAACCGTTGGCTTTCTGAGGTGCGTCACAGCTGAGGAGACGATCCAGCATTCTCTTGACAGGAAGCATGAGAAACCATGAATTATAAAAGTACACACAAAAGGAGCTGATAAGGCCCACCACGTTCTGGCAGTTTCTGGACCCCGACAATGAACTGTCATATTCATCATGTCCTTAACTTTTAAAAATTAGATAAATGGAAGAAAAAAATTGGAAAATAAATGGATGGATGAAAGGTGACAGGGTCAAAGAATGCATAAAGTAATGGAAGAAAAGAGTGATTAAGGCATGAAAGGATATACGAGTGGATGTATTGGTGGGCTTACAGTTGAAAGGACACGTGTATGGAAACAAATTAAAGCAGGATGAAAACTGGAAAGATTCACAAATGAATAGATGAATGGAAATAAAGATTGATAAATAGATGGATGGAAGGATGGAATGACTCAAAGATGAGTTCATAGATGGGTGGAGGATCAATGAATGGATTGGCTGATAAATGGGTGGATGGATAGATGACTGGACTTATGAAATATGGAATAAAAGACTGATGGATGGAAAGGAAGAAAGAATGAAAAACAAAATAATGATTTATCAATGAATTGAAACATAACTCTACAAAAAGTGGATGGATGAGCAGATAAGTGGACTTGGAGATAGAAGTATGCACAGCATATGTACACATCTGTAAACCTGCTTAACATCCGGTGGCTCCAGTGGTCACCATGCTGGCTAAACAGTGGTCCTAGAGCTGCAGTTTGCTGATGACTGTGCTCTTGTGGCTCACTCTCCTCTAGATCTTCAGGCCATCTTTGCTGCTGCTGCTTATGCTTACAACAGGATGGGACTGTCTGAAACAGCAGCAAAACAGAGGTGTTCCTTGAGAGCACCACAGATATTATCAGTCTTTACCATCAATCCAATTACAACAGTTCTATCAAATTTAAATATCCAGGCAGCAACCTCACTGAGGACTGCAACTTTGACCATGAAATACAAAATCAGATCAGACAAGCACTGGCTGCCTTTGTGAGATTTCGGCGACGGGCCTTTCAAAACAAGAACCTCTACCTACACACCAAGGTTGCTGTGGGACAAGCTGTCTGAATAACCAATCTCCTCAACAGTTGTAAAGCCTGGGCCACCTATAGCTGTCACACCAAGTTACTCGAACTGTTCTATATAAGGTGCACACATTACGTCCTGGGTCTCGCCTGCCGTGATCAGGTGCCTCATGCTGACATACGTGCAAAAGCCAACTGCAGAGCTATTGAGACCACAATAATCCATCATCAGTTACGGTGGCATGGCCATGTAATACAGATGCCCCAAAACCAGCTGCTACACTAAGTATTGTATGGTCAATTACATCATGGCCATCACTCAGCACATGGGCAGAAGAAATGGTTTAAAGACTGAATAAAGATTTCCTTGAAAGAGTGAAGAATAAGACCTGATGAACTGGAGGACGCTGGCAGTTCATTGTGGTTGGAACACATGCAGTGACAGAGAATAGAACAGCACAGAGACAGAAATGGGGATCCAGGAGGAAGACACCTAAGGAGGCTGCCATCAACACTACAATCTGTACATGTCCCATCTGTAATAAAATCTGTATATATATGAAGGGTGGATAGAAAAATGGATTTAGAGATGAAAGGTTGAGAGTGTGTGTGTGTGTGTGTATGTGTATATACACACATACAGGTATATATTTCTACATATATATATTTATATATACTCATTACACACATACAGGTGTATATTCCATCCATCCATTTTCCAACCCACTGAATCCGAACACAGTGTCACGGGGGTCTGTTGGAGCCAATCCCAGCCAACACAAGGCAGGAACCAATCCCGGGCAGGGTGCCGACGCACCGCAGGACACACACAAACACACCAAGCACACACTAGGGCCAATTTAGAATCGCCAATCCACCTAACCTGCATGTCTTTGGACTGTGGGAGGAAACCGGAGCGCCCGGAGGAAACCCACGCAGACACGGGGAGAACATGCAAACTCCACGCAGGGAGGACCCGGGAAGCGAACCCAGGTCCCCAGGTCTCCCAACTGTGATGCAGCAGCGCTACCCACTGCGCCACCGTGCCACCCAGGTGTATATTTATACATATATATTTATATATACACATACATATTCAGTACATTATACACATACACACACACATACACATATACCTCGTATATATAAAATGGATGGAAGAAAGATGTATAAATGAGTGGAATGAAAAAGCACTAGTTGGGTGGATGAGTGGCCTTAGTAATAAAATGATATATAGACAGACGAAAAGACTGAAAACTGCAGTGTAGTTGGACAAAAAAAACAGATATGTGGATGGATGGATAAAAAGATAAACAGATGGATAATGGGAAGGCAAATACACAGATAGAAGCTTCATGGAGTGCAGTGAATTACCAGTAATCTATCCTAGATGGGATGCCAGTCCATCAGGGAATATACTAATGTTGAATTGTATTTGTGTTGGTCTTCTAATGGTTTCCATTATATAAAATATAAGATTGGCTCACTAATTTAGTAATACAAGTGCAAGATTTATCTCTGCTATCACGGTGTTAACAGTGGGGACCCCCCAAAGATGGCAGACTCAAGTGATGGCTTGTACACCAGTGTAAGTCTTATGGGGACAGTGACGGCACCAGGTGCTCACACCCAGTCACAAGAGACCTTCATCTCAGCCAAAAAGGTTGCTTGTTTAGCCCCTGATGGTCAACACAGTCCTGTTTTTGATATTCTCCTGATTATTTTAACAGCTCTATGTGTGCGATTAGTAGAAGCTGGCACATGTCACAGAGAGAAGGGACTGATGTCGTTCCTTCGACCAGTGCATTAATAATTTGGCCAATTTCACTTAAGGAGCGCATGTGATGCTGAAGTACCGCATGTGTTTTTTCGTCTTGCTGCCATGGTAACCATTCACATTTGGACCTTCACAGCAGCAATCCTGCCGTCTTTACCCACAGCAGTGCAGCATCGTTACTGGCTGGACCAAGCCCACGCTTTTCCTTGTAACCCACATGGTAGCTCACCACATCCTGCCCTGAATACTCAGGTGCTGACTGACACACGTGTATTACTCACGAGTCTGTGCTTCCAGTCAATGAATTTGTTTGTGCATTGATTTCTGCAAGCAGTTCGCTTTCATTGGCTACTGGCAAGAGCACTATATAAATCAGCAGGAGGAGAGGGCTGCACATATGGAGGCCCTAAATAATAAACATTAAAACGGTACACCATATCATATGTCACCTGCTTAAACAATTACTGTACATTAAATGCGCATCGCATTGGGGCAGAAAACAGGCAATTAGATTACTCAGTTGGCATATCATCATAGAAAGCAGTAGCGCCACAGTGCTTCAGCTAGAGTAGCGACTGGGGCTGGAGGAGCTGGCCACTGATGGACACTGAGCAGCCAGTGCAGGACTGGAGCACCTGGCCTCTTGTCTCTTAGAAGGAGATTAATGTAAGGCTTACATTTCTATCTTTCTTTTATAATGTAGTTCCTTTCATGTCTATATATTACTATATAGTGCCTTAAACTCTTTCTGTTGTAGAGTGCCATTCCTATGTCATTCGTATGTCATTTCTATCTATCTATCTATCTATCTATCTATCTATCTATCTATCATATAGTGCCTTTCCCATATCTATCTATCTATCGGTGTGCTCTGTGAATTGTGCTATATAAAGCAGTAAAAGCTGCTGTGTAAAGCTGATTAGTGTAAGAGCTAAATCAAGTGTTAATCTGATTTCATTTCTTCAGTTGGTTGATTCTGAGTTCTTTTTTGTAAAAGGTCTTGTTATAGTGTGTTTAATGAAAGATTATAAAGTTGACTGGTGCAGCACTTTTCATTCTAGCACCAGAGTTGGGTTATAATCTGCTCTGTATTAAAGTACATAAAATTTTGATTATCTGTTAATCTTGTGATCTATAGTGCCTTTCACTCTTTTCTTGTCTGTTTTACAGTATAAAGTACCTTTTATTATACATCCATCTGTCTCATATAGTTGCTGTCATATAGTTAGAGTGGCTCAAAACTTTCATTATGGAATCAAGAAACAGCATATACTGTATACAGAGGTCCTTATCACACTTGTTTTGGTTATTACTCTTATAATTAAATCAAACAATATTTATTTTTCTGTCTGGTTTTAAAAATGTGTCTATCAATTTCTCTTTATATACTGTCTTAAATATCTATCTATCTATTGTATATTGCCATTCCAATCTATTATATAGTGCCTTTCCTATCTACCTATCTGTTGTATTGTGCCATTTATTTCTCTCTTATAGTGTATGGATAATGATGGTGTGCTCTGTGAAAGCTGCTATGTAAAGCTGATTACTATAACACCTACAGTAAATGGTGTTAATCTGGTTTGGTTTTTTGAGCTGTTTCGTATTTAATTCTTGTATTTTTTATAAAAAGCGTAGTTATGGTGTATTTCAAGAAAAGTGCTATACAAATTTGGCTGGGTTAGCGCCTTTTATTTGGCCATTTGAAATGTGGTGTAATCTGCAGGATTAATACAATACATGACATCTTTCATTTATGTTTATTAACCTTATGGTTTATAGCATATTTATTCATACAGTATAAAGTGACATTTACTATGCATCCATCCATCTCATATAGTGCCTGTCGTGCACTTAGCCTGGCTCAGAACTTTCAAGACACAATATCTATCTATCTATCTATCTAATTTTGTGATCTTGTCAACTATACCAAAATGAGTATCTATCTATCTAAAGGGGGCCTTATCACACCCTTGTTGGTTGCCACCTTCATCATTAAATGAGGCTATACAGTATTTATTGGTCTGTCTGATTTTAAAAAGTGTCTATTATATAATTCCTTTCACATCTATCTATCTCTTCTACAGTGCCTCTTACAAAATGGTTCAAATGTGGGAAAATGGTGGGAGAAGAGGCAAGGACCTTTAGATGCCAGATAGTCTACTCTCTCTTTTCAGGACTTGCCTCCATGAAGGGTCCTGGAGGAGACCCAATGGCATCAAGACCTGATTCAAACCAGTAAGGTCAATTGCAATAAGTAGGATGCTGCCTTTGTCCCAGTATAAAAGAGTGCCTTACCCAGGCATTGGCAATTCACTCCCTCCAGGTACAGATGGAGGAACTCCACCATGAGTGTCAAAGGCATTATGGCAAAGAAGGACCCCATCCTGCATACACTGGGGGGGGGGCGAGATGACAGTTGGATGCCTTTGTATGTCTGTGCTTGGACAGTAAGGCTCTGGTACCCCCTGTAAAGCTGGTTATGTCTTTAATGTTTAGTCTATTAGAAGCATCCTACTGGTGAGGAGTGTTTAACGCTAATAAAAGAACTTGTGTTTCAGTTGCTTGTGTGCCCCCAGCAGTCCCAAAGACATGCATGTCAACTGGCCCTGTTAAGAGTGGCTCTCTATGTGAGGACATGAAATAAAGAAGGCCAGGTGCTCACTTCTCTAATTAGCCTAAATGTCCCTGAGATGTTTATAGCATTGCCTTCAAGGAGCTCTTAAATTCTCTGTCATTGTGTCTGCATCTTTGTACTCTGTCTGTTATTGTTTACCTGATGTAGTGCTTTCCAGTAAAATGCATCTGAAGAGCTCAAGCCGCACACGATTACACCGTTACAGTTACAGCTAGTGGCCACTTGGGGCTCCTTCAGCTCTCGGTCCAAAGTGAAACAGCAGGCCTCTGAGACACAGGCCATGGAAACAAAGCGCCTCCACCTTCAGAGCGTCTCAGCCTGCTGGCCCCCATTTACTTGTCAGCTGGAGGATGGAAGTGATCAGATTGCCACCCCCGCAGACCAGCACGCGTACACTTCCCAACCTGCTGCCAAAGATTGAGCAGCTCTGCCACTAACTGCTGAGCAATTCAGCAACTGCTTCAGTAATTGCTGCCTTTTTGCTCGCTTTGTTCTTTTTCTTTTTTCCCCTCTTACTTTCTAAGTACTTTGCTCTACTCCTTTGTAATGACCCCCCACTTTGTACTGTGAAAGACGTCTTTCTCTTGGAGCGGCTGTCCAATTTGCCTTCCTACCCCTGCCAAGCACCTGACAGCTTCACTGTGGTACCAGCAGGTGGCAGCACTGTAGTTTCCAGTAGACTTGCAGATGCACATGCAGTAGACTGTCCAGTCGTCCCTCTCTCTCTGTCTTCTGTTTATGTGTCATCATTTGAACTCTAGGATAATGACCGGAATGGAGATTTGCTTGACATAACCCGGTATCCTCCATCAAGCCAAGACTGACTATCAAATTTGGAACAGGGTAACCACCTTCAGGAACCGCTGGATGAAAATCTCTTCTTAGAAGAGTGCCAAGCAAATACTGAACAATATTAGTGTCTACTCAAAACAACCATCTTTGACAGAAATCTGTAAGAGAACAGCTTATCACCATATTGTATCTGGTCAAGAATCCTGATCGCTTTAGCTAATGCAGATGTCTAAAACAGGGCAAAAAAGCTCAACATCAAGTGGAAGTGCAGGAGTTAGCAGACTCAGGTGACACCAGAAGCTTATTTGATAGCATCAAGTTGGTGCCCACTAAGCTCCAATGGATTACAACTTCAGAAGGACAGCAAAGCAATAACAGGTCACAGGGAGAGTTGTTCCGAGAACTGACAGTAAACTGAGGTCATAAATCAACCAAACTCCCCAGTGGCACATTAGAGGTGACCTGTGTGAAACTCCTAGATTATCCAACGCAAAAAGGAGTCTGGGAAACAACAAGGCTGTGTGTTACAGTTCAAATGCTGACAGAATGTTCATTAAGATTAGTGTATTGAAGAGCCACCTTCAGAGCTCAGAAATGCTGTCAGTAAAATGAGAAACGAGGCTGAACGTGCAAACTACAGAGGCTTCTGTTGAATGACGCCCCCCATAGGCCTCAAGCAGTGCCCAAGGAAATGCTTCAAGAATCACAGGGAGGCCTCCACATGCTCAGAGGTACCAAACATTATAATTGCAAGAAAAGTCACCTTCAAGGCATGGCCTTCGAAGATCTGCTCTAACAAAGCAAATCTCCATGCCTACTGGCAGAAACTTCAAATCTGCCCTCTTTAAAAGAGATACTTAGGCTCATGCATGACAAGATGGCTGGAGGAGTGCTTAGCAACATTGGCTCAGAACTTTCATTCTGAAGTCAAGGTGTATATAGCAGCCCACCACGACATGATTACACCACGGGCAACTTGTAGTCATAACCGAGCATCAGTGAAGGAAGGAGAGACACAGATCACAGCTGAGTAGTGCAAACAACACAACTTCTTTATTTTCTTCCATGCCATACACGTTAAAGAGTGTGTTCAGAGCAACAATCATTCAAAGTCAGTAGTGGCACTATAAAGATAAAATAAAACAAAGGGAAATGACGTGAATGAGCACCAGACAAAATGTTAAAAAGTGCAGGTATAAAAGTTAAAAAAAAAAAAAAAAAAAAATCATAATCCACCAAACCCCTCCATTTGCTTACTCCTTAGCTCCCATACCTTCAAAGCTCTCGAGATTAATCTCACCTGTTCTCTTTTGTCAAGTCAATCAGTAGACTAATCTCCACACGTACTGTCTGCGAATTTCCCCCTCAATTTGGACGACTCCATGGAAGTCCATCAAGCAAACAAACTCTGGAACGGCCAGCTTGGTTGAACACACACACACTGAACAATTTCTCTTCAAAACACATTCACCCCTTTAAATCAGCCTACGGGAAACACCTCATCCAATCCCCTTAGCCCTGACCTCGTAACTCACAGGCAAGTACACTTCTCACAGAACATGACTCTCACCGGAGTGGAATTCCTAAATCACACCATTGCCCACGTGCACACTCATGCTATCACAGCTATCCAGGCCCCTTCTTTACCTCTCTTATTGACGGCCATCTACACCACCCCACGCAGCGCGCCTCTGCTCCTCATTTTGGTACCCCATGTAACACCCCTGCTCATGTGGTAAGTGCACCACTTAACTATTTACACTCTTGTTCTGTGTTCTATAAATGGCTAAACCCAAAACTAACCTGCATCATTGATTCCCACGGTATCTGTATGTATGATTTTACAGAGTATCTACTACATGTAGACAGCACTCTTCTGTAGTTCCTCACAGACTACTATGTCTTCATGGCTTCAGATACTTCACCATGCCACTAGGTGGTGAAGACGGTATGGTCATCTAGCTCCATTTGACCTTACTATCTGCTCTGATGTAATCCTCAGAGCCACTAGCCCCCCTATGACCTGTCTAAAAAACCATGGGGCGCCATGCACCGATAGTTTAGTTCATGCCATAGCGCAGGGGACTTATGAGCAGAGAATTAAGTTCTCCAGAAACATGTGGCCTGTCTATCTGCCATGGGACAAGCCACAGTACCCCTAAGAAACTCTAGCACCACATGATCTAACTAATCGCACTGATCCGCCTGTCGATCTCACGCTCCATTCTTCCCTCACTCGTGAACAAGACCCCGAGATACTTGAACTCCTCCACTTGGGGCAGGATCTCGCTACCAACCCTGAGAGGGCACTCCACCCTTTTCCGGCTGAGGACCATGGTCTCGGATTTGGAGGTGCTGATTCTCATCCCAGCCGCTTCACACTCGGCTGCGAACCGATCCAGAGAGAGCTGAAGATCACGGCCTGATGAAGCAAACAGGACAACATCATCTGCAAAAAGCAGTGACCCAATCCTGAGCCCACCAAACCGGACCCCCTCAACGCCCTGGCTGCGCCTACAAATTCTGTCCATAAAAGTTGTGAACAGAATCGGTGACAAAGGGCAGCCCTGGCGGAGTCCAACTCTCACTGGAAACGGGTTCGACTTACTGCCGGCAATGCGGACCAAGCTCTGGCACCGATCGTACAGGGACCGAACCGCCCTTATCAGGGGGGCCGGTACCCCATACTCGCGGAGTAACCCCCACAGGATTCCCTGAGGGACACGGTCGAATGCCTTTTCCAAGTCCACAAAACACATGTAGACTGGTTGGGCAAACTCCCATGCACCCTCCAGGACCCTGCTAAGGGTATAGAGCTGGTCCACTGTTCCGCGACCAGGACGAAAACTACACTGTTCCTCCTGAATTCGAGGTTTGACTATCCGACGGACCCTCCTCTCCAGGACCCCTGAATAGACTTTTCCAGGATCCCCCTTCTTAAAGAGGGGGACCACCACCCCGGTCTGCCAATTCAGAGGCACTGTCCCTGATGTCCATGCGATGTTGCAGAGGCGTGTCAACCAAGACAGCCCTACAACATCCAGAGCCTTGAGGAACTCCGGGCGTATCTCATCCACCTCCGAGGCCCTGCCACCAAGGAGTTTTTTGACCACCTCGGTGACCTCAGTCCCAGAGATGGGGGAGCCCACCTCTGAGTCCCCAGGCTCTGCTTCCTCATTGGAAGGCATGTTAATGGGATTGAGGAGATCTTCGAAGTACTCCCCCCACCGACCCACAACGTCCCGAGTCGAGGTCAGCAGCGCACCATCCCCACCATATACAGTGTTGACACTGCACTGCTTCCCCTTCCTGAGATGCCGGATGGTGGACCAGAATCTCCTCGAAGCCGTCCGAAAGTCGTTCTCCATGGCCTCTCCAAACTCCTCCCACGCCCGAGTTTTTGCCTCAGCAACCACCAAAGCTGCATTCCGCAAGAGCTAGAAGAAGTGGCCAGGGAGAGGGAAGTCTGGGCATCTCTGCTCAAGCTGCTGCCCCCGCGACCCGACCTCGGATAAGCGGGAGACAATGGATGGATGGATGGATGGCATCCCATAATATCACAAAGGGTTAGATAAGGCATATGTTTAGACAAGACAGTTCTCTAGCTCCGCATTACCTAATGTATTTACCTGTCCTTTGACAATACAATACACCAGAAGGGGGCAGTAAAGGGTCATGTGCAGACAGTATACTGTAGTTTTGTAACTCCACTTGGCCTGTTTAAATGCCTTGGGACAGCAGATCATCTCACCACTCCACAAGGAGGTGGTAAAGGGTCACTTGAAGACTGAAAACATAGTCTTACAACTTCTTATGGTCTTTGTACCTGCCTTCAGACGGGGTCATGTGTGGGCAATGCAGATGTCTAACTTCAGGAGGACACTTAAAGCAACTACTCACTACTACTATAATAATAATAATAATAATACTAACAATAATAATACATTTCACGGAATACATTTCAAGGAAGGCTTTGGTTTGTAAAAATTCTTCTGTTATAGTTCTGCATCACAGTCCCCAGTCAGGGACTATCTGGTTTAGTGTCTTTCAGCATTATGTATGTTAGAGTCTCAGCTCTATCTATCTATCTATCTATCTATCACCTTTCATATATACTCCATATCTATATAGGCCTTTCACCCGTTTGTCTAGCTGTTATATAGTGCCTTTCATATTTATGTATCTATCATCTTTCAGATCTGTCAGAAACATGGCATACATACCTGTATGTATTCTTCATTTCACCTGTAGGTATTAACCCTAGGCACTATCAGGTGGGTTGTAGCCCTAAATTGCCCCCAAGGGCATGCTGTGCAGTTAAATGCCGCCCAGCTGATCCTGCTGGCTCAGGCTCTGCTTTTACAAACTGATAATTCTTGTTTTTTTTCTATTTTTAAATGCTGTCACCTAATCCTCCAATCCTTTCCAATAATCCGTGGGAAAAGCAATTTAGTGGATCAATGGAAGCAGAAAAACAGCTGCGGTTGCTCCCCTTTAGTTAGCCCTCTGCAGGCCTTGAAGAGCAGCACATTTGTGACTGACAAGGGATGACCTGACTGACTGAAGCTTTGAGTGGTCGAAAGGAATTCACTACATTTACACATTTATTTTCTTTGTAATGTTCATTTTTCAATGCATGTTCTCTGTTCACTGTAGCCCCGCAGCATGTTCCTGTATTTATAGAACATTTAGGGGGCAGTGATGCAACATTATGGATAGTAGGGCTGCTGGGCAACTCAGTGGCTGGCCGGCATTATAAGGAAAGCGGCCCAAGAGAGAAAAATCTAAAAGGAAATGACAAATGGCGCTCTTCGATGTTTATTTATATTGTGCTGGGGCTCCTCGGTCACCACTTGATCGAAAGGCTGGCTTTGAGCCAAGTGCCTTAAGTATCGCGCTAATTGTTTCCTCAATGAGGCAAGTGCACAGGGGCACACGAGTACGATTCTGCAGCTGATCAGGGTCTTCAGCCTTCTGCGCGTTTTACTTTCTTATTGTGGAGGAAATGTATAGTCCAGTCAGATAAAACACGTGGCCAGGAACAGATTTCTGAGTGAGTTCTGCATGCTGTAGTCAGTGGGCAGGACATTCTTTCTAACTGAAAGCTGATCACTCAATCAATTGATGTTATATTGTGCCTTTCGTATCCATCTATCCAGTTCCTACCAAATCTATTTATATAATTGTTTTATACTTCCTTTCATATATAACTCTCTACCCTACATAGCACCTTGCATATATATATATCTGTCCTATATAGTTCCTTTCAAATTTATGGATCTATTACACTTCACTCTATTACAGTGGTCTTCCATATCTATCTATCTATCTATCTATCTATCTATCTATCTATCTATCTAGGGTAGTTTTCATTTTACTGAATGCAGACCATTCTATCTATTACACATATCTAGTTATCCACCCTATAAAGTGTGTTTCATATCTGTTTACCTATTATATAATGTCTTTCACAACTATATATCCATCTATCTCGGGTGTGATTTTTATTTTAACTGGACAATGACAATTCTGTTATCTATCTCTCTCTGTTTTATAATGCATTTTGGTTTTATGGTGCCTGATGATGCCAAAGGCGACTTTAACACGTGTCTGCGTTGGAGGAACAGGTGCAGTGCTGACCTCCAAGGTCTATGGGGGTCACAAAAAGACCAAGGGGACCCGAGAAATGCAAAGTGGTCATTGCTGGAGAGAAGTAAGCTAAGGAGGCACTTTGGAGCAGGACATGAGCCTAAGAGGCCCTTATGTTCAGAGATGGAATGAAAGGCAGGCAATTTTATGAGCACTTCTGAATGGAGGGTGAAGAACTCCGTTAGAAACATTTCATCTGGATGGTGCCATATTACCCTGAGAAATACTCACTCAGCTCTTTGATGCCCCCTATCTGTGGGATTCTTCTTACCCCAGTTCAGAATTGCGGTTTCCTGTTCATTTCTTTATCCATTTTAAAGTTGTGTGACTTTCCGGTGTTTTCTTGTCTGCTCCATAAAGCTCATTGTAATGGTGTGCGCTGTGGAGGGTGCAATGTAAAACTGAATAGTATGGCACCTAAACCAGGTGTTAATCTGACTTTTGTTTCTTGAGTTGCTTTGGATTGAATTTGAGTCTGCCTTGTGAAGTGCGAGTAATGAAAGGTGCTATACAAAGGTGACTGGTGTAGTGCTTTTCATTCTAGCACCTAAAGAAGGTTGTACAGTACTCTACAGCATATTATAGTACATCACAACTTCAGGACATGTTACATGTTGGACAGGTCCTGTACATGTGACAATACTGCTACTGCTATTATCACTATAACAGAGTGCCTTTTTAAGATGAAATATGTTTCACAATCTATCTATTGTATATAGTGCTTTTCATATCAATCTGTTATATAGTGCCTTTTAGCTCTATCTTATATTATAATGTGTCTTTCACAACTTATATATAGTGACTTTAATATCAATGTCTATCATTTATTATATAGTGCCTTTCACAATATATCCATCCATCCATTTTCCAACCCGCTGAATCCAAACACAGGGTCACAGGGTCTGCTGGAGCCAAGCCCAGCCAACACAGGGCACAAGGCAGGAACCAATCCCGGGCAGGGTGCCAACCCACCGCAGGACACTTTCACAATATATGTATCATATATTGTGCCTTTCATATTTAACTTTTATTATAAAGTGTCTTTCACAATTGTGATATCTATTTGTCTATTTATATACTGCCTTTCATATATATATATGAAAATTGTGTATAGAACCTTTCAGAATGTTTCTATTGTGCAGTACAAATTGAATTCCATGGCTATCAATTGCATGTAGTGCCCTTCATATTTATTGTATATAGTGCCTTTCACATCTCTGTCACTATTTTATATCATCTTTCATATTTATCTATTGCTTCTACATACTGTATCTTTGATATCCATCTACCTGTTGTACACAGTGCCTTTCCTATCTAGCTATTGTATAAAGCACCTTTCATGTATATTGTATATAGTTCCTTTCACAGTCTATGCATTGTACATAGCACCTTCCGTACCACTCTCTGACCCTTTCCTTTTATTTCTCTTTATCCTTTGCCCCCTTTACCAGGCACTGCCCCATCCCTCGTTAACACCTGATACTTTGGTCTGCTCAGCACAGCCTGACGTACCAGTTCTGGACTCTTCCTTTCACCCCTTGGAAATTCTCAGGTTCAGACCCCACCAATCTATCTAATCCATCACACTGCCACATCTAAGGTAAAGATAAACTGGACCTCTACGTCTACAGATGGCATGCAATTGGCGTGTTTGGCTGTTGACTGGCCAAGTCACTCTCCAAAAATTATAAACCCCACAGCTGTTAGTGGTCACCAATGAACATGAGGCCAGCACAGCATCAGCTCTCGTCTTGCTGATCAGCATTTTACTTTTTGCACCGGTGGTCCTTCAACAGCTGTTTTCAGAGCAGACCTTTCTGCTGACATCTTTCAGCTGTCTGTTTCCCATTTTATGCAAAATGGAGAAAATATTTATGTGAGTCACTTTAGGGTTGCAAAAATATGCTAATTGCCAGAAAATGTCTTATTTTGATGCTTTAAAATGACAGTGCTGTTCGGATGTGCTATTGCGGAGGTCGCGCCTCCGGGGATGTGATTTCATACCCAATTTGCTTTGCAGCCGTGCAAGTTTATTTTATCAAAATGACATTTATGTATGGCTGTGCATTATTTAATTCAGTTAGTTTATTAAGGGGAGGAGCAAAAAACGGCACAATTATACATTCCAATCAAGCAATTCATAAATTAGCGAGCCAGTGAGAAAGTGCTAGAGTATGCATGTCCTGGAGGGCCACAGGTTTTCATCCTAGTGATTTTCTTCATTAGCCGCCAGTGGCTCTCTCAAATTGAACAGACATCTTTGCTTTAATTCAAATTACTTTTTGATATTTGCAGCCTCTAATTGTTTCTTTTTCCTTAAGCAGCAGGGAAACAACAGCAAGATGTAAAGTAGCCAATAGATGAGCAGGGCAGACAGATGACTGATTAACTTCCTTAACGTTATGTGTACCTTCCTGTACAAAAATGAACCAAGATCATTGAATTGTTTTCAACAAGAAAAAAATGTTATTATGTGTAACAGGAACACGTAAATATCCAGACGGCAACATAAACGTAGTAGGAAAGGTCTGTCAAGTGTCCACTGCCTTACTATGCAGATTTAGTACACATGTGAGATGTTTAGAGACAGTCACCAACATACAGCCCGATGTCATAATAGGGACAGCACAAGCGAGTTTCTATTTCTTCTGTTGCTTGCACATGAGAGTGTGGAATGTCAGTGCCTGATCTGCAGGACCGACGCGCCCCTTCTGTTATTGTTGGCTACCACAGCACTTTTTCCCAGACATGAACATTGCCAGTTGATTCATTGTGAACAGTGCTTGGGGTTGTGGGGGCTAACATCTTTTTTGCTTTTCTACTTGATTGCAGTCATTTTGCCTCTGTTGGCAAAAAGCTGCACAATGAAAATGACCAAATTCACCAGGCTAATCACGGCAGATTGGTGGTGCAGTGTGTCAGCCTCTGATAACCAGTTCACATGGTCATTACTATTGCTCAATCCCACGAATAGTTTAGTTTCAGTTTGTACTAAAACTGACTTTACAGCTCCTCATTTACATTACATTGTGTTTAAGCAGAAGGCCCCACCCTTCTCATGAATATTGATGAACTACTTTAGAGTGGCAAATGTGTTTTTTTTTGCAGCATGATATTATTTTATTCTCAAGATGGCAGCAGAATACTGTCCTGGGTGTTATTCAGGCTTAATGCTCCAGATCTAATCAAAAGCAGTCAACTCAAACACTATTTGAGATTAACCGTATTTACACAGAACTCCCACAGAGCTTGAGAGATGCTTGGAGTTAACACCAAGGAGGTCAACTAGCTGATTAACTGTCTTGACTTGAAAAATGGATGTATTTGGCAAGTTTTTAATCTTTTCCTCCATGCCCCCGTAAAGCACCAGCACAAGCAAGTTGTTTTTTTAAATTTATGGAAAGTGCTTAGGACACAATTTTGAGTGACAATCCACATACAGTATGTTTGTGAAGAATTAACTTTGACTTGACAAATACCAGACTTATACTTTACAGGTGTCCATAAGCTGTGGTCATGCATGTACATTTGGGGATATCCTGTAGGGCTCAGGTAAGCCCAACAATATTGAGGCAAAGATCGTGGTTCTAGCCCCAGTAGTTAGCAGGTATATAAATAAAAAAATATATCAATAAAGACATGCCAACAACATTCTGGTGCCATTATTGATTAACTAGTTTGGAAAGATAATCAGAACCCAGCAATATCTGCTCATTAATTAATTGCAGAACTACACAACTAAAATGGCCACCAAAACAAAAATGACCTCACAAATATGGTGCCATGACATTAAATAAAAATAACAATAAAATTCTGTGACACCTTGAAAATGAAAAGATTATTGAAGAACAGATGCAAAAACAAATCTGCTTAGAATCCTAACCTTTACGACAGACAGAATTTGGCCCCACCCCCTCTGCTCAGGCCCTAACTCCAGGCTCCACCCCTCTGCCAGGCTCCACCTTCTTCCCAGGTTCCTATTCTTAATGTGGGGTCATGCTTGATGCTGCCAGGCTGACACCACTGGGTTTAAGAAGTGTCTGCACTTTAGCTCCTCTTTTGTCAATTGCCCGCTTCCACGAACTGAGCAAAATGCTGCGACCGGTGTAATAATAAAACCACTGCTTGCCCAGTTCTGCCTTTTAATGATCTGCTTGCTTTCTAATTGTAGTTCTTAGCAGCTTTGTTGCCACAAAACTCAAAACTGTTTCCATCTCATTTAACCCATTATGCTTCACTTTAGTGCGTTTACTTTGGCACAGCACTGTGAAAGAGGCACAATACACCTTTGAGCCACCGTGGACAAGACCCTTGATGGAGGACTCATTACCCATCTGATGTGAAGCCACAAACTCAATTTAGATCTGAGGCAGGGGATCAGCACCCAGTAGGGTATAACCAGGTTTCTTTGTCCAGCTTGGGGTTCTTTTTGTTTATTTGTTCTTTATTTGTGTTTGTCTGTTTATTATCCTGTAAATCTGTTTTTGTTTTCTCTTTTTTGGTTTTAATACAAAATGATTCTGTTAGCTGATTAAATTGTATTTTTGTGCTTATTCTGTTTTTGTACCTTGTGGATGGAACCTCAGGGGGTGCTCCCCCCATTTCTTTAAGTCTGAGGGTCATGGCCCCTTGTGTGATTATTATTGCGTTTTGTATTAGATTGCAAATTTTGGTAGCATTCCCTGTAAGTGCTTCTTTTTATCCATTTCTCATTTATTTTAAATATTTACCTCATTTACTTATTTATATTGAATTATAAAGAAGCTTAGTTTGAAGCCTGAAGCTGGATTTTGGAGGCTTAGTCTTATCTTGAGTAGGTAACAGCACCCCCTGGAGGTGACCTCCAAATCTTGAATTCCTGCAGATAGCTGAGACCTCAGTGGGAACTGACAACAGACAAGATAGGTGGAACATTTGTCATGGCAACAGCACAGCTCATGCTATATCCATAAACCAAAATGTCATATACAAAATAATATTATGTTTTCCACCTATCCATTGCTGATTTCTGAATTATGAATTTTGATTTCTTTTCTTCATAGTTGATATGACATAGACCACATCCCAGTTGGGGGTTGTGAAGTGCCAGAGCCTATCTCAACAGCACTGGGAGCAGGACTTTCAAACCCCCAGGCCATTAAACAGTCAGCTTGTCTGCTTTATAACCGAGACCCATGGCAGTGCCAGTACTACAGGGTATGTCATTGTGTATGACTGAAAGGTGCTATACAGTGTGACAGATGGCCAGGGATCCTGCCCCGCCGGGACGCCTGGACGAAGGATGGACCGGGAGAGTGGCACTATTTTTCCCTGGGCGCCTGGATAGTCCTTGAACCCTGGAGGACAGCGCTTCTGCTACACCAGGAAGCGCTGCCGGACCAGGGATGGTGTACACCCGGAGTGCAAGGGCAGCACTTCTCACCACACTGGGGAGTGCTGCCGGAAGTTTGTCATCGTGCACCTGGAGCACATCAAGGGTAAGATAAAAGGGGCCGCCTCACTCCATTCAGGGAGTCGGAGTCAGGTGGAAGAGGACAGAGCTTGCGAGAGTGAAGTGGAGGCGGCTGAAAGGAACAAGGACTGAGCCAAATCTGTAAATATTGTAAATAGTGTGAATAAAATGTGTGTGTGTTTGGACATTCTGGTGTCGTGTCTGTCTGAGGCCGGGCTATCTTTTACAACAGGTACTATCCATTTCACTTATGCTTGAAACCTAAAAGTCATCTGTTAAATGTTGTATTTCTTCCTACATTCCCACACATTTCCTTACTAAAGTGCCCTAACTTTACAAAAGGTAAATGTATTCATTATTGTTCTTATCTAAATTTAATTTGTTTCTCTTTGTGTTTAACTACTTCTTTGACATGTGGCAAATCATTCTGAGCTATAGAAATGAAGGTTGTTGTTATTGTTGTCACACTTTTGTTCAGCTGCTACACATTTTGAACACTGCCATGTCCTTCAGGTTCAATTTTGACCCATCACATACTTTACTCTCCATTTAGGGTAATTTATTTGTTCACAACCCATAAAAAAACACCTCTGTGTCACCTGTTCTAAAATTTAGGGTTATCGCTATGGCAGACTGAGATGGTCAATCAACAGAAAACTGAGAAATCTGGGTGTCAGAATCGACTCAAAGAAGACCCATAAGGCACAGCATTTGAAGAATTTTAAGGGTTAACAAGAACATTAACAAATGGATAAACCGGATGACATTACAATGAGAGAGCACAATAGTGTTTGTGTCTTAAAGGAACACAAGCCATTTTTCCATACTTTCGTTTTTGAGATAGGACTTTAAGGTTGAGGGTGCCATATCTGAAACAGACACCCAGAACTCTGATGAAAGTAAGACTGTGAAAGGCACTATAAACATGTCCACAATTACCTAAACCTCTTTTGTCAATTCAGCATTTTGATTCTGAAGCCTGTATTGCTGAAAGAAAGAAAGAAAGAAAGAAAGAAAGAAAGAAAGAAAGAAAGAAAGAAAGAAAGAAAGAAAGAAAGAAAGAAAGAAAGAAAGATCCTTGCGAGAGTGACAATCTTTGGGGAGCCATACACCCAGAAAGCCAAATTGTGTGTTTGAGTGCTTGAAAGGTGCTGCATGGGCAAATCCAATTTCCATGTGCCTTATTGTTTTAGGATTTAGGAGGGGCTGATGCTTCATTTCATATGGGCACATTACACAGTGGCATTAGAGGCTGTAGAAGGCCATACAGCCTTTTCTCTTAATACAGGGCCATTCATCCTTTGTACTCATATAAACTTTTAATATTATACTTTTAATGTTACGATTTACACTGGACTGAAGCAGAATGTGAATGAATGAATGAATGAGCATTTGATTCGCATCTGTTACACACTAATCAAGCACCCTATGGTGGGGCCGCACAAAAACAGAACAGTGAGTGTCTAAAACGGTGTAGTGCGCATGTCTGGTCGTTCATGCTTCCTTTTTTCTGTGATAGGATTTCAACAGTGCGGGTGCTTACATTTAAAGAGGCATTACACATGCTCGCTTGTGGGTTCATACAACTACTGAGTACCATAGTGTATGTGTATGCTGCAAAATTGGTGCATGACTACAGTCCACATTTTTTGTTATACTATGTCAGTGCCACATTTCAGATGGGCACATTACATTTTGACATTAGAGCCCTGCTGTGAACAATTTAAGGAGACTGTAGTATTATACAGGGCCATTCCTTCTCTATGTCCCTTTGCAAAAGACTGATTTGTGTTGGGCTGAAACAGAATTTGGATAAATGAATAAATTAATGACTGAACACAATAGTGGCAACCCCTGGTGGAACGTTTCATAGGGGCATATTACACATTGGGATCAAAGCCACATGGTGGGCTGTATAAGGAGAGGAACATGAAATGTGTTGTATTAATACAGGGCCATTCCAACTCTATTCCCCTTTGTAATGTTAGTATTTGCATAGGACTGAAGCAGAATTTGAAGAAACAATAAATGAATGAAAGCAATAGTGGCGCCCCCCAATGGACACATACAATACGAGAACAGTATGGCATGATTGAATGCCTGTAATGTGCCACATGAACAGTCCATTACCCATTTCAATGCCATGAGGTTCAGAGGGCATTTGTGCCACATTTTTCTTGGCCGTACGACCCCCAGTGAACACCTTGCAGGTCATTCGAGTGTGCATGTGTTCACAGATGACTGTAGGAGGCAGGCCTATTTACGATCATTCAGACGTACACATACAGTACATTTCACACGCTGTTGTTGTTCCCCACCAATGTCTCAAAACAAATTCCTGATACAAGTGCAACTTCTCGCTTGCACGTTGGCACAAGGGCTGGCATGTGGAGGAAAATATACCGGAAAAGAACACTATCCTAATTTTAGAAACCAAGCATGACTTGCGCCGAGGACATCATTGAATAGGACAAAGGCGAAGGAGGGAGGGAGCAGGTGACGAAATGCTTCCCATCCTGCTTCTCCTCAAGCATGTCAGACTCACTCAGCAAGTGTAAACAGGGCACTTGAGAGTGAGCGGTGCGGGCAGGTGATTACCTCGGAGCACTTCGGTGGTGGCCCAGAGAGCCGCTGGCCCTGGCCCAGACAGCTGTGACAGAGAGTCCTCAGCCCGAGTCCATAATCTGCTGATTGCACGGTTAAGTGGCCAGTGCCGCCTAACAAGGCCATATGTTTGTTTGGAGAAGGAACTTTGGAGGGGCCGTTGCTAGGCTGCTATGCTCAGCAACGTGGCCCCCAGAGACGTCAGCAGCAACAAAATTACATCTAATTTGTTTTCCGCCGTGGAGGAACCTAACCTCCCCGCCGTCACTCGGAGAGGTTTGGTGCACACTATTTACTGAGTTATTTATTTATTTGTGAATTTTTTTGTTTTCGTTTATTATCTACAAGCAAATCGACAATCGAAATTTATTTCCTAAAACCGAATGGAATGCAAGGAACCCGCAGAGCAGTGGAGACAAAGGTGAAAGGGAAGATGTTGAAGTTGATAATCCCGTCTTAATGAGCTCAGGGGAGACGGCATGATGGGAAGCCAAAGAAGACCCAACTCGGCTAAATATAGGCCCCTGTCATGTGTGCCAAGCATCCATAGGGGAAGCTGAACATGCCAACGGGTCCTCTTCACTGCAGCTCACATGAGAATGACAAAGTGAGCGGGTGAAGCTGGCAGGGCAGTCATGGTCTGACCAGGGCTACATCCTTGCCTCTCATTTTTTCTTTTTCTGTTCATGTATTTCATGTATTTGTTATTTGAGCATTCATTTACATTTTATGTTATTGAATATACTTTTATTATTTCTTCATAAATAGTGTTTTGTTTATTAGCAGTTCTGTTTTGGTGTGAAAATTCTAGTGGGGCTGCCTGGGGTGCAGCCATCCTTGAAAATCTGAGCAGAGTGTGTGCACATGAGTGTGAGATTAGGAGTGAGCGGGACAATGAAACACTTAAAGAGCAGCACTTAGGAGACCCACGCCTCTGCTTAAATCCATTCACTTGGTGAGCCTTGGGAAGAATCCTCTCTTGGATCAGCTCATGAAGTCGAGAAAGTGAGTGCAGATGCTGCTGCTTTTGAGCCCAAGTGTGTGGAATGAATGTGTGGCAGGAAACAAAGATCACTGGAGCTGCACAGAAGGACCTGTGCTCAGTTAATGTGGTAGCAGCGGAGGAAGAAGACAGGGTCCACAAACATGAGGGAGAAGCATGGTTGTTGGCAATGTTTAGGTTACTAGCACCAGTGATGATAAAATGTCAGACGAATAATGTGTTTAAAAAAAAAAAAACATACACACAAAATGAAGATCTCTCCACATACCGTCCTACAGTATAACCAGCATCAGACAGAATTACAAGAAATCTCAAACTCAGTATCAAATACTTATTCATAAATGTACAATTTGTATTCAGTGGGCAAAGTGCTAAATCATGCTGTATATACTGTAAGTAATGGATAGTGATGAGCAAACCCTGCTAAATTTCTTTCACCTCAAGTTCAGCAAAAACTTGGAAAGGTTCTGAAATTTTACTGAATGTGGCAAAATGCATTGAAGTCACAAGGGAAGGAGAACCTCAATACTTTTTCTTCAACCACTTGGACATTAAGTGGGGTGTCCTTTGGAGCTCCAACCCATTATTCATCTCAGTATATACATACTGTATATACAATATAATATATATATACTGTGATGTGTATGGGGCGCCAGTGAACTCCCAAACCCTCCAACACACCAATACCAATACCAACACAAGTATCAGTTCAAACAGTGATTTATTTTCACAAATACCTCACAGATGATACCCAAATATCGTACAAGCACAATTCCTCTTCTATTCTCTTCTCCTTCCTTCCTCTCCTTTTACTCCTCCAGGCAAGCTTCGTCCCCATCCACCCAACTCTAGGTCGCTTAGATGAGGTTGGGCGGCTTATTTTTTGCCAGATCCAGGAGCACTTTGAGTGTGACGCCGCCGCAAGTAGAAGGTACCCCCGGGCCAGGCGTAGGTTCTCTTAAGGGGGTATGATTTATCCCTGCAGCTTCCTGTGGCAGCACCCATGGAACACTGCAGGGGTGTGCTGCTGGACTACATTTCCCTACCTGCCCCATGGGTATCCATGCCGGCACCGTGAACTAGGAGACTGCCACCTATTGTGTTGGGGAAGGAAATAATCCGTACACTTGGTCTCCAACTGTCCTTCCATTAAACTGGTAAGGAACCTTGAACCATCCAGGTCAGAACACCAGGTATTGCCCAATGATGGTCACAATATACAATCAGCAGGGGTTTACAGCATACCATGTGATGCATGTCAGCTGTATACGTGGGACAGACATCAAAAACACTTGCCACACGTATACAGGAACATCACAATGTGCTCAGAAGAAAGGACTCACAGTCTCTGATTTAAACACATACAAGTTCCAACGCACAGACTTTTAAATGGGACTCAGTGCAAGTAAAATTCAAGGCTAATACTAAAAGTATCAGAGAACTGGCTGAAACGTGGCTATCCCAGCATATGCAGGCTTGAAAAGAAGAACATGCAAATAATAAATAAGACTTTATAACCAACACTCTCTGAACCTCACCTCACCTCATCAGTCCCCCAATACATCCAACTATCCTACCCTCCTTATTCGCTATATATTGCTTTGGATTCCTGTAAGTGTAGTCCCGTTCCTCTGAAGATGATGATCCCTGGTAGGAATCGAAATCTTAAGAATAAAAAAACTTTTTCAAGATACATGATTCATTTTCTCCCTTTGTGGATTTCCAACTTGAAATATTCAAGCCATACTACAGACCTTTGTTTCCATATATATCAAGTCAAGTCAAAGCAAACTTTATTGTCATCTCAACCATATACAAGTATACAGATATATATATATATGTTTTTCTTTACACAAAGAAACGACAGACACTACCAATTTGTGTGCTAGACAGTAAGATGTTAGGGACTTTCAAAACGCAACTTGATGTTTTTGTGGAAGAAATATGTGGATAGAACTGGTGAGCTTTGTTGGGCTGAATGGCCTGTTCTCGTCTAGATTGTTCTAATGTTCTAATATATATATATCCATCCATCCATTTTCCAACCCGCTGAATCCGAACACAGGGTCACGGGGGTCTGCTGGAGCCAATCCCTGCCAACACAAGGCACAAGGCAGGAAATATATATATATATATATATATATATATATATATATATATATATGTACGGGGGTCCTCGGGTTACAACGTCTCAACATACGATGTTTCGAGTATACAACACTCCCTCCCATAAAAACTTGAGACGTGAGAAGGAATAAAGGTCAGGAGTTTTTTTACACTCATTTTTTCTGTTACTACAGTACAGTGTACAGTAAAGTATATTTATGTCCTCTTCCTTTTTCTGTGGCTTAGTTGTGTTTTTATGTTCTAGATTATTATTTTGCAAATGTGTTAGGATAGGTAAGTGACTTAGGCTAGGGTGTGTTTCGACTTACACCAAAATTCGGGTTACATCACTGTTGTAGGAACGGAACTGTGTTGTAACCGGAGGACCCCCAGTGTATATATATTAGTGTATGTATAAAAATAAAAAAAAACAGAACACAGTGACAGTATATAACCTCTGGTGCCAAACACATTTTTTATATTTTAAAAGTTTTATGAAGCAAATTTGATAAAAAGAAAAAAATAAAAGAATCAATAAAAAGGGAATAATTAATAGGCAAACCTAAATCAAACAATACCAAGTCTGAAAATCAGAAATCATATTCCTATACACAGATCCAAAAACCATAAAAAAACAAAGAAAAAGCACTTACAATTCACAAGAAAGTGTCCAAGTTACAATGTCACAATTCTTATATTGTATAAAACTCAAGCTTATATAAGGCTGGTGAAGATCCCATAGCTGCGGCACCAGGAATATATAAAGAAGGAAAGCATATACAAAAACAGAATTTACACAATTCTATTCAAAAAACAACAAAATAAGTAAATAAAAGGAAAAGAGTTTTGAGACAGAGATGAAACCCTGTCTGCTCCATAATAGCTGGATCTTTGGATCCTCAGGGCTGACCACTGCACCACTGTGCTACTCCCAAAATAAACACATTAATAAATAAATAAATAGATTACACATTGTTGCTTGACTAAACACATTTCATATTTGAACAAGGCATTAAACAACCATTGAATCTCATGGTGTCAAATGCACCGAACACAGAAGGCACGCTTGTACGCTCAATTTACTCATTGTGTTTAGACACGTCTACAGGAGCCTGGTGCTTAAGAGCAAAGCAGAGAGACGCTGCTGAGCGCAACTAAATGGAGCTGAAATGAATTGTTTGTGTTGCCTGTTATTGCGACTCCGATATTTTTAGTTCCTTTGAAAAGTGGCACAATGAACTGAAAAAAAAAAGCATAGAAGGAAAGAGAACTTGGCGATTGTGGCTTCTTGGTTCAAACATAGAACGGCATGTAAACGCTTTGTCCATCAAAAGTCGGCATAATGTCATGGAGACTAAACAATGCATTAGACATTGTAGTTAGAAATGCACATAGAACTTCAATTCAATTTAGTTTTATATTGCACACTTCACCGCAGATTCTTATTTTAAACAGACACCTTAAATAGCTGCAGTGCCATTCACTATGGACTCCATTGCAAAGCACATTGCAGGACAGTTATTAGAGCCATGAATAACAAGTTTAATATGCTCATTGACAGATGACGAGACTTTCACTGTTTAATTTACGGCTTAATTCTAGAAGCAGAACCACCAGCATCGACCAAGGTAAAAACACATTTGAAAAAGTTGAACTTCTGCAACCTCCATTACTAAAGAAAGCTGAAAGAAAAAACATAAATGACACTGATTTTGCAAGTATTTTGCCACATCACTTGTCTGCACAGCTATTTGTCTGTTCAGGACCAAAGCATCAGGCTTAATTTTACATGCCCCTCATCACAATAAATGTGTGTCAAGAACAGAGTATGTGCCTCTTTTCATTTTCAGTTATGCCATTTGGGTTCATGGGTGCTCCAGCCATGAATAATAAATACAATATGACTATTAATAGATGACAGGACTGGTTCTTAGTGAATTTGTGGGTTAATGCTGGAAACTGAACCAGCTGCATCCCGCAAGGTAAAATACATTTGAAAAAGTTGAATTTCAGCAGCGTCCTTTGCTGAAGAAAATTGTTGGCCTTCTTTGGGAACTTAACTGAGTTTGGATTTTTATTTTTCAAGTTCACTTGTCATCAGAGCTATACCTCTGTTCAGGCCCAAGCATCAGGCTTAATTTAACAAAACCCTTATAACAGTGAATGTTTGTCAAGAATAGACTTCATGGCTCTTTGCATTTTCGTTATGCCATTTGGGATGGTGGTTTCTACGGCCATGAAAAATAAAAGGACTATGGCTTTCAGTATATGAAAGGACCTGCTCTTAATTAATCATTTGAAAATGTTAAACTTCTGCAGCCCTGTATGTTGAAGAACACTGTTCACTGGCCTTGTTAAGGAACGTACTGATTCTGGAAGTTTCTGACCACATCACTTGCTTGCATATCTATACTTTTGTTCAAAACCAAAGCATCAGCTGTAATTTTGCATAGTCCTTATCACAGCGAGTGTGTGTCAATAATAGAGTTCACACCTCTCTGCATTTTCAGCTATGCCATTCAAACTCATTGCACACTCCAGGTTCAGGATACTTAAACTAATAATTAACAAACCGAAAAATCTATACTTAATATAGTACTTTCCTACAGTGAACATGACCCCAAGGCACTTTACAAATTACAACTATTGACAGGTTAAGCACAGGCAGTGCTGAGATTACAGTTCATTATTCAGTAGGTAACACTGAACTGTATTAAAATAAAGTAAATTAAAATATTAAACCAAAATGACAGCAGTGGGACAAATGTATATTCGCAAAACAACTTTTCAGATCTTTCCAACCAGCTAAGATTCAGTGGTGTCCTTCCCAGTATTTCTGAAGGAGGAACTCCAGGTTGGAAAATAAAGAGAGAGGGATGAGCTACTAGGATTAAAAAGGCTGAAATCAGGTAAACCTCTGGAACTGGGTAACACTTATCCTAGAGTGCCTACTGAAGTGAGTGATTATGGATATAAAGCCATAGATTAGTGGTTATGTGCATAGTGTTTATTGTGCCTTTTTCAGAAACTACACTGGAGAAAGTCCTAAAAACTGAAAGCTACAGTAGGAGGCTGTTTAGTATCCTAGCAGACAGTCTGCACTGAATAAAAATCAATGAAGGTTGGGATTAAGCTGTCAAGGACACTTGTGAAGTCTCACCTGGGGTACTGGTCTCCACATTATATGAGAAATATAATGGTGCTGGAGAGATAGAGTCCAATGAAGAGCAACTAAGAAGTATGAGCTACAAGGCAAGACTGAAGGAGGTTACTCAAATGGAGATCAAGAGCAGAAGTGTTCAAAATTATAAAGGGAATTAGTGGACTGGGTGATGGACTGGTGACCTCGCCTCTTGGCAATGAGCGATTAGGATAACACACATAGAAACAACATAATAACTAAACAGAATAACATTAATAGAAAATACATACTTAGACAAATAATTAATGAACAAAACAATATTATCAAAAACAATTGACAACAATAATGAAAAGAGAACAAAGAAGACACGGAAATGAAATTTAAATATAAGCCAGGGGAGAAACCTTGGCTTAACCATGACAGCTATGCTAAATGTCTATTCATACATGGAATACTGTATGTTTCTGTATTATAAAAAAAAAATCTTGGGAGGGAGACTAGGGAGACGAGACGTGATCTTCTTGGAAGACAATTTGACGTCCCGCGAGACAACATTTAAAACAAGTTCACGGACATCTAACCTAGCAGTTGTTGGAATGCTTTTGGCAGACACACTTCATGTGCTCCCAGCTCTTTAAACAACGACAAGCGACAAGCAGCAAGTCAGAAGATGATCCATATGGTCCTCCTTAGCGTGCGTTCAGCCCTCCCCCTTTCACAATGCAAGTGGCAGAGACGCAAAGTGGCAAAAGGACAGCTGCTGTACAGACTTTTAAATGATCGACGCGCAGCACGACAAGCAGAATACGCGGTTCGCCAGCAGCAACAAGCCAGCAGCTGATCCGACGGCATCTCCTTAGCGTGTGTTCAGCCACACCCCCTTCACAACACTAGCAGCGCTATACGTCCTGCGAGAAAGAGATGTAACCACACCCGGAGCCGGAAATAAAGTACAAGTATTGTTTTTAAAAAAGTTTAAAAGTAAAAGTGAAAATAATGCATATGTAACAATTCCCATGAAAATAACAATCTCTTTAAATTGTATATGCGGTAAACCAAACTCAGGGTGGGTGGGCGAGCGATGAGAGCAGGGGGCGGAGCCCCCTAGTCTTACTAAAGTGAAACACAGACTTTGTTAAGGTTTTCTGACATATCACTAACTGGCTGCTTGGTGATCTCTAGGTAACTGCAGTTCTAAAGTGGTGTTACTGGTGCTTTGAAAGTCTTATTAAGACCACTCTGAACGTTTGTAACAGCAACCAACCGTTTCTATATAGGAAGCCTCTATTTTGAAGAATTTCCCTTTTTTATTAACCCATTTAGAGGTAACTGGGCCCATGTCAATGTGTGTGTGAGCATGAAGGGGCTTTGTGATTGTCCCTGTCTTGCCTTAAAGCCAGTGCTGCCAACATAGGCTCTCGTCTCCCACAACTCCTCAATAGGAATAAGTGGAATTGAGAGGGGTGTCATGTTGCTTTAGAATAGGGAATCAGTGACATGTTAATGCAGGTATCCATAATAAGCAGTTACAGCACTCTGCATGTTGAAGTGGCGTCTATAGTGAATCTACTAGTCAATTATTGCAGTGTAACACAGAGCCTTTGTTAAGATCATGTTGCATAGCACTGACTGTAGAAAGCCTCTCCTCTAAAGCGGTGTCACTGGAGCTTTGTAAGGCTGAGTAAGAGCAAACAAAGCCTTTGTTAAGCTCTTACCTATTAGTGACTAATTGATGCGCTTAAGTAGCCCTTATAATAAAGTGTCTTTGGTGTACTGGTACTAGGAGTGCTGTGCAGAGTGGAGGTAGAACCTAGGCATTTTTCCCAGTTGATTCTGGGGTTCGTCAGGGGTGTGTTTTGCTCCTACTCTGCTCAATGCTTGCATGAACTGGGTGTTGGGCAAGGTCGTGGGGTCCAGCGGCTGTGGAGCATCTGTTGGCAAAGAAAGATTCACTGATCTTGATGCTGTGATCTTTGCAGAGTCAATGGAGGCTCTGATCGGGCTGTAGAGAGACTGAGCGAGGTGTCTGAGTGTCTGGGCTTGCAAGTGTCCTGGATAAAAACCAAGATCCAAGCCATTAATGGCCTCTTGGGCTCGGCCATCAGTAGTGTGTCTGTCTGCAGAGAGAGTGACGACCTCGTCAGGAGGTTTATTTACCTTAGAAACAACACTCATGTCTCTGGTAACGCTTCCTATGAAGCCAGTAGAATAGATAGGGAGAGCATGGGGCGTCATCAGGCACATTACCTGCATTGTGAGGGAGCGTCAGTTACCGCACTACGGCCATGTAATTATCAGAGGGTGATCCAGCTCACAAGATCCTCATTGTTGAGGACCTGAGTGGCTGGACCAGGCTAAGCGGACGCTTATGTAACATCTGGCTGCAGCAGATAGAGGGTCATTTCCAGAGCATGAGACTGGACCGTGTGTCTGCCTGGGGGGTTGCCAACCAAGATCCCGAGCTGTTTCGTCATGAGGTGGTTGTGTAAACTCACTGCACCAGTGCATGCTACCCAACTTGACCTGACCTAACCTGGTGCTTCTTAGAACTTATTTGGAACCAACAAAGCCTTAGTTAAGCTCTTACCAGCATTAACTGACTAACTGATATTCTATAGGCAAGTTACATTCTAAAGTTATGGGTGCTTTATAAGTCTTAAAACCAAACAGTGCCTTTCTTAAATTCTTACTATGCAGTAATTAATAAATAGACGTTGGAGCTTTATAAGTCTTATTAAGTTATGCAAAGCCTTAGTCATGCTCTTACCAGAGGTAACCATTGAATTGATGCTGTATAAGTACTGTAGCTCCCATTCTAAAATCATTGGCTGTTTGTACATCTTAAGACCAAATAGAGCCTTTGTTACTCATCAGTAAGTGACTGATTGAAGATGTCTTGATACTGCTTAATCTATAGCAGTGGTTCTTAAAACCTATTCTGACGACCCAACTGTTAAATATTTGTGTCAATCTGCAAAAAGTACAAGTCCCTTTCTCTTTAATTACTAATGTGATTCACAACTCGGCACAACCCAAATTCAGACAACGCACAAACCAAAATTGTTGCATATAGCATTAAGTCACGGGGCTTTGTATATCAAATTAAAATCAGATAAGGTGTTAATTTCTTTTACTATTAACATCTTGCTACAGAGCAGTATGTGATGCACTACAGGCAGCTCCTTTTCTAAATGGTGCACAGGGGAAAGCGTTACCTGTTTTCTACTTCTATCCTCAGCAAAGAAAACTCTGACCAATCAGTTGACTCCCGATAAGCCCACAAGTCACGCCTCTGTTCCCTCCTCTTCAGGTCAATCTTGGCTTATAAACACCCCCTCTTTAAAGGGCTAGCACAGGAGACAGACACTGCCGTGTTGTCCCAGACCTCTGTAAACTTTGACATTACTTTCATTAAATGGGGACGCCTGTGGCTTGTCTATTAATTAATTACAACCTTTTCTATTACTTTCACTAAGTTACAGGTGCTTTGTAAGTATTACTTAGACTAAATAAAGCCTTCGTTAAGCTCTTGCCTAGTAGTAACTGTCTAATTGATGCTTTATAGGCAGCCCCAGTTCTAAACTCATTGGTTCTTTTATGTGTCTTAAGCCCAGACAAAACCTTTCTTAAGCTCTTACTTTGCACATTATACACGGCTCCTAAAAAAGTGCCACTGCTTCTTTGTAAGTCTTATTAGGAGCAAACCACGGCTTTTTTACTCTGTACTAAGTGAATGATAAGGGATCTCTAGGAAGCCATTATTCTAAAATATCAGGTCATTGGGGCTTTATAGCCTTTCTTAAGTACATTAATTTGCAGTAAGTGGCTAACAGACACATTATAAGTAGTGCCTATAATAAAGTTTCATTGTTTACCCTTTTATAAGTCTTATTAAGACCAAACACAGCCATAATAAAACATTTACCTAGTAGTAACTGCCTAATTGATGCTCTACAGGTAGCTCCTATTTTTAAGTTATTGATGCTTTTTAATTCTAAGACCAAACAAAGCCTTTCCTAAGTTCTAAGCAGTCAATAACAGACAGTCTCCATTCTAAAATGTCATTTTTGCTTGTAAGTCTTATTAAGTTATACAAAGCCTTAGTTAAGCTCTTACCTAACAGTATCTGTCCAACTGAGGCTCTGTCAGGCTAACTGACACATTGCAGGTAGGCCCCTATAATAAAGTGTCATTGGTGCTTCAAAAGTCTTATTAAGATCAAACAAAGCCTTTGTTAAGTTCTTACCTAACAGATGCTGTACTGCTGGCTGTTGGTGCTTTAAAAGTCTTATTACGGTCCTACTGTGTGTCTGTTAACCTCTTCTTACACAGCACTAAGGGGCTAATATGGGCAGCCTCTAAAGAGTATTACTGCAATTAATACAACTACAGAACGTTTGGTAAATCCAACAGTGAACAATTCCGTCAGTGAATGGATGAATCAAATTTAGATAGATAGATAGATAGATAGATAGATAGATAGATAGATAGATAGATAGATAGATAGATAGATAGATAGATAGATAGTAAATATACACTCCAATCCATTCATAACCAATTCTCCAACCAGCATAAACCAAAGGTGTCATGTATTAAAAAGTGCATTTCATGTAAAGTCAATAAATACATAAATAAATGAGCCATTAAACAAACAACCAACAAAATCCTGAGTGAGCAAATCCATTCAACAGTCAACTGATTAACTATTCTGTGTTAAATAAATTGTTAAATAATTGAAAAACAGGCTGATTAATGAATGAATCAATCAACCAATTGATTCATAAACTCATGGATTAAAGGGCTGCACGGTAGTGCAGTGTTCAAGCTCAAAGATGAAGTCTCTTGGTCTACATGGCTTCTCCTCCAACGTCCCAAATAACTGCTGTATGTTTTAGGTTACCTTGGTGTGTGATGGGATGACACATCATCCAGGGTTGATTCCTGCCTTCATTCCTGTGCTCTGTCATGAGGTTGGATTAAGTGGTTTTGAAAATGCCAGGCTATCTATCTATCAATCAATCAATCAATACACTTACTGGGTAATTAATAATCAATGACCCAATCAATTAATGAAGGAATTGATCAACTTACTGGATGACTAATACTCACTCAGTCAACTATTCTGTGAATTAATCAGTCAGTTTACTGTCTGACTAATAATCAATGCAGTAACCAATCAATAAATCAATCAACTTGCTTTCTTATTAATTCTCAATGGGCCAACCAATCAATGAATGAATCGATCAGCTTATTTGCTGACTAATAATTAATGACCCAACCAATCATTAAATTAATCAGTCGACTTACAGTCTGATTAATAATCAATGAGACAGCCAATCAATGAATCAATCAACTTACTTATTGATGAGTCAACCAATCAATGAATGAATCAGTCTACTTAGTGACTAACTAAAAATGATTCAACCAATCAATGAATCAATCAACTTAGTGGCTGATTAATGATCAATGAGCCAACCATTCAATGACTGAATCAATCGATTTGTGTGTGATTAATAAACAATGAGCCCACCAATGAAAGAATGAATCAGTCATTGATCAGTCACTGATTGATTAATTAGTAATGAGTAAACCAATCAATGAATCAATCAACCTACTTGATGATTAATAATAATAAGTCAGCCACTCAGTTTATAAATTGAATCACTTACTGCCTGACTAATAATCAGAGTGCCAACCAATCAATAGATGAATAAGTCAACTTATTGGCTGATTAATAATCAATTAGCTAATTAAGGCAATGACTCAATCAACTTACTTGTTAATTAAGAATCAATGAGCCAACTGATCTGTTAATTAATTGATTGACTTACAACTAATTAGTGAATCAACCAAGCAAGCAGAAGCCAAATAAGGCAATGAATTAGTAGGTACACCGCCTAGTCAAGGACCAAACAAACACATATGTGACATGAGATACTATTATGAACCAAACAAACTGACCAACCACTTTGCAGTAAAATGGTTTACTAGGCCAGCACCTGCAGGATACTCAATGAATGAACTAAACAGAGACGTGTATAATTCACCAAGCAGTAAACCAATCTTTATTTTTATAGTGCCCTCCCTAGTGCCTGGGTGCAATTGCATTACAGGTACCATCCACATCTGCACATAGACTGTAAACCCAGTCAGGGAACACAAAGAAGATAAAGCACAAAACAGATCCAAGTGGCTAAACAAATTGCCCATGGCACCCTAGGTCACACTGTGCCACTTCAGGACCCTTGCTGTGTGCCTGTAGAAGCACTTTGTACTCGACAAACAAGCCCATGAAGGCATCCCTTCACCTGATCTCGTCTCTGTCACGGGAGCCCTTCTCATTGCATGACGCACACGTCAAATCGGCCCAGCGTGAGAAACGCAGAGCAGAGCCATGCCGGGGGCACAGCTGGTGGAGCTTTTAAATTTATATCACTTATTTATTTATTTTAAGAAGCCTGGGAGGAACCAAAGAAAAAAATAAAACAGCAGATCAGAAGTCCTATAAAGAGATACCAGTTGTTTAATGGGGGTGCATACCAGCCACGTCCCAGGGGGCTCACACACGGTCCTGCAAGCACACGGAAAAAAAGTTCCCAGGCTGTGGGGTTCTGTTGCTGCACACAGAGTTAATAAATAAAGTAAAAAAGCAAGCAGGCATTTAGAAAACTGAGCCATTAGTGTTCACTCTGACAAAGCAAATGAGCCTCGGAATAGTAAATTCATGGCGTCCATTTGTGAATTACGCCTGTAATAAGTAAAATAAATAAATAAATAAATAAAAATAACAGATGAAGAATGCACTGTGGTAAATACCAGTTAGAAATAATGATCATTCTCCAGGGAGGAAGTTTCTAGTCAAAGGGTTTGAGAAAGGCTGGGCTCCGGCTACAAGGTCAAAGTGGTTTTATATCTCCAGCTGGGAGTTTAATGACGAGTGAGTAAGAAAGAGACAGACACAGAGAGCAGCAAAAACAAAAAAATGAGACACGGGTGGAAAAGTTTTTTTGGGTGGGGGGGCGGTCTGGAGCTAAAAAGACGAACCTGGAGCACAGGCAACCGCCACTTACATCAGGTGTTGAATACCAGGTGCCTCGTGGTCCTGAAATCTGTGGAGGCACCGTACACTGTGACACTCACTCGTCTAACAAACATTTTGTATATAGCACCTTCCTATAGCAAATGCTGTCCTGCTGCACTTAACAACTACAAAACAAGCAGGTTAAGGGGGACTGAACTGCTAAAGCTATGTTTTGCAGTGTAATGTCTTTACCACTAGGGGGTTAGACTGATGGACTGCCAGCCAGTAGCTCTCATCTCTCTTTGGTACAGGGTTGTTTTGTATTAATACCATTGTATTAGCTAGGTCAGGGCATCAGGATGGTGACTCTCAGGACTACAGCCAACAACCGTTAACCTTATATATGGCACCTTTCTGACTGAATTGTTCTCCATAGGTAGATGGTGAAAGCTACTACATAATCATAGATAGATAGATAGATAGATAGATAGATAGATAGATAGATAGATAGATAGATAGATAGATAGATAGATAGATAGATAGATAGATAGATAGATAGATAGATAGATAGATAGATAGATAGATAGATAGATAGATAGATAGATAGATTTAAGTTTTAGTATAGTAGGCAGGATCAGGTTCAAACAGTTGAGTCAGTGATGGAAGTTGTACTGGCAGCCTTATTACTAATAGTACAATGTCTTGGCTCCTGGGGGGCACACTGCCTGACAGTAAATAACACTTTATTTTTTTGCTTGTTCATTATTTCCTTATATTACTTTGCTCGCAGCAGACCCCTTTCCTTTCACATTGTACGTCATGTATCATGAAAGCTATTCCAGGAATTTTAACAATTACAGATCTATAATAGATTAGCTTACACACCTAGACAGTGAAATGCACTACACCACATTAGTTAGTTAGTTGCTGAAAGGCATTTTATGACATTAGTTTGATATTTATATGTAAAATACACTGTATAGAATAGCTTGATAGACAAATTGTTTGTTGCTGATTACAAAAATAACAACTATCAGTAGTACTGACTATGAATAGAAAGATAGATATGAAAGGTGCTATATAGAAGATATATATTTAATGAAGGATATGACAGATAGGTATATTGAATTGAAAAGCATTCCAAAGATAGACAAAGAGATAAAAGTAAAAGGCACTATGAAATAGATAGAACTGAAAGGTACAACAAAAATACAGATAAAGCTGAAAGGCACTATATAAAATCAACAGATAAAGCTGATAGATAGATAGATAGATAGATAGATAGATAGATAGATAGATAGATAGATAGATAGATAGATAGATAGATAGATAGATAGATAGATAGATAGATAGATATTCTTACAATTGCAGTAAACACTGGGTCATGCATTGAGTTAGTGATAAAATCTGAACCAAAATTTGGGGTGGAGGGAGAGATTCTGTGGGATTCACACTGCAGGTCTCATTTTTTGTGCCGTTCTCCTTTGTTAGCTTGCCTGCTTCTTTGATCCACAAAAAAAATTGGACTCTCTGTAGTGAACGTCATAGTGAACAGGCATGTTCAATGACTCACTTAGGGTCATAAAGTGAGCAGTGAGTCAGTAATGGGGATTGAGCCAACACCTTATTTGCCACTAGGGGGCCACACTCCCTGTCTGCTAGCAACCCTTATTTATTTACCATATTATTTATACTTTTGTTACTTGTGTAGTTTTACCTTCTGTTAATGTGCTCACAATGTTAGTGTGCAGTCCACTGGTCCATAAAAATCTAATTTTATATAGTGCCTTTCTATAATAAACTTAGTTGCGCAAGTACAGATCTATAACAGAAATCTTCACATTATATTTAATTTTACATTTAGTAGACATGCAGGTGAAACAAATGATACAGGGTACCAGTGAGTCAGTGGCTGGGACTGAGTAAGAAGTCTTTATAGCTAGATGATATATAGTAAAAATTGTGGAGGTTTGCTTGTGCAATGACTGAGCAAGGCTCAATGCAACATGGCTCTCTGAAGAAAAATTGAAGTGTTTGGAAAGTTACTTTAAAAAGAAGTTATTCTTTAATAGTTCTGCCTATTGTATGCAAAATTGCATGAGGGCTGTCAGAGAGACATGAAAAGACTTAGAGAAAAGGTAACAGAGCCCAGAGCACAAACTGCAGGGCTATAGAAGCAGTCAAGTGACTGGTTCAAAGTCCCTGGCCAGCAACTGCCCTAATGTTCTCTCACGTTGTATAGTGTATAGTTGTTTACTGTCAAAACTCAAAATATTAATAAAAAAATGAAAGTTTCTTTCAAAGGGGTGTCATTGGTGAAAGGCGTTATATCAAAAATGACATGAATTCAAGACCAGCTTTGCATTTTAAACCTGTGACCCTTAAATGTAAAGCTTTGCACATACAGGACATGAAGATTCTGTTAGGAGGATGGGAGGGATCTTGCAATGACACCCAATCAAAACACTGTGCAGAAAGGAGGAGGCCAGTAAGACCTGAAGTAACACTGAAATATGTCTACAACACTGTTATATATATAGCGCCTTTCACAGAACATTTCCACAAAACTGAACCTGTGAAGCACAGAATGTGCATTTTTCTGCCTTATGCACTGTGCTGGTCAGTTGGTTGCTCCCTTCAGTACATTCCCATATAATACCCAATATTCTAATCCAGCATGAGCTAGGCAGCAGAGGAGTGGACATATATCAAAAATTTATGTTTTCAGAGTCTGTTCAAACCGAGCACATGATCTTTATCAACACAATGAACTTCAACACATTGCAATAATTAACAGATATAGACTGAAAGGCCCAGTGGTCACTTTAAAATATCAGGTCCAAGGGTCCCCCCTATACAAGGCTTTCCTATGTAGCAGCCCATCAACAGTAGCAGCATGTAAAAGCTGGGGACTTACACTCTTAAGACAAATCACTATTGCTGGGCATGTCAATCAGCCCAGCCTAAATGGTGCATTTGTTTCTGCAATGAAGAAGCAGATTGATTGGCCAAAAGAGGAGAACAGCATGCCCAGTCTCAGATGCCCATTTCATACGATGAAGCAAAGACTCTTCTAAAACAGAAGCAAAAAACAGAGTGGCTTGACTTTAATACTGGACATCACCCACAGCAGAACCACCTCAATAAGCTAAGCAGGAGGAGTTGGACTACACTTTTCCATCTCAGAACTGGGCACTGCTACCATATAAAAAGCACCTCCAGATGCTGTGCCTCAGAGATATGGCAAGTTGTGAATGTGGCCTGGAGGAACAGACCCCTGAGCACATTCTCCAAATCTGCCCTCATCTCCATGAGAAACCGTTTTTGGCCAGAGGACATCAGCCTGTTTATGAAGCTCTGGGGGTGCTCTGATGAACTACAATGGCCAGAGGACTTCCTAGAAGTGACAGGCCCTTAAGATACAGATACAGCTATAGGAATCAAAAGCAGCAGAAGAAGGTGTTCTTGCCTTGCAGCAGATTCTGATGGGATTCATGCCTTCTGCCTGTAACCCTGAAACTACATAAAATGGGTATGAAAATGTGCAGATGAGCTGGGAACCTGGGTTTCTTCTTTTTATTCATGCTGAATTAATAATATGAGCAGCCTGGCAGTAGTTACCACTGCTGTGTTGGAGATCCATTATTCTGTCCTTCAGTTCCACACCCAGTTATTGTGGAGTCTGCATGTTCTCCCCATGTCTGAGTGAGTTTTCCTCCCACATTCTCAAAGACGAGCTTGGTATCATGATTACAGGTTCCAAATTGTCCCTTGTTGGGTATGAGGGAGCACCCTGTCCAAGGCTGTTGAGATATTTGTCAGGCCCCCATGACTGGGTAACAGATGATAATTGAGTTTGAGATCCATTAAGAGAGGTGTTCCTCCAAAATGGCTCCCAAATCACAAGTGCCCCAACAATGGGTTTAAATGTGTCTACAGTGTGAGTTCCAGCAGATTAAGTGGTTCACTCAGAGTTACACATTTCACTTTCACTAAACAACAAATCTTTTAATTCTCGCGGATAGGCCTCTTCATTGAGAAGAAACATTACTTTTACCGGATGGCAACACGAATTAGACAATCTCAGTCTCTGACTTAAAGTTTAAAGCCAAACAACATATTCGATCTCTTTTCACTGTTCTGTTATTTCACTGAGTAATAATTTCCGTTTGTTAACGCTAATGCAATCTTTACTATCATTTTTTTGAGACTTTCGAATTTTAATACTTTTATTATCTCTAACCTGCTCTGCATGTGTATCGTGCCAACGTTTTTGAATTCTTTACAACGCTATACTTTGTCATCTACCCTTTGTCTTTTATTTCCGGCCCCGGACGTGGTTAAATCTCTTGGCACAAAGTCTCGTCTTGTGGGGCTTCAAAGTATCTCTCTGAAAAAGTCTCATCTCGTCCCAGACTATAAAAGTCTCATCTCTTCCCAGGCTAAAAAGTCTTATCTCGTCCCAGGATTTTATATAATAGAGAGATGACCTGTCTTATTAATTGTTGGCCTGGCTATCATGCAGAATATGTGAATAATTAATGAATCGAGTCTCGTCATCGCATGTACCTGTTGGAAGTGACACCATCCTCAAGCCTTACTGTGGTGCTTACGGCAGCGTCACGTGTCTTTTTTAACTTGTAATGGTGAAGCGTACCCAGGCGGCCCACTTCCCACTCAACTCTTCATCCAGCCCACATAACCCGCCCTGAGCTGCCGCAGTGTTCACTCGCTTTTTGCAGTTCACAGGTGCCTCTGTTTTGTTTCATTAAGACTTTTATCATTGACGGCCCTCGCACCGTAAAAGGATGCCTGAATGAAACAAAAACAAAAAAAAAAAAAACACGTTGATTTCATTCCTTTGTGACTTTGCTTGAATTTTATACACGTTTTCTGCCATATGCCTGAAGTGCAGCTGCTGTCTAGTGAATCGCACATCTGCCCCGGCTCGGCTCTGCTTTAGCGAGCTCATCTGCTCTCGGCTCGGGTATTCATCTGTTTGGACGAACTCCAGATAAACCTTTTTATTCACTCCTTATCAAACTACATTGTTTTACATATTTTTAATTTTATTTTTACAGTACTAACCTCTTCTGTGTTTTCAGTTAAGAGCTGACTGGTGCAACGGCGACCATGTGCTTCTTGGAATTTAATGCGAAACGCTTGCATCTGACCTTTGCACCATTCCTCTGTATCATCTATCCATTCTATAGTGTCTTTCATATCAGACTGCATAAGACAGAGTTCACTGATCGTTTTCAGTCATTTCATCTGCCAGGTTTCAGCAACACACTTTTCATGTATGATCTATTCATCTGTATCATTTGATGGCCCCATCATCTGCACATCATTTTCCGTTGACAAATAACAAAAGACATGCCCTTTGGGTAATGTTGGGGACCCACACGGACTCAAAGAGAATGTACAAACTCCACCAAGGCAAAGGACCGGGGTCTCGTTTGTAAACCTGTGCATGCATTTATGCGTGAAAGTATGCGTACACCAAAAATGTGTAAGTCAAAAAAACAAAACAAAACTGATATCTAAAATCTAGTGCACGCACATTTCTATGCAATTTACCCGTTACAAATCATAATAATCTTGTAAATGCACACATGTGCACGCTCCTCGAACCCTGCCCAGTTACCACCCATATGTGGACTATGCTAATCATAGTAATAATCATAATCATAATCATAATCATATGCAATACATATGCAAATATGCCCTCCATTGACTGGTTGAGCAACATCCCAGTTGACACATCCAGATATGGCCTCCTTCATTTGAGGAGTCTTATGGTGTGCTCCACAACAGAGCAAGCCAAGAGCATGTGCGGCTTTATAGTGTCTCTCCTCTGCGTTCTGGTGGTTGGGGAAAGTATGGTATCAGCCTCTGAGCAGATAGCCACTATCAACCAGCACATGTACAGGAGTATCAGGAAGTCATCTGCCAGTACTACCCTGCCTCAAAATAAATGATTCGTGGGTTAATTCAGGCCACCGAGCCACGACGTTTGTCAGTCTCATCTCAGCATCACAGATGACTTGTGCATTAATGGAATGTCACTGCTAACGGTTAACAAGCACAGCTTCATTCTCTTTCAGAGCCTTTATTGCAATATGAGTGTCGTCAATTACTCCAATTACATTAGGAAAACTGGACACTGCTGCCTTTTATGCTGTCAAAAGCAGGTTATGTTTTATGTAAATGCACCCATACCATACAGAAACAGTCAATGACTTTCAGCACAGCAGGCTTGATGGAGTGAAGATTAGCTGTGATATTCCTGACCTGTCAGCCAATGCCTGATAAATAACAAAATACAAACTGACGAAAAAAACAAAAAAGTTCTTCAGAGCAAATATGCAGCATTTTTCATCTTAAAAGGGAACTAAAATACAGTCTGTACATCACAAATAGCATTTTTGTGGTGTAATGTTTGTCACGTGAATGCACATTATAATAACAACTTGGTGATATGATTTTTTTATGTGCATGATTCATTATTTAGAAGGCTTGGCTGTATTTCCCTTCTTGATGAAGGGTGTTGTCATTTCCCAGTTTCTCCAAAATGTTGCGTACGCATTGGTCAGAGCTGCTGTAAATATACTCAAGTTCTTCTATCGAGTTTTCTTTTGTAAATCCACACGCTTGTGTGGGAAGTTAAGTTAGCACATTTTGTGTCACTTTTTGTGCATGGGCAAGTTTTAAAAATAGGACCCCTGGCATTCAAGACTCCACTCAAGTAACTGGAATGAATTTGATCTCACAATCTACTTAGTCCTACTGGATATGATTCAGTATATACAGTACTCATATGCACAGCATATACAGCACAGCGGTAAAATGGTTGATGACCAGTGTGGGAAAACAGCACCTCAGCGAAAAGAACCTGCTGACTTTAACTTTGGATGAGCGTCCTATATGCATACTCTTAGACATGGACATGTACTCATGTGTCTCAGTAGACATTGTTCCGTTCATTATCTGTCTTTTATTACAGAGTGCCTCTCACATCTATCTACAGTGTGTATCTATATATTATGACATAATGCATTTCATATTTTTTATTACATTTACAGTATATATTTACTCGAGTGTTTGAATAAGAACAGTACCATTCATTATCTGTTTATCTTTTATTATATAGAGCCTTTCAAATCAAGTTCTCTTTTATTATACAGAGCCATTCATATGTATCTTTTATCATATAGCACATTTAAGATTTCTCTTTCTTTTATTACACTTACATATTTACTTGTGTAACTGAGTATGTATTACGGCTTTTGTTATTTATTTTTAATTATATAGTGCCTTTCACAAATATCACTTTTTCTATATATTATGACATACTGCATTTCATTTCTGTCTTTTATTACATTTATATATTTACTTGAGTGTTTGAGTAAGCATAGCACCTTTTATTATCTATTTATCATTTATTAAATAGCCCTTTTCGTAGTTATGTGTTTTATTACACAGTAGCTTTATTTTATCATACAGAGCCATTCATATCTGTCTTTTATTATAAGGTGCCTTTCATATCTACCCTTTCTTATATAGTGCATTTCATATCTGTCTGTATTTTCATTATATTGTGCTTTTTATGCCTTTCTTTTATTATACAGTTACTTTCACATTTACAGCATATCTTTTATGACATAGTATTGTTCATATCTATCTCATCCATCCATCCATCCATTTTCCAACCCACTGAATCCGAACACAGGGTCACGGGGGTCTGCTGGAGCCAATCCCAGCCAACACAGGGCACAAGGCAGGAACCAATCCCGGGCAGGGTGCCAACCCACCGCAGGACACACACAAACACACCCACACACCAAGCACACACTAGGGCCAATTTAGAATCGGCAATCCACCTAACCTGCATGTCTTTGGACTGTGGGAGGAAACCGGACCTCCCGGAGGAAACCCACGCAGACACGGGGAGAACATGCAAACTCCACGCAGGGAGGACCCGGGAAGCGAACCCAGGTCACCAGGTCTCCCAACTGCGAGGCAGCAGTGCTACCCACTGCGTCACCATGCCGCCCTATCTATCTCATTTAATATACAGTGCCTATCATATGTATCTTCTCTTTTGTTACACTGTGCCCTTCATATCTATCTGTATTTCATTATATAAGTACATTTCATAAACTATTTGTCTGCCTTTATACCTTAGTGCCCACTGTCCGAGTCTTACTGTCTCCAATTGTTATTGGTAGTTTTCGGCCATTTCTTATGCAAGATTACAGCAGCACTCTTTCATTTATGTGATAATTTACAGGATTTAATTGAAATTATATGAATTTCAAAAAGGTTTCCACAAAAGAAAATAATGAATGGGTAAACTTATAGCCTGAGTTAAGAAGGTCATCAGCAACATTAAGACCATTTTTTTGTTTTGAACCAGGGATATGCTAATAAAGGCGGCCTGGGCTCCCAATCATTACCTGCTGTACAAATGACTACTTTGTCTGCGTAAAATGAATTAATTAATGTGAGAGACCAGAGCGGTATTCCATTAAGTACAGCACTCGGTGCTGGGAAAGTGCACTTTAATAAGAAAAAGCTTGTATCGCCAGTAAACATAATTAGTGCGCGAGCCGAAGCCAATTTCTGTCTTTTTAATGGTTTCCCTGCCACTAGTTACGCTGGCAGGACTGCCGCAGCTCCGTCTCGCTGCCCTCGCTTTTCATTGTTAACGGTATAAGCTGCTCATGAAGTGTTGCTCGTTTGAACCCGAGGTGCACTGTACCAGTGAGTTCAGTTCTAAAAAATGTGAGCTCGTAAACTCGCATGTGTGTAATTTTGTTTAAGATCCCTGAACCTTCAGCTGCGTCAGACACTCAGGTCGGCTGGGCTTGAAAGCGGCCATTTCGAGGCCGTTCAAAATTTAAAGAGTGTTTCAGTGATCGGCTCTTTATTATGTATAGCACCTTACAAACTCTGCGCATTGCTCCACTTTAACAGAAGTGTAAGGTGACAGGGCTAGTGCTGAGACCTATAAGAGCGACTTTAAATTCTTTCTTACTAGCATCAAATTTAGACTTGAAAAAATGCACATTAATTTGAATGTTTCTATTTAAAGCTGCAGCGAATTTCCGCAGCAACGGCAACTGTCTGAACTCAATTGAAAGAGTCGAGTCTCTGGTTTTGAAAAATAATGCGCTTCAAACAAGCAATTTGCTATGGAAACTGGCAAGCGAGACTGTGAATCTGGTGATTGGCACTGGAGTGGCAAAAATTCAACCCCGTCTGCCGCTTCATTCACCGCTGGAGTCGGCGGTGGGGCAAGTATGACAGCGTCACTCTTAACATGGAGCTTAACGCCCTCGTGGGCCCCATTTGTTTTAAGAAATGGTGAATAGTGTGAATTAAAAGGGGGCAAAGGAGACAGAAGCTCGATACCCCGCAGCCTTCCTTAAAGCTGGAGGCTCTCTGGCATCCATCTCCAGTTTCATAACATCATAATGGAGTCACGCCTGATCGTAGACCCCCCTCTGTCAAAGTCATGACTTCAGGACCACCACGCTCATGGTGCTAGCAGGTAGGACAGCTCTTAGATTTTACAAATATTTGGTTGACACCTTTATCCAAGACAATTTACACCATTTAAGATACAATTGGTTCCGTTTCTTTTGCTTTTTAAATTGGTGCACAGGCAGGTAAAGTGACTTGCTCATTGTCACACTATGTAGGTAGCAGGAGTTGAACCCAAAAACTCATGCTTTGAAGTCTAAAGCCTTAGCCACTATGCCACACTGCAGCTCTTAGGATATGAAATACAGATTTATGAGCTTTGTAAGACAACCATTGTGTCTTAAGATGCTCCTTGGCCTCCCAGCAACAATAAATGGCTGCGCTGTAACCAAAGACCCTAACAAGACCAAAGACTTCACACGTTGTTTTTACAGAGCATGACAAACAACAAAATAACAAATATGAACTGAGAACAAAATGCAGGTAGCATTACGGCCCTCCTAACCTGAACACTGTCACCACACTCTTCATCTTCACTAAGGTGATGCCTTGTGCGTTTGGCTCTCGTTCATTCATCCATCCATCCATTTTCCAACCCGCTAAATCCGAACACAGGGTTACGGGGGTCTGCTGGAGCCAATCCCAGCCAACACAGGGCACAAGGCAGGGAACCAATCCTCGTTCATTCATTTACTAATAAAGTCTCTGCTGTAGATTTACAAGTTGCACTCTGCTTTCTAACTGTTGGTCTGCTGCCACTCATATGACTAGCTCCACCCATTCTGCTGCCACTCAAATGGGTAACCACACCCACCCAACAGCAACTCAGACATCCAGCTCCCCCAATCACTGGGCCGTCAGTTTCATTAATTGAATGGTCGACAGATAGAAGGGTAAGTTAAAGATGAAATGTCTGATTTATAAATCACCAAGTGAGACAATTACAAATGACATGATTATTAAAGAAGGATGTGTCTGTAGATAAACGGATGGATGGGCTGAGAGTGTGTGAGGGAGCATGTGTGAAAGGCTGATTTACACTGCTTGTCCGTTAATTTGTGGACATCTGACCCTCACATACTGTATATAGGAGCTTGCTGGACATCCCATTCCAAAACCATGGCTGTTAATATGGAGTCGCCCCCATCCTCCACCTTTTTACAGTTATAACAGCCCCCACTCTTCTTTCCACCAGATGTTGGCGTGTTGCTGTGGGAATGTGTGCCTATTGAGCCTGGCTGGCAATCGGCATTCCAATTCATCCCAAAGCTATTCAGTAAAGTTGGCGTCAGGTCTCTGTATAGGTCATTTGGCTTCCTTCATGTCTTTATGAACCTGGCTTTGTGCACAAGGGCACAGTCATGCTGGAACAGAAAATTCTTCTGCAAACTGGTGCCGCAAAGTTGCCTAAAATGTCTTTTTTGCTGTATTATTAATCATACTCTTCACTGGAACCAAGAGGCCCAGCCCAATCCCTGCCATTATTACTCCTCCACCAAACTTTACAGTAGGCACTATATAGCCTGGAAGGTAGCGTTCTTCTGGCTAACAGGCAATCTGATTTGTGCTAATCAAGCGTGTTTCATCAGTCCAGACAGAATGTTTCCACTGCTCCAGAGTGCAATGGCGGCCTGCTTTACACCACTCCAGTCGACGCCTGGCATTGTCCATAGTGATCTTAGGCTTGTGTGCAGCTTCTCAGCCATGGAAACCCATTTCATGAAGCTCACAGTTCTTGTGCTGATGTTGCTTCCAGAGGCAGTTTGGAACTCCGTTGTGAGTGACGCCACAGAGTAGAGACCTTTCTTACACACTCGGGTGTCCACGCTCTGTGGCAGTTTGCTTGAACTACCAATTTGTAGCTGACCTGTCGTTGCTCCTCGATGCTTCTACTTTACAATCATAGCACTTGGGGTTGACTGGGTCAGATCTAGCAGGGTAGACATTCCACATACTGACTTGTGGCATCCTGTGTCAGTGCCATGTTTAAGGTCACTGAGCTCTTCGGTATGTCATGTTCTAGTGCCAGTGGAGACTGCATGGCTGCGTGCTTGAATTTGTGCAGCCATTAATAATGGGTGTGGCAGAAACATCTGAACTCGGTCATTTTAAGGGTGTCCACATAATTTTGGCCATATAGTACATTTACTGACTGATTGATTACATCAGTGAGCAGCTGACATATAGATGGATGGAAGGATGGGCTGATTGGATGAGTGTGTGGTGAGTCACTGAAAGATTAACTACTCAACGTACATCTCAAGTGGGACAGAGAGTGAGTTATTACTTAATGGAATGAGGTTCTGACATTGCATTGGCTGGATGGATGGGTTGAGTGAATGAGTGAAAAGTTTATTGATTGATTCATAACTCATCAAATAAGGAGGTTAATGACTGATTACTTCAGTGAGAAGCTGATAAATGGATGGATGGAAGGATGAGCCGACTGAATAAGTGTGTGGTGAGTGAGTGAAAGATTTATGACCCCATTCGTATATCATCAAGTGAGACAGTGAATGAATTATTAATTAATGGAATGACTGGCAGACATTGGGTTGGATGGGCAGACTGAATGAGTGTGTGGTGGGGGAGTGAAAGATTTATGACACAATTTGTATATCTCATCAAGCGAAACACTGAATGAATTATTAATTAATGGAATGGCTGACAGACATTGCAATGGATGGATGGTTGGTTGGTTGGGTGGACTGTGCGAATGTGAGGGAGAGAACGTGTGAAATGTTGATTTATGTATTGACTGATTACTCAGTGAGTGAATGGCACATGGATGAATGGAAGGATGTGTGAGTGTGTGCAAGTAAATGAGTGGCTGACTGCCTAGTTTATGAATCCGCTAATTATCAAGTGACTGATCGATTAGTTAAATGAACGATTGGCCTATGGGATGAATGATTAAGAGAATGATTGATCAAATGATCATTATGACTGATTAGCACAGTGGGAGAGTGAATAACTGAATGAGTAACATATGAAGGAGAGTACAGATAATCTGATTTTTGATTGATATAATTATTAACAAACTCAATGAGTGACTGTTAAATGTATGTACAGTATGGGTGGATGGATAAAGGGGTGGCTTGTTTGAAAGAATTAATAAGTGAGTGAGTGGAGGCCTGATAGATGAATCAAATAAGTGACAGACATCCAGTACAGATGGGTAAATGGATGGGCAGTGACTGAGTAAAATATTGATTGATTGATTGGTTGTTCCATGTGCTTGATTCACTCATTGAGATAGTGATTGACATATTCGCTCATTGAGTGAGAGAGTGATTGAAATAAAAACAGATGGATGAGCTGACTGCGAATGTGCAGAGGGATGGTGAAGACTTCAACACACGTGACGGCTGTTCTGCTGGCAGTAAATGCCCATGGCGCTGTGTATCCCTCCGCTCCCCACAGTCAGTCTCGTTTATTATTCCTTGGATGTCTTCATGGCTAACAAGTGAGTAAGCACTTAGGTCCAAAAACATTCCTGGCACATTCAGGAGTAGAAAATCTGCAGGTTTTCCTTTACATTGGCAGCCATGAAACTGACCTCCAGGATACCCAGCCCCCCTCCCGAAGTCCCCACTGTCTGCTTTTTCCTAACAGACTCAGAATCTCCTCAGCAGCAGAATTCATTACAGAATTTGTGTGCCATTTGGTGCACGGCAGATGGTCTACCCCTCTTTTATCCAGTATGATTTAGCTGATTCCATCCAGGCTCAGGCCCAGCAGGTTTCCAGCTGATGGCAGGGCGAGCTGCCAAGACAAAAAACCGCAACACGGCTCCTAAAAACTTGCAAACGACCACTCCCCACTGAGCGAGACAAGATCAGTCGTGTACTGCTAGTGTCCTGTTTATAAACAACACTCTGCTGTAGGAGTTATCACTGAGCAGAGCTGAAGATCAAGGGCTTGCCAAGATCCATGGCGGGTACGAGATGTACCTCTCCAGAGCTCTTCAATTAAGCACCAGCTATTTTCTTGTAGCAGGTCCAAAACAATTCCCCAGGAAATAGCACTTCAGATGAGAGACAGAATGACTAAAATGAAGAGGATTACCAGAAGTCCTAAGCAAAAAAGTGTCCTTATACACACCTGATATGCATACAACGGCCTGTTTCACCACAAACATGCAAACAGAATTCCAAATACATGCTGTCACACAGGTCATCCTGTGGGGGAATAGGACTGTGGTGACACAGTTTATGATGTAGTTGTTCTTCCTCCCACAGCTCATTGGACTGCCCAGCAGATGGACAAGTCTGAAGACAGTGATGTCACACCTCCAACCCTGCCCCTTCCTGTTTAGCCAAATATATGAGCCACCATCACAGGAAGTCAGCGTTATTTGATGAACTGAATTTGTGGCAGCCACATCACACCAGCAAACCTTTTCCCTTTCCATTAGAATTTCTCAAAATAAAAGTAATTTCTAGGCTAAAACCCCAACTTGTTATTTTTACACCTTATTTACAACACATAAAGTTCCATTCCCCCCTCCAACATCCATCCATCCATCCATCTTCCAACCCGCTGAATCTGAACACAGGGTCACGGGGGTCTGCAGGAGCCAATCCCAGCCAACACAGGGCGCAAGGCAGGAACCAATCCCGGGCAGGGCGCCAAACCACCGCAGCCTCCAACATCCATGAGATGCTATTATCATAATCAATCAACACAAGCTGCCAATCCCACCACCCATATGCAAAAAGTGCCATATCTACAAAGTGCCATTCTCAACAACTGCATGTACCCATTCCCACCACACAAAGTATATATGCCAATTTTTCTGTGGTGTCAATCTGCGTCACCACCAGCTCATCAGGGCACCATACAGTCCCTACATTGCTGGATTGAAGGCCAGATGTCCACACGGCCATCATCATCTAATTCTTCTACGTGAAGCCTGTAAACCACTGATGTTAGGTAGAATGCCCAATGTGGGCTGGGTGGTCTCGTGGCCTTGGAACCCCTGCAGATTTTTTTTTTCTCCAGTTCTCTGGAGTTCTTTTTGTTTGTTTTTTCTGTCCTCCCGGCCACCAGACCTTACTTTATTCTTTGTTATTTAGTATTGCCTAATCTTATTATTATTTTTATATTTTTATTTTTAAGAAACTTTTCTTTTTTCTTCTTGTAAATCACTTTGAGCTATATAAATAAATGTTGTTGTTGTTTTAAAGTGGCATTACCATCATGCATATGCATAAAACACTCTTCCCCACTCCCAAACTTGTAAAATGACATTCTCACCACCACCATGTATAAAGTATTAATCCCACCACCCCTATGCATAAAGTGCCATCACCACCACTCACATACACACAGCACTTGTCCCACAATCTACATGTATAAAGTGCTATTTGCACTGTCCAGCCACCATATTGCATACAGTGTCATACGTGCTGTCACCCATATGCATAAACTGCACTTTTCACATCTATGCCTACATGCATAAAGCACCATTACTGTCATCCACATGAACCACATAAAATAAAAAAATATTTTATTTATATAGTGCCTTTCCAATGCTCAAAAATCTTAACAGTATCCTTACCATCACACATATACATATTGCACTCTTCCCAAATGCCCAAATGTATAAACTGTCATTCCCAGCACCTATATACACACAGCATATTTTCCTGTTATCAGTATGCATTAAACGCCATCTGCACCACTCGGGTGTATAAACTGCCACTCTCACCTCCCATATCCTTAAGGTGCCATTCTCGTTACTAATATTCATAAAGTACAATTCCCACTCTCCCACCCAGATGCATATGACATCCTTCCCTGCCTCTGAAAGTGCTGTTTCCATCATTTATATGTATACTGTATACGCGCCTTCCTCAGCACCAATTTACATAAACTGCCATTCCCACCAGTCTTATACATATAGACCATCACTTGCACGATCACACTGTGAAAGGCACCATATTAAATTTAAATTGATCAATTGTTTAGGGTTCTGGACTTTCCTAGTCTGAGTAAAACTGATGTCCCTCTGTGAACATGACATGACCAAGGAAATTTACTATAAAAATGTGTTTCCATCAGTCAAGCAAGGCTTCTACCTTGCACTTAAGAAGGAATAGTTTCACAGCTAAAGAACACAGCTACAGTATGAGAGCAGCCAAAACATTTGTTTGTTCATGAGAACCTGAGAAATGGGGCAAACAAGGATAAATCAACCAGATGTCCTCTCCTAACTTGATCTAACACTTTGGGACTTTTCAACATGTCATTCCTTAGGAAACTGACTTTGAAAACAAGGTTGATTGGTTAATGTAAGAGCAAAGAAGTTAGGAAATGTTTCCTGTTATCCTTGGTGTCCACATCACCAGGTGGATTTCTGCCATCCACACAGTACCCTTAAGGTCACCTGAGATTGCTCTCAGGAAGATGGACTGGAATCCTGTCCAGGTGTTATTCCTGCCTTGTGCCCTGCGACTGCTGGAATAGGCTATACCCTACAATCCTGCTCTGGATAGAAGATGGATTTAAGCATTCATTCATTGCAAGTATTCACTCATCCCCTCCCTCCAGGTGGAATTCACTTTTAAATCTCCTGTGTACCGTCACCTGAACCTTTCTTTGTTACTCTTTTGAATGAACGCAGGTGGCAATATGAGCCAAACCCCTGCTTGATATGGAGTTCAATCACTGCTGAGAATCGACATGCACACATGCATTCAACTTGAGTGCTGCCACTTGCAGTCAACTCAGGGTGGGCCTCCTTTCACAAGCGTCTTTGAAATCCTGGAAAGACCTGCCGTTGTTATAGAAAGAGTTGGAAAATCACTTTCAAATACTAATTGCTGGCACTAATCACATGCAAATGAGACTCCACAAATTGTTGAATTTAATGAAGAGCAGGCTTTTCCTTCCTGGAGGTTCATCAAAATGCTGCTGGAGAAGCTAATGAGGCCTTGATGAATCAGAAGCCGAGACCACATTGCCCTAAAAAAAAATCTTTACAAGGAAATTCTTCTTCCATCGGACTAATCATGCATGTTTATAATGGAAGAATGCATGTGATTTGAAATCTGAGCGAATAAGCAGCCACCCGTGGAAAGAAATCCCACAAAAGAAATGGAGTAATCCTTTAGTACATATGAAAAATTATTAAATATATTTTTGCAGGAGATACTTTAGGAAGTGGATTAAAAAGAAAAAAGCAGCATGGCATAGAGGATAGGTACCTCCTCTCCGGGATCATACCCAGGTAAGGATGCTTTCAAATATGTTTGAAATTGTGGCTATAATTCAAAAACCTTTCTGTTAATAACTCCCTTCAGCCTGCTCGTGTCTGCCCCCTTCAGTGCACTGGTGTCATGTGTGCGACAAGTGTAAGCCTGGTACTTTTTGCTCCCTGCTATTTTAGAACAGTTTACTTAAGCAATGAACACCAAGTACTCACTCCGTGGTATTCTGGTGCAGATTAGGAAACTGGGTATCACAAGGTGTCATGCTGTTTACTTTTCTTTTTTACCTTTTTTGTTATTTGTAAATGATCATTTTTCTTAAGTTTCTTATAATTGTGTATTTTTGTTAACATTGTTCTGTTATTTTAGTATTCAGTTTCTATTTATTTTGCGTTGTTCTCCTATGTTCCTTGTACTTTGTGGGCGGAACCCCCTAAGAGGCGGGGCCACCTTGATGTCAGTGCTGTAGGACCGCCCACAGTCAATATATTGTGGGGCTGGAGAGTGGATCCTTCAGTGGTTCATTAACATTTGAAGAGCACTGTTCGATGGAAATTACTGGATTTATTCCTTATGATTTTTGGAATTCCATTGGGATTTGTTTTCTGGGATTTAACCCTATGTTTACTTTTGTTTTATGTGTTCCAATATTAAACACAATCCAACGTCTTAACTATATTGCTATCTGATGCATATGCATGTGGTGCATATCCCAACTGTTGATGGCCCTTACCCCACTTTTTGACATTCATTGGTCATTTGATTATAATTCTGCTTTTGCACAATTAACATGTGGCCTTAAATCAAAACACAAGATACCCAGAGCAGCCGCTAAGCAGAATGAAATACGCTAGCTTTGCTTTTAGTTATGACACACAGTCTATGAACATGAATTAAAATGCAATACACTTTGGTATTGTATTTTAAACTGACACAAAAATTGCGTGCTGTCATGAACAGCAATCGATCATTTGGTTGATATGTTTTTAATTATAACAAGAGAAAAATTAAATGCACTACATGGATATGCATTGTGTTTCAATGTAGTTAACACGTTGCGTTTCATCTTGGCACAAATAATCTTGCAGAATGTTTTGTCTGTCTTTACCATTTTATTTATTTATTGGTTAAATGTATTTATATTTTATTATTTATGAATCAATAATTGATGAATTATGTAACTGGGTCAAGCATATAAAGGTTACTGTCATGAATTAGAGACTTCCTAAGCACAAAATCCCAAAAACTATTGCAAAAAAGCCCCACAAGTGGAAAGATCCATCAACCTTTGGCTCCTAAAATATACAGTAAACCTCAGACAAAGAATCTTTATAAAATAAAAAATATTTTAAAAAAATGCTCTGCAGCACAAGAAGCACAAGGAGCACAAAAGGCCCCAAAAAAGTTGCCTTGAAAACCAAAGTAAATCCAAGGCCAATAAATCCCAAAAACACACCCAAAAGGTGAAGTCAAAAACAGAGTATGGAGGTCAAAATATCCAATATGTCCACAAAAGAAAAAGAGTAAAAGCAAGAATTCAATGACCTGCAAGGGACTGTGTGCTTCCTCAGCATTTATAGGGCTAAGGGTGGTCCCTTGATGGTGATAGACAGGTGGTCCCACCTCTTGGGGAACCACCCACAAAACATAAGGGACGTAGTAACATCGGCATGAATACATAGAAATAAGAATGTACACAAAACTAACACAAAACAAAGACTAATGTAAATAATTAACAAAAGTAGCAATCTTAACATAAACAAAAGAGTCCAAAATAAACAAAAAAGACACGAAACAGGAATATGAAGCCTAGCTGGAGGGGACTGAAACATAACAGCTGAGTTGTGCAATTCCTAGTAGCTCTTAATTCGATTCGACTCAGACCTAAAAAACTATTCTTCCTTTGCTAATTTAAATACTGTATTTCTTGTTAATATTTTCTGGCTCTACTTTTTGACTACGAGTTAAGATTAAAAATTTAGCTCTGGTTATGTGCAAGTTTATTGGTTTTCAAATTTTCACCGGCCGATTTTTGTTACACCTATTGTTTTTTGACTTCCTGTTAACAACTTTCTGCTTGCTACTTTTTTCACGATTCATCTCCCAATCATCTTTCAAACTAAATTCTGCTGTTGTCCCATGCAGCCCACACACTTTACGGGGTGTTTTTCAATTTTGTGAGCTGCTGCAACATAATACATGGAACCAAGCTGTTGCCAGGTAACAGAGTTAGCCTGGTTGTCAGAGCAGGGTGCATGTGAAGTTAATGGCTCATCTGCATCAGTTATCAATCCTTCACAGAGTCTTGTAGTTCCAGTGCATTTTCTTTACCAATCTAAATTTATTAACAGGTCTGTAAATTAAAATTCCACCATGAGTCTTGGCATCCTTCTTTTTTAACTGCAGTGACAGGGGCCGACAGCCTGAAGTCTGGGCAGAGAGAGTGATGTTTAGAAATGGATACTCTCAATGTAGGGTTAGATCTGTGCCTTTGGCCTCCTTCAGCACTACAGCCAGCCTGTAACTATAGTAACTACTTTTGCACATTACATCCAAATTGAAGGCACTTTTGCTGCCAGCGATTCACACGTCTGCATGAGGGTATCTTGCTTCCACCTAGCAACCGTTTCATGTGTCTGTGTCTTGTGCTGCACTTCTCCTATTCCATTTTCCTGTTGTCTCCTCTTCCCACATTGCAATCATAGGCATATCACCAGGAGGTGATGCTGTAGAGGCTGCTTTCTTGCAATCTACCATTTTTTAATTTCAATAGCCTGGCTCAATCAAGCAGATTTTATTGAATTCTAGCTTTTTTTTTTCCTTTGGCTGGAAAATTACCTATGAAAATGGGCCTCGGTTGTAGTGCTGTCAGTTAATCGGTTGTGTATATGTAATTTTTTTTTTACTAGGGCTAATATTATTAGTTCACTGAAGTTTCTTACTCTTGAATATGCCACATGCAACTGCCCAACAGCAAAACATTCCTGCTTTTCCTAGTGCCTGACTTTGGCTTCTGCTAATGGTCATTGGAAAATCTCATTTTTACAGGGAACCGCATTCTTTAGAATTCAAACAGGTAATTAGTACAAATAATAGGTATGCTGTGTATAAATATAATTTCACCCGGTAACACATCCTATAATAGAAAGGTAGCTTCAGTCAGATTTGAGTGCAATGCTTTCATCTGTAATCCTCCACCACTACAAAGTTTTAGAAGGTTTAGATTAAAAGTGATGTACTCCTTTAACTTACAGTGGTGTGAAAAACTATTTGCCCCCTTCCTGATTGCTTATTCTTTTGCATGTTTGTCACACAAAATGTTTCTGATCATCAAACACATTTAACCATTAGTCAAATATAACACAAGTAAACACAAAATGCAGTTTTTAAATGGTGGTGTTTATTATTTAGGGAGAAAAAAAATCCAAACCTACATGGCCCTGTGTGAAAAAGTAATTGCCCCCTGAACCTAATAACTGGTTGGGCCACCCTTAGCAGCAATAACTGCAATCAAGCGTTTGCGATAACTTGCAATGAGTCTTTTACAGCGCTCTGGACGAATTTTGGCCCACTCATCTTTGCAAAATTGTTGTAATTCAGCTTTATTTGAGGGTTTTCTAGCATGAACCGCCTTTTTAAGGTCATGCCATAGCATCTCAGTTGGATTCAGGTCAGGACTTTGACTAGGCCACTCCAAAGTCTTCATTTTGTTTTTCTTCAGCCATTCAGAGGTGGATTTGCTGGTGTGTTTTGGGTCATTGTCCTGTTGCAGCACCCAAGATCGCTTCAGCTTGAGTTGACGAACAGATGGCCGGACATTCTCCTTCAGGATTTTTTGGTAGACAGTAGAATTCATGGTTCCATCTATCACAGCAAGCCTTCCAGGTCCTGAAGCAGCAAAACAACCCCAGACCATCACACTACCACCACCATATTTTACTGTTGGTATGATGTTCTTTTTCTGAAATGCTGTGTTCCTTTTACGCCAGATGTAACGGGACATTTGCCTTCCAAAAAGTTCAACTTTTGACTCATCAGTCCACAAGGTATTTTCCCAAAAGTCTTGGCAATCATTGAGATGTTTCTTAGCAAAATTGAGACGAGCCCTAATGTTCTTTTTGCTTAACAGTGGTTTGCGTCTTGGACATCTGCCATGCAGGCCGTTTTTGCCCAGTCTCTTTCTTATGGTGGAGTCGTGAACACTGACCTTAATTGAGGCAAGTGAGGCCTGCAGTTCTTTAGACATTGTCCTGGGGTCTTTTGTGACCTCTCGGATGAGTCGTCTCTGCGCTCTTGGGGTAATTTTGGTCGGCCGGCCACTCCTGGGAAGGTTCACCACTGTTCCATGTTTTTGCCATTTGTGGATAATGGCTCTCACTGTGGTTCGCTGGAGTCCCAAAGCTTTAGAAATGGCTTTATAACCTTTACCAGACTGATAGATCTCAATTACTTCTGTTCTCATTTGTTCCTGAATTTCTTTGGATCTTGGCATGATATCTAGCTTTTGAGGTGCTTTTGGTCTACTTCTCTGTGTCAGGCAGCTCCTATTTAAGTGATTTCTTGATTGAAACAGGTGTGGCAGTAATCAGGCCTGGGGATGGCTACGGAAATTGAACTTAGGTGTGATACACCACAGTTAGGTTATTTTTTAACAAGGGGGCAAATAGTTTTTCACACCACTGTATTACACACAGTATTGATGTTTACAGGCTGCATATTTAGATGGCCCACACAAGGAAATGAGCATTATAAGCATCACCGTAATAAAAGGATAAGTGTCTGTGCGTCTGTCTGTGTGTCCATCCAGTTACAATGTCTCTGTCATTCCAAAACAGGCCTCATCACCAGCATTTGTATTAATAAAATGCATTGCATTAGTCATTCCAACAGATGGCGCATCACAAGCATTAACACTGCTTTTACGAATCCCATACCAAATGGCGTATAACAGAGACACATTCATTGCATGGTGCACTGCAAACATTAATGCTGAGATCTGTGTCAAAACATTGCTATGCAATCAAATGTCCTGTGGACTTCCTTCAGCTCTTTACAAAGATGACGATTGAGATATAATTAAAACTTTTGTTTGACATGAATCAATTTGTTTTTTCTGTAAACTCTTTTGGGATTCTATGAGGTCTGGAATACCAGGGATTCTTTCTGTGTGTTTATTTCTGCAGTCAGAGGCTTATGAACTTATGTTGATATTTTTATTGTTATGTTTTCTTTTTTCGCATCAGCATTTTGACTTGTTACAATGTGCATCATACAGACCAATTTCACTTCTGAATAATGATGTTAAGATACTCTCAAAAATTATAGCTAGAAGGATGGAGAAAGTGCTGCCTTCGGTAATATCACAGGATCAAACCGGATTTATTAAAGGCCAACACTTATCTTCCAAACTTCGACGCCTGTTAAATGTAATATATTCACCAGCAAAGTCAAACACCCCAGAGATATTATTATCATTGGATGCAGAAAAAGCATTTGATGATTGAATGGAACTACCTTTTCACTGCATTGGAGAAATTTGGGTTTGACCCGAATATTTGTGCATGGATCAAACTACGGTTATACTAATCCAGAAGCTTCAGTTTGTATTAACATTTGTTCAGACTACTTTAAACTAGAACATGGCACCAGACAAGGATGCTCCTTGTCACCACTGCTGTTTGCAATCGCCATTGAACTACTGGCGGTCCACTGTCGAAATTCTTATCAGATAAAGGGGATTATCAGAGAAGGACTGGAACAGAAAATTTCTCTATATGCAGATGATATGGTTTTATATATATCAGACCCAGAAAACACTGTGCCTGCAGTTTTAACAGCACTTACAGAATTTCAAAAGATCTCTGGTCTCAGAATTAATTTGAATAAAAGCATTTTGTGTTGTTTCTGGGAGTGTGTTTTCCAAAAGTCATGCTGTGAGACATCACTAACACAATGGTTTTTAAGATGATGCTGAGCGTGTCATGGATATTGCAAATGTTCTATAAGACTTTGCATGTTTATTTGGGAATGGTTAAGGTAACAGAGCCTTGGAAATTCCTTTCTGACTACAATTCTGGGTGTAGTTTTATAGTTTTGACAACAGATTTTCAGTCCTGAACATTTTCTGGCTTAGCAATTTAACTTGTTTGTCCCTTTTAGGTTTTGACTGTAATTACATACTAGCAGTATGGTATATGGGTGTGAAAGCCACTTTTTAAAAGCAAATAAAATATTCTCTCTTCGGTATTATATTTCCTTGTCTAAATGCTTCCACTATGGCTACTGAGTAGGAATCGATTGGTGGTAGTATGGCTTAGCTATAATTTAGGAGTGCACACACAATAAACTGCATTGATTTTATCCTTATGCTGGACATACACTGTGTGATTTTTAGAAACTTTGGTCAGGCTACTTCTCACGGTACATGATGGAGTCCCCAGTCATTTGTGGGTGCTCAGACAGTACATGCAGATCACCTCAACAGACAGTTTTATTCTTTGACATTTTGCAATGAAGCTTTATCCGCTCAGAAAAACAACATGGCCACATGCATCTCAAAAAAAGCTGCTTTACTGTGCTTTGAAACTACAAGAAAAAGGCTCAACTGGACACGTGAATGGCCAGTAAGGTGCAGACTATACAGTCTGTCTGCTTTATGGAGAGAACTCAAGGTATGTAATCTATTTAATTTATCGTTGTATGTGTTTATTTTCAGGTTCTTCCACTAAATGTTTCCAGAGATGCTTTTGTCATTGGCCATTTAGATGTATATGATAGTTAGCTTTTTGATCAATCAAATCAATCAATCAATTCAATTTTATTTGTCATTCAGCAAAACATCCAAGATGTGCTGCAGAACGAAAATATGATGCACAAGACATTAATAAAAACACATAGTTTGAAATCAAAAAGGTGAAAATGACAATGGTGACAACACCAAATGTACAATGCCCAGCCACTATACTACAACATGCGCAAATACAATACCAATTAACCTCTTTGATGGCGACATCAGAAGATTGGCTTGGGAGACTGCTCACACAACCACATAGCTGGCAGAAATTTCCGACTCGACAGAAATTCTTCAGATTGTATGACAGCCCAATTGTAAAATGAAATCAGGCATCGCAACCCCTCTCATACTGCACATGAAATGAAGCTGAAATTCAGGCCGACTACAAGTCAAGCTTAAAATGTTGCCAAAATCGCACAATGCATGGCTGGCTTAACATGGCAATAATGACCTAAAGAATGACTCCTCCGTCCCATCTAAGTTACGTTTATTTTGGGTTTATTTTATAATGACCTACTTGATATATATTACTGGGCAGGTGTGCAATTTTTCATTGCTACATTTTTTTACAAGTTTGTATTTTGTACAATCTGTTTCCCGCTATTGCTATACTGTACATAATGTTGTGATGATGTCAGGTATTGTATACTGTGTTGTTTAATTGTTTCTACCTTGTTAAAGTATGTATATGGATGAAACACCAAGAGAAATTCTAGCAACAATGTCACCTGGCAATAAAGATCAAATCTGAAAAATTATATACCTGGACACTCTGTCTGGAGCTTTCTGCTCTGAAACATTTTGGCTGAAGATACAACAATGGTCTTTTTGTCACAAGAATCCTTGAGCATGGAAAGGGTCCTATATGAATAAAATGTATTATTATTATTGTTGTTATTATTATTATTATGAGGTATTTGCTACTGTGATTTTAAGCAAACTTCTTTAAATAAGACTCAGCAGCTTTCCAACCAACAACACTCACCTGGCACCCAAAACTGCCTATCATGTGATAAAGGAGGCGAACAGAAGAGCACCATCTTGGGATCACCATCATGTCCTACATGAAGCTCAGACTTGGGGCCCTTCAGAGCAGGATGAGCAGTTGGATTAAAAGCTCTGAAATTTCCTCCCAAAGTGGGTGAAGTGGCACAGGACAACTCTGTAACGTTGAAGTTGTTCAAGCGTGATGTCTATAGGGCCCTCCCTCGAAGCCAGTCTCTCTTGCTTCTCCCTCCATGTGCTGCTATGTCTACCCCGGCTTTGCATTTATTTTTCTTGAATAGATTTTTTTTTTTTCTCTTTTCCCCAGACAGTAATTTATGCTTAACCAGCTGCTTTTTGTTGTGTGCGTGGGTGGTTCACAGGAGCAAGCTCTGTTCTTCTGGCTCACAGGCACTGAATGTATAGCGTTCCTGGTTCTAAGGAATATACCTCAGCTACAAGAAAATGTGGGATAACCCTGAGGGCACGTTCTGTCGTCAGCACTTAAAAATAGGCCAGTGGTGGAGATTTTATGAAATGGTTAAAAGAGGATAAAGAGGATCTAGAAAGGTTCATTCCTTCAACTTTTTGGAGTAAAATATTTAAATACACACTGTGGGAAATGATTACAAAATGTCTCAGTGCATGGCAGCCGCTCATTGATAATGTCCTCTTCTAGTACTTTTTAATGTAACACACGTAGGCTCCTCAAGTCTGCTATTCATTTTAACATTTCTGACTGGCTTCCTAAGTATGGTTGTGCAACATACCGACATTGAAAAAGTACTACAAAAATTTTTAAACGATACGGTAGCAGCATTTTGGTATTTTCTGTACTGAAAGTAAGTGTTAGTTTTCTGCCAATCCTTCACCAGCCCCTAACACCCCATTACATGGGGTAAAAAGTACTTTGACTCTCAGAAGACTCCCACCTTAGCTTAGGGGCATTTTGAGTCTTGATGATGGGACCCCTTTGCTTCATTGCTATTGGGACTTCAGGGGTTAACCCCTTACTTCGAAGCAATCAAGATTTCACATACAATGGATACTCCAAGAGGGAAGTGGAGGAATTGTGTGGGTTTTGGAGATATCCACTAACTGCTTTGGAAGCGTTTTGGTACCGGTACTGAGGTCCGAAGTCAAAATTTTAGTACCAACCCAAAACTATTAATAAGACATGCAGGTTAGGTGAACTGGCGTTGCTAAATTGATCCCTGATGTACGTACGTGTGTGTGTGCCCACCCCATAATGGACTAGCGTTCTGTCCAGCTGTTATTCATGCCATGCATCGTTGTGATTTACGTTCATTTCAAATTAATAACTCATCTATTGGAGCACCGTTTAGGACATTATGTATCTGAATATAGGTAAAACCCAATACTGGTATTCGTTTTTTGATTAGAGATCTTTTTTTAACACTTACGTAATTTTCACGTCTTTTTCCAACATTGTCTTTGTTCTTCTGGGTGTCTTCATTATGAGCATCAACTGTTATGACTTTGCTAAGCAACAACCCTTGGTGGTGCATGAAGCTGACATTTGAAAACAATGGAATAAATGGCCAGCACCGTGCAGGTCCCAGCCATCCGAGTTTGTGGATAATTCAAAACAAATCACTGTGTGTTGCTTTTCATGTTCTTACTTGGCATCTCAGACCCTTTTTTCCAGCTTTGACTCGTCAAAGATCGTGTGGAGTTGGTCAGAGAGGTCTGAGATTGATGGGACATCTGACAGTGACCTTCTTATCCCACCTCAGCCTGTAGTCTTCCTGATAAATATTTTTAACTTTATTAACAAGAATCAGAGTTTCAGCTAAGCATGAAAGCAAATCTAGGGCTGGTATGAGCTTTGCAGAATTGTGTGAAGTTGTCTGTTCAGCTTCACAAGATTAGAATTGAGCTTTTTGAGTACATTTCAACATAACAATAACCATTTGTAACTGACAACTCCCAAAGCATCAAGCTACAGGCGGAGATTCAGCAGAGCCCAAGTTTAAAGGTAGCGTCTTTATTATTTTAATAATTACTTTTTCTTTTCCAAATTTGTTTAGCTTGTGATGAAGCTATGATCACATATTGAGTTCATAAGAATGACTTCTGAACAATTTGTAATCACTTCACTTTTATTTTTTTGTCCGGTGACTCCCCCACATATCCCGTTTGACCCGTCTTGATGTCCAGTTATCTGTTGCGCTTTTTGGGGTGCCTCCCTATTTTTGGCCTCCTAGACACAAAAACAACACTAACTTTTAGGCCATTTCTGGATCATATCTTATGCAGGAAATTCCCCCCTTATGATAAAGAGTAAACTAATAGGTTACTTCAGCAAAAATGATCCGAAACACTTGAAGTTGTACAGGTCACATCAAATGACCCCAGGGGTTCATACCCTAATGAGATACAAGAGCTCAAAGTTATCACTTTCACAAAACTTTGAAAAAAATGGTGTTTGGTGATAACGGCATGTGGAGTATCATTTTATGCTGTGTCAAGGTCACTAATCATGAATGTGATCATATTTTTGATATTTGATTCTTAACTGGAGGTCCTAGACCTGTCATCTGAAGGACAGTGTCACATTTACAGCACAGTGTCCCTTTACTGCACTGGGGCATTGGGGTCCTCACTAAGACCACAAGATAAGTGGCCCCTGTTGGCCTCACCAGCATCTCTTCCAGAGTTACCCCAAATTATCCTAGATGGTCTACCATCCAAGTACTGGCTAGGCCTAAACCTGTTTAGCCGCAGGTGGATGAACTGTTCTGAAGTGCGAGCGGTATGGCAGCTGGCTATAAAACAATGTTTTGTTTCTTGAAACACTATTTATTAAACAAAAAAAAATTAGGAATCAATACCTAGCAGATGTGGTTTTTCAGAATGGGGAAATTCTCAAAACTGACTTTCTAATGGGGAGATTTTAAGTTTAGTACCTGGCACCCTGGCAGAGATGTGTACTTGAAATGACTGAGAAGATAATGGGGTGTGAGCACTAGTGACATTTGTTTGCAAACTTGATCTTCGCATTTGTAGAAATTCAGCTTCACTGTGATTTCAAAGAAGAAAAAGACATACTTTGTATGTAGAAATTTTCATAAAGCGGCTGCTCATAAAGCACATAAACCCTGCATTTTAGATAACAGACTGAGTAAAGTGTTGTGAATACATTTATTTTCTACAGTAACAAATGTGTCCAGCAAAATATATACTGTAGGAGCAAAGTATCCATTAGCATTTGAAAATGACTATTTCATGGCTATACGGCGCTGTTTGGTAGGTATGCATTACCATAGTCTGCCAAGACCTTCACATACGTCAGTAGACGTCATTGTAGGAGGATCAGATGTTGATGGAAGGTTAACTTTTTTTGAGTCTGAGAGCCCAAACAATTGTCCTAGCCTGCTCCCCTCAGATTGACACATGCAGCCATTTTCTCCGACAATGAAATTTCATTCAGCAACAAATCCACACACCAGTGAGACGGTTTCTTTAAGCCAGCTGGGAAACATTTGGGAATCCCAATCCACCTCCCCCGGCCTTGGCAGAGTGGGAATTTGGTGTTGTGGAAATGGAATTCTGGCGGGCTTTCCTGACACTCTGCTGCTGCTGCTGCCGTGGCTGTAAATCCCGTTGAGAGAAGCTGACTCATGACAAGAGAAGGACAGATGTGGGATTCATAGTCAGCTCTTCTGCTTCTTAGTTTTTTGCAAGAATTTGACATCCAGGCTTGTGTTCTCACAGATTATTTCTACCAGTTGTAGTTTTCTTTCCATTTTTGTTCTTCAGATTTGTTTTTTTGGGTTTGTCAGGGAAACACAGCCCACCACATCACCCTGCCACCACTTTCTTATGCTGGTGATGCCAAGCGGGATGGCTCCCTGACTCAAATTGTAAACCTTCCTTAAACATAATACAGAACAGACCTGGATTCGTTTTCTGTTTGTGATTTTTTTTTATTTATTTAGCTGCTTTTCTAAATGATTTTCTTAATTTCTGAAACTGTATTTAATTGTTTCTTTACATAACAGTGTTTTTTACAAGTCCAACACCTTCTGCATCATTTTGTAATCTTCATTCCTTGAATATGTATTTTTTCTTTTCTTGTTTTTCTCCTTGTAGTTTTTATGTTGAGCCCAGGGGGGCAGGCCCTCCCAGTACTTCAGGTGTGCTGCTGCCAGACCTATTTAAGGGCTTAGGAGGCCCCAGGCAGGCTGCTGAGGTATTAGTGTTATGTATGGGCCTGCATGTATGCGTATTTTATGTTTTATTGTCAGTATGGAGTTATTACTTCTCATCCTTGTATGTATTTTCCAGTATGTTTGTAAATTATATGCTATCTCTTCAAATGTTTCTACGTGCTTTGTGGGTTAAGTCCCCAGGAGGCAGGGCCACCCTAACAACTTTCAAACTCCATGTTTCAAAACTCCACACATGAAATGTTACTAGACATTCCCAATATCAACTTAATGTGAGTGCCTACTTTATTTCCAGAAGTGGTCATGTCGCGAATAGTTAATAGACAGAGATTTCAGTTTTTATTAGATCAGATTTTCAGTAGGTAAAAAGTTTACATACACCGAAGTTGAATGTCTGCTTAAAGAGCCTGGAAGATTCCAGAAATCTGTGTAATGACTTTCAGAAGCCTGTCCTAACTGAATTCATTGGGAGTGCACATGTGGCTGTATTTCGGGGCCTACCTTTAGGCCTGTGCCTTATTGTCTTTGGGAAAATCCAAACAACTCAGCCAAGACCTTTGAAAGAAGACTGTGGACCTCTACAAGTCCAGTTGCTCCTTAGGAGCAATTTCCAGTTAACTGACTGGTAACGCAAGTTTCTGTACAAACAATTGCATTCAAATACAAAGATCTAGGGACCACTCAGACACTGAATTTTTCAGAAAGGAGGCACAAAATAACTACCAAGGATAAGTGAACTTTGTAACAAAGGGTTCAGCTGAACCTCAAGACAGCAATAAAGGAACTGGCAAAAGAGTTGGAGGCATCAGGTACCAAAGTACCTACATCCACCATTAAGAGAATCCTCCATTACCATGGCCTGAATGGCTGTCACACAAGGAAGAAGCCCCTGCTGCAAGTCGAACATAAAAAGGCAGGCTGAAGTCTGCAGGTCATCTCCAGGACAAAGACCTGGCCGTTTGGAGTAGTATTCTGTGGTCAACAAACAAAAATAGAACTGTTGGGTCATAATGTTCATCACAATGAATAGAGGCAAAAGGGTGAGGGTTTTCAGCTAAAGAATACTTTCCAAACTGTGAGGCATGGGGAGCGCAGCATCACATTGTGGGGGTAAAGGGACTGGGGACCATCAGAAAATAAATGGCATTGGAAGGAGGGCGGATTATCTAGAAGCAACACCTCAAGACATCAGCCAGAAAGTTAAAAGCTGGTCGCAAATTTGCCTTCCAGCCATATAATGTTGTCCTCACAGGTGGCGCAGTGGTAGTGCTGCTGCTTTGCAGTAAGGAGACTGTGGACGATTGTGGGTTCGCTTCCCGGTTCCTCCCTGTGTGGATAGCGCTTTGAGTACTGAGAAAAGCGCTATATAAATGTAATGAATTATTATTATTATGCCTACCTCAGAAGTTGTAACAAAGAAAAACAAGGTGATAATATTGGAGTGGCCATCACAAAACCCTGAGCTGAATCCCAAAGAAAATTGTGGACTGAATTGAAGAATTGTGCCTGACCAAGGAGGCCCACAAACCTAACTGACTAACATCAGTCCTGCCAGAAGGAATGGGCAGAAAGTTCTGGCACATATTGTAAGAAGCTTGTGGATGGCGACCTAAGCGTTTGATTCAGTCTAAGCAATGAAGAGGGAAGACCACAGATCGCTATCAAAGTGCATGAAAACCCACTGAAAAATAAAGCCTGGCATGAAGCCATCTCTTAGCCATTATTGTGACATGACCACTTATGAAAATAAAGTTGATACCCTAATGAACTTAATCCAGGGAGTGTGTGGTGACATGACAAGTGTGGAGTGGTGAAACATGGAGTTTGAAAGGCTTTAGCTGAGATGGATGGTAACATTTAGCCTCAACCGTATCTAGTGGTAAAAGGACGGGTACTGTACCCTCACAACATTGAACCAGAGTAAGCAAGTGTGCAAAATGAATGAATTAATAAACCGCGAGTGTGGGTGTGCAGTGGACAGGCAACCTGTCAAGAGTTGGCTTCTCCCTGGCATAAGCTGCCCCCCCCCCCCCAAACACTTAAGAAGAATTGTAAGGTTTGGAGAATAAATACATACGTTTTAACAAATAAATTCACTGAATTTCTACATACTTGGTTTATGTCTTGGGCATGAAATTGGCAATATGGGATCTGGACATCTGAAAACTTGCCATTGGAATACGTGGGTTGGTTAAGTGAATAAGTGATTGAATGAATAAATGAGTTTCAGTCACTTGGGGTGTGCGTGTGTACTGTAAGTGTACTCTACAAAGGACCTATGCTCAGTTCCTGCCTTGCAACCATTTATGTTGGATTAGATTTGACTTTCCCATGATCCTTTATAGCATATGAGGGTTTGTAATTTGGATGAAGGAATTATTGAAAAAATGCATTTGTATGCACTGGTAACAATGATAATTGTAAACCTTGATGAACTAGCACCCCATCCATGGTTGGTTCCTGCCTTGTGCCCATTAATGCTGAGATGGACTCAGCCTTGCTGTGATTCTGAGCTGGACAAGCAGGCTGTGAAAATGGGGGGATGACACCTGCTGGACAATCTTGGAATGACACTGCTGTAATTCAGATATTATGCATTCAAAGAAGGAGACTGAGCTGAGGCATGGGAGGTGGGGACATTCTCCACTACTCATCATGCGACTCTCATGGCTTCTAACATCAAGATGACATGGTGATGCCATCTCCAGTCACAGGCTTGCCTGTTTTGTACTGTGTCACCACACTAACTGGTCATCATTTTCTTTTTTTTTCATACGGTCCGCCTGGACGATTCAGTTTCCTTGGGCAGCTTGCGTAGATTTAATTATGTTGCCTTCCATTAAGTGCACAACATTCACCTTATTTGCACATAATGAACATGAATCATAAGTGAGCAGCTCTGAGAAATCTGAGAATGCGGAGGCCTATGCGGAGTGCATCATGGGAGTGATTCAATAAAGCCAAAGATAAGAAAGCTTGCTGTCTTTTTTCATTTTGCCAAAACACTAACAATAATGGGACATTTTTTTTACAAAGCCGGCCATAACTGGGTCATTAAATGACAGGGCACTTTAACTGATGTCCACACACAGAGGCAGCAGCACAGTAGTGGCACCACATGCATCTCACATGAGATAGTGCCATCTGTGGAGGACAATCTATACAAATAAAGGTTGACTGACATGTACTTCTGGCTGATGAGCCGAAGCTGTACTTGTGGAAATAAAGTACACAAAATGCAAATGAAGGCTTGCCACTACCCATCATGCAATTCTCGCAGGAACAGTGGTTGTCTCTTTAAAGCCCATATTGGCTCATATTGAGAATAGCTTCCCTGCAAGTATAAGACATTAAGAAGCAGTGAGGTCATTGGAATAAAAGCCACTGATCCAGACTGACTTTTAGAAGTGGGTGCTGAGAGGCAATAAAGAATCTAAGACACAGTAGCTGTCTTTTAATAATATTAATAATAAAGCTTCCCTCAATCACATAATGTTAAGAAGTAGTAACGACAGTGGAATAAAAGCCATTGATTCAGATTGACTATTAGAAACAGATGCTGGGAGGCAATACAGCATCTAAGGCACAGTGGATGTCTTCTAATAATAATAATTAATTATGATAAATCTTAAAAAATAAATCTTCCCTCAATCGCATGGTGTTAACAAGCAATGAGGACAATGGAACACAACTCATTGATCCAGACTGTTTATTAGAAGTGGGTGTAGAGAGGCAGTAAAGAAATGGGTGCAGGAAAGCATTAGAGCATTAAGATAAAGCAGCTACATTCTAATAATCATATAATAAGAATATTCATAATCATCATCATAAATCATAATAAATAAAGCTAAAATAACATGTAAATCTCTTGTTCATCTTGAACATGCTTTCCCTTGATCATGGAGCAATGAGATTACAGTCTGCAGTTGGCGAAAAGCAGCCACCTAAAGCATCCTGGTAATGCCCAAGAGACCAACTCAGAATTTCTGTTTATTCTAAAATGAGGACAGGCTATTTAGCCCAAAAAAAAAGCACCCCCATTAACCACATCACTTGGTCATTTATGCCATATATCCTTTCTCTTTCTAACATCAGTGTGACATTTCCCCTTGACCAGCCTACCCCTGTTAACAACATGCTGATCTCCACAAAAACCCCAGACTTGTCTCCAAAGGTATGTCATACGGCAGCCTAATAACCATAGCAGCCAGGTCCAAAACTCTAGAAGCAGGCTTCTGGCCTGCACACGCCCAACAAGCAGGAGAAAAGGCTTTTCTTCCAAAAACTTGGAATAGGAAAAGGGAAACTGTAAAACTTCTGGTCCATAATAAGAGAAGCTTCGTTTCTACATAACTTAAAGGATTTATTATTATTATTTTTTAATATCAAAATAAGAAACAGAAAACTGATTCAAAAAGGATATGCCAAAAAGGAAACAATGCCAGGTCCACAATCAGAAACTAGAAGATAAACAGTGAAGAACTTATAAAACCCAAAAGATCAAAAATCCATGAGAGATGCTGAAGAACAGAATAAAAAAACAATGACATGACACTAATATAATGCTAAACAACACCTTATAAGGCGTCACGGTGGCGCAGTGGTAGCGCTGCTGCCTCACAGTAAGGAGACCTGGGTTCGCTTCCCGGGTCCTCCCTGCGTGGGGTTTGCATGTTCTCCCCGTGTCTGCGTGGATTTCCTCCGGGTGCTCCGGTTTCCTCCCAAAGACATGCAGGTTAGGTGCATTGGCGATCCAAAATTGTCCCTAGTGTGTGTTTGGTGTGTGGGTGCCCTGCGGTGGGCTGGTGCCCTGCCCGGGATATGTTCCTGCCTTGCAACCCTAGCGGGTTGAATAATGGATGGATGGACACCTTATATAAGGCTGGGGTAGGGGTTTCCTACAACCTCCCAGGCTTAGCACATATAACAGGAGGAAAAAAAAAGACAAATGGAAATATCATAAACAAATGGTTATAATTTGAAATTATTAAGAAAGTCAGTATTCCATATTAAATGTACAAAAAATAACCGAGAACAAAACAATGCCTTGAGGGAAAATCGTGGCACATCATAAAGGCTGATTTAAGGGATTGGACGATAAGATCCTTCACATCTTCTACAACTCTGTGATGTTCAGTGCGATTTTCTGCGCTGTGGTGTGCTGGTCTGGCAACATCACTTCAACAGAGGCCCACTGAATCAACAAGCTAATGACAATGGCAGGCTCAGTTATAGGACACACTCTGGACACCCTGGAGGCCGTAGCAAAGGGAAGAATGAAAACAAAACCAAGTGCCATTATGAACAATGCTGCACATCCTCTCTCTGACACACTAACACTGAGGACCTTCAGACAACAAACTAGTCAGAAGTGTGTGAAGAAATGAGACTGAAGCTCCATTATAGAAATGGCAATATGCCTGTATAGCGCCTCACTGGGACTGGGTTTGCCAAGTCAGCAGTTTTCCTTCTTTTTAATTTTCTTCCCTTTTAGTCATTCCTGTGTGTGTTCAGACTATTGTGTGTGTGTGTGTTTTTATTTATTTATTTAAAGAATTTCTGTAAAAATCCAAATCTCCCCCAGGGGACAAATACAGTTCTGCACATAAAGAGGAGTTGTAACCAAGGCCAAAGGTCATAGCCAAAGCACAATGGGACTTTGCACCAAAGCTAAAACGAGACCTCAACTCATAGTTGCTTTACCTAGAGAGAGAGAGAGAGAGAGAGAGAGAGAGAGAGAGAGAGAGAGAGAGAGAGAGAGAGAGAGAGAGAGAGTAGGTGAAAAATTAAAATGGAACAGAAAACGTGAAAGTTAAACCGAAATAAAAACCAAGAATTTGACAAACCCTTCATCAAAGCCCAAAACACGATAAAAAATTCAGTCTCATAATGAGAGCAATAATACATAACCAGGAATTCAAAAAGAAAGCTGAGTTTACCACTAAGAAAAGGTTTGTTATCCATCAAGTTCAGATACCCCCGAACTGAACGGAATGACCTTTATACTGTTGCTTGTTTGGTGTTACTAAAGAGCATGTCCCAGAGAATTATGGAATGGTTTTCCATGGAAATGATAACCACAACATTCTTAGAAACAAACTGAAAATATTAATAATAATCAACTTTGTCAGGAAGTAAACAAAACACAAAAACAGGCCTTAGATTCAGATTCCCTGTACTTCAAAACCCCATAATAGACACAGTATATAACAGTCCTGAACATTTACTACAACAAGCACAAAAAAATGTATAAAACTCAGAGATCATAAAGGTAGTTGAAGAGCATTGCCACTGGTGAAGATAACAGCACAGCAGAAACACATTCCAAGGTTTTGCTTGCTGAATCCACAAACTCGGACAACCTGGACCTCTCAAAGGCCGACTTTTACACCTTTGACCCTAAACAACACATGCAGTGTGACTCCGGCTGTCACCACCATGGTAAGCGCTACAACAAAACTATACAAATGACGAACCCTGTGAGAAACAAAAATGGCATCGCAGAAAGACTCAATATATTTTTAGGATTCCTAAAACTGTACTGCTAGAATGAGAACGACAATACATGAGATTTGTAACCAGGAGGTTGACAACATGGTCATCAAAATCAAAACAAAATCCTTAATTGAAGTCAAAGCTACGTTAACCTGGAAAGCACTCACAAAATCAACACACGCCAACGTCTTTCTTTCTTTTTCTTTGCAAACTCGGATAAATAGGAAGTGCTCATCATGATCTTTACACTCTCGACCCCTAGTTGTCGTAGTCGCTAACTACCGTGTTGATTCGCTAGTAATACAATAACAAGCACAGCCTGCAGTAAATGCAATGGTGTTGCAGATAAAAATGGCCAAATAAAGCAACTTTTTGGATGGAAACTGCGGTCGAACCCAGAGTCCTAGAGTTAAACAAAAAAAAAAAAAACTAACAACGCATAAATATTTCTAGAAAACACTTTAGAAAAGGCACAAGAATTTATGAAAAATTAAAATAAAGACCCTTAACCCATTTCTGTTAACAATCCAGTAAAAATGAAAAAAAAACACACACATACATTATATATATATATATATATACACACATATATATATATATATATATATATATATATATATATATATATATAAAAAACAAATGCCAACCATAACAAGGAACAGACATCTTTGCCAGGCGATTGCATGACACCCTCTGGCGCCCTCTGTGTTCTTTCTGATGAACTTATTTTAAAGTGGGCATCCACCATACTAATTCTCTTGATCATTTTGAATGCTTTTTCTCTTAATGAATGGCTTGGAAATGTTGAAGAAGAACACACATGGGCAAATGGCACCCGGAGAGCAGGCAGGCTGGGATTTGAACCCTGGAGCTTTGAGACAGTAGCTCTAACTGCTGTGCCACCAAGTGCACTGTTTCAGAATGAAGGGGTGTGAACACCTTGCAAAAGAAGTTGAGTGGGTAGTGGCCACCCTGAACATGAAACCCTGCCACTTCACTGCTTTAGACACCCGTGTGGCCTGGAGCAATAGCAGGCATCTTGAGAGTTAGCCGAGTTGAAATTGACCCTAATGAAACTTGGCGATTCCTTCTAACAATGCACACCTCTCATTTCCGCACCCCTTCTGCGCTCCATCTGGCCTCAAATTAAATTGTTCTCTGCCACCTTTCATGTATGACTTATGGGATATGATGGGCACTTCCAGAATCTATGTAAGATCATTAAGACGGGAAAAGGTGAGTTCTCTGACAATCAGGCTCTCGAGCGTAGCCCCCCTATGGATAAGCAGGCAGTGAATCTTTACAGCAGTTGCCTTGGAAACAAGTTGGCACCCAAAAGCATTCAGATGGCTCAGCCGGGTGGGCACAGCTCTACTTTTCCTTCCTTTGCATTATGAAGTTGTCAGCTTGGCTATCAGCTTCCACCCTGCCAGTAAAATGCACGCTAGTCCACCTTAAGGGACGCGGGAGTGGGAAACACAGTAATGATAAAACAACAGCCTCCTGGCAAAGACGGTCACCATGGAAACCCTGGCTAATAAAGGTAAGTGAAAAAATCCAGAGGGAAGCAGGCAGATCTGAGGAGTAAGGGAAAAATGAAAGGGGGGGGGGGGACACACACGAAAGATTAGGGGAATCCGTTAACTCTCCAGGAGATGGAAGGCAGCTGGAAGGATTCCTTTATGCAATGCTGTGTAAACCAAAAGTGCCATGCCAATGTGGCCTCTGCCTGAGATCATAAGGTATCATTGCCACTCTCACTGGGTTGCTTCATCACAGTGCCGGGAAGACAAAAGAGGTCTGCCCATCAATCCACTCTCCGAACCCACCTACACCACTCAGGTGAGGCTTGTCCTGGCAGCATAGGGCACAAAGGAGTACATTTTAGCTGCTGCTTTTTAATATACACTATGTGGCCAAAAATATATGGACTCCCTCCACCCCCCAGATGATTGAGTTTAGATGTTTCACTGTGATCAGGTACATCAAATTCAAGCACATAGTCACTGGCAGTAGAACTGGTCATTCTGCAGAGTGCAATGACTTTAAATGTGGCACTGTCATAGGATGCCACCTTTGCCACAAGTCACAACAAGAAATTTCTGCACTGCTATTTCTGCCGGGTCAAATGTAAGTGCTGTTATAGTGAAGTGGAAGTGTCAAGGAGCAACAACAGCTCAGCTACACAGGGAAGACCGTGCAAACCTAAAGAGCAGGGACACAAAGTGTATAAAAATGGCCTCTCATCTGTGACATCTTCCAGGGATCCAAACTGACAAGTTTGTGATTTTGCTTACCAGACATGAGGACTGTCAGCCATAGTGTGCCCACCAGGCAATTAAACTTCAGCCTGCTAAGGTTCACCATATATAAGGTTCTCTATATAGTGCTGTTTCACCTGTGACTGCACTATGCACAGACCATATTAAAAATGACCCCTCTCCCCTCTGCTGACCTGGAATTAATAATCAGCACTTAATTCCCAGATGATAAACCACAGTGAGAAGAGCAGTGTGAAGAGCAGAGCTTTATTCTACTCAGTATAAAGCTGGGTCCTGCACAGAGCCCTGATATGAACCCTACTGAACACCTTTGGGTTGAACTGGAATGCCGATTGTAAGGCAGGTTTTCTCATCCAACATCAGGACCGGACCTCACAAATGCTCTTTGGGCTGACTGGGCAGACACATTTGGAAGTCTTTGTAGAAAGGAGAGCTGAATTTATTATAGTTTCAGGGCAAAACAATATGAATGTCCATGGTTTTAGAACTCATATAGGTGTGACAGTGAGGCAGGCACAAACATTTGGCCAAATAGTGTATATAGTTCAGTTCTTTGTTCTTCTTTATTGTGAGCTCAGCTTGCTTAAGGTTTTGTAAAGAGTCAGTAATGGAGACTGATCTGATGAGTCTGTCATTGTATAGTATACAGCACCTTTACATAGCAGACAACTTCACAAAGAACTGGTCTGCTGGAGCCAATCCCAGCCAACACAGAGCACAAGGCAGGAACCAACCCACCTGAGGACACACACAAACACACCCACACACCAAGCACACACTAGGGCCAATTTAGAATCGCCAGTCCACCTAACCTGCATGTCTTTGGACTGTGGGAGGAAACCGGAGCGCCCGGAGGAAACCCACACAGACACGGGGAGAACATGCAAACTCCACGCACGGAGGACCCAGGAAGCGAACCCAGGTCCCCAGGTCTCCCAACTGCGAGTCAGCAGCGCTACCTACTCCGCCACCGTGCCGCCCTCCAATTATTTATTCATTTTGTAATGAAGACTTCATCAGTTTGTGGAGATTGTGATTTTATAAAGCACCTTTACGTCTTTTACATTTGCAGTAAATTTCTTTCCGTGTTATATGCTGTTTTATGAAATAACTCAATCATGCAGTAGTTCAGTAATGTAGATTGAGATGGTGACTTTTTAATTCCTTATAGAGCCTCTCCAAAGCTGCTTTATGTCTGAGTGTAAGTTTATCTTTCTTATGCTCCAGTCTGAGCTCTGTCAGGAGGTCAGTGATGATTGAGGACACAGAGCTGGTGGTCCAAGCCACCAGACTAACAACACCACCTTGACCTTCCTCCTTCCGGTGCCATGTCACATGTTGATAGTCTATGCTGTACAAGCGGCACAAGAGTCACAGGGGAGAGGATGAAATGAGAGCATTGGTTATTATGGAGTGACAGCCGTGTCACTCTGATGTCAAAAGTTTTTATTCTTGTGTGAGTGAGCTCAGCAAGTTCACATTAGAAGGGCTGAAGCTCAAAGAGTTGCCATTGACTATTCCTCTTTGACTCATACCCAGGCCGCATTCAAAACACTGTGCATTATGGGAAGCATCGTGACAACATGACTGATTTTGCATACTTTGCATACATGGCTCAGGCTGTTACAGAGATCAGTGTTAAGGCCATCGAATTCTACTCTTGTGGAAAACATGAGGGGCACATCAACGACATGTAAAGAATGCCCAAGGAGTAAAGCGCACCATACAGTAAGATTATGTTTGTGTGTCCGCCAACTCTTTATGAGCAAAATCAGTGTCTGCTGGCAAACACCATGCTGTGCAGTTGTCCATCTTTGCAATTTCACAGATGATTTCAAAAAGTGACCCTCAGGCCCATAGGCCTGAGATTTGTTGGGATAGCTAATTAAGAGCATTCACTGGAAGATCCGATCAGACTTGTATTGATAAACCTGGATAGAGATGGGGGGGGGGACATCTGTAACCCTGTCACTGCCATACAGAAGCAAAGCAAATGAGAGACAGCAGCTTAATAAAAACTATCATTTAGTCCACCTTCTCAGCGGTGGGTAGCACAATCTTGTGTTATTTTATCGAACATACTCCATTTGAATCAAAGCCTTGACACTCTTTGTGAGCAATGTGCATGGCTTCCCCTAGTCCAGTGGTTCTCAAACTGTGGTGCGGGCCCCCCTATGGGGGCGTGAAGTAACAAAAAGGGGGGCACGAAGATGTGAAAAAAAGAAAACAAGAATTGAAAACATGAAAAATACATCTATTGAAACCAAAACAAATTAACTTAAACAACATTTTGATACTAGAAAAATAAATATAGGAGTTAGATAAATGTCGATAAAAGTTAAGTAGGTATAATAAAATAGGCATCTATGATATATCATTAATTAAAAAAGAACAAATTGGTATTAGTGGGCTCCTTTCAAAAAAACGTTGGGGGGGGGGGGGGGCGCGATTAAAACTGTTATGAAAACTCGGGTCGCAAATACTTAAAGGTTGAGAAACACTGCCTTAGTCTGTGGGGTTTATAGAGCACTACAGTCTGTCTGTCACTTCAATGTGTGCTTCAAATCTAAATTCACTAAGTGTGGCCTGCAACAGACTGCTGGCCCACCTGGGTTGACTTCCACTTTGCTGTGAATGCCACTATCTATCTATCTATACTGTCTGTCATATCCATCCATCTATTTATCAATCCTCCCTATACTGTTGACCACTCCTGCATGTCTAACCCATTCCCCCAATGCTCACGCTATCACATTTCCAATCTGTATAATGTTTGACTGAATGAGTTTAATACATAAATCAGATTAAATGTGTTTTAAAATGACTCTTTTATCACGAGATAGTCATCTTCTTATTGATCACTTCCTAACAGTGAAGGATTCTGCAGCTCAAGATCACTATGAGGACAGACAAAAAAATTGGGATTTCTCCCAACGTTCTGCCTGCTCCACTTGAAAAGCATTGGGAAAATAAGCGGATAACGTCTCTCGCTTGGCTAACTCTGTTAAGCTCTACAGTCAATGCAAAACAACACTTAATTAAAAAAAATTAATCTTCTTAGTTGTATTTAGTTGGAACAAATGTAAGTGTGAGTGAGGTATCGAGGCAACGGCAGATGAGCTCCGTCTCAGGCTGAGTGGCTGTGCCGTTTTCAGGTGATGTCTCTTTAGTTGTTTTTCAGATTCAGATAAGCCAAAGATCGAACTTCACAAGATGAGCTGACAAGAGGCTCACAGAATGAAATGTGTTTTAGTTTGTCATGAAATAGAGTGAGAATTCTGTCAGAAGGGGGCAGAATACTGGAAATCTGCTAATTCCTTTCTATAAATGACTGCTGGGACAGGCTCCAGCTGCCCTGAGACCTTGCTCTTGATAAGCAGGTTTGGAAAATGGATGGAAGGATAATATAATGTTCTAAAATCTGCAGGTTATGAAGTAGCAAAGTCTGCTCAGACAGTGCAGGGTTCAAAGAAGGAAATAGCCCCAGATAGGGCAGCAGTCCATCACAAGGCACCTCACACACACAAACACATACACATCTACACTTAAATTCACAAAGAGCTTTCAACCTCTACATTTTTGGAGATGTAGAAGATAAAGCATAGTCAATGGAGGAAAACCTACAGAGAAACTGGGAGAACACTGCAAATGCCACAGAGATGAAAACCAGGCATTATATTTCAACTGGGGACACCGAAAGCATGAGGTGGCAACACCATCCACTGCTTCATGGTGCTGAACCAATAATAGAACAGAATAGAATCTTCTCAAACTTGCTTAATTCATATGAGCATCATGGAGTTCCTGGGTTGGTCTTGTGAGTCAGGGAACATCCCTGAAAAGGAGGCCAGTCCATCACAGTTGCCCACGCATGCACGCACCTTGACTTGCACTTGGCTACTTTGAAACTGCCAGGTAACCTAACCTGAGTGGCTCTGGTAATGTGGGAGGAAAGCCTGGGCACCCAAAGCAAAGCCCATAGACAATGGTCAGCCATTGGCATCCAAGCCAGAATTATTATAATACTAATAACGCACAAACACATACACACACACACACATATATATATTATATATAATTGCAATAATGAATAGCACACCTGAAAGCTATAGAACTGAAAAGTCTTTAAACTTTTTTTTTCAGCACGGAAATAATGTTTAATATTCTTTTCTGTTGTAGATGCATGTTGATAAAGCCCTACACTAACTATAATATAATATAATATAATATCTGTACACCATTGTCCTTGTGGCCCACTAGCACAGAAGTGGCCAGGTCAGAAATGGCCTGGTTAACCCCAAGTTAACTTCAGCACCTTTGACAGTTCAATTAGACAGTTTAGAAATGAAGTCAGTGCGCAGAGCTAGAAGACTGAGAACCCTCTAATGGGTGATCTGTCTTAGACAAATTATAAGTTCCTCTTCTGCTGGCTGGGCATTTTCAGCTGAGAGATGTCATTATTAAATATTAAGAAGGCTTGCTGTACAAAGTACCTAAAAAGTAAACCTAAGACATTTGGATATTTGTGGTCAAAATTATAATAAAAAACAATTGAATGTAATTAAAGAAGGCAATCAGGAAAGGGAAATTTTATGGATTTCATAGATATCTGTCTATATTATATAGTGCCTTTCAAAGCTAACACTTTATTTGTCCCCAACAGAACATTTGGCTTTTTCTATGGAACCTAAATAAATAAATACTATGATGACACACAACAACCAATTAAACAACAACAACCTGGTTTTGCCCAGGTGAGAAAGTGGAAAGTCAAGACCACTGATATATAAAACTATATTAATTCCATTAAATGTGCTAATTTCTGTGCATAGGTGTTGCTAGTACTGGAAAGCCTCATTGCAGACAATAGTAACAAAGTCGGGGTAACACGTCTACTGGATGGTAAGACCTGTCTGTTATCATACAAGGCAAGCTTTTAGTGGCATCCTGGTTGGCACCCACTGGCATTGAGGCCATAATAGTAAATGGACAATAGGAGTCTGTCTCCTGAGGCCATGCATTCCTCCAGCATGCTGGGTGGCAGAAGCCCTCTAGTGTAGCTCCCCATTTGGATGGTCACAAGACTCTATGGGAGTTTGTGGTCTTTGTGGGCAGCCTTATTGATGGTAATGTATCAAGGAAGTAATGAAATGTTCTATGACTCATCAAGCTCCTCCTTCTTTACCAGAAATGTAAAAAGAGAAAGCCACTCTGGAATCTAAAGGCTCCAAGATTGAGCTCTCAGGAAGGACGAGCAGCTGAGAGGGAGGTGTTGCCCAAAGTGAATTTCTAAGCAGAAGAACACTGCAATTATGGAGATAATCTGTACTCTTGCAAAAAAAAAAAAAAAGAGTGTTTTAAACCTGGGACTTGTCTTGGTGTAGTTGTGGTCTCATTCATCCACACTGTCTTCTTTCTTTCTTACAGTGGGGACCATCCATTAGACAGAAAAGAAATTAGCTTATTGTATTTTATACATAAACTCATACAGTCTTCTTTCATTAAAAATATTTAGTGCTTAGATAAATTAATTCATTTTGGACTTGACTCTTAAGTTTTTCTAGTCTCACGTAGGGAGGTATCAACTTGAAGGTTACATTGAAGGGTTAAACAGGGCTAAGGAAGTAAACTGTTGGATGAAGGGGAGCTTCTGTGATAGATAGATAGATAGATAGATAGATAGATAGATAGATAGATAGATAGATAGATAGATAGATAGATAGATAGATAGATAGATAGATAGATAGATAGATAGATAGATAGATAGATAGATAGATAGATAGATAGATAGATAGATACTTTATTAATCCCAAGGGGAAATCTTTGAATCTTTGTCAACAGGGTGAACCTCCATGTCACTGTCCCCTATGGAGCCAGGCATACATTATTGAGGAGGATAAGAAATCGATGAATCATAATCATGTGTATGATCAATCATTGGAACTTTCATATATGTAGTATACACTCATTACTGGGTAGGGCCAGACTTATACACTGGCTGACCACCAGAAGAAGATGGTCATTTTAGGAGCTCCCACTCAGTAGCCACACCTAAAACCTTTCTGAACCACCTTTTGATTTACTTACTTTTCATCACTTCATATGCTCTTTCTATACTCTGCACTAAATATATACCACACTAGCACCATCATGCCCCTACTCTTAAGAAAGGCAGACTGATAACTAGGGTGTACCCGTAGGAAGGCTCTCAAATGCAGGTTGTGCTGGCCGGTCAGACTGTATGCCCATCTCTCTGTCTTTACTTTTCTTCTCCCTTTCTGGCAGTTCCTGCCTCTTTAACTATAGTGGGCACTTTCTCCACTTCACCACCACTGCAATCAAACTGCGGCACAGGAGTCATGGACTGTGTGAGGACAACACAGGGTGTCAGTCCACCCCTCTTAATTTGACTCCTAGTGAATGTTGCCTCACATTACTGCTAAATCGATTACAGCACAGTCACCAAACCCCCCCCCCCCATGAACAACAGCAGATACAACAACCTCCAAAATGAAGTTAACAAAAGGTGGAGAGATTGTAATCAAGAAGGGCGCCCTGTCACGATGGCTATAATTTGGTGACCTTTAAATTGTATTTATATGTCCTCGTAAATTGGGCTTTTACACGAGGAATCAATAGTAAAATCATTTCAAGTACGCACTCCTGCTCTGTCTTTGTCAACTCTTTCGATTTTTCCCAGACATGATGGCTGTCAAGCATTATTAGCTACTTGCAGACTCAAATTATTTACCATGAGTGGGATGATACTTAGAGTCAGAAATATTAAGGAAACAATGGTGACGACGATCAAAGGTATCAGTCATTTGATTCTGCTGACATGATGCGCCATGGCGATGACAAGACAGTAGCCAACATAATCGAGTAACTGCTGTGACACTTTCTCCTCATGTTATGTTATTTATCATCTCTTCCCAAATCAAAGCAGTCATTTAGAACTACTGGGGAGCAGCAGGGTGGCACATCGGTTAGTGCTGCTGCCTCGTGGATTAAGCATCCTTGGCTGAAATCCTGTGTCGTGGAGTCTGACTGTCACAGTTAAGGTTAAGGTTAGTCACTAAAGGTCACACAGTGTGTCCATGGTGGAGATTGCACCTTTTGTTTTATACAGAGTTTCAGTGATTCTATAATTTAATAAATGTCAAGAAAAGAGGGTCATGTAGGATCACACAATGTGTCCGTGGTGGGCACTGAACCTTAAGGTTTTATATAGTGCCGTTCCATAATGAACATTACTGCTTTACTGAACTGATTTATAAATGTATATAAATGTATTAAATTCATTATTATTACTGAGATGTGAGTGCAGGCAGGTTAAGTGACAATCTCTCTGAGTCACTCGAGAGCCCTGCTGGTGACAGTCCTGTGCTTTATCAATTTGGCTACACTCCTACAGTTCCATCAAACATCTTATTTTCTTGAACCTTTTGTTCTCTCCAGTTTTTGGGATGTTAATCTTCAAACATAAACCCCGTTGGGCACCACTCTCGTAGTGAACGGTTCTGTCTAGAGCTCAGCATAGGCTCCAAGCCACTGGTATATCCCTGAAATCTGGGACTATTAGGAACAATTAACATTCCTTCACTCGGCTTTCCATTTTTTTCAAAGACGGGGACGGCACATGCAGTTAAAAAACAAATCTCTTTTCCAGGCTGACTTTTGACCACTTCTCATCACTTGCCTCCTCCAAACTCCCCCACAACACTTTCTTGGCAACGAGTAACTATAAAACCATTTCAAACCAGAAACAGCACGCATTCACACTTAAGTGGACACTGTGTACTGTCGGAAAAATAAAGAAAGGTAATAATAGTCGCCATTTTAATAGCACAATAATGCAGCACGCGAGCGGCTCTCCAATCAGCATAAGACTGATTTTTTAAGAGTTGGCCAGGCCAGACAGCCAGACAGCCGGCCAGATGGCCTGTTCTCTAAATGAAATCTGCAGTGACTAACACGTGTGGCTTAAAAGCTTGAAATCAGCTTTATTACGGTTAACATGATTTCTTCTAGGGCTCAGAAGAGCACCCAAAATAAATTCTTAATAGCAATGGACAGTGGAGTAAAGAAGGGCCGACACACTGCAAGCTGGACAATGCATTTTGTTCCGCTTAGGGTTTATTTTCAGCCTGCCCACTAGAGGGCGGTTCAACCAATTATTGACATCTGCTTTGGCCAAACCAGGGATGTACTCACAAGCACACAGTTTACAACAGCCAATTGGGATTATCGTCCAGCGACAAGGTCAGTCATTTCGGTCGGCAAGTCTGACATATCCTGTAAGTTGTGTAATGTGACAATGAATTAAGTCGAAAGCCCGGAGCCTAAGAAACACCATTTAGGAAATGAAGAGTACTTTTAGAAAGTATCTGCAAACTTGGACAAAGTGTTACACGTAGCAGAAACCTAAATGCTGTGATACTCATGATGTCAATGTGATTTTTGGGACACGCCGCTCACTTAGCAACAGGTCATAACAAAATGGTGGCCACAATTCCAAACAAAATGGCATCAAGGTAAAATTTGAAACAAGGCAGTACAGTCGACCCTCGATATACGACCGGCCTGACATGCAAACAACTTGGTTTACTACCAAAATTTAGTTTTGAATTACAACTAACGTCTTGAGTTACGATCCGAATGTGTATCCACTTGTGCGATTGTAAACAAACAGCCGAGAGCGTTCGTAAGCATCAGTCGGAGCCCAGATATGTGTGTTTGTGGACGTAATTTTGGTCAGTGCAGTGATTTATATAATTTATTTCGATAATTGCTATCAAAATGGCCCCAAAAAAGCTAGAAAAGAAGCTAAGGAAGGAAGAGAAGGTAACAAAGGTAAAGAAAGCGATCACAATCGAAAAGAAGATGGAAATTGTACAGAAATATGAGAGTGGCATTCGTGTGACCGATCTCGCTAATATGTACCGCATGTCGAAATCCACCATCTCGACAATTTTACAAAGAAAAGATTTGTCTGAAATAAAGGACATCCTGAAAAAATGGACAAAGCTACAAACATTTGTAGAGGAGACCCACCCAGACAGAGAAAAAGCTAATCGTTGCATTAACTTGGTTAATGACAATGTCATGTCATACTACAGAACTGTGTTGAAGAAAAGACAGATACAGACAACCTTAGACCAGTTTTTATTTAAGAAAAGGTTGAGACCTAGTGAGCCAGAAGCAGGAACTAGTGGGCTACAGCCTCTCCCAAGGAGAGAAAGGACACCAGAGAGCCAGAGTCCTGATGCTCTCCTTCCAAACAATAACCACCTTCCATTTCATTCTCCTTCTCCTCCCTTCTTGCAAGCCAAAGATGTCAACTTAAATGGTGAGTACAGTATGAAACACTTTTTATAACTTTTTGGTTAATACATTAGAAAAATTATTGGTGTTTTTGGTAAATTATGCACATTATACAACCCTTTTTTATTATGAAAAGGTTAAGTAAGTGTTGCTGTGGGAGGTTTCGGAACGCATTATGGGTATTTCCATTATTTCTTATGGGAAAAATAGTCTTGACTTACAACCAACTTGAGTTACAACCAGCCCTCGCGAACGAATTGAGTTTGTAAGTCAAGGCTCCACTGTAATTCATTCCTATGTTATGAATGCAAACTTTTCCAAAGAAAGAAGCAAAATTGTCAGGATTCTTGTGATTCAGAACATGAGTGAAAAACTCATAAAGTAAACCAGAAAAATCTGTCAGACTTCACTTTGGGTTTACATTTTTTATATTATCTGGTTATGCTCTCTGCTCATGTCTTTGGATTTTAATTTTTGGTTTATGCGCTTCAGGTTGTTAACTTTTGGCAAAACTTTTTGACTCCTTATGTTCTTGTTTTTCTTTTGAACCTTACGCTTGAAACTTTTTGATATATTCATTTTTGTCATTTAGGCCAGGGGTTTTAATTGTTCCCTCTCCCTTTAGTGTACAGATCTGGTCCTGGCCTGTTTTGGTCTGTGCAGGCCTTAAATTCTGCTCCTCTAGTTTGGGGCCAGGTCTCCTAGTATTGTGGAAGCCTATTTTTTGTGTTAAAGCCTGCTTTTCCTTGTAGCATAGCACCTCTGGATGCCATCCCCCTGTGGTAGTGACACGAGGTGAACCAATCAACTGGTCACTTTGCTGAAATAGGAAGTGATGCTAAGCAGCTTGTCACGGTGGTAGGATGCCACTTTTCTGTGCCCTCCTAATTTTCTGATCAGATCTTTAGGAATCACAAAAGGTCACAGGAATGAGAAATGATGCACTACAGGGACACTGACGTGTCTTCATGAAACCTCAGGGTTCCTTACTGCTCAATGCCTTTGTAATCCTTTGACATGAAGAACGGGCAGAAGCAGCAAAATGAGCAGGAAAAAGAAAAAGATAAAAGACAGTTGTAGCCCACACAAAACTCCAGCAGCCATTCTGTTCCTGTTTAGTGTGAGCTCGGCTACAAGGAAATTGGACAAATTCTCGAGTGTGACTCCACTTTATGTAAATCACCTCAGGTAATTCTCCAAAGCGAGAGGCACCGATTGGGCTTCATTCAGCAGCTGCTGCCACGCGCACCTAAATGATGGGTGGGCGCTGATTGTCTTTTCATGTGTCCCTTTTTCAGCATTGCTCAAATGGCTGCTTTTATTTCCCTTTCCTTTCAAGTTGAACTTCAGTGTTTTTGTGTTACTACAATGCCACCCCTTTTCATTCATTTCCGAGGCTTTGACAATCAAAACTCTGTCCATTCATTCAGTTTCTAAGCCCACCTTTTGCATTACACAGCTGGAGGCCATCTGAACAGCATGGGCCACAATCTAGTAATAAACCCCTGGGCAAAATGCCAGTCTACTGTAGGGCACAATCGATGGGCACAAACTAGGAATAAACCCCCTGAGCATAAAACGCCAGTCTATTGCAGGGAGGCATCAATGGGCTGAAACTTGGACTAAACAATCTAGGCAAAACACCAGCCTATTTTAGGGCAGCAATGATAGATAGATAGATAGATAGATAGATAGATAGATAGATAGATAGATAGATAGATAGATAGATAGATAGATAGATAGATAGATAGATAGATAGATAGATAGATAGATAGATAGATAGATAGATAGATAGATAGATAGATAGATAGATAGATAGATAGATAGATAGATAGATAGATAGATAGATAGATAGATAGATAGATACTTTATTAATCCCAAGGGAAAATTCACAGAATTTTCACAGAAAATTTCACAGAAATCTGGAAAATGCCAGTCTATTATAGGGCAGAATCAATGGGCACAAACTAGTATTACTCCCCCCTGAACAAAAATGTCAGTCTATTCTAGGGCAGCGTCATCTGGCACAACTTGAGAAAAAAAAAACCATGATGAAATTGCCATTCTGTGGTAGGGTTGCATCATTGGGGAAAAACTGGCAAAATGTTACTCTATTGTGGAGCAGCATCACCGGGCACAAGCTAGGAATAAAACTCCTGGTCAAAATGCCAGTCTACTGTAGGGCAACATCACTGAGCATAAATAAGGACTAACCCTCCTGGGCAAAAAGTCAGTCTATCGCAGGGCACAATCACTGGGTACAACCTAAGAATACACCCACCTGGGCACAATGCCAGACTGTTGCAAGGCAAAATCAGTGGGCACAAATGGAAAAAATGCAGTCTATTGTATTAAACCTATTGCAGCGCAGCACCGTTGGGCATAAAGTAGGAATAAACGTCCTGGGCAAAATGGCAGTCAATTTCAGGGTACAAATGGACAAAATGTCAGGTAACTACTGTTTTACAGAGTCATTGGGCAGAAACTGGGAATAAACACCTGGGCAAATACCAGTCCATTTTACTACAGCATCTTTGTGCAAAAATGGGTCACATGCCAAATTACTGCAGGGAACAAATCTACACTGGCACTCATTTATATAAAGTCACCAATGAACGTAAAAGATGTGACTTTGTGATGTGGGAGTGGAGTTCAGAGCACAGGGTGAACCGGCAAAGGACACACATTCAGTGGTCAGGCTAGGGGCTTGAACCTGGACCCCCTGGAGCTGTGAGGACGCACTGGACGTCACTTAGTAAACCAAAAGAAGAATAAGAAGGGTGGTTTTACTACATGTGCACTCTGCATTAGTGGCCTACCTGTAGGGGCTGCATCTCAGTGCCCACTCGGGGAAAACTAATGGAAAAGATGTGGACGGGTTAAATAGACTATGAAAGCCTCAGTAAATGAAGGGGAATGACAGAAGAAAACAGGCTCATGTATCACGTGGTAGACGAGACAGGCACATGGAACAGCAGGGGAGATGAATCTTCATACAGAGTTTTTCTCTTTGTCTAAAGAACCCACAGTGATGAGGTTTAAATGCCTCTGGTAGGTCACAGTGTGACCCCATGAGAGAGCGTGCCAGCCTGCCATTTCACTTGTGTTTTCCTTTAGTTGAGCAATGGCACTGTTCCCGCTTTTGTAGGCTGTTCACCATAAAAGGTGCTGGCAGTCTCAAGGTGATGTGATTAGTCCAGTTGAATAACTGCAAACAAGATGGCAGCGCTGCCATTACTGGTCCTGTGCTGGTCCACGTATCATCCACATGATGTGGCAAAACAAATGTACATGTGCGTGTTGAGTGGAATCTGTTGGCCGTTAAAGCAATCCTCCTTCTGATATCTTTCTCTCCCTTGTTAGTTACAGAAAATTACATCGACATGGGCTCGTTTGATCTCACTTTTGGCATACAGCAGCACCAAGGCTAAAACACAAATCACCAAAGTGAGACCTCAAGGAGACCGAGCAGTGTGGGCCACAGCGACCTCTTTAAGTACTGACAATTAACTAAGTAAAAACGCACTGCAGGGACATCGATCAAAAATGTCAAGACAGCTCAAATAAGGAATTTAGAAGAAGTCAGGCTGCACACACCTGCACACTCAAAGCCGCAAAGAGCATCTGTCTGCCTTCTCCTGGCTCTCGAAAGACACCGGAGGAAAACCTCTGAATAATTTGTCCACTGTCCAGCACCTCCAATCTGTGGGTCTGCAGCACTCTTCTTGTTATACAAGTTTCCATGTCTCGGTCTATTTGCGCAGATGCCGACTCTGGCCTGATTTTTACACCAGAGGCATTGGGGCCAGTGGGGGTAGCCCTCTTTATTTATTACACCCAGCTCCTGAGTGTATTTGTTTATTTATTTATTTAAGATCAATATGGTTGAGCCTCTGATCTTTTTCTCTGTCCCGTTTCATTCAGCCCTGATCATGCACAAAAGGCAAAAGGGAAACCCAACCTCATCTCTTCAATTTCATATGATCAATAGACACTTGACACTTCAAGGGATCCCCATTTTTGATTTTTTTATCCAAGTATTCTGGGAAAGACTACTTGCAAAAATCACAAAGTGGGCTAAGACCCTGATTTCTTCCAGTTCTAACGATAACACATTTACTTATTATATACCGCATGTTGCAGATGCCATACAATAGTAAGAAATCTCTACACTTTTGTAATCTAGGAAGTCCTATTCGTTTGTATAGTGCCTTTATTTATCTGACTACCCATCTACTTATGTATCTATTATGTTGTTTCTTTCACATCTGTCCACCAATATAACATTATAGAGAGTGAAAGGCACTATATATAATAGACAGATATGAAAGGTTCTATATAAAAGACAGACAGACAGAGATGTGAAAAGTGCTTTTTAAACTATAGACAGTGAATTGTGCTACAATCATATACACATAACAGAGCGAAGTGAAAGGCACTATATAAAACATTGATGGATGTCAAAAGTTATCTATTATATAGCACCTTTCATTTTCTTTATATAACAGATCATAACAGATATTTGCATCTATCATAACAGATTAAGGAAAGTCTCTATTTTTTTTTCTTGAACAGATGGAGAGTGTAAATGGAGTTGGATTGTAAAACTGTGAGATGGCATATTGCTTTCAGTGCTGTTTGCTCTCAAAGGTGCTATATAGCATAGAGCCTACCCGATATCTCCTGCATTTACACAGCGTCATGTTAAACCATGTGGCAATGCCAGTTGGGCCTGGATGCTGGCATGCAAGCCTGGGTTTCATTTCAGCTGGATGAATAAAAAGCCAGTCGTTCCATATCAGCAGCCATTGCTTGAAGCAGCAGGCCTTGCACCTTCTCCGTAGAAGGCCTTGATGGTGATTCAGGGCAGGAATAAGGACAGCTCTGTGTGCCGACAACTGAAACCATATGTCGCCTGAGTCCGGGGGGCTTCTGGCAGCCATGTGTGTGTGTGTGCACACGCTGGGGTTTCGTGGCCATACCCGTGAGCAACAGATTTATACATCATGGACCTGAGCTGGGTAATGGGGGGAGTATCTCACAGGGAGTCCACAGTGGGCATGTTCCTCCCACACCGACCCCCCCCCCACCCCCACAACCATAGAGGAAATGGGAAAATACCTGTGAGAGAGTGTGTCGTGTCTGTACAGTGTGCATTTCTGGAAAACATACTCCACACAACCTACAAAATATTTACAGCCATGCTCTGGTCGCATTAACACCCCGCCACAACGTGATAGCTTTCCCAGAGGCGGCAAGCTTTCCGCTGTTTGTTACAAGTGCAAATAGCTGCAGGCTGCCGTAAGAAATGTGTGATGGGCACATATTGTGCTCATTTAACCCAAAGACAAATGAATCTCCCCCACCAATTACTTCGCTTCCAGGCGATGTATCACCATTTAATCCCTGCCTGTTTTGAACTGCAGCCAGGGGCAGCCTACAGGGGGCGCTCTAGGTACATCACATGCAGATGTCAACTTCAGCATTCTCCAGATAGGGGGGTGGGGTATGTGTCTACCATCCATTTGCACCCAAGGTCAGGAAGCAGGAGGGAGATCAAGTCAACCAGGAAGCTGAGGAGTGGGCAGGAACGGAGTTTGGTGCTCTACTGTGAAGACATAGCAGTGCCAGCATTCCTTGGACGTTCTTCCTTCTAGTTATCTAATCTCTGGAAGATAAGATGCAGTGGATGCCCCTCCCAGCTGAAGGTATGGGTAGGTTTTTGGGCATGCTGGGCGTATTTGTCATTGTGATGTGACCCAATAGTTTCTGAGATTCTTGCAGGCAATGTTTTTTAAATATGGCCTCACTTGGAGAAGCAGGTGGGTTCTAAGTAGCAATGTGACAAAAGGCAGGGACACTCACCCCTTCTAACCTGCTTCCTGCATACTGATCCCCCTCCATTTCTCGATGTGTTCAACACGGCTGACTGTGTGGCTTTGCTGCCCCTCCTGCTCAGCTCATTTCTGGGTATCTTGGAGTCTTGTCAGACTGAGTGTGTGTGTATTTACTTAAAGGCTAGAACAGGTTGTTTATTGTGAAAGATAACATCCCATAATATCATCAAACCATTAACAGGATGTCAGCGTCTATCTTGGCAAAATCAGGCACAAGGTCAGAGCCAACCCTGAAAAGGGTGCTGCCACATGATTACACGCACAGTGCCATGCTTGTCCAATTTGGCATCACCAGTTAACCTTACACACCTGTCTGTAGGTCAAAGCAGAGAAAAAAACTCACTCAAGCAAAAGGAGAACATGCAGACTCCACACAGACAGTGAACTCAACTCACGATGCTGAAGTCATGAGGGGACAATGTTAACTACTGCACCACACAACTCTGTTTGGAGCAATACCATACAACACAACCATGGAGTCCGCACTTGGCATTGGTTAATGGTTAAGAAGGCTGGCACAGCTGCCTCAGAACTTGAGGGGCTTGCATTCAGATCCTGGCCTGCTCTCTCTCTTTACTGAGTTTGAACCATCTCAATGTATTTTTTTACATATTTTTTTCCTCACCTCTCAGATACATGCCTGGTAGTCGGATGAATAACTGCAGGTGTGCACTGCAAAGCACTGGCCTCCCAGTCTGACTTAGTTCTGGGCTCAACTGAACTGAGGAAGGGAAAACAAAACAAAAAATGCATTTTATACTGCGCTTTTATACACCTTCTAAGCACTAAAAATGGAGTTTAAATAACCCTGAAAGTGAGTGTCAATGTAAAATCTCCGGCAAGAAAATTAAAAATAGTAACAATATTAAACATATAAAATGGAGGGGCATGTGAAAAATTACAGTGAGGTACTTAAATACATAGGAGTATGAGCTACAGTACATTTAAAGGAGTGGGAGCTGGCATCTTGCCACCCTGAGGATAAATAAACCTGGGCCAGCAATCTGAGACATGGACATATGAATATTAAGACAGATAGGAAAAGTATATAAGAGATGCATGATAGATAGATAGATAGATAGATAGATAGATAGATAGATAGATAGATAGATAGATAGATAGATAGATAGATAGATGTGGAAGACATTATATGGATAAACAGATGTGCACTCTATATGATCATTAGATAGACAGTGATAAATGCAACTGATATGAAAGGCGCTATATGCGGTCAATAGTTAGATAGAGATGAAAGGCACTATATAGATAAATAGATGACAAAGGCACTATATACTATAGATAATGATGAATGTGATAGATATGAAAGGTACTATATACAATAAATAGATTATGATTAATGCAATAGATATAAAAGACACTATATATGATCATAGATAGGTGGATAAACAGAGAGAAAGATAGATGACATGAATAGCACTATACAGATACATACATGTGAGAGGCACAATATAGGTAAGACAGATGCAGAGACAGATGTGAAAGGCACTATAAAGGTTTATTGATGCCATTATGGTCATGTTTAAAGAGCCCAGAGAGATTTGTACTTGCATGTGCTAATCATCATAGTAAAGGAAGAAAGAAAGAAAGAAAGAAAGAAAACTTAAAACGACACCCATTAATAATGATTGCACTACAAAAATGTCCAGATTGCTGGCTAGTTTATTACATCTCCAAAATCTCTACTAATGAAATTGAATATTAAAGAAGAGAGAGCAGCAGGTATACAGTGCAGCAGGACAGCACTAAACACAGCAGAAGTAACTCAAGTCAGATGCTGAGGGGGAATTTGGTTTGGCAGCACTGCCCCCTCTACAACTCCCCCCTCCACCCCGTTCTCTTTCAAATGCCATTCTCTGTTCCACAGCTCCAATCTTCTATAATACGTTAAATGAGAAAAAGCTGGTAGGAAAATCCTGGCTGGATTCCTACATCAACTTGCAGACATCGCACGGAACGGCCTGGGCGAGGGAGCTCACAGAAGAAAAGGGGCATAAAAATGTCAGAAATATTCCAGGCAGGGAAATTAACTCCTGCCCTGCTGTGCTGTGTATTACTGAGGGATTACAGTGACATTGGGAAGCATTTCAAAAAAACCTACCAGATGCAGCAACTACAGAAGAAAATGAACAAAAAAAAAGTAAAAAGAGAGAAGCGTGTGTGCCAGACCTTGGAAGGATCGGCATGTGTGCTTTCTTTTTCTTTTTTTTTTGTTTTTTTTTTTTTTGCAGAGAACGCAAAGCGCAATCAGACAAAGGAGCTGGCATCAGCACACAGCCTACACGCTTGACACAGGTATTTCAGACATGCAATTAAAATGCAGAGCTAGCAGGATGGCGTTCTCGGTGCCAAAACGCTCAAGAGAGGAGAGGCAGTGGCCGCATGGTCTACGTCTCATATTGAAGCTGCAGGCGGGTGACTGCGCGCGCAGACCAGTGGGCTTGACTGCTCGGGAGTCGCCACAGTTGAGCAGCACAAACCTCCACACAAGTCGGCGTCGGCATGTCTGTTTTTGCTTCTGCTTCTGTTTCCGCACATTTATTACGTTGCATTGTCCCCTCTTGCTTAAAGCTCACTCTACACCATGGCTGAAGCTCATGCTGAGAAGGTTGGATCTTGTAGTGTCAAAAATTATAGGTCCATCAGCTTTGGAAGCACAAAAATGTTGAGAACTCCTGCAGCTGGGACCAAAGGCTGAGCTGTGTTTTAGCAGCAGAAAGAATTGTGGGCTGCTCTTGTCCAAAATGTGTATGTATCGGACCATCTTCTAAAAAGGACACAGCACCCAACCTTCAAAACTATATTTTACTTTGTGAAGAAGACATGTAGCTCCCATTTCCTTTATTTCCCTTTTTTCAGTGCACGGACTGTTAAGACATTAAAAGGGGACTCCCAAGAATCTGAACTCTTTATCTGTTTACTTTGTTTTCCTTTATCCTCTCTCTCCCTTTTCATATATACATTAAATATATAGAGAGAGGGAAGTGGATAGGTTATATTAAAAGGAGAGAAATTAGAATTCATATTAAAAAAATAATGTGGAATTGTAATGTTTGCTTAGTTGAAAACTCAGTAAAAATAGATTTCAACATTACGATTATGGATTCACTTCCCAAATGGGCTGCCCACTGACTGGAGTTGGCATGTTTTGCCATTTCTTTTGGAATTTCTCCAAAATCTCAACGCATGCAGTTGGATTGAAATAACTCTGAAGGCACCCATATTGTGAAATGGATGGACTGAGTGATAGACAGACGAGAAGTACGATGGATGAATGGAATTCAAATCCCACTACTGACACTGCATGACCATGAGCAAGCCACTTCATCTGCCTGTGCTTCAAATGGAAACAGAAAAGAAATGTAACCAATTGTATCTCTCAGATGTTTTATGCAGCCTTACATAAAGGTGTCAACCGAATAACTAGTAATAGATGGATGGAGAGTTATATATTGGGTGGATGAACAGGAAAAATAGATTGATGAAGAAAAGGCTGGATGGATGGAGAGACATGTATGAATGGATAAGTGGATAGCTGACTAAGGTCATAAGTTAATGGAAACCTGACTTTGCTTACATTTAACCAATAAGCTTGATTTCTGTATTACTGTTTCTTTGCCCTATGGTGTTCCTGCCTTGTACCTGATGATTGTTGGGGTAGGCTCCAGCTTCCCAGCAACCCTACCTTTCAATAAACATGTTAAGGATAGATATATGGATGGTTATTTGCCTTCATTTGGCATTGTATTTATTTAACACAGAATTGAACTGAACAAATGGATATACAAATGGATGAATCAACGCATTGACAAATGTTAAAGTGTGTGGTTAAGTTAATGCACAGTTGGACGAACAAACGGGTGCACGGATGATTTTGCAAACAAATCAGAGACATCACGGAAGCCCACAGAGTGACCAGACCTGCCTCTGGCCACCATGAACACTAATGACGTTTGGCCTCTACATAGTGATAGAACAGATTAAATGAATGCCCTCTGTTTTTTCCATGAGGCCTGCTTTAATTTAAAAACACAATCCATCTACCTCTGCTTTTGATCCTGATAGCTGTCTCTTCTCCACAGGAGAGACCATGTGCACATTAATGTAGTGTCTCTGTCTCAACAACAAGCACAGACTCTGTGAGGCACCACAGAGAGGCACCACCTAAGAACGCAGCTCTAAAAAACGTTGGCCCACTAGCGTGCTCGCCTGAACACATGATGGCTGGCTCTACAGTTACGGCGGGAGGCAACTCTAGAGGAGAACCCCACATGACTCAGGCACACAGCTGAAAGCGGGCATCAAAGAGGGAAAAAAATCAGGAGAATGTTGTGTCCAAAAAAAAAAAAAAAAACAAATAAAAAGAGGCAAAAGCAAGAGGAGCTTGCATCTCCACACACGGAGGGTGAAGTCACTTCTTCTGAAGTCTGACTGAAATCTGATGATGGGGGTGGGGGCTCTCGCCATTGTCTCACACGCGTGCGCTGGTGTGTGCGCGGCTGGGAAGTCACCGCCAACCTGGCGGGAATGTTGTTTTTTCCCCTCCTCTCTGCTGGAGGCTTCCCAAAAATCCTGGCCATATTGTTTTGTTCAGGCTTGCCGACAGTGTAGGGATAACTGCAGTGCTAAATGAAAAAAAGAAGGGAAAAAAAAACAAAAAAACACAGCGCTTTCGAGAAAAGATTGAATGACTCCGCAGCTCGAGCCTAATTAGCAGGCGTTCTGTCTCTGAATAGATCATCACCGCCTCACGCTCCATAAGTCTTGCTGAATACTTACATACTAAAAAGGAATGGGGATGGGGGAGTGGAGTGGGGGGGGGGTGAGTGATGTTTGAAGAAATGCACATCAAAAGAGGTCTGAGCAGACTGCGGGATGGTGTAAGGCACTATATAATTGAAAAGGCTCAGGTCCTTGTGACTCTGCACTAAATTAAGCCAAATTGATAAATGATGCTGCGGTGGGCTGGCGCCCTACCCGGGATTTGTTCCTGCCTTGCACACTGTGTTGGCTGGGATAGGCTCCAGCAGACCCCCATGACCCTGTGTTAGGATATAGTGGGTTGGAGAATGACTGACTGACTGATAAATGGTGGATTCTTGGGCATTAGTGATGTGAGAAGAAATCTTAGTGCAGAAGAGGTTAGACTTTTTAAAGACTATTGGAGTGGTGTAAGACACTATACACTGTACTGTAACGCAAAAGACTCTATTCATTCTGACCACAGCCTGGATTAAGCCAAGGTGATGATGAATGGGTGTGTGCACATCATCGATGTGTGAAGAAACTGCAGTGCAGAAGAGGAAGACTTTTTAAAGCATGTTGAATTGGTGTATGGCACTACATAATGCAAAGAGTCTGGCTACTGTGTCACTGAACTACATTAAGCAGGTTCAATTATGCATGGATGAGGGTCAGATTGCCACCAAGTAATGAAGAACAAAACTTCACAGCAGAAGTGGATAGACTTTATGAAGCACCGTGCAAAGGAAAGGTCTCCATTTTGTGTGACCATGAACAGGATTAAGCCAAACTGAGATGTAACAGATTGTAATAATAATAATAATAATAATAAATTTTATTTATATAGAACACTAAGTAACATTCTTAAAAATTGTGGTTCTTTAATGGCACTTTATGTGGTTTCATTGCTTTACAAAGAGTCGTTTCATTCTGGGAAGACTTCTTTGCATATGAAGTTAGTTCCTTGGAGTTTGAAAATGTCCCTAATATGTGGATAAAAGAGAAACCTTTCATTTTTAGTAAGCTACCTACAGGATACAGCACATCTAGAAAACCTGAGCTTAGATAGTTCTAGGATAGTTCTTTTACCCTATTGCACTGCTCTGAAGAACAACTCTGTCACCTTTATTTTTAAGAGTGCTGCACAAAATGTTAAAAAAAGAAATACATGTTACAATACATAAAATACCTTTACATGTAAAGTAAATAATAAAAGGTAGATCCCAAAAGACTACTAAAAGCACATCAAAAGAGAGAAGTATTTTAATTTTTTAAAAGTGGCCCATGTTACAAACTTCAGAAGCCTGTTCCAAGGTTAGGTACACCATCACTCGCAGGGCATCGCCTTGTCCACAGGCCAGCCAAACAACTAGAAGATCTCAATCTAAGGGGGCAAGTGGATATGTACAGTACACAGTAGGCAATTCTCAAAAGTAAACAGGCTAATAACTAATTATAATAAAAATATTTATCAACAAAGACTAGACTCTTGAACTGGACTACCTTCTTAATAAGAAGTCAGTGTACAGAAGACAACCGTGGGGTAAACTAAGAATACGTCCATGTTTTCATTGACACCCGAAAAGACCACAGCCCCAGGATGGACTCTAGAGGAAGACCAGCAAACAAAGACCTGCAGCAGTCAACTGCACCGATTCTCCGTGTCATTCTTACATAGAAGCGGTCACAGTTTAGTCAAGATCCTAAGATAACTAAATAAAGTGTTATGGACAGAGGCAATGTACGTTTTGAAATGTAAATGGAAGATCAACTTTAATGATATCACACAAGCATTGTGTGCCGTGAGTTAACGCAGCACGATAATTTAGGGAATAATCTGTGTGTCACCCACATTTCCACATATTAATATAATATCGTTCACATCTATCTATGTGTTAAATAGCATCCTTCATGTCATCGTTTATTTATATTAAACAGTCACGATAGACTCGCAGCTCCAGTGTTCTGGAACCTGTCCACTGCTCTTTATGAAGTCCTAACCACTCACTCACTTCACCAGTACCTCAAAGCCCTGCTAGTTTTTCTAGCCCAGCCTCTGTTGACCAGTGGGTCTATAAAGGTTTGGTGGCACTGTCAACCTAAGTTATCCACACCACATAATTGACCAGGCCTCTTGCCCAACTCTCCTAACAGGTTAGTGACTAACAACTGGCCTCCTGGCAGGAGAGGACCTTGTTCTATCCTGTATGATTTCTGCCTCCCTGTCAACTTTCCATGACCTTCTGCTGCCACCACAAAATAGTATGGGATGCCTGGAACCTGCTGGGTAGCTCACCTTCTGGGCTTGTCAACATTCACAGGTGGCGCAGTGGTAGTGCTGCTGCTTTGCAGTAAGGAGACTGTGGAAGATTGTGGGTTCACTTCCCGGTTCCTCCCTGTGTGGATAGCGCTTTGAGTACTGAGAAAAGCGCTATATAAATGTAATGAATTATTATTATTATTATTATCCTCAAAAGGCTACTAGAATGCAGCTCACACCAACTACTGCATGAGAGGACCTGAGGTGCCATCTTAGATCTGTTGGCTGATGATGAGTTTATGGTGGGGGGTGGTGTTGGCTCTGTATTCACTGTCTGCTGTTGGTTTTGCACTGCAGGCACACATCTAGGGGAGACACACGAGTGAGAATATCACATGGCAAGAACGTTGAACTTGTCTCGGGGAAGACCTTCTTTCCCTTATTTCTTGCTACCTTTCTTGCCTATCATCCTGTTGGGATACAGGCAACCCATCACAGAAAGTGGGCTCAGGTTTAGTGCTAAATGAATGCTCTTCAAAGGAAAAACAAATCAGTCAATCATTCCATTTATAGACAAGTAAACAATAGATAGATAGATAGATAGATAGATAGATAGATAGATAGATAGATAGATAGATAGATAGATAGATAGATAGATAGACAGATAGATAGATATGAAAGGTGCTATATTAATAAATATTTAGGTCGATAGGATTTGCATCAATATGAAATGTACAGTATAAAGTAAAGCGTTGTACTGATAGTCATTCCCCACTTGCACATTATTATAATATTCCCCATTTGTTATTTCATAGCTCGGTGTTTTTCTTGCTTGCAATGTACAGAGTGGGAGTGTTTATCTGATGTTCAGTTCCACTGTGTTACATAATATTTGGATCATATTTGATGTGAGGTCCAGCATTATATAGCCACCTGTATCTTTATCACTTTGGATCTGCTTTCCTAAACCATTTGTTCACCAGAGCCATCAGCCCTCTTCACATTACTCGACTTTCCAGTGATTTTCAGTGACAGACTTGGTTTACATAATTTTAGCGAGTTGAGGGCAGCCATGGCACACTCCCATGATCAGCAGTCTGGTGGTATCACATCCCCAGTGACTCAATCCAATCAGTCTGTGACTCGGCCCAATTTTGTCTTAAGGCATGGGGTGGGCTATGTGTGCAACTGACAGCCAATGAACACTCACCTGGTTTTATAGTGCATATAATGCAACAATGAGGAAAAAGGAAAACAGTGTTTTGGACTTCACACATAGAAAAGAGTCCGTATGATGTCTTGTGTTTTATGTACCACTCTAGAATAGAAAAAAATGGCAGTTGAACTCGCCTCGCATGGCCACCTCGCATGGTCAGGCAGCACCTTATTGGCTGTTAGAAAGAGGGGTGAGCTTGCGAAAATATCAAACTGTGCTGGAAAGTCATTACTCTAAATTGTCATCCCCTGATTTATAATCATGTAATCTTACATCCTGAAACGACAAGACTGCAGTGGTCAAGTTTGACATCCCCTATAACTAGAAGTCGTGCAATGTGACATTGGCTTAAGCTGGATGTATTCAGACATTCCCTAATAGTGTTATATTCTTTCAGTATACAATTAGTATACTCCATTGACCCTGTGGCCTGTTTGACTGTCATACTCCTGTATGCTCATCAGCTCATTTAAACATCAAATCCAGTCATACTGTATGAAGCAGGCATATTTTATAAGAAGCTGCAACTCTTTAAAGCATTCAGAATTCATTGACAATGCATTCATTGAGGCCACCTTGTTGATGCCATTTGCAGAACATGGCACAGCATACTGTATGCTCTGCCACCACACTGACAAGGATGACTAACAGTCTGAGTAAATTTGAGGCTCTTTGAAGAGGTAACAGCCTCATACCACAAAGCCAGGGAAGAAGAATAATAATGGGGATTAGGCTCTGAGTATGCACTGTGTGACACAGCCATTAGGCTTTGGCTAGTTACATTTCACCTGACATTATGCCTATCAACATCACACATACAACTCAGTTAAAGTTAGATTTATCATTAGGAAGTGGAGGTAGCAGAATCATTGCAGGGGTCATTTCAGGTGAGTCCTGGACAATCCATTCATTTGCTTCTTTAACTCATTAAATCCAATTTTAAACACCAAAAAAAAAAAACTCCTTAGAGTTGCACTTGTAACCCCCAGCATTAAATAGTAAGAAAAGGCCTACATGGTGTAACATTCAGGTGTGTTCAGAGATTTGGCTCGCTGGTCTGAACGCTGGAGTGTTTTTTAATTTTTTCATCAAAACATTTACTTTGACTGTGTAACAGAGTGTCATAATGGTAAATAACAGTGACAACAAAATGCAATTATATGTATTAATGAATTATTATTATTATTATTAATAGTACACATATAATATGTTTTAAATACATCTTTACAATATCACATGGCTGAAGATGCTTTCACAGATGGCAGATTCCTGCTTAAATGATAAGAAGATTCCTTTGCTGTTGTTAGTTCTTGGATGTGGAGGGACTGTGGCTAACTGAAGCTCAAATTTCTTAAACATTAAATTTTTTCAAAGAGATTCCCGCTGGAAATGTAAAATCTGTGCTGAGGTATAAAAGCTAAAATTGTTGGCTGCATCTGAATATAACAAATAGCAGATCATTGCGGCACTTCGCCGATAAATGGCAGTGTCTGAGAAACGTGTAGTCATTAGAATCTTTCAATATTGCAGACGAGAAGTTGCTTTTAGTGTAACGGATATACTGTGTACACGTTTAGTTACTGTAGCATAAAGTGTCACCGAGCCATACATAAGGTATGGAAGTTGAGCGAGGATATGTAACATTATTTGATTTTTTAATGCTTTCTGATGATAACAGAATGATTAAAAAAAAAAACAACAACAACATGGGCACCACCTTAAACAAAATGGTTTCCTGAAGATAAACATATAGCCTAATGTTTAGCTTATTGGAAACCATATGATGACTGGATTGCAGGTCACTAGACATCTAGTGTATGAAGCATAATCAATGTTGGACGCAAGGGGGCATTCTGTACAGAAGACATGGGAGTCTCTGAAGAAGAGGACCAAACTACGTTTGACACATGGACAGTGTCACGAATGTGTGTATTGGAGATGCTAGTGAATGTAGTTACCCACCGAGCCAGGGGTTGGCACTGTTTTCTGATCTTTTCTCTCTTTTTCTCTCTGCAGACCAGGTGACTGACAGCCCTTCCATCAATGGCGTCATCTCCATCCTCACGTTATCCGTCCTTCTGGACCCACAACCTTCCTGCTATTGTTCTTCCTAACCCGGAAGACCAGCTAAATAACTTCAGTCCTGCTTTGGACTCGTGTCCGTAAAGAGATCTCTGCAACTAATTGCACATTTATTTACACAAAACCTTGTCAAATTATACAGGGTTATCAAGGTGGTACCCCAACTCTTTATCTGTGTTCTTTGTGTCATTTTACAACAGATATGATGAACTCATGGCCACTGAAATCAGAGTAAATTGATGTATCAATTGTTTCTCACGCCATATCATCTGGATGCAAGCAAACTTTACTAAAAGTAAACCTGAAGTTGTTACAGCTTACTTCATTAGTGGTTTTAGATAGTGTGAGGGGTGCCCAAAAATAATCAGATCAGATCTTGATACTGAAAAGGTGCCTACATTAGCCATTGCAGTTTGACACAAAGCGACGCTAAGCAGACAAACAGAAACACATGATGCAAATAGACTTACATTTGTGTACACACCACACGAGTTTTCCTCAGTTGCTATCATTATTGTTACTAGTTGTGTTAGCAGGCTCACCAGGAGTAAAGCTTAGGTTTCATTTTCTCAAGATCTCGAAAAGATTATTCTGTTATCACAAGAAAGCAATAAAAAAGCAATAATGGGACATTTTCAAAATTAAAAAATGGGGACAGCACGTTGTACTCAAGACATTTCAATGAAAATTAAACTGTCAAAAGTTCTTGAAAGATATGTGCTCCATATTTCAACAAAACTGGTCCCTGGGAATCCAGTTGTTTCATGTGATGGACAGTCAGACAGACAAGGCTATCACAGTAAGGACTTTCTGTGTTATATGTGAACACACCCTATAAAGACTTCTATGATGAGAATATCAGATATAAGAAGCTCATTATTAGTGAATCAAAAAAATAAAATCCTGATATTAATGTCATACCTTCCTTATACAGTAATATTCAGCCATCCGACCCACCCATATCTAACCTCATCCCATCGCATGTCCATCTGAAAGGTGTCTTTGCTTGACTGCAGGTGTTTAAGATCATAGCCATTAGAAGTGGCTGAGAAACGAGCAAAAGGAAAAATATATAAAGATGTATAAGCTGACGTAACTGCTCTCAAGGTAAAATTACACAATAAACTAATTTGTAGATAAAGTTGCACAAAATGCTTCTCTGTTTTAAGATAAACAGGTTCACTGATTCACCAATGTGTCTCAATGAGAGATTTTGAAATTTCAAAAATGTGTAAAGTGTGCTGTAGTCAAGATATCTCAATGAAAATTGAACTGTCTGTCAAATTTCCTCAAAGAATAAATGTGCTGAGTTTCAACAGAATTGGCCCACTGGGAGCACAGTCATTTCATGAGGATACAGACAGACGGGGGTATCACAGTAAGTGCACTTATTGGGGTGACCCACGTAATAATGTGCAGTGCAAGCGATGAGACGCCAGCCAGGCCCAATAGAGTCTGGCTGCAGACATCCACCGTCAGGCCACATGTATGCAGCCAAGAACCTTCTCAGCCATGCAGGGCAAGGACAAGTGGGGGCTCAAACAAGTGGAGGTAGATGACTTCTGGACTAGGATGGGCTCACTGAGGCATAGGAAGGATAACCCCCAAAAAACTGATGCAGACATGGGCACCACCCTAAGATCAAACTGAACACTGGTCATTGGAACTAGACCCACCCAGTTCAAATGCACAGAACATATAAGTTCACTTGGAGAAAGAATATATGCTGACTATCTGGCACTGCCCTGCCCTGTTGTGCCACCTTACTGCTACACTACTGTCCTAGTATTTATCTACTGTACATTTATAAAGGTATGACTTTATAGCCACAGCCATTAAAAGCATGCAAGGACACAACTTCAAGTCTGATTGAGCACATACTACCTCAAATATTAGTAAGCCCCCACCCAAAGCAGCTTGAAAAAACTGGGGGCTCCCCCCCTCACCCCTTGCCTTGACTTCTGTCTTACTCTTGCTTGTGGTGTATGAGACTGGCAAGTGGCAGTGTGCTCAGGTACCTCTTATCTGCAGATTTGCCTCGTCTCAATGTTTCACGTGTGCTTCTCTCCATACGTTTTTCTCAGTGTTCTCCAGATTGCTTGAATGAAATAGTCAGCAGCGAGACTAAGCGGTCCGCTTCAATATCACGATAGAGTAGCACTTTAAAATTAGAAAAAGCACTCCCTCACATATTCAGGCAAAGCTCGACGGATCAGTCTTGACAGGTGTGAGAAATGTACCTAATGGACTAGTGTGGCACCCTGACTGCGGCTGCCCGATGCCTTCACAGATCTGGGTTCTATAGTGTTCCTGGAGGTGTTCTCGTTCCTGTGGAGTGTGCATCTTTTTATTCAGGAGCTCCAGTTTCCTCTCACGTCCTAGAACGATGTGTAAGTGGCAGTTACGTTGACTAAAGCAAAGCATGGGCACAAACAATGTGCTACAGCTTGAAATCTAGGAACAAGAACATTTTGGAATTACTTAACAGAATATTTCCCATTGCATTGTGTTGTCATTTTTGTTGGCTTAGAGTCCTACAAGTTGCTGCCATACGTGTTTAACGATGTTTACAGATGAGCTTGGTATGTTAAAAGAGAAAGGTTTTTAGACACACTTGACAAAAAATGTATTGGTCAGTGACTACCTGCAGGGGTCGTAAGTTATTGCAAATATATTTCATTCAGATATAAAAATCACGGTTAGCCTAACAGAACATCAATAACTACATGGATTGGTAAACTGCGATAAAAAACAGAAAGCTGTCTGTGTTATATAGAGCATTTATTATCTATCTAAATCACTAGCTATGTTATAAAGTGCCTCATATCCATCCATCTTGCAAACTTGCTGTTATATAGCACCTTACATATCCATCCATTCATCTATCTCCTTTGGTGTCACCCTAGCTAGCTAGCTATAGTTATATAGCACCTTTCATATATACCTGTTTTATAGGGTGATTTCTTTCTGTCTAGCTACACTACATCATTCACAGAAATCAGACCCACCATAATATAACATCTGTCTATTACATAGTGCCTTTCATATCAATCTATCTGACTATTATATAGTGCCTTTCATATCAATAGTGCTTTGAGTACTGAGAAAAGTGCTATATAAATGTAATGAATTATTATTATTATTATCAATCTATCTGACTATTATATAGTGCCTTTCATATCAATCTATCTGTCTGTTATGTAGTGTCTTTTCTTTCTGTCTGTCTAGCTACACTGTGTCATTCACCTTTATATAACACCTGTCTATATGTTTTATGTAGTTTGTTTAGGTGTCTATTGTTTTCTTATATAGTGCCTTTCATTATGTATCTATTGTATAGTGCCATTCATCAATACCTATCAGATTATGTTATATAGCGCCTTTCAGTGTCTCTCCATCTGCCTATTATATAGTGCTTTTGGTGTCTACCTTGTTCATATCTATCTGTCTATTTTATATAGTGCCTATCGTGTCATTCTATCATTTGACTTGCCTGTGTCTCTATCAGTGTGTCTGTCTCTCTTCACATGCTGTAGATTTGCAGGCAGATGCTATATTGCTCTACTGGCTTCATTTTCTCCATCAGACCTTCTATCGGGCACACACCACATAACAGCCAGTGTTAAATTGACTCTCACGGCATTATAGTAGCCCTTGGATATGTCTTAGTGTCTAGGATGGCGCGTTTCCGCACATCCACTTTGAAGTGTTACGGTAACACCACCAATTTTTCTGTTTACTGCTCAAGTATTACGGACACCAGCATCCAACATTTCCTCAAAGCAGCAGCAGCAGCTCTTTGTTAACGCAGCTCAGATTTCTGCGCCTCAGCTTTATCTCATCTTTAAGAAATCAGTGTGTCTAGCCAGGTATCTCTCAGGAGGAAATCCCTGTCCTTAAAACTAGGGGAGCGGAGCCTGAGCAAAAGTTACGGATTACATATCATGATGCCTGTCTGAATGTTATTAAGCATTTTTGTATCATCATTACTTTTTTATTGTAAAGAGCAGCCTGCCTCCTTTCTGTTCTCCAAGAATAGACAGGTTCTCTTTCCCTCCTCCGCATATGTTATACCCTTACTTATAAACCTGATCCCGGCATGCAGTTAACTGTTTTATGCTGCTGTATAAAATAAAGTGCGACATGGCCTTGGAATTTAAAATGAAGTCAAAGCACCATACTCATTCTTAGTACATTAAGGTATTATTTTAGCTCATTCTCTGCCATTTACCACGGCCTTCTATGATCGTATTGATAACGAGGTGATGCAAACATTTGTCCCTGTCCCTTCCTGGCTTCCATTGGTTTAGGTCCCATACCTGGTCGAGGTCTGCAAGAAGTAGGTGACGATTCCTCTACGGCTGCTCCCTACTGACAACATTGCTGACTTCTCATGATGAAGTAGATAAAGTTTCCACTCCTGCTGCCCCCTACTGTTGACCTTGGGCTCTGCTTAACTTTTATTTGCTTTCTCTACTTTGCTTGAACTGAGCCTGGCAGCCAGGTAGAAGGACCGCCGAGACACACGTCCTCCTGATTACAACACGATGCTGGTTGCTTTCTTCTTCTAATCATGGCAGACACACTTTGTTTGGTCAAGAAATCCTGTGCCACTCCCTCAGATACTGAAAGTACACACGAGTAACTGCATTCTGTCTGGAGTTGGATTGGACCTCTCAGCTAAATGATTAAAAGGCACAAAACAGACACATAGTTGTCCACACAGGTGGCAAATGAAGAAACTGCGCGCTGTGACTCTCATGTTTGTGTTGAGTTTACAGCTCTGTATTGTAATTTCTTAAACAGGATGTCTCATACCGTCTTTTCTTTCCCGTGATTGTGCCCCTGAAGACTTTTACCACCTAACTGCTCATTTTGTGGTCTGCCTCCTTTGCCTCCACCCTAAGTTCTTCTTCTCAAGGTTGTTTCAAGTCTTTCTTTTGATTCTCCTGGGCTCAATCCTTATAAAGCCGTCAGAAAATGTGTTTCATAAAAATAACCTGTCCTTTTATTATTGCTCACCTTACACCATTGGTCAACTACCCCAAGCTATGGGAAACAAGATGGGTGGGGGCAGATGTGGGCGGAGTCTGATGCCTCAGATGTCAGACCTCCCATATTCAATAATCCTCCCCTCACTGTAAGACCCAAGACGGGCAGGGAGTGATGTGGGCAGAGTTGAATGTCACACTCCTCCCAAATTCAGTAACCCTCTCCTTGCTGCAGGACACGTAGCCTGCTGTGGGATACGAGGTCAGGCATGGACTGATGTGGACGGAGTTGAAAGCCATACTTCTCATATATTCAGTAATCCTCCCCTCTCCGCTTGATGTCCAAGTTCATGCATACAACGAAGCCATTGCATTAGATGTGTATTTATTTACTCAATTTATTATTAACGATTGTTCTTTATTTATTCACCACTGTACCTACTGTACCAAAATACAGCAATATCATACATTTGCAGTCAGCACAGCTTTAGGAGGGAAGTTAAGGCTTAGGTTTAAAGCTCACACTAAATGGTAACATTTAGACACTCAACTGCCCCCCCACCCAACCCCCAACATCTGACCCCGTTCCATCCCAAATCCCATAGCGAGGACCCAGCAGGGTCACTGCCTTAATACCACATACAGTATATTCTGCTTCGGCATATCTGCCCGGCAGTGCCAATTTCAATAGCCTCATATGGGCAAGTCAACAAACACAATAAGCCTTCCTAACACAATTTAACCCAACCTGGCCAGACACAGGACTCAAATCAAAGACATTTGAGGTTCTGTAGAAACTGCTGCCCTGCCCACTGCACTACCCACAAACACACCAAAGAATGGAAAATTGAGATTACGATAGTGTTTAACGGAAAATGTTTGAAAATTTTATTTTAAGCAAAAGTTAAGAACTCTGAGGTAAAGTTAAATACACAGCAAGGATCACTCCATCACTTAGTACAGGGTGGGTGACATTGAATATTTCCTCCATATGCATTATTGGACATTATCGGACTCCAGTTCACGCCTTGTAACATCTAGCCGACCTCGAACAGGGCACCAGTCCCCAAAATAGCACACCCAATATTACATGGCATATTAAAACTCTTGCTGGTCCATATACAGTATTTATATAGTAATGTATCTATTTTTCTTTCTCTCGTGCTGTTGGATGACTTTCCTCTGCCGATCCGAGCTTGTATAGGTTTACAGAGCCATTATTATGACATATACAGAGTGCAGTGAAATTCTTATTTTCATGTGCCACTCTTTGGAGCCATGATTACCTCAAACCCTCTGCCTTCCTTAGCTTTAGTAATTACCTTACCTCACCCCATGTTTCATTTGTACACACTAGCTGTGGATAATTCTGATTCCACTGCAACTCAGACGTCCATCTGTCCATTTCCTTAACCCAATAATTTAGTGCAGCAGGAGCCTATCCCAACAATCATCACTCGCAATTGGAGCAACAGCTGGACAGAGTGTAGGTTGAACACACACTAAAGGCTATGTCACATTACATGACTTTTCAGTCACAGACTTCATTTACATAATCCGGTCGAGTCTGCACCAATCACGGCTATCATGCTGTGTGACACCCCCAATGACTCAGTCCCACCAGTCTGTCATACTGACAAAATCAGCCTTAAGTCGTGGGGCAGGCTCTGCTTGTGCAAGACCTGACAACCAATGTGTGCACACCAAAGCAACAATTAAGGAGGAACACGGATGTTTTGGACGTCACAAAAAGAAGAGAGACTCGTCTGTCCGATGCCTTGTCTTTTATGTCACATCAAAGAATGGAAATACGAAAAAAAGTGCCAAGACTACTGCTCAACCTGCACCTGTAAAGTTTTTGTGCTGTGCCTGCTCTGCTAGGCAGCGTGCTAGTGCCTGTCAGATAAAGGTGCTAGCACCAGATACATAAGAAATGTGACACTGTGTTGGAGAGTTGTGACACAGTCAGGCTGACGTTCTCCAGAAATTTCTAGTCTTATAAATTGACATCCTCATGCCACAAACTCACAGACATCAAGTATGACATCACCTCTGACTAGAAGTCGTATACAGTGGGCTTAAGACCAGTTTAGTAATGTCAATCCGCCTAACCTGCACATCTTTGGACTGTAGAATGAAACCCGGAAGAAACCCATACGAGCAGCCGTAGATCATGCAAACCCGAGCACCCTGGTAGTGATACCATTTACCTTTACCTTTACTTGCATAGCATGCGCTTTAATCCAAAGAGACTTACAAAAGGGAGCAACATAAAGTGAGTAAACATACCATGCCATTCCCCAATCAGAAGTTCCTTACATAAAATATTATTTACATTTCATTATTTGGCTGACATCTTTGTCCAAGGTGACTGACAACATTTATGATACAATTGGTGACATTTCTTTCAGTTTTCTAATTAAGGCAAAGGCAGATGAAGGGACTCGCTTATGGTCACCCAGTGTCAGTAGCGGGATTTGAACCAACAACCGCAGGGTTTGAGATCCAAAGCTTTAACCACACAGCCTGCATCATAACCTTGTTTTTTAATTCCCACATGTAATGTGTACACATATCTCTGTATCTCTAATAGCCCAATTCTCAGCCTACCAAAATGGACCGCTCTTTACGGGGAGCTTCGGTTTCTGGATGCCTAAGACAACTCTGTTTTTTTGGAATTCTGAACTCCTCTTCGCTCAATTTACTCACTTCTCGTTTATTCCGTAGCTATTTTCTCTGTTATCTAGTCCATTAGGCAACTGACGTACTATTCCCACTTTTTTAACGATATATTTAGCTGCTGAATTCCTTCTGTCTTCCCAAGCACTGACATACCTTGTATCTGCATTTATAGGGTGTTTTCCACAAAGTCATCTGCCAGATAAAAACAAGGACCCTCTTTCACAAAAGCACATTGAAAGCTATTTAACTGTTTTGTCTGATGTAAAACAACTACATCTGCTTGGTGTGTATTGATTATGTTGTTAGTGTATCTTCCTGTCCAGGTTCAAATTCCAAAATAAATGTCTTGAGCTCCATCTTGAATTCCATTCTGTATTTTCTGATAACTTTGAGTTATAATATGTACATATGTACTGTATATGTATATTTTTCACTGAACAAATAAGTCTATGCAGTAAAAACAACAATAATTTAATGAGAAATAAAGTTCGACTGCAGACAGATGAGCTGAGCGACAGTGTCAACACTGTCACCAGCTTTGGAACACAGAAGGTTCGTCTTCCACACCAATGAGAGATTTTAGTCAACTAAAGCAACCAAAGGTGTGTTGTACGCAAAAGAACTTAGTCATATTGGCAACACTATTTAGTAGGGCTCAAGTGTTAATTAGATAGATAATGTTCTGCAGGAAAATAAATCAAACCTGGAAATACTAAACTACCCAAGGACCGTTAATCTGTTCAACCACTTTCAAGCCCGCATCACACCATGATTTTCAACGGCAGCTAAAACAAATGCATCCACTCATTCTATGAATCAGCCTGAACAGATTTTAGGGTCTTGCAGCACTGTAGTGCAAATCGTACAGAAACAACCTTGTACAGCAATTCATCACTGGGAGCACTGGTTCACAGAATCACACTCACATTGGGAGCTATCAGTCCCCTCATCACACGAAAGTCTCCTGGAGAAAAAGAAACGCACACACGGGCAGAACTTACAGCACACAAATGCACAGATTATTTTGGATCCGTGGGAAAAAAGCGCCCACTCATTTTAGAGAGCCATAAAAACTAGTTTACATCTAGAGTCGCCTAAAAAAAAAAAAATCACAAGCTGGCATCGTTGTCACAACAAATAATAATGGATTCGTAAGAATTAATGAATAACATCCTCCAAATAGACCGTCATACTGCACACATCACTGCATTAGAGTCCTGCTGGAGCTTTCTTATGTATTTTTGGTTCCCTTTAGCCATTCCCTGCCACCCCACCTCTCTTCCAATTTAAGACACGCAAGCGATTCTAAACACCTGTTCTAAATTCTTCTGAGAATCTCACTAAAAAACACAAAAGTACGTAAGCCAGTGTTCTTTAGATTAAGTGCCTTAATAAGCATTTGCTCATTAGCCAGTATGCGTGTGACCACTTGATTTCCTTTCTGAGCCGTGTGCTATATTTCTCACCTAAAGCAGTAATCTTGTTTATAAGAATACACCACACCAGTGCCAATTATGCCCCTGTGGTTTTCTTGACGTTATGGACTAACAACTCTAAATGATCGCTATGGCAAAATTATCTATCTATCTATCTATCTACACTACATCATTCATATAAATTTATCCCACCGTCATATTGCTCATTGACAGTAGCGTTTTATGTAGTTCCTTTATCAAGTGTCTTATCTTTTAATTATATAGTGATTTTTGTTATCTATTATATTGTGTCTTTCATATGTATCTATTAAGACTAATGTTATATAGTGCTTTTCATATTTGTCTATCTGGAATATAGTGCCTATTTAATGTTTAATCTAGTGTCTAATATAATATAATGACTTACATATCTACCTATGATATAGAGTCTTTCACTTTTACCTAACATAGCCCCTTTTATTTTGTTTTATCAATGACATAGTGCTTTTCAGGTACCTGTCTATGTTAGTATTTTTCATTTTACCAGTGTTTTTTTTCTGCTCACGAAAGACATAAATAAAGGAAATGTACTGTCTATCTGTCTATCTATCTATCTATCTATCTATCTAATCCTGACGACTATGCTAAACTTATTATCTATCTGTTATATACTGTAGTGCCTTTCACATCTATCTATCTATCACACACAGTCTTACATATCTATCTATCATGTAGTGCCGTTCAGTTGTACCTAATATAGTGGCTGTTATTTTATTTATTAATTACATAATGTTTTTCAGCTATCTATTCATGAAAAATGCCTTTTAATTTTACCTAATATAGTTTGTTGTATTCTATTTTTTCAATGATGTAGTATTTTTTAGTTATCCTAGTTTTTCAAACTTGCTTTATCTAGTTCAGGGTCACAGGGTACTGAGGCCTATCTGGGCAGCACTGGGTGCAATGCTTGATGGGATGCTGGCTACCCAGCACTGGACCAGTTTAGAATGTCCAGTTAACCAAACAAGCAGACAAGGGATTCGAGATCCATGAGACCTGCAGCAGTGCTAATCTCAGTTACTGGGTTTATAGAGTCCTCAATGTCACGAGGAACGAGTCCAGAGAATGTGTTACTTGCACATGCTAACATACATTATATACACAAACATAATATAAACATAGCTACATGTATGACTGCTACACCCCTGTAACAATGGAGCATGCTGCTGATTCCCACATTTTGGAGTAATGCACTTCTTAGACAGGTGTGCATTTGCCTGAGGGGTTCCAAGACTGTATGAACAAAGCCATATAAGAAAGGTACTGAGTAATCATAGAGAGCAAGTTCAAAATTTGGCACACTGCTGCCCTTAAAGTCTTCCATTTTAAAAATCAGCAAAGATGATTTTACTCCCCCACAGACCACCACATTCACACAAGCACTCCCTTGCGTCGGAAGACTTTTTGAAATGATAAGAGAATGTGCTCTCTCTCCTCTCTCTCTCATTCTCACTGAGTTTAATGGCTACTACAGTAGCATTTCATTTTTTAGTGATGAAGATCCAAAATAAGGTGACATATTCAGTGCATTATGTTGTCCAGCAGGGGATGCTGTTCATCGAAACCCGTTCACATTGTGCATTTATTGAAGGGGAATATTTGAAAGCCGTGGCCTCATGTTTGAATGCTGAACTGCTTTGCCACTGCAAGTACAGCCTCTGCTTAGTAACATAAGGTTTTGTAGTAATTGAATAATAATTGTAAAAGACATTCAATCATTTCTTCCTTTGCTGTAACCACTTTGTCCAATGCAAGGTCATGGTATATAAAATGATAAACAATGCCAATTGAAGTTATGGCACAATTGATTTAAATAATGTTCCACGATGCTATAAACACTTTAATAGATGAATACAAACAGCGTTTCACATCATTTGTATGCTTCTTGTAACATTAAACATCGTGACGTTCATCATTCTGACACTTTAAGTATGGGGAAGACTGGATTGCATAACACCTAGAAATACCCTTGATTACAGACACCATTTCATGAGTCTCCTTATATCTGAATAAACAACATATCTGTACAAAACACAGTAAATGATCACCCATTTGGATTTAGCATTAGCAGAGTTCCAAAAGTCCGTCTTGGCAACATTAAACTCCAAAAAGTAATGTCTTTAATGACACTTTACTGGGTTGTGTGGTCCTCTGTATGGCCATTGCTTAACAAAGAGCCATTTCATTCTATAAGGCTTCCTTGAACATGAAATTGGTTCTTGGAGCTTTGAAAAATGTTCTTAATATGTGGATGAAACAGGAATATTGTATTTAATGTATAGAAGATTACCAATGAATACTTGCAGATCAGGAAAACATGAACTTAGCATATCTTATTTTATGAAGCAAGAGTCCTTTTGACACCATTAACCTAGTGGTATGTCATAAATCTGTCCTTTTCTTCTTATTTGTGGAATATTAGTTCTAAATTAATAAAGGTTCTTTCCCAAACGTTCATGGATGGATCATTTGTGACCCAAATGTGGTCCCTCTGCACTGAAGTACCACTTTGGCCTCTTTATGTCTAAGAGTGTACAGTCTTAAAAATGTGTAAATGTTTCTCTAATGGCACTTTACTGGGCGGTGTGGTTCCTTGTAGAACAACTTATTGAAAAAGCCATTTCATTCTGGTAAGGTTCTTTAAATATGAAACTGGGATTTTGACAGCATAAGACTCTTAAAAGTCATTGTTCTAAAATGTCACTTTACTGGCTTGTGTGGTTTCATCGCTTGACAATGAACAATTTAATTCTGGGAATGGTTATATCCATATGAAGTTGGGTCTTTGGAGTTTGAAAAGACTTTTAATATGTGGGCCGAACAGAAATATTTAATGCATAAATAATAGGCTACCTAGCAGGATACAACAGACTAGAAAAAAACAGAATTTTGCCAGAGTTATTGTTCTTTTATAATCAGTATTTCACAAATCTGTTATCATCTATTCATGATTATTTACAGGGCCTGTTTACAAATCTAAATAAAAAGTTCTGTCTTGAACTTTTATATGGATGACTCTTTTGGGAACCAAAAATGGTTTCTCTAAGGCATCGTCTAATGAACTTCTTTGGCATCTTCATTTCTAAGAGTAGATGAGAGTACAGAGGGAAGCTGAGCCAGAATGAGATTCACATCCATCACAGAGCCCACTTCTACTCATGAAGTGACCTGCTAATCTAACAAGCACAGCTAAGTGGACACAAAGAGAATGTCCAAACTCCACAGGGATAGTGGTCAGGCTGGGTATGAGACCCAAATCTTTGGTGCTGTACAGCCGGTGGTCATGTCACCCAAGTTAATGCATATTACGGTAATATGTGGTGAATTTTCTGTTTATATAATAGCGTAGGGTAGAAGTCACAATAATAGGAAATGGGAAAAAGATTTACACAGGGTAGACAAGAAGAGTAAAGAAAAACAAGTATAAGGAGTTCTACTGCTACTTATTATTTGGTAGACACCTTTGTCCATGGCAGCATACAACATTTCAGATGCACTTGGTTGCATTTCTTTTGTAAATTCAATTGAAATACAGGCAGGTGTGTAGACTTCACGATCCAAAGGCAAATGTCAAGCAACTACAGATAAAAAGACAGAATGGTGGCCACGGACTTATGAAACTTACATCTCCATACAACAGTACCATTGTTGGGTTGAGCGATTTAATCAAGTTTGGCAAAGATAAGTTCATTAATTTAGCATGTGAAGACTCCTAAGGCCAGCAGAGCAAAATACTACCTCACAGCAATAGCAAAGAAAAGTAAGAGCAAAATACCTGGTTGCACATCCCATTGACCAATCTGGAATGAAGTTGAGACTTGAGACCATCATTGAAATTGCAGTTCTATATATAAAAAGCCACTGCACAGCCCATAGTACTGTAGCCTTGACAGATCATTGGTGGAAAAAAAGGCCAAGTGTGGCATGGCTGAACAGCTCCATACACCAACGAGAGACTAAATGCCTACTCAGGGCAGCTCAGGACCTGGCACTCAACACCAGACACCATTAGGAGATCATCTTGAAGCAGCTGGTTGAGAACAAGTGCAGAAAGCTTAGAAGATGACCAGCCATATCATCGCTGGATGTGCAATGCAAGCTTCTACTGAATAGATAAAACTAGCAGGGCAACCAGCTATCTATTGCTCTATGGTACACACTGCAAACTGATCATACAATTCAGCTAAACCGTTCTGATACGGTGGTCCATCACTTGATGCAGAAGTAATGCCTGCTGTTCAATGTAGCAGTCCCAGATGACAACAACATCTTACTCAAAGAAGATGAAAAGCAAAACTGATATACACATTTAGACATTGAGATCAGCAGCATGTGGGGCACCAACACTAGAGTTGTGCATGTAATGATTTAGGGCTCTTGGTACCAGCAAGAAAGGATTCAAAAAGAATCTGGAGAAGCTGACAGGATTTTCATACAGCCCAAGAAGTGCAGAAGATTACACTGATGGGAACCGCTCACGCTCCTCCAAAAGTAGTGTGTTAAACCTTAGGTTCCTGGTTATAATAATAATAATAAAACATATAAATTAGTAATTTTTACATTTAATTAATTTCATGGTTGTGGGCGTTGTTTCTATCCAGCTGTTCTCTGCGACCCTAGGACTCCCAATGTTAAACCGTATTGGTCCACGCAATAAACAAATATATAAATAAACACAAATGCAATTATTATTAACAATTAAATGCACATCAGAATGAAGTAGAGCCGTGTGTTATTAAAAGCACCATTACTTTATTTAGGACGATTTATAAGCGGGATCATACAAATACGCAAACAAATTTATGAATTTCTGCGGTGGGTTGGCACCCTGCCCGGGTTCCTGCCTTGTGCCCTGTGTTGGCTGGGATTGGCTCCAGCAGACCCCCGTGACCCTGTGTTCGGATTCAGCGGGTTGGAAAATGGATGGATGGATTTATGAATTTTATGAAATTGTTGAAAATATGCTACCAGTAATGTGAACTCAGATGTGTTACGCTGATTGCGCCCAAGCGTTTCCACGATCGTTTGACTGGCTAGAGTTGGTGGGGATGAGAAGTGGGTAGAGGACTTGGGGATAGGGGCTATTGCGTACACCTTGTCCGATGCCATTCTCATTCGAGTTGCGTGTGGCCGCCGCAACCTTGTGCCCCCACTCGGAGCAAATCACGCTGTGAATTCAAGACCTCTGTCCCCGGATACAGAAACATTGCCACCCGAGCCCCAAAGAGTCACAGGTCCGTTACTTTTTACAGGCTGTACACGATGTCCACCGTACTGCACGCGGACTTTGCTCAGTGCGCCATACGCCGCGCTGCAGAGCATGCGACTCAAACTCGGAGAGACGCCACTGAGTTCCCTGCATTTCGTCTGATTTTCTTTTCTTTTTTGCCTGGTGAGTATTTGAACGTTTTCTTTTCCAAACCCCTGAGCTACAGTGCAGCGTGTCGAACTTCATCAGCTGATTACTTCTCTTTTTTTTTCCTGTACATAAACTGAAGACGGTGGATGTGCCAAGGCTGTTTTGGCACTAAGGCATTCGCTTCTACAGAACAAATTCAAGTGTTCGGACTGCCTTAAAGAAAATCAACAACAGAAATGGTCGCTCCTGTGCTGTTCTCTTATAGCACTGAAAGTGAGTTTGCTATGCGTGTATTCAGTGTCTTAAACCTCTTGGCTTGAGCCGTAAAAGGGTTAGATCAGAGCTCACTATAAAGGTACATGAAAGCGATGGAGGACCGTGTAAGCGGCCTCACCACAGTTCTCAACTCAAAACTTAAACGATGATGATCCATTTATGTTAATTTAAAAAGATAATGCTGCGCTTCAACCCAACCAACGATCAAGAAGACACTCTCACCAATTTAAAAAAAAAATACTGCCGTCATGACCTAAATGAAGCTCCTTTATAACAATCACTCGAGAAAGCTAAGCCATCCTCGCTTCACACGCCCACGATCTAAAGTCAAATCTGGAAATGAGAGGGAGCAATAAAACGAACATTGGTAAGCGGGATTCGATGCCATAATATAACCCCCCGCATCTAAACGGGAGGGCCGAACTTGTACTTTATTGCAGCCTATCGTTATCAAGTCTCTGCCATTGGGTCCCCGTGCCCACATGCGCTCATTTGTATCGGGATGCGCTGAAGGGAATCCAGGGTGGCTGTGTTGCCAATAGAAACGAAAGCGGAATTACTCCGCTAGGCACTTCGCTAACGGCGATCCTTCCGAGATGAAATTCAAAGATTGGTTCTTCGCTTCCGACATGCTTGCCAAACTTAATCACAGAACTCTCATGTCTATAAAAGTACAAAGTCTGGTGATCCTAAAAGATTGACACTATTATTATATATATACAGTATATATATATATATATATATATATATATATATATATATATAAAGAGAGAGAAACTCAGCAGGAAGCACAGCAACCCCCCACCCACTCTCAAAACACATACACACAAAGCGCAGGTGTGCCACTACCGAATTGTCCAGGTAGCCACCTCCGGACGATGCGTAAGGATGTCAAGTGATAAACATCTCCTTACCTGGCAAAGTCTTCTGAATCCTGGGCGCGCTGTGCCCCCTTGGTAAAAAAAAATCACAAACACGTGGCCACATAAAACACGAAGAGCCCAGCTCGCCTATCTTAGAAAGGATATGGATTGCAGACCAGCTTGAGACACCAACTACGAGGTCGAGTCGTCTGTTTTAGGTAGAAGAAAACGACGGGTGCCAAAGCCGGGTAAGGGAGCGCTTCTGTGCTGCCTCCTGAGCTCTCTTCCCCCGCCGCCGCTGGCTCCTTCTGCTCCGCGCCGGGCTCCGGATCCTGGTCGCTCCTTTCTCCGCCGCCGCCGCCACCGGACAAGTCGTTGAGACGGATAAAAGTGCTGGGGATGGAAGATCTCCCCTCCGATTCCTTAGCCCTCTGGTCTTCAGGTTGATTCCCTTCATCCTCATCCATCATTCAACCCCTCCAGCGAGGAAAAAGGAAAAAGAAGGAATTTTAAAATATTGCAAAGTATTAACCCTTAATAAATAATGATAAATCATATGCAGAGAATCTTAAAGCAGCCAGCGCTTGCTTTCAAGCCCACACGTAGCCCTGGAAAAAAAACGGCACATTATTTTAGCGAGAGGAGCCACCTTAAAAATGAAATCAACGCTACCGATATGTTTTTGATCACTTTGATTGCTAAATAAACCAACACATAGGGTAAAAGCATAAATTAAAGTAGACACCGAGATAAGATAATATGCATTAGTTTAGAAAGAGCACCTCCGAATAAGACAAGTAAATTTTCGAAGCATTTTGAAGAACAATCCTTATTAAGGCCAGCTTTTCTCTAATTCGCGTATGCATATACAAATCTGGAAGCCCGTGTGCCCCGTGTATTAAAAGGCATGTTGTCTCCTTTAAAACAGGAAGTTCCAACAGATTAAATCCATGCAAATTACATAAGATGTTTATTGTAAGTCTTTACATTCAAGCGAGGCATTCGTGCGCTTCTTGCGCGGCTCATATTAGCTTACTTATTACTTTCTTTTGTTTAAGAAAACGGTTCGCTACAAAGGAGGTTTTTCCAAGTAATTCTAGCAGTTCATAAATTTGGTCACAACTTCTAACTGCTAACGTCTGAAAAAAAAATAACTTGTACAGCTCTGTTTCTTATTTCCTATTTAGCTACCCAATCCACTAAAAAGAAACATACGAGACCGTTACCTCTTAATGTGAATTGAGAGATGTGAACGTCGTCTTCAGTCATTGCATTTTAATTTCTTGCTACAAAAAAAAGAGCAACTTCCAGGAAGACTGCCGGGTAGATGTTGTGTTTTAATTTTTCCTACAGTAAAGATGATTTGTTCGACATTGATTCTGAAAGGAGCGGACCTGATTCCGTCGCCTTTACTCCATTGTGTTAAAAACAACGCACTGTTGGCTCGCTTTTAATTCCATCTCTGAAGAAAATCCATGTGCTTTCGAGGCAAAAAATATTGTAATTTCCACTTCTTGAGTTGGTTAATTTTTACAAAAGAACAATGGAACGTTTACTTTGGTTGCCTCTGTATTGTTTTCTTAAATAAGTCTTTTTTATGCGCAAAATAAATCGATAAAGTGTTATTTTATTCCTTATCGGAATATCTTCAGCTCTTTTCCAGGGAGAGGTATCCAGAGGCAGTAGTCTTTTTAGCATCATGCGTCTATAGCCCGATGAGTGGGATGGCTCCTTGCATGGTGATTGCTCCTTGCCTTGCAGCTTTAGGAGAGAGAGAAAAAAAGTCCGCACAGTGCCCTCTCTCACTCCCCGTGAAGCACGGGCTGAAACCTGAAGCCCCCGATCAGGAAAGCTTCACAGCTGGATTCAGGACCAACTTCATTTCCCCGCCCTCGACCCGCCCTGATCCACACTGGCACGGCAGCCGGCCGTCTTCTCTCTGTGATTCGCCAGAGACCACGTCACTTAGCGGTGAGTGGGCGGACGAAACAGCTGGAATCTTATTGACAGCTCACAGCCAATCAAGAGCATGGAAAAGACATACCTTTTAGCTGATTGGTGGACTCTTTATTCTAAGCTCCGTTTTGCCCTCTTTTTTGCCCTTTTTTCCAGGACTCTTCGATTTCCAGCACCGCAACTGGATACAGTTAAGTTTATAGCGAAATTATTGTACCGAGTTGAAAAAAAGCAAGGGCGCCTTGCTATTCTCCGAGACACTATCTGTCTGTTGAAATCTACTGTTTATGTGCTAAATGCACATGTCTTGAAAAGCGTTTAAATTAGAAATATCCATCGAGCATCAATTTTGCAATCTGCTTTATCTGAAAATCGGAGTATATCTCTCTTACAGCGAGGAGACTGGCCTGGGCAACGGTTCATTGCAGGGCACGCACTCGCACACGCCCACACACTCACATTTCATACACAGCAAGCCAATACAGAACTTCCAATTATCCTAACACACGAGAAGCCCACGTAGCCCACAGTGTTTTGGGGGTTGTGGTCGTGCAAACTTTACATGGAAAGAGAGCAATTCAGATCTAGGACACAGAGCTCTAGATCAGAGATGTCAGCACATGTCAACCGTGACAGCTAGCCTACATCGATTACTATACTTAATGGTGTATTTTTCATGCACAGCTCATCTATTTCCTAAACCCAGGCCACAGCAGGGTAAACACACAGACTCTCATACGGGCCAGAATAACTTCGACCTTCCATCTGACTTGATTCGGACCGTGGAAAGAAACCGAAGCACCGGTTATCTATCTATCTATCTACCTTTTTTCTTTCTGTCTAGCTACACTACATCATTCATAGAAATGTATCCCACCGTCATATTGCTTATCTATATGTTTTATGTTTAAACGGCAGCTGAGTGGAAACAACCCCTTTACTATAAGACGCCCGATTATGGTTCACACTGACTGACACAAACATGTCTCGGTATTTGGTAATACCAGGCTTATATTGTACTTCAAAGATACTGCTTTGCAAAAACTTTGTGCTATTAAAATCATAAACAGCAATAAAGTCTAAAAGTAAACAACAGCTATATGCTTTCTATATGGTTTCAGTTTAAATATTTTATGTTCACAAGAGAATTACTGAGAAAAGTCGGGACTGACGAGTTTTCAGGTGGTGTGCGTTGCTCGCATTTTTTCCTAAGTTCCCATATTAGTCTCCTAAGAGTAAAGCTTCATAAAAAAGTTACTTTTGGCAGAAGTACGGCATGTGCACAATATATCTCAGAATAATGTGTCATTGTTCACAGTGGAACGGATAGATCCCTGACGTGTCGCGTGTTGGACGGAAATGAAAATGCGATTCCACCCGTGGGACAGGCTGGAGACAGCAGTCTTATAAAATGCAGTGTTAAAAGGGGCACGTCGAAACAAATAAGTAAATCAATAAATGCCGGCGAACGCACAGTACGCACATACATACAGAAATGCACACTGTGCAATGGCAATAATTGCACTTGCCAGAAAAAAAGCAATCTAAAAGCGTACCCGGATTGCAAAAGAAAAGCTAGCGTTGTTCCACAGTCCGAAGTACGGACATTTTGGATTTCATTATTTCGTGAAAGTTGTTTAGTGGATCGTTCCTTCCGCGGAGGACATGCTAGAAGCAGCTTACCAGACAATGAGGTGAGGAGGTGGTAAACCAGAATGAGTACGGGCCAACTTATCATGTGCTACCCACTTTCCAAATCTATTCAACCAACTGAATACATAACAAAATAATAACTTAACATTCACAAATCTGTTCAGTGTAATTCAGGGTTGCAGGATACTGACGTTTATTCCAGCACTGGAACCATAAAAACCAGAATGTGGGTCAACACGGACAGTTCCATCACGAAAGAAAAGAGTAAAAACAAATTTAATGGAAGGTCCATTGGTCCTCATATTAAGCGTTTCACCCACACCCGTTAAAGTAAATTATTTACTTATTTACTAAAGTCAATGTAGACTCAGGGAACGCTAAGTAGCAAGACCCAAAAAAACTCACTGCACACGTATTAAAATTTTTTACTTAAATACAGAAAACTATAAAAGGTCACGTCTAATTGGGTTATGTTATTTAGTTCAAGAATGCAACGCTGAATATACAGGTGCATCTCAATAAATTAGAATATCATCAAAAAACTAATTTATTTCAGTAATTCAATTCAAAAAGTAAAACTCATATATTATATTACATTCATTACACACAGAGTGATATCTTTCAAGAGTTTGTTTCTTTTCATTTTGCTGATTATGGCTTATAGCTAATGAAAACCAAAAATTCAGTATCTCAGAAAATTAGAATATTGTGTAAAAGTTCAATATTGTAGACTCATGGTGTCGCACTTCACTCAGCTAATTAACCCAAAACACCTTCAATGGTGTCCTGAGCCTTTAAATGGTCTCTCGGTCTGGTTCAGTAGGCCACACAATTATGGGGAAGACTGCTGACTTGACAGTTGTCCAGAAGAGTGCTGTATCCAAGCATATTAATGGAAAGTTGAGTGGAAGGAAAAAATGTGGCAGAAAAGGTGCACAAGCAACAAGACTAACCACAGCCTTGAGAAGATTTTGAAGCACAGCCCATTCAAGAATTTGGGGGTGATACACAAGGAGTGGACTGCAGCTGGGATCAGTGCTTCAAGAGCCACAACACACAGACATATCCAGGACATGGGCTACAACTGTCACAGCATTCCTTGTGTCAAGCCACTCCTGAACCAGAGACGTCAAAAGCGTCTTACCTGGGCTAAGGAGAAAACGGGCTGGACTGTTGCTCGGTAGTCCAAAGTCCTCTTTTCAGATGAAAGTCAATTTTGCATTTCATTTGGAAATCAAGGTCCCAAAGTCTGGAAGACGAGTGGAGAGGCACAGAATCCAAGTTGCTTGAGGGTCTAGTGTGAAGTTTACACAGTCAGTGATGATTTGGGGAGTCATGTCATCTGCTGGTGTTGGTCCACTGTGTTTTATCAAGTCCAAAGTCAGAGCTGCTGTCTACCAGGAAATTTTAGATCACTCCATGCTTCCCACTGCTGACAAGCTTTATGGAGATGCTGATTTCATTTTCCAGCAGGACTTGGCACCTGCCCACATTGCCAAAAGTACCAATACCTGGTTTAATGACCATGGTATCACTGTGCTTGATTGGCCAGCAAACTCGCCTGACCTAAACCCCATAGAGAATCTATGAAGAGGAAGATGAGAGACACCAGAGCTAACAATGCAGACGAGCTGAAGGCCACTATCTAAGCATCCTGATCTTCCATAACATCTCAGCAGTGCCACAGGCTGATCGCCTCCATGCCACACCGCATTGATGCAATAATACATGCAAAAGGAGCCCCGACCAAATACTGAGTGTGTTCATGAACAGACTTTTCAGCAGGCCAACATTTCTGTATTAAAAATCTTTTTTTTTATTGGTCTTATGTAGTATTCAAATTTTCTGGGATGCTGAATTTTGAGTTTTCATTACCTGCAAGCCAAAATCAGCAAAATTAAAAGAAATAAAAGCTTGAAATATATCACTCTGGTGTAATAAATCTCTATAATATGCGAGTTTCACTTTTGAATTGAATTACTGAAATAAATTAACTTTGATATGATATTCTAATTTATTGAGATGCACCTGAATATTCGATTGGCTCTGGCTTCCCTCAAACCATGCTCCATAAAAGTGAGTTTAGAAAACTGATAGATGGCGGGATTATTCTTTAACATTATTATGATTATTATTTTGATATATTAAAGCAAGGTTGAACAGTTGGGCATTCTTAAGCAGTCACCCAAATAAGTCTTGTCCATTTACACAATATACACATATTAAGCAAAACCCATTACCTTAATTGTGAGTTCTGTAAAATCTGAGATTTAAGGTAAAGTTCTAGGACTTCCACTGTCTGAATTCTTCTTTAAAGTAACTGTTTGTGGAAAGTGTCAGGGACAGCAAATGTTACAATATAAAAACTATTGCAGGACACTTCCCCACATTTCTAACGGAAGCCATGTCCCCACGTCCAGCTGGTATTTAAAGATTAAATATAGCCTTTAGTGCCATATTCCAATATATCCGAATACAGCAGTGTGAAGGATAAAAGGTAACCTGTGTTTATGGCTACTCAATATTCTCTTTCTTTCTTTCATTCTTATGACACCCACACCTGCTCATGTGCGCATTGCTTGTCAATCCAACCCGTGGGCAGGTAGTTATCAATGAGGCTGGATACAAAGTGAATGTGCAGGGTGGCACCAGTCCATAGATCCATCATTATTGCTGTTTCAGATATTCTGGTTGAACATGACAAGGACTCGAGGAAGTTGAGATTCTATTTGGGTTGAAGACTACTGTTGAAAAAGCCGCCTCCCTCATCTTTATATAGGGCAATCCAAATATATGGTATGCTTTTTCAGCAGAGATCAAGCTAAGCTATTAATCTGCTTTTAAGAAGATAGAATTTTGGCATTTTAACATCTGTTTTCTATCCACCTACTGCACCTTTACAGAAATGGATATGATTTTACACACTTAGCACAGGCTTCATAAAAATATCCCTATACTAAAAGGGGACAGTCGGATCATCTGCCAGCCAAACCAATGGGACTTAAATTGAGAACAAAAATTTGCCAACTAGTTTGAATGGGCCACCAAATAAGTTAAGAGCACGCAGGGCATCAAAATATTTTAACAAATGTTTATCCATTAATTAATGCAAATTCAGCTTCAGGATTATTACCAATCACAGTAGGGTCTTTCTTGGCAGTATAACATGCAACACAGAGATGCCTGTCCATAATTCACATCCATTTTCATTTCATCCATCCATAATATACTGATTTTAAGATATTAATGCTCACATCTTCAGGATGTGGGAAGTAAACCAAAATACCCATAGAAAAAAACCTAAAAGGGCAAGGAGAGTGTGCGTAGACTTCATATAGACAATGAACATGGCCTAGGTTTCAAACATAAGACTCTGAATCTTTGAGCCGACAGTGGACCACCATGACCCTTTGGGGTAATAATATCCTGTGCCTTGGCCAGGAATATATCAGAGGATAAGAACAGGAAGAGCATCTCGACTCTCTGAAGGAAAAATTATAAGCTTTATTATAATGACTTATACCTTGTCGATTGACCTCTTCCAAGTAGACTTACAACATTTGTGATACAATTCATTATCATTCTTTTGTTTCTCTAATGAAACAGGCTACTTAAGTTTTTTTTTTCTCCAGACTATCTGAAAGTTTTTTTCTTGTCTTCCTGGTCATTCAGGAAGTAAAATATGAGGTTTGGATGTAGAAAGTAAGTTTTTGAGCAAAAAAAATAAACACTTTTCTTGCCTCGAAAGCTTGACTATTGTAATCTTTTTAGTTAGCCAATAAAAGGTGTCATTTTGCTTGACTTTTCACTACATTCATAATGGTTAACACAGTACAACAATCTAGTACTACTGAAAAAATACTCAAAATATTCCACACACCTTTAGTACAGGTGATCTGTAAGTAAGTAATACTCTCACTGCCCTTTTATAAAAATCCCAAATATCTTCACTGCCCTTTTATAAACATCCCAAATATCTTAAGATTCCTTCTTCCATTCAAAAGAGTGGCTCATTTTCTTAACCATTGCACACCCTACTGCTTAAATAAAGCCTACTAAAATTAATTGGTTATAACATAGTCCAGCCCCTCCTTTAACTGCCATCTTACCGTGGTGAAGGGGTTTGCGTGTCCCAATGATCCTAGGAGCTCTGTTGTCCGGGGCTTTATGCCCCTGGTAGGGCCACCCAAGGCAAACTGGTCCTAGGTGAGGGATGAGACAGAGCGGTTAAACAAACGTTCTATGATGAATGAAAACTTTGGACGGCGTTTTCCCTTGCCCGGACGCAGGTCACCGGGGCCCCCTTCTGGAACCAGGCCTGGAGGTGGGGCTTGATGGCGAGTGCCTGGTGGCCAGGCCTGCACCCATGGGGCTCGGCCAGTCACAGCCCGAAGAGGCAACATGGGTCCCCCTTCCCATGGGCTCACCACCTATGGGAGGAGCCAAGGAGGTCGGGTGCAGTGTGAGTTGGGTGGTGGCCGAAGGCGGGGACCTTGGCGGTCCGATCCTCGGCTACAGAAGCTGGCTCTTGGGACGTGGAATGTCACCTCTCTGAAGGGGAAGGAGCCTGAGCTTGTGTGCGAGGTCGAGAGGTTCCGGCTAGATATAGTCAGGCTCACCTCGACGCACAGCTTGGACTCTGGAACCAATCTCCTTGAGAGGGGCTGGACTCTCTACCACTCTGGAGTTGCCCCCTGTGAGAGGCGCTGAGCGAGTGTGGGTATACTTATTGCCCCCCGACTTGGAGCTTGTTCATTGGGGTTTACCCCGGTGGACGAGAGGGTAGCCTCCCTCCGCCTGGGGGGGACGGGTCCTAACTGTTGTTTGTGCGTATGCACCGAACAGCAGTTCGGAGTACCCACCCTTTTTGGAGTCCCTGGAGGGGGTGCTAGAGGGCATACCTTCTGGCGACTCCCTCGTTCTGCTGGGAGACTTCAATGCTCACCTGGGCAATGACAGTGAGACCTGGAAGGGCATGATTGGGAGGAATGGCCCCCCCCATCTGAACCCGAGCGGTGTTTTGTTATTGGACTTATGTGCTCGTCACGGATTGTCCATAACGAACACCATGTTCAAGCATAGGGGTGTTCATATGTGCACTTGGCACCAGGACACCCTAGGCCTCAGTTCAATGGTCGACTTTGTGGTCGTGTCGTCGGACCTGCGGCCACATGTCTTGGACACTCGGGTGAAGAGAGGGGCGGAGCTGTCAACTGAGCACCACCTGGTGGTGAGTTGGCTTCAATGGTGGGGGAGGATGCGGGTCAGGACTGGTAGGCCCAAACATGTTGTGAGGGTCTGCTGGGAACGTCTGGCAGAGCCCTCTGTGAGAAGTAGCTTCAACTCCCACCTCCGGCAGAACTTCGACCACATCCCGAGGGAGTCCGAATGGGCCATGTTCCGTGCCTCTATTGTTGAGGCGGATGACCGGAGCTGTGGTCGTAAGGTGGTTGGTGCCTGTCGTGGTGGCAATCCCTGAACCCGTTGGTGGAAACCAGCGGTGAGGGATGCCACCAAGCTGAAGAAGGAGTCTTACAGTCCTCACAGGTGGCGCAGTGGTAGTGCTGCTGCTTTGCAGTAAGGAGACTACGGAAGATTGTGGGTTCGCTTCCCGGTTCCTCCCTGTGTGGATAGCGCTTTGAGTACTGAGAAAAGCGCTATATAAATGTAATGGATTATTATTATTATTATTACAGGACCCTTTTGTCCTGTGGGACTCTGGATGCAGCTGATAGGTACTGGCAGGCCAAGCGGAATGCGGCTTTGGTGGTTGCTGAGACAAAAACTCGGGCATGGGAGGAGTTTGGGGAGGCCATGGAGAACGACTTTCGGATGGCTTTGAGGAGATTCTGGTCCACCATCCGGCATCTCAGGAAGGGGAAGCAGTGCAGTGTCAACACTGTATATGGTAGGGATGGTGCGCTGCTGACCTCGACTCGGGACGTTGTGGGTCGGTGGAGGGAGTACTTGGAAGACCTCCTCAATCCCACTAACATGCCTTCCAATGAGGAAGCAGAGCCTGGGGACTCGGAGGTGGGCTCCCCCATCTCTGGGACTGAGGTCACCGAGGTGGTCAAAAAACTCCTTGGTGGCAGGGCCCCGGGGGTGGATGAGATACGCCTGGAGTTCCTCAAGGCTCTGGATGTTGTAGGGCTGTCTTGGACGACACGTCTCTGCAACATTGCATGGACATCAGGGACAGTGCCACTGGATTGGCAGACTGGGGTGGTGGTCACGCTCTTTAAGAAACGGTACCGGAGGATGTGTTCCAACTACAGAGGGTTCACACTCCTCAGCCTCCCTGGAAAAGTCTATTCGGGGGTCCTGGAGAGGAGGGTCCATCGGACAGTCGAGCTTCGGATTCAGGAGGAACAGTGGACCAGCTCTACACCCTTAGCAGAGTCCTGGAGGGTGCATGGGAGTTCGCCCAACCAGTCTACATGTGTTTTGTGGACTTGGAAAAGGCATTCGACCGTGTCCCTCAGGGAATCCTGTGGGGGGTGCTCCGGGAGTATGGGGTACCGGACCCCCTGATAAGGGCTGTTCGGTCCCTGTACAACCGGTGTCAGAGCTTGGTCCGCATTGCCGGCAGTAAGTCGAACCCGTTTCCAGTGAGAGTTGGACTCCGCCAGGGCTGCCCTTTGTCACCAATTCTGTTCATAACTTTTATGGACAGAATTTTTAGGCGCAGCCAGGGCATTGAGGGGGTCCAGTTTGGTGGACTCAGGATTGGGTCACTGCTTTTTGCAGATGATGTTGTCCTGTTTGCTTCATCAGGCCATGATCTTCAGCTCTCTCTGGATCGGTTTGCAGCCGAGTGTGAAGCGGCTGGGATGGGAATCAGCACCTCCAAATCCGAGACCATGGTCCTCAGCCAGAAAAGGGTGGAGTGCCCTCTCAGGGTTGGTAGCGAGATCCTGCCCCAAGTGGAGGAGTTCAGGAGTTCAAGTATCTTGGGATCTTGTTCACGAGTGAGGGAAGAATGGAGCGTGAGATCGACAGGCGGATCGGTGCGGCATCCGCAGTAATGCAGGCTCTGCATCGGTCTGTCGTGGTGAAAAAGGAGCTGAGCCGTAAGGCAAAGCTCTCAATTTACCAGTCGATCTATGTTCCTGCCCTCACCTATGGTCATGAGCTATGGGTAGTGACCGAAAGAACGAGATCGTGAATAAAAGCGGCTGAAAAGAGTTTCCTCCTCAGGGTGTCTGGGCTTTCCCTTAAAGATAGGGTGAGAAGCTCAGTCATCCGGGAGGGGCTCAGAGTAGAGCCGCTGCTCCTCCGCATCGAGAGGAGTCAGATGAGGTGGCTCGGGCATCTGATCAGGATGCCTCCTGGACGCCTCCCAGGTGAGGTGTTCCGGGCACGTCTAACCAGGAGGAGGCCCAGGGGAAGACCCAGGACACGCTGGAGGGACTATGTCTCTCGGCTGGCCTGGGAACGCCTTGGGATTCCCCAGAAGAGCTAGAAGAAGTGGCCGGGGAGAGGGAAGTCTGGGCATCTCTGCTCAAGCTGCTGCCCCCGCGACCCGACCTTGGATTAGTAGAAGAGAATGGATGGATGAACATAGTCCAGTTAAAATAGACCTTCCAGTACTCTAAGTGTTCAAATCTCACACAGAGACATTACCTGTGTGGAGTCTGCATGTTGTCCCTGGGGCTGTGAGGTTTTTTCCACCCAAATCTCAAAAAAGTACATATCTGGGTAAGTGGCGAGTCTAAACTGGCCCTGTGATGGACTGGCATCCTATCCAGTGCTGATTCCTGTCTTGGGACCAATGCAGCAGGGGTTGACTCTGGTCCCCTGACCAGATTGGATTAAGCAGGTTTAAAAATGTTATAATTTACTTCATATAAAATTTATGATATTCTCAGAATTAGAATCTAACACCTAGATATTGTCTGGGTGAAGCCTGCATGTTCACCCTGTACTTGTTGTGTGTGATTTTCTGTGGGTACTCAATGTTTTCCTCCCTTATCATCAAAGAGTTGCATTTTAAGTAAACTGGCTCCATTGTGAGCATGAGTGAGGATGTGTGCCCGAGTAGGCAGCTCTGTCCACAAGGCAATTTCTGCATTGTACCCAATATTGCCAGGATTGGCTCCAGTGCTCAGCAACCCAGAATTGGATAAACTGGGTATGATAATATTATGTTGCATTATGTCATAACTCAGTTTAAATAAACTTTATAAAATGCAAAGTGCTAGAATATGACGTCTGGATATTTTCATTGTGGAGTCTGCATGTTCTCCCTGTGTCTGCTTATAAATCTGACTTTTCTCCAGGTACTCAAAATTTCCCTCACCACCAAAGCAATGCATTTTAGGTTAATTGGCAAATATAAACTGGTCCCAGAGTGAGGGTGAGTGATGAAGGGTGCACAGGTAGGCCCTCTAATGGACTGGCACTCTGTTCAGGGCTCATTCCTAACTTGTGCCAAGTATAGGCTCCAGTGCTCAGCAGGTCTGAATAGGATTGTTTGGGTATCGTATTATATAATAACTCAGTTTAAATAAACTTTGTAATATGTAATATGCGAATACTATAATCTGACATCTGGAATTTGTCTGTGTGCGGTGTGTATGTTGTCTCTATGTCTCCTTATAAATATACTGCATACACACACACACACAAATATATATATATTTTAATATTTATAAAAATTTACTGTAAACTGGCCTTGCATGGATGTGCCTGAGTGTGCCCTTCAGTGAACTGTCCAGTGCCGTAAAGACAGACTCCACCACCCCATGACATTCAACTGGACACGGCATCAGAATGTTGTTATATTTTGTTCTAATTAGCTTTAAGTAGACTTTGCAATATTGTATTAGAATCCCACATACGATATGGTTTATGCTGTCCCTGCGTGGGCTTTTCTCAAGCTATTCTGGTTTTCCTTCAATATTCCAAAGATGTGCCATTCAGGTTAATCAGTGAGGGTAATTTGGCTCCATATGAGTAAACGTGGATGTGTGTGTCGGTGTGTCCAACAATCAGCTGGTGGCAATGCTGCAGAGATGAGAGCTAGCTCCCTGCAGTCCTGGACTGCGCATAATTTATACAGTACCTGACTCACCAAAGTTTCTCTATAGTATATAACACGTGAATTGTATAATACTTATGGGTGACATACTGTGCTCTAAATGATCACTTAAATGTTGTGACTTTAACGAGATGTTTGTAAAGAAGAGACAAAGCTCCAGCTTTCTTATGTCTCATCTCCCCCACCTGAGTAGCAAGAGGAAGTTCCCCAGCTCATCTGATAGCACACGACTTATAACGCAGCTCTATGAATATTTGCGAGTACTCGGTTGGCTGTCCAATGGTAGTCTTCTTAGAAGCTCCATTTTACTTGACATGCAATAATAGAATAAGCTCTCCCCGTAGCGTCTATACAGGTCTCGGCTTAATAGCTCCCTCACCACATCCTTACCGGTCAGGTTCGCGCTTAGCAACGGCAAAAGCAGCTCCGCTGCTTTATCTCTTAGCAAGACGCTGCGCTCGCCTGGCAACCGAATTGGCCCGCTTTGTCGCTCCCGTCAATAGCTGCCAGCCTACGATTGCGCTTGGCTGTTTTCATGACGGGTTTGCGTTCTTCCCAGCCATCAGCAACACCCACTAACTGCAAAAGTTCTTGGCAACCAGGATGGACACCCTGCTTCCGGGTAGCCGCCCGTTACACCCAGACGCACCTGCCTGGAGGCGCAGAATCAGCTCTCGTAAAGACAATCGCAAGGGCATGGGGTGTCCGAAAGGCGGATTCTCGTGCTCTTGCTCGGTGTGCCACTTTCAGTCTCATTCACATTCTGCAGAACGCTGGGCAATTAGGAAAAGCGTGTTAGGATTATTAGCCATTAACCTTCTTACGCTGAGAGCCCACAGCTAATGGATGCTCCTTCTCTCTCCATTCTAAACGTTAATAACAGATTCATTCTCAGTTTCAGACCTTTTCGGCGCCTGGCGTAGTGGGTAAGACAGGATGACTTGAAACTCTGAGTTTATTGGTTTAGATCCTGCTAGTGACACGTGTGACCTTGAATAAATAACTTCACCTGCATGGGCTGCAACATGTAAAAGGAAAATAAAACGCAACCAATTGTAATGTTGGAGAAAGGAGTTACCCAAATAAATAAAAAAGGTACACATTGTCGGCAATAGGGTAACAGTAAATGTTTAAAAGATCCAAGACATGTGACAAATAACATGACATAGTATTATGAAACCTTTTAATCCAATTTGGTTAGTGGGTGACTGGAGATAATCTAGGCAGCAATGAAGGAAGGCAAGGTAGAAAAAAACGAGATTGCCAGTCTATTCCCACTCCCACTCTCAACTTAACACAGATGGCCGGATGGGTGAGGTGGCTGCCATGGTTGCTTAAAAATAAAGGTGCCAAAGTGGTTCTTCAGTGCAATGCCATAGGAGAATCATTTTTGGTTCCCAAATGAACAATCCATTTGCAGGTTCCAGAAAGATCTGAAGCATGCAGGCTTCATAAATAACCATGAATAGATAAGAGATTTGCAAATTACCAATGGGTTCATGATTTTGAAAGGTCTCTTAGCTGTATACAATAGCGCAAGTGGAGGTTTTCATGAGCTCAGTATACTGCGAAGTTTCTGTTTTGTCCACAAAATACATTTATGTTACATTTACTTATTCAGCCAATATCTTTATCCAAGGCAGCCTGCAACACAATTGGTTGCATTTCTTTTGGTTTTCCAAATGGAGTACAGGCGGGTGAAGTCACTTGCTCTGGGTCACACACTGTCAGGAGTGGGATTTGAGCCGACAGCCTCGGGGTTTGAAGTCCAAAGCCTTAACCACTACACCATACTGGCTTTTCAAAGCCCATGGACCCAATTTCATAGAAATGAATCTTTCCCAGACTGAAATGGTTCTTTGTGAAGCAATGGCTCTACAATGAATCACATAACCCCAGTAAAGTGCAATTGTGGAACCAGTAATATTTAGAGTATGCTTTCCAGATTGTGAAAATTATCTAATAAAATCCAGTAAATAAAGAGAGCACAGGACACTCCTGACAACATTAGAGACAGTGTGTTGGAGCTTCCATGTGAGGTGGAGGCAATTCCAGAGAAATTTGTTCAGTAATGGCAGAGGAAAGGTGTGATGCCATCAAACCCACCAGCTTTGTTCCATCACAGATTGCACCATCCTAAGGCACAGGCTTTGAGTGAATAGTCTGGTCTGGTCTGGTGGACCAATTCCTTAACCTAAGGCAAACATCAAATGGAAGACAAAGACAAGCTCTGGAGCTAGCATCAGTACATCACAGGGCCAATTGGTGCCAGTTTCGTATTATCAATTAAGAATTGCATTTTTTGGGTGGAAAATCAGAAGTTTTTGGAGTAAAACCCAGAAAAAAATGAAAATATGCAAAGTCCATGGACAGCTCTGCCTAAAGTGGGCACCTTGCAGTGCCTATAAAATGTATTTAGCCCCTTGGAAACTTTCCCAGTTTCTTGCTATACAACACTGAATCCAATTGGATTTAATTTGGCTTTTTTGACATTGACCAACAGAAACAACTCTTAATGTCAAAGTGAAAACAGATCAGTGGCCTAAACTAATTGCAAATTTAGAACACAAATGAATTGATCAGGAAAGTAAAACCCCAGGTCACGACTGACCCTGAAGTCAGTTGGAGGAAGGTTTTATGGCCTGATGAGACCAAAATTGAGCTTTCTGGATATCAGACTAAAATGCCATGTTTGAAAAGTGCACATTATCAAAAATACACCAGTCCCACAATGAAGCATGGCGATGACACAATCAGGGTGACAGGAGTCTTCTCTGCAGCTGGCGCTAGAAGGTTTGTGAGGGAAAAAAGAATGTATGCATTCAGCAAAACACGACGAAATCCAAGAAGAAAAAAAGGAGTCAGTCTGTAAGAATCGTACACCTTGAGAGAAGATTTGTTTAAAGCCTAAAGGCCTAAAGGATAAAACCAAAGCTACACAGGAATGACTTCAAAACAACAATGCGAATGTCCTGGAGTGGCCGAGTCAAAGTTCAGATCTCAATCCAACTGAGAACTTGTGGCTGGACTTGACAAAGGCTGTTCACGCACAATCACAATGACACCTGACAGAGCCTGAGCAGCTTTTACAAAGAAGAATGAGGAAAAATGTCAGAGCTGATTGAGCGATGCTGTGTTCATGTGCTCTTGGACAAGCAGTAAATTCAAGTTATCAAGTCAACAATTGCACGTGAATGCTCCCACAAACTCAGAAATGCAGTACAAGTTGGACAATTCAGACCAAACAGTGCTACCCGAATTGTTCGAATTATGACATGACACTGACTTTTCACCAGTTGTTTAAAATAAAACATAACCTGGGCGTGCAGAAATTAGGGTTAGAATTAAATTGAAAATTAGAGTGAAGTCATAAACATTTGGTATGTACTGTTTATCTTGCTTTTTACTTCCACAAAAAATGTTTTTCATCTTTAATCCTCATTTCTTAGTAGACCACGTAAGAAATCAACACCAACCTCATGTTTCCTTGAAAAGTCTCACCAGAAATTCACATGAACACACTGAAATGGGAAGGTGAAACGGCACAACTCAGAGCTCTGAATAGTCTAACAGCACATGAATGCAACAGGAGACCTGTGCACACAGACTCAAGGCTGTCATGGCTGCCATCTAGTAAATACTGACATGAAGGGGGTGAAGACTTATGCGATCAATTGTTTTGTGTTTAACTTTTGTGAATAATTTAGACCACTTAGCACACATCTGTTTTCACGTCGATATTAAAGAGTCTTTTTCTGTCAAAAAAGACAAACTTACTGTGGTTCAATGCTTTATAGCAATAAAATGTGGATACTTTTTCATAATGTATGTAAGAAAACCCACACAGACCTGCAGAGAATGTGCAGACTTTACGCAGACAGCGGTTGGGTCCCTGTAGTTTCAGCAGAGTGCTGTGTCACTGTGCCACTCACTCCCATGGGCTCATACTGATAAAGTGTCTTGTCCCCGGGCACATGGCCGAGCTCTCATGGGCACCTTCTAGTCATTGTGGAGTCTCTTGAGAGTTGAGCGGAGTCGTTATTTGTATTTCAGCTCTCAGCTCAGCTCATCTGCTTTTGCTTTTTGGCCCATTGACTCCTGACACACCACAATTTAGAGTGTGAGTTGGACCCCCAGTTTACTGATTAAGTGGTATCACTATTTATTAAGTTCATTTTTTTTTAAAGTCACTTGTAGCATCATTTGCAGGGCATCTGTCAGCCCCACATGGGACCAGTTTCCAGCCAAAAATTAGCCTATTGTGAGCATCTTTGTTAACATCAGATTAACAAGAGGAAGCCGCTATGGTCCACATAGAGAGTAGCAGGCCAGGAATTACACCCCGGGCTGTGATGGAAAAGCATAATCTATTGTGACACCTTTCCAGCAGTCCATTGAATTTGCACTAGCACATAACTCATTACAGAGTTGTAGGGAGCTGACACCTCTGCTCATAGGACACAAAACTAGGAGGGAAGATTGTGGGTTCACTTCCCGGTTCCTCCCTGTGTGGATAGCGCTTTGAGTACTGAGAAAAGCGCTATATAAATGTAATGAATGAATGAATGAATGCATGGATGCCAGTCCAGTGAAAGGCAAATCCAAGTAGACAACCATACCCACTCATGTTGGTGCCAGTTAACACAGTCTGCACCTTTTTGGGATGTAGAAGGAAAACTGGAGCACCCAGTGAGAAACCTGGAGAATATGCTAGTCCTACACAGACGGTGATGGTCCTGGCCTTGAACCCTGCACCTGTAAGCTCCTCCAAGCAGTGGACCACAAATAAGCAATCACCCACTCAAGTGGCCCATTCAAATTCTGATGCTAGACATTCTGTCAGTGGGCAATGGAGAGTCTCTTGGCAGTACTGGACACTTGGCAGGACCCCAATGGGGATGGGATGATAGTTCACCTAAAGGCAGACTAAAGTAGACATCAAATCAAAGTAAGACTTCAACCTGCATGGGCAGAATTCCATTCTGTTACAATGCACAGTCACACATCTACAGTAGGTCCATGACCTGAGAAGGATGCCGAAGAACAACAACCCCACAGATTTTGGACCCACATCTTGGCAGGGAAACAGCCCATCACATGGCACAGTTACATAAATATTGGGTCAATTTAGGTTCCACAACAGTACACACACTTTGTTAATGTGGCATTCAAAACTGGACAGGATGACAGCCATTCCCACAACACAATAAGCCTACACTGGGCCAATTTATGTGTCAAACAAGGGCAGAATGCCAGTCCATCACAAGGCACACTAACCAAGCAGGGGTAATTTGGAATTCCAGTCAACCATAAGACACACACTAAGCACAGTGGGCCAGTTTAGAGCCACAAATCAGCAACTGGACCATATGAGAGCAGCACCCCCAATTGTGTAACCCTTGATCAAATGAATAGTGTACGATCACGGTGCCCCTTGATATTCATTTTTCTGTATTTTGGACTTTCTTCTCACCTCTGGCAAATGATTTAAAGGAAAAAGCAAACAGCAGATGGCCCTTTTATCCAAGCTTACATTAACAAATATGCGTCTTGTTCTTAAATCCCTAGCAAAGATCTCTGAATAAGAAACTGTTAAATAGTCCATTAAAAATAATGAGAACAATGACCTTATCCAATTTTTCTCAAATGGCATTAGCACAATAAGCGAAGCAGAAATGATTGACTCTCCTGGCTCATGCACTGCACTGAGAATTGGGTCCTGTCATCAATCTGTGTGCAGTTAGGCTCAGAAAGGTGGGTTCTCTTCAGGATAATAATATCGTAGATGGCAAAATGAAAGACATGTAAAGCATTCCTTCCACAGCGATGAATGGCTCCCACATATAGAGGCTCTGATTCCAGGCCAATTAATTACTTAGGTGATATTTTACTTGCTTGTCAAACTTTTTTTCAATGCGGCACACGTTTTTTCTCCGTTGGATTCAATTGGCATGGGCAACCGGCATCTCCTTCTAACGACAAAGTTGTTACTTTTCATTTCTTCTCATCTCCTGCTTGAAAGAATGATAATGTCCCCAAAATTAGACATAGAACCTGCCTGAGTTGTGTCATTAAAGCAAAACAGGAGTCCCCTTTGTTGAACCCTTTCAAATTCTGTAAGGCTCAATAGCACCCCCTAATGGTATACACATCATGAAAAAGCCTTTGCAAAAACACTTACTTCCACTCGTGGTCACAAACAGGCTAAATCAATTCAGGTTTTCAGAGGGATAGGGCCTCTTTGCAGCAATGGGCACATGACAGGAACCAGCAGGAACCAGCTCTCAACAGGTGGCATGTCCTTTCTTGGACACACTCATACAGGCCACTTTAATATTACCAATTAACATACTGTGCGCTTCTTTGGGAAAAACTAAAAGTAAGACGTGAGAACTACATACAGACTCCACACAGACAAGAACTGGGCACAAGATTGAAACCCTGAACTCTGAATCTATAAAGCATTGTCACACATTCAAATAATTACACCAGTGTGAGAGTTTACAATATATGGATAAGTAGGAAGTGTGGCCCCCTTGTGGAAAATGTGTTCAATTGCAAGCCACAAGATAAGTAGTGTAATTTGCAATACTGAGTCCTTGAGAAATCTTGGCAAGCAACTACCTCATCTGACAGAACTACAGTTGTAGAAATGGGAGTAAAATAAGTAAATAACTATAACTATAGATACATAACAATAAATTATAATAAATAATAACAACCACAACAATAAGTTAGATAGATAGATAGATAGATAGATAGATAGATAGATAGATAGATAGATAGATAGATAGATAGATAGATAGATAGATAGATAGATAGATAGATAGAATCTAAAAATAAAAGAATACATTGAAGTGATACCTATTGAAAAGTGCACATCAGTTAAATAGAGTGAATGAGCATGTCTCTACTAGCCACTTTGGTTACCCCCCTCATCCTAAAATCTCCATAGATTAGACTGGTCACTCTTAACTGACCCATATAGAGGCATTATGGGAGAACACTTGAGCGTGCCTTGTGATGGACTGTCCCTCATATTAGAGGAGCTTCCTGCCTTAAGGCTAAGGGTGCCAGGTGTAGGCTCCTTTTACCCTCTCCAGGGTCAGTTACTGCTGAATGGCGGGTCCAAAATGATCCTACGCCATGCATCCCTGTATCAACGTAAGTGGCTTTCCTAAGGAATTACTGAATCAATACTATAAACCTAAATGTTAGACAGTTGTTAAAAATTATGGACAGGTGATGCAGTTTAACTGCTGTGGCACTGGACTGTGACCCACACACAGTGTGATGCTGAGCGAGTACCATACCAAGCCTGTTGATGACTATGTGCAAACTGGTGTACTACAAATGAAGCTTTATCTGTAAAATGCCCAGGGATCCATTCACTGATGAAATGATCTGTATAATTTAAGACTTGTAAGCATTTTATAAGAAACTGAAAAGTCATGCTATATGTTAATGTTCACCTCCTGAAAAACCAAAGGCTGGCAGTGTGGCCAAGTTGCTATGCAGTGGACTGCAACCAAACTCATGTGTGATTCTGAAATCTGACAAATGAGAGGAGACCATTCAGTCCATCAAACTCATTTGTTTAGCTAATAGCGAAGATCTCCGAAAACAGCATATGCACTGTGATGAGAGAAATATGCAGTTATATTGAAATCCCTTCACTAATTAAAGGAGCTACACAATTTAACACTTGCATGCATTTTTTAGGAAACTAAAAGGAGACAAGTAACCGTTCCACCTTCCAGAAAGTCTGGCAGTGTAGTTCAGTTTGTATGGCAATGCACTGTACCCAAGTCCCTGTGTGACCCAGAGTAAGTAGGAAAAACAGCCTGATCAAAGAAGTGTGCCAACAGTTGTGTTATACTTTAACTGTTAAAGCACCCACAAAAGGCACTATATAAGTTAACATGTGCATTTGTAAAAAATAAGAAATTTGTAAGATTCTGTAAGTAATAAAAATTCATTGTACAAGTATGAAAAAGTCTGGTGGTGTGGCTTAGTTGCTAAGGCACTAGACAGTAACCAGGTCTCTGTGACCTTGACGGAGGAGGATAACCATCCTGACCAAAGTTAAATCCAAAGAGGTGCATTATGGTATAAGTGTACCATAACTGGAGAGTATTTGGGGACCCATTCATTAACTAAAGGTGCTATATGATTCAAAATGTGTGCTTTTTTGCACAAAATTAAAATGTAAATAAGATAAATGTCCCTTAATTGTTTCTATCAGTTTGATTAGAGATTTGAGTAAAGTCAGGGAACATATTTTAACTGCACAAGGTTTAAACCCTGTGAGGCCCTGAGCTAGTCATCAGTCACTTGTGCTGCATTTGGAAAATCTCCAATCATCATCTCAGCTTCTCAGACTACTTTTCCTGTTAAGGGTAGTACCATGCAACAGGCCAAGCAAATCAGTCCAGACTTCCCTGTCTCTGCTGCAAATTCCACCTCTTTCTAGGGAATTCCTAGGCATTTCCAAGTCAGCTGACAGATATAACTTTAGCATGTCTGGGGGAAGCCACCTGGGAGGACACTTGTAAAATGTATATAAACAATCTCACATATTATATTATATAGCGCAGTGGGTAGTACTGTTGCCTCTTGGCTCTACCAACTTGGACTTGATTGATGTCCCTGGACATTGTGTGAGTGGAGTTTGAATGAGCTCCGTATGTCTTTAGGGGATTTTCCTTTGGATACTCTAGTCTTTCACCCACATCCCAAGGATGTGCTCATTTGGTTGAGTAGAATTGCAAAATTCACTCTGTGAGGATGTGTATGTGACTGGTGCCTTGCAATGGACTGGCATTCTTCCCAGGGATGGCTTCTGCCTTGCACCTAGCCCCTGTGAATTACACAAATTTTTTGGTATAACAACAACCATATAATAATAATAATAATAATAATAATAATAATAATAATAACGAGAAAAAGAAGAATTGTGGCAGTGCCTAGAGTTCAAAAGGAGAGCAATATAAAAAGTCTGCATTGCATCTAGCCCCTTGTAAACATTAAATTTGATTGTTACTTCATAATAATAACAATTGCGACAGTGCGCTGAGTTCAGTGGTTAATAATGTAACAAGTCTGATGTCAACAACTGATGGCTTCCTCATAGGCTATGCCACTATAAAATGGCAAAGTAGTCTGTGGGGTTTATAGAGCACTACAGTCTATCTGTCACTTCAACGTGTGCTTCAAGTCTAAATTCACCTCAGTGTGGCCTGCAACAGACTGCTGGCCCACCTGGGTTGATTCCCACTTAGATAGATAGATAGATAGATTGCTATGAATGCATCTATCTATCTATCTATCTGTCTGTCTGTCTGTCATATAGTGCCTTTCACATCTATCTATCTAACCTCCATCCCCAGACATGGACCAGGCTGTAAACTGAACCTACTCTTCCCTAAGGTAGCAGCATGGCTTTTAATGTGTCTTCATGGTCAGTAGAGCTGTACATGAGGATTTTTGCTGTGGAAGATGCTATATAAATTGAATTGAAGAACCCTGAGTTAAGACATGTGAGATATCCTCAGCTAACATGAAAGCCCATTGAGAGATGCCCCCCACCCCGCCATGTTCCTCACTTGTTTTTCACACTGCACACTCTAGAAATGCATGACGTGACAGTTGACAATTTTTTGAATGGCAAAATGGAGGTGTCTGACTGAAAAAGATGGCCTTTCAGTGTGCTTCTTCACAGCCCTCAATAATTAGCGTCATAACTTGTTGCTGCCAATTTATTCGCAAGTCGAAGGTGTAATTTGCACCATCTGGGTTGCCTCACATCCACATTGGTGCCACAGTTTTACATGAATGAACCCAAAGCAAAGATGGGAAATGTAATGGCGATGTGACCTGCTGTCAGCCCTGCTTTTGCTGATGATGTAAAACAGCAGACATTTTTGAAAATTCCTTATCAATTTTTGTCAGAATTTTAAGAAGGGTTGGATGTAATAGGCTATACAGAAAGTGATACCATCAAATTAGCCACATTGACACTGTTGGCACCCATTCTTCCACGGACAAGCTTCAACCATCAATGAGTTCTTCACATTGCTAAGGGACTGGCAAACATTTCAGGTGGAGGAAGCTTTTCTTTTGGTTTTCCATTAAAATGAAGGTGGCAGCTTTCACGAGATGCCTGACACCTTGGCTGCCTAATGGAATATCTAGAAACAATTGTCCTCCATCTGTAACTTTTACATCCATGCCAAGCATCATGCTATCCATTCTTAAGCCTGTAGAGAACTGGAGGCAGGGGCAGAGAATATTCAGGCGACAAGACAGATACCCTGGATGTAATACCAGTCTATTGCAAGGTACACTCATGCTCACACATAATGGGACAGTTTATAAATGCCAATTAACTTAGCACACACATCTTTGAACCCATGTAATCCAGTTCTGGATTATGAGGATGGGTTAAGTCTCCCTTTGTGCACAAGATCTGTACCCTGAATGTAATGCCCTTCTATCACAGGGCACACCTACACTTACACATAATGGGCCGATTTAAAGTTGTCACATAACTGAGCATTCACATCTTTGAACTCACATAGTGCAGTACAGGGTTATGGGGATGGGTAGAGTCTGTATTAGCAGCTTTGGGGCACAAGGCTTATATTTTCAATTTGAGTTAGAGTTTGGGATGGGAACCCCTGTTTAATGGAGGAAAGTGTTGCATTATAAGGAACAAACGTAAAGGATTGTATCAATCCATGATTAAGCAGAGCTGCATTTGTAGGATAAAGATGTTGCTTCTGCAGACCCAGGTCTAAGAATGAACACATTTTCATGGTTGGCTCTGGATTTATATGGTTTGGGGCAGAAGGGGAGAAACCTCCAGGCATAAGATGAATGTGACATCAGAGACCCTCAATGGTTTCTTTGTGGTGTCAAAAGCCAGAGAAGGAAAAGGTATTCATGACTCTGTCACACCCAATGCAGTCCCTCAGGTAATTACCACAAAAGGGCCCACAAAATGCTCCCATAGCATACATGCGTGTCAAAGGTAACCCTACAAGCACAAAAAAAAAAAAAACAGCAACCAATAATTGATGTCCACAATCAAAAATAAATTAAAAAAAAAGGCAAAAAGGAGAACTACTCACCAACTGAAATCTAATAATCAGGGAGAACTGAAGAAACTGAGCCCTCCACAGGTTTATAAAGGCTTGGGGGTCCTATAGCTGCACTTTCTAGGAGCTCCGCCCCCTTAGACTCAACAGGTAAAAACAAGGAATATGAGACAAAGAACTAAAAACACATAACTAACAAAATGCAGTAATAAGTAAACAAAATTTTAAAAATGAGAAGACATTTGGGCCAGGGATGTAACTCTGGCTTTTCCATAATAATTGTAAATGGGCACAGGCATGAGAGAAGATGTTTGACACCACAGTGTTCTTCTTGAGTTGACTGAATGGCAATTTGTATCATATTGAAGTAAGGTTTGGTAAAAATATTAAAACAACATTTATCTGGCCTGTCATCTGCTTCTAGCATTGTTTTTTTTACTTTACAGCTAAAGAATGCCTCAACTCAAATTAATGGTGGTGAGCAGCGATCTAACAATCAAATTTCAAGGGCCAGTCTGGTGGGTCCCAACATGACAGTAATCTGCAATGTCTAATGTACCAAACAGGATTGAGATGAGATTGGTGTGAGGTTTATGTCAATGAAGGCTCTCATGGCTCATAACATCTTTGAAAAATAAAGAGGCAAATGCATCTTACAGCTGCAGCAGGCTTCATTCTAGCAGGCACACCATGCAGGAATGGGTGGGTGGGCAGCCAGGCTGTGCCAGCGCCTTGTGAATCTTTCTCACCTGCTTCTGAGCACACACTAACATGTGCTTTGGGATTTATTTCCTTTTAAAAAGCTCATGCATTTTTTATATGCATCCTATTTAAGGTCAGTCTCTAACGGCAGTAAGCACGCTGGCAAACCAATCAATGTCCACATTAAAAATACATATTGTCTGATAGAGCAGCATGCCACCATCTCAGCGAGCACTCCATCTGACCCTGGCCTCCATCACCTTTCTAGTGTCTTAAAAGTTATCAGCAACTTCCAGACAACAGTCACCTGCTGCCATAAAGGGGTGAGCATTTACACTTGTGTTTGTGGACACAACCTGTTAGTTGATGTGGTCGGCCTTTTGTGCTGCAGTAATTCAAAGTGACCTTTCGCACTGGGAGGAGCACTGCTGGCACCTCTTGTTCTTGATGTTAACACTATTTTAACTTCTGAATATAACATAACATTCGTAAACCAGATTAATCCAGTCCAGTCTCAGTGGGGCCACGGCCAATCTTGGAAGCTTTGTGAACAAGACAGAAGCCACCCTGGAATGGGGTGTCCCTCACACACTCGCCTAATTAAGAATCACCAAATAACCTAAAGCACACACACACCTTTGGGGATGTGGGAAAGTAGACAGACAGACAGACAGACAGACAGATAGATACATAGACACATACACATGTAAGTTTGCAGATCCCTTCAATTTCGGCCCAATTTACTGAGATGTCCATCCATTTTCCAACCCGCTGAATCCGAACACAGGGTCACGGGGGTCTGCTGGAGCCAATCCCAGCCAACACAGGGCACAAGGCAGGAACCAATCCAGGGCAGGGTGCCAACCCACCGCAGATTTACTGAGATGTATACATTTAATTTTAAATAGATAAATCTGCCAATTTTGCCCATTATTCTACATTCAAAAACCCATAATGACAAAGTGATAGACAGACAGGGTTTACAAATTTATTAAAAATCAAAAACTGAAATCTCTCATATAAATTCTATTAGTATTCAGACCCTTTGCTGTGGCACTCCAGATTGTGATCAGGTGCTGCATGTTTGCTTTAATTCTCCTTGAGATGTGTCTACAACCTGACTGTCCATCGCTGACAAACTTAATTAGCTGGATATTGTTTAAAAAGGCACAAGTGTACCTTTGTATATAAGGTCCACAATTCACAGTGCATGTCAGGACAAAAAGCAAGCAACGAAGTTCAAGGAACTCTTTGCAGACCTCTGCATTTAAATTGTGATCGGGCACAGATCAGGGCAGAGGTACAAAACCATCTGTAAACCTTTGAGTGTTCCCAGGAGTTCAGTGGCCTCAAAAGTTGTGAAATGGAAGTAGTTTGGAACCACCAGGTCTCTTTGAAGAGTTAGCTGAACTCGCTCGATCAGGCAGGTGATCAAAACCCAATTGTCAGTGTTAATAAAGCTTCAGACGCCCTCTGCTAAGATGAAAAAACCTTTCGGAAGGACTACCATTTCAGCAACATTACGTAAATCAGGGATTTATGGTAGAGTGTCTAGAGAGAAGTCACTCTTCAGTAAAAGGTAAATTATAATTTAAAGACTCTTAGACCATGAGGAAATAATTTTTGGTCTAATGAGATACGCAAGACTTTAATTGTTACAACATTGAACTCTTAGTTACACAAGACACAGATTTGTTTAAACACACAGGAAAACAAAGCAGATTCAAACTGATTAGCTTATATGGAACCTAATCGTATCAGTCCATTAACATTGTCATTGAGTTATGATCAGTTGACAATGGAGGAGAGGAAAGCAAAAACTCAGTCAGAACTGTCCCTAGAGAAAAGAAACTTTTGGTGGGGTATGAGGTCTGTTAGAATCGACAAAGAGACACAGCTTTTGAAGGTGATTTTGTTTTTTAGACTATGGAAATTCAGTTTTTTTTTGCTATCTTTCAATTTGGATGCTTATTTATTAAAATAAATTGTTATTTTTGTTTCATGAAATGTTTTCCACACATCTTTTTGTTTTCTGGTGGTTGCCACCATTTTGTAGGACTGTCGTCAGGATGCACTGATCTGTTGTTAGGGGTGTGGCTTTGGCAGGTGTGAGATGATAAAAGCTAGCGTCAAACAAATCTTCATCCAAGACTGTGGACAGTAACAAGAGATTGGGGCATTGGAAACCTCGGCGATTCCTATTAGCATTAAAGTTTGGTTAACATCTGGATTTTTTTTAAACTTCCCAGTTTCAACCCTTTTGTGGAATTTAGTCTTGTGTCTCATCTAATGGTCGGTTTACAGTCTGCTCAGTTTTCTACTTGCAGAACATTGAAGTCTGTATGTTCTCCCCATATGTATGGGATTTTCCTCCAGTTAGTATGCTTATCCTCCTACGCCCCCAAAGAAGTGCTTGTGTGGTAAATAGGCCCCTGTGAGAGCGTGCATGAGTGGATCCATTTGAGGTGTTTCCTGCCTTGGCCTCATGTGCAGAGAGATAACGCCAATCCTGAAAGAGACTGGTGCAGAACAAGAAACCAGCCCGTAGAGGGCTCTGCTCTATAACAATCACAAAATCAGTTCCACTTAATCCCTTCTTGCTTATTATGGAGCTGGAGAGTGACAATGAAGGACTTGTTGGTTAGACATGCAAGTAATAATTCCAGTGTATTCTGTACTTGTGACATTACTGCTATTAACACACAATCAGTCATATGAGGACAGATTAGAGACTACAGGCATCATACATGAGAAGATGTCATTGCAAGACCCTCCAGCCTCAACCTAAACTGGGGTCCAAATGCAGTGAGGTCTATCTGTGCCACTCAGTCATCACAGCCTATTTAGGTCTTGATACCAGAAGCTTGGCAGGTATCTTTCATCTTCTCACAGAGTTTGCCAGGGTAGGGCCAGTGTTTTTTTGATGCCCTCTATACTCCCAACTCTAATTTTTTTTGCCTAAGCAGGCACGTCTTTGCTGGTGAAGACGGACACATCAAGACATACTTGGCTTTTTTTTTTCAGGCAGATGTGGTTCTTTATATTATTCCACTGGCGTCTCTAAATTTTTAACGTTGGTCTTAAATCACAAGTGCATGTGACGGATGCAAGCTGTCCTGTCAGAATTTTATTTCATTTTTCTCAAGAACAAGGAATATGGCAAGCACTTTCCAAAGCTTTAATCTGTGCTCAATCTTTTGAAGCTGAGAAATGGTATTTCAATTAGACACGGCAACAGAGATAAAAGTAAAGTGTCTCACTTCAGATTAGTGTTTTTCAAGTTGAACAATTTCTTAAGCAGCTAATTTGCCATGTAATGAAAAAAGAAAAGCCTTAAGAAGGGATACAATGCTGTCTGCATGTAAAGCCAATATACAGATATTACGGCGAGACGACCAGGAGTTGAGCATCAACTCCACTTTGGGACTTTAATGTCAGGCCCTGGAAGCAGTTAACAAACAGATGTGAAAATTCATATTCATGGAGGGCTCCCTCAAAGCAAACTGGTTCTTACAGATCAATACCAGGGGCCAATGCAGGTATAAAGGGGAATAAAGTTTATGAAATTCTTATAAAAAATAATCAGTTACAAAAACAAAACGAATGAATATGTGAGAAAGGAAAGTTCACAAAAATTAGAAATTAGGAAAAAGTGACAAACATCACAAAATCAAAAAAAGAAGATTATTTTATTAATAACACTGGATGATAAAGATTTTGCTTCCTGAACACTTCTGGGTGTATCTTATGGATTTTGTTTTACTGATAAAAAAAAATCACCTTAAAATTTTCCTATCATGTATTGTTTTGGTGCAATCGCCTATTTTTGTGCATGGTTACGCAAGTGGAAAAAGCATACAACTCGGTTATGATATAATAAAGAACAAAACAGTGACTCAATGGCTGAGAAAGCAAACAAAAATGTTCCAAACAAAGTATAGCCACTCAAGCTTCTCACAAAAGGATTTTTCGGGTCTTCTGTTAAGATTACTGGAGCTTCGTCCTGCGGTTTGCCAAGATCACCCAGTGACACCACATTCCAATGCGATTGGGCTTTAAGGTGCACTGAACAGCAGGGGTGGAGTCTGCTTCCCTCAGAGGGACATCTTCTCAATACTGTAGGGGAAAAGGGAGACGATAATTTTAGTGACAGAGCCCCCTTGTGCCCCAGGGTGGTATTATGTACTTTGGATGAACCCGAAAGGTGATCCTCTGATGTGCATGCATGACACGTGATTTCCTCTCATCTTATATGATACAACAGCTACTGCTGGAACATCTGTGGTGCTCCAAAAGTAGTGGTGCTGCCACTAGGAATGCAGCTCAGATAAACCAAGTACATAACGTTAAAAAGAACTGGCCACTCCATAAGCAGGGCAGAAAACTGTGGCACATAAACCACTTGTTGAACCAATAAAGAGATTTTTCACTCCTCCTCATATTAAACTTAGCAATGAACAAGGAGAGTGAAGCATTACAATATCTGAGACGGCTGTTTGCACAAATAACTGATACCACGATAAAGGGAGGAATTTTTTTTAGTCCAAAAATCAGACATGTCATCAATGACAAGCAGTTTGAAGATTTGCTAGTGCTGCTGGAGGAAATTACAAGGAAGGCTTTTAAAGATGTTGTTGAGAACAACAAAGCACCAAACTACGTCCAGCTGGTTCACAACATGTTTCAAGCATTCAAAACAATGAAGTGCAACATGCCGTTTAAGACTGATATTCTGCATTCACACTTCCACTTTTCTTCCCTGCTAATCCTGGTGCAGTCAGTGATGAACGTGGTGAAAGGTTTCACCAGGACATCACAACAATAGAAAAGTGGTAGGGCTGCATGGTATAACGATACCAAAAAAGTACCCAAAAAAAACCCAGGAAATAAATGACAGTTTTCAAGTAGCTTGTGCTCATCAGTTTATCAGTGTGTTAAGAACTCTAAGGAGGACCAACCTCTGGGCTCTCTGATTCCCTGATTTACATCTAGCTTGAGTCACCAAGGAGGACTCCATCACACTTTTCGAGTGTATTTATTTATATAAACGTGCTGGAGATTGAAAGGGGGATAGTTCTTCTTGATGAACTGCAAAGTGTGACGGAGAGGGAGACGTGCATGCTTAACTGCTTGGGGAATAAAGCAGCTGTGAGATGTGGGAGGCAGGCAGGCAGGGGGAGTTATCCATTATTTGCTTTGGTACCATTTTGCTACTGGTATTAAGGTCCAAAAGTTGGTTTCAATAACAAAGCCAGAATTTTAGTATATATCCAACACTAAAAAGCAGAATTGGGGCAAGTGACAAACTGAAACAAGACGCATCAGAAGCTAAATACAAATGAAAATCTCCAGCAAAACATTTTCTGCTCAGCTGAGCTAATGCAATGTGTCCCCATCCTTAAATGGTTGAACATGCTAAATTCAATAAAAATTCATTTCATGTTACTCTAAATTTCAATGTGATACAGACAAGTTTAAATGATATTTGTGCTCAGCTTGAAGCTGCCTGTCATAATTGGCAAAATGTTTTCTGGAAACAAAACTTTACAAAAAAATTGTCCAAAAATGCGAGGGATTGTTTGAAGTTCTGAGAGGGTGGCAATATTTCGGTTGAAACAAACCCATTGCAACAACCCAAGAAACTTTTCTTTCACTTCATTTGCAAAAACAGTGTGATAATCAGGAAAACTCTAAAATTCAGCATTATATCATATTTATATGTCATTACGCTATTTAATAACGTCTGCTCAGAAAAACACATTTTAGGCTTCCTCCAACACGCACCTTCCTTGACAGATCTAACATACTGGAACAACCAGAGATGAGATGGAAGGAAAAGCGAACACACAGAGACAAGCCTTTGGAAACACTGATTATTAGCTCCTTTGTGAAAGATTAACTTGCACTGTCGGCCTCTGGAGATGTCCTGTAAAGGACTTGAAACACCAATTGCCGTTATTTTATTCTTTTCCAGTCCATCCATTACTTCCCACACTCCACAGAGTACAGTCTTTCATGCTGCTTCATCATACAAGGCTCTGCCCGTTCCAGATGCTACAGTCATTTCAAAATATTAATGACGATAAATGTGCCACAAACTCAAAACAAAAATATTGATGCTATGCGATAGTGTCTCCAAGGACTACTGTGAGAAGCAAGAAATATCTGACCAGGTATTCAGTTTGGCCGGATGGCAAACTCTAGAAAGAGTCCTGGTTGTTCCAAACTTCTTCCACATCACAATTATTGAGGTCACTATACTCCTGGGAACACCCAAAGCTTTAGAAATGGTTTTACAGTGTCCCCTTGCCCTGATCTATGCCTCTCCACAATTTGGTCGGAGAGGTGTTTAGACAGTTCCTTGAGCTTCATTGCTGGCTTTATGTACTGACATGCATTGTGAATTATGCGACCTTATAAACACAGGCTTTTCTAAACAATGTTCAGTCAATTCAGTTTGCCACAGGTGGACTACAGTCATGTTCTAGACATACAGTACCTCAAGGAGAATTAAAGCAACCAGGAAGCACCTAACCACAATTTAGAGAGCCACAGAAAAGGGTCCAAATACTTTTATAAATATAGGTGATATTTCAGTTTCTGATCTATAATAATAAAAGGCAAAGCCCTCACTGACTGACTCACTCACTGACTGACTGACTGACTGACTCATCACTAATTCTCCAACTTCCCGTGTAGGTGGAAGGCTGAAATTTGGCAGGCTCATTCCTTACAGCTTACTTACAAAAGTTAGGCAGGTTTCATTTCGAAATTCAAAGCGTAATGGTCATAACTGGAACATATTTTTTGTCCATACACTGTAATGGAGGAGGCGGAGTCACGTATCGCGTCATCACGCCTCCTACGTAATCACGTGAACTAAAAACAAGGAAGAGATTTACAGCACGAGTCACACGCGGGAACGAAGGTAAATGACGTTAATTTTTGACTGTCTTTTAATACTGTGTAAGCATACATATTAACACATGTGCAATTAAACGTGTGCATTTACGGGGTGATTTCTCAGGCTTAAAAGCTCACCTTTTATCAAACGCGGGAACAAAGGTAACTGACGTTGTTCACTGTCTTTTAATACTGTGTAACCATACATATTAACACATGTGCAATTAAACGTGTGCATTTACGGGGTGATTTCTCAGGCTTAAAAGCTCGCCTTTTACTAAAAAGGTAAATGCAAAACTATTTTCAATCAGTTTATTGAAACGCTCCCGTTAAGGATTGCAATAACATATTTGCGAGATAAAAGAAGGAAGTAGGGGGAAATGGAGGAAGAGCCGGAAACAGCGAAGAGCAAAAAATTAATTAAACAATTGAGAACGGAGCGAGTGAAGCATACAAGCATGTTCATAAGGGAAACAAAGCACGGTGTAAAACGTAAGTTTAAATTAAGTTTATAGAAACGCTCCCGCTGCGGATTGCAATAACATATTCGCGAGATAAAAGTTTAATGAGAAGACACGAGGTATACACGAACCACACGCCGTGGCGCAACGTTAGGGGCAACAGTTTCAACCATTCTATGATCTGCTTCTCGCAACTGAAAGACGGCACATGGCGGATGTTAGCCGACTTGCTGACCGCAACGTTAGGGGCTTCAACTATGGCGCTGACGCCACATCTCAGTGCCAACACTTTGCAGACTCTACTTAAAAGACACGCCCTCCTCACTGGACAGTTAAAAAGACCAATCAAACTAACGATGACATCAAGTATTACCCAATCAAAAGTAGGAAAGGAGGCATCTTCATAAAATGCGTGTGGGATGATTTGCATGACACGCTGCTTTAAAAAAAAAATGATAAAAAAAATACGGGATAAATCCCGTCCAGTATTGATTCAAAACGGGACGCGCAATTTCATTCTCAAACGCGGCACGATTCCGTATTTTAAAGGACGGGTGGCAACCCTACAGTGCCAGGTAACCACCCATACAATCAGATTGTGATTCAGACTAGGAATGCAATGAATGTAATTACCCCGATCTACATACAAGGCGAAAGTCTTGCAACATTCAAAGATTATGGTTTGGGATAATTAGTACTTATTAAGTACACCATGGCACATAAAAGAGCTTATGAAGCCTTGAACCGAAAAAAGCAAGATCTCAGAGATCGTAAAAAAAAAAAAGGAGGTAATGTCGTTTTACTCGCTGTACATTTTAGTCAAACATTACCAGTTATTCCACGAGGGAGACCAGCAGATGAACTCAACGCGTGTTTAAAATCCATGCTTCTCCCACGCTCGGTTATATGTCGCGTGTTCTCGGGTAGGTACACCAAAAAATGTATACATTTAAGCATGTAATGGGCAAACAAAAAATGAGGTATACCCGAAGGCACTGCAGTAGTACTCAATGTAACTTTACTTCTTAAATGTTAATGTTTTACTGTTTAATAATTTATACGCTTCTTATATATTGTTCAAATTCTTTTATCAAAATACCAGTGACAGCGCAATGCACGATAACATGGAGTGAATACACCATACGCATCTGCCCACGGCCGCCCTGGTGTGCGCAGATACGAGTTGATTCTAAAATAAAATAAACATAAAAAGAGTAATACAATCATCACCCATAAAGCGGATAGCAGACGTGACGTATTATATGTGTACCAGATTTCAAGTCAATAGGTGAAACGGTTTGCAAGCTACAGGTGATTTAAAATCCTGGACAGACCAACGAAAAGCCACGGTAGCAAATTATAGAAGAAGATTTTACTGTTTAATAATTTATATTTATATGAAATGTGCTTCTTATATATTACTTCATATTCTCATATGATAATGATGTTAATGTTGTTTATATTGATTTCTATGTTATTGTAAGTGCATCTATGTGTGTATATGTATGTATGTATGTGTATATATATATATATATATATATTATATATATATATATATAAAAAATATATATATAAAAAATATATGTGTATATGTATATATAATATATCTGTATATGTGTGTATATGTGTGTGTATATGTGTATATGTATATATATATGACAGCAACACTCATAACAATGACAACACAATTACATTGACAATCATGTTACGTTATTTTTAAAATGTTTCCTTTACTTTTTCATAACCTCTTTAACACACTACTTCTCCGCTGCGAAGCGCGGGTATTTTGCTAGTTTCTAATAAATTTGCAGATATTTCAGAAAACGTATTCAATTTGTCATTGTGTGTTACTGATTGTAGATTGATGGATAAAAATGGCACACAATAGTATGTGCATAAATTGAAGGGGTCTGAAGACTTTATGAGTTCACTGTACATAGATCAATATAAATGAAAGGAAATAAACAGTATAAACTACTTCTTGTTTAGTAATAGTAAGAATCATCAAATTGCACTCATTAAATCATGGTGACTGTCAATCACCAAAGTTTGTGTGCCCTTTTATAGGGCAGGGCACCACCAAACCACACCTCCAGTCTCATATAATTGGTTGAACACTGGACTCCAATTAACTTTTGGACAAGTTGTTAGCCTTGAGTACTGAATGCTGACAAGATGTCCACATTTGTGCGTCATGAGTTTAAGCAGATTGGGTTTGTTGATGACCAGGACTTAATTGAAGATAAGACCATATTGTCAGGAGGAATTAAGGCAGAAAACTAAGGAATTCCAAGGGGCTATCAAACCTAATTGTGAAACTGTATATACTGAATGGACAACCCAATGATTTTGTGATATGTGGAGTTTAGAGTGCTGGGTTCAAATTCCAACTCAATTGCCATCTTTGTAGAGTTAGCATGTTGTCCCAGGGTCTGACTAGATTTTTCCAGGGCACACTATTTTCTTTTTCCATCTCGAACATGTCTATTTTAGGTCGACTGACCCCCAGTTTAATGAAGGACTTGAGCATGTGTGTGTGTGTGTTTCAGTGTGTTCAGTGACAGACTGGCATCCCATCTACACTAGGTTCCTGGTTTGTACCTGCTGCTGCTTTGATGGGCCCTCATGACCTTGTTGATACAGACAATGAATGCCTGGATGGATCATTCATTTTACTAGTATACTTATTAAAAGAGTTGCTTTGCAGGCCTGAGACTGAGACCCCAGCACACAAAGAACAATTTGATATTATCACGCCGTGCACAGCGGTAGGCATTACTCATTTCTGTCTAGTGCTCCTGATTGCAACAATCCAATTACTGGAGATACAATTACAATTAAGATGGAAAACTTTGCATTGGTTCATCATTAAACAGTTCAGTAGTCTGAATTTATTACTATTATTATTATTATTTATCTCCTTTTTATTTTGCCCCAAGTAAGTTCTGCAATATTACATTTTTACTGAAGTCACACATTATTTGGTTTGCATAATGTTGTGACACAATGGTAAGTGTGATGGCCTCACAGTTCCAAAGAACTGAGTTTACATCCTAGTCCTGCTGCTGTCTGTTTGGAAAGTGTACATTTGTTCCTTTTTGCTGTGGATTTTCTCGAATTACTTCTATTTTAAGCTACATCCTGAATTGTCTTGGAGAATGAATGTACCTTGAGATGGACTGGCAGCCTATCCTGGGTTGACTCTGGCATTCTCCCTGATGCACTTACAGTAGGTTAGGCTCTGGCTTTATGTGGGTGAAAATTATAATAGGCAAGTTTGTGAAATGGCTCAGCAGATGGATGGATGCTACAAACTAAGCAGTACCATTTGACTTTAGGGTGGCACTTTGATTCGCACTGCAGCCTCACAGTACAGCATTCCGAGTTCAAATGCCATGAGTGTTCAATGTACTCCTTCTGCCTCCATGAGATTTGTATTTACACACACATCCACAAGCATGGAAAGCTTCAATGCAATTTTGTGTGTGGGTATAAAAAGTAAAAAATTGAGTGACACAGCAGTTATACCTGCTGTCTCACTGGTCAAGGGACATGGGTTAGAATTCCAACCAGTCACTTTCTATGTGAAAGTTACACACTCTACCCATGTCTGTGTGTGCTTGGTGGTGACTTCCACATGACACTTATACTCTCCTGACCGATGGCACTAAATTGGCCCAGTGTGAGTGAATGAGTGAGTGAGTGTGCCCTACTATGGACTTGTGCTCCATCTAGGGATTGGTCCTGTCCTGCACCTGTTAAGATAATGATGCAGCTTAAACCCCGACCATAGCCTTGATTCTGGTTCAGTAGGATTAAAAATAGATGGATGGGCTGTACCTTTAAAACAATAACACAACCTTTTAAGAATGTGGAAAATCTGCCAGCTTGATTGATAGATAGATAGATAGATAGATAGATAGATAGATAGATAGATAGATAGATAGATAGATAGATAGATAGATAGATAGATAGATAGAGTGCATCCGGAAAGTATTCACAGCGCATCACTTTTTCCACATTTTGTTATGTTACAGCCTTATTCCAAAATGGATTCAATTCATTTTTTCCTCAGAATTCTACACACAACACCCCATAATGACAACGTGAAAAAAGTTTACTTGAGGTTTTTGCAAATTTATTAAAAATAAAAAAACTGAGAAATCACATGTACATAAGTATTCACAGCCTTTGCTCAATACTTTGTCGATGCACCTTTGGCAGCAATTCCAGCCTCAAGTCTTTTTGAATATGATGCCACAAGCTTGGCACACCTATCCTTGGCCAGTTTCGCCCATTTCTCTTTGCAGCACCTCTCAAGCTCCATCAGGTTGGATGGGAAGCGTCGGTGCACAGCCATTTTAAGATCTCTCCAGAGATGATTAATCGGATTCAAGTCTGGGCTCTGGCTGGGCCACTCAATGACATTCACAGAGTTGTCCTCAAGCCACTCCTTTGATATCTTGGCTGTGTGCTTAGGGTCGTTGTCCTGCTGAAAGATGAACCGTCGTCCCAGTCTGAGGTCAAGAGCGCTCTGGAGCAGGTTTTCATCCAGGATGTCTCTGTACATTGCTGCAGTCATCTTTCCATTTATCCTGACTAGTCTCCCAGTCCCTGCCACTGAAAACATCCCCACAGCATGATGCTGCCACCACCATGCTTCACTGTAGGGATGGTATTGGCCTGGTGATGAGCAGTGCCTGGTTTCCTCCAAACGTGCCGCCTGGCATTCACACCAAAGAGTTCAATCTTTGTCTCATCAGACCAGAGAAGTCCTTCAGGTGCCTTTTGGCAAACTCCAGGCGGGCTACCATGTGCCTTTTACTAAGGAGTGGCTTCGTCTGGCCACTCTACCATACAGGCCTGATTGGTGGATTGCTGCAGAGATGGTTGTCCTTCTGGAAGGTTCTCCTCTCTCCACAGAGGACCTCTGACAGAGTGACCATCGGGTTCTTGGCCACCTCCCTGACTAAGGCCCTTCTCCCCCGATCGCTCAGTTTAGATGGCCGGCCAGCTTTAGAAAGAATCCTGGTGATTTCGAACTTCTTCCACTTATGGATGATGGAGGCCACTGTGCTCATTGGGACCTTCAAAGCTGCAGAAATGTTTCTATAACCTTCCCCAGATTTGTGCCTCGAGACAATCCTGTCTCAGAGGTCTACAGACAATTCCTTTGACTTCATGCTTGGTTTGTGCTCTGACATGAACTGTCAACTGTGGGACCTTATATAGACAGGTGTGTGCCTTTCCAAATCATGTCCAATCAACTGAATTTACCACAGGTGGACTCCAATTAAGCTGCAAAAACATCTCAAGGATGATCAGGGGAAACAGGATGCACCTGAGCTCAATTTTGAGCTTCATGGCAAAGGCTGTGAATACTTATGTACATGTGCTTTCTCAATTTTTTTATTTTTAAGAAATTTGCAAAAATCTCAAGTAAACTTTTTTCACGTTGTCATTATGGGGTGTTGTGTGTAGAATTCTGAGGAAAAAAATGAATTTAATCCATTTTGGAATAAGGCTGTAACATAACAAAATGTGGAAAAAGTGATGCGCTGTGAATACTTTCCGGATGCACTGTAGATAGATAGGAATGCCACAATATTAAAAATAGGTAAGAAAGGTTCTATTTAACAAACAGGCAGATAAATAAGAAAGGCACTATATAAAAGAATGTTAACTGGACATGAAAGACTTTAAGATGGAAAACTATGAAAGGTGATATTTAAGAGATTGATAGATATCTAGAAAAGGCTTTATAAAATAGACTGATAGAAATGAAAAAGATATGAATTAAAGGAAATATATATTCGACATATATGAATGGCACTATATAACAGATAAATTGATAGAAATAAAAGAAATGAGATAAACTCAAATAAAATATATTAAGTACATATGAAAGACACAATATAATAGATGGTCAAAAATGAAAGGAAATAAGCATACATAACAGGACATATATTAAAAATGTGAAAGGTACTATATAACAGATTGATAGAAATGAAAGGAAAAAAGATAAATAGAAATAAAATATTTTAAATAGATATGAATGACAATTTATGCTAGGTAGATAGATGTGCTACATAAAATTAGACAGGTATTAAATGAAATATATAAGAGATACATATAATGGTGCTCCACTTGGTATAAATTAACAGATGATAGATATGAAAGGCACTGTATAATATACACATACATATTACATCATTAATCCAGATAATGGAGAGATTTGGTTAAAACCCGAAAATAACCTAGAACATCAAACCATAGTACTAAACAGTAAAGGCAATCTTGCTAGCAAGCACTTGAAGCACGTCAGTGTATTCCCAGACACCCCTCTGCACACAAGTCTACTTTCTAGGTCCTAGAGCGGGCTAACTCACTGTTTTCATTTCATTTAAGCCTTAATTGTTTAGTAGTACATTTAGATTAATGACTAGACGATTTTAAATTTGCACACATTTTTAGTTCTTTATTTTGATGAATAAAATGTCATACATTGAGTAGCAGAACACTGCTTGTACAGTACAGAAGCACAGCACATCTAAATTTACCAACAACATAAGCACCTAAGTAATTTAAGGAAGGAAAAGGAATTTCTTCTGTATGTAATACTGTAAATGATTTCAGTTAGCACAGGTTGGCTTATATACAACACTTGATAGAAAGACATCTTTTCAGTATTTGAAATTTGTCTTTTCATTTTTATTCTGCGAGGTAATGAGAAGAGAGTTCTGAGATTTTTCAGGTAAGGAATTTTAAGGTCAGGTAGTACTACTCACTAATCAGGGTGCACGAAAGTGGCAACGTATTGCATGCAGATTAGCACATGCAAGTAAGAACGTCATAGGACTCTGTACACATGACAATAAGGACACTATAAACATGTAGAAAGGCACACAAAGTGCAATAATAATAAATCGCCATAATGATGATGATATCATCCAGGATGAAGAAGGGCATGACAGGTGGAAGCATCCTCTTAGTAAACCACAATGAACAGGATGGGCAGTGTTAGCCATGATGGCTTTTCATTTTCCCATCACCTCCTTTTCTGCCACTGACTGCAGTGAGTCCAGGGTCAGTCATGCAGTGCATTTTTACAGGTCAGTGTCATTGCCCAGCAGAGCACAGCATAGGCCACCACACCAGGTACAGTGATAGCTGCTCATCACACACATTAAAGGACCCAAGAAGTAAATCCTGTAACTGAAATCACATCCAGCAGCACTGGCAGCACTTCTAGACGTCATTTTGGGAGGGTGTAGCAGAATCTTCAAGGGTCCAAAATAATTCCACCCATCTAACCATCAAGTTTTTAGCATGTGGAGGAAAACCAGAGTGAGACGAGAAAACCTAATGGGCACAGAGAGAACATGCAAGCTGCAAATGGACCAGGCTGGGAATCAAATCAAGTCTCCTGGGCTGTGAGGTGCCAGCACTAACCGCTGTGCCACCTAGTTGCCATATTAATCTCTTTCTTTCACGCTGATTTTCCTGCAACTCTTCCAATGCCTTTGAGATGAGCATTAGTGATGTGTGTTGACTGCTTGCTAAGCGTTCTTAAACGTACCGTATGTTAATGTGTATTTTCAAGTATCCTTAATTACCAAGTAATTACACCGAGGCAGCACATCGCTTCCCACAAGAAACCTCAATTTGTTTTGAATTCATAACAAACAACTGATGGCCAGGCATCCACTAGTAGCATATCATGGGAAAGGTCAAGCAAAGGAAAAAAAAAGACAGTTGAGTCTGAAAAGATCAGCTTTTATTTAATAAGGGATGCCTGACAATGCAAATGCATAATTAATATAGTTTCACTTTCTCTGTGTACAAACAGAAGCTGAGCCCACTAATAGGCAGTCATTTGATTAGAATGAAGGATGATACGCGTGTCAGGCAACAGTGAGAGAGATCCGGCTTGCAGGATCCTCAAGAAAATGCAGGTAAGGAGCCTCAGGTTCTGGCTAACTACAAAAAAACATCAACTGTGGCACAGTCACTGAGGTAAGAAGGTGTCATCGGTAAGAAATTCCCTCTGGCAGCAACTCTTGTGGAGCTGCTACATATGACCTTTGGCCACAGATTCAAAGTGCAGAGTTGCACTACAGGAAATCAAAGCCAGGGACCCACCAATATGGCCAAAAGGGAGTCTTTTCACAGCTGGCACACTCCACTTCTGTCTCAATACACTCTCCTCATCTAAGCCCTCAGATATCAACAGCAAGAGATTTTCTTGGTGGTCCCCCTCTTGGTTACACGTCCTCACTCGAAGCTGCTGGATTCAAACTGCAGAGAATAGACATTTTAGCAAAGAGAGCTGCCTCTCTCATAAGTGACGTTTTTTCAGTGGTCCCTCTCCATTTCAGTCTTGTTATACTTGCCCCTGTTCACTTGAGTGAGCCCCGGATCAACCCCAAACTTGTTACTGCCAAGAAATTTGCACAGGTGTTACCCCTCTGAGTGATGCAACTTCACTTGTGCTGCTGGATTCAGAGTGAAGAGTACAGCCATCTTAGCCAGGAGAGCTATCCTCTTGCTAAGACTTATCATGAGAATGTATACCTGTGATTAGCTCTTTGGGTTCTCTCCATTCAGCCTCACTTCACTTCCTGCTCCCTGCCCGACCATAACCCATGCAAGCCCCAGATGTCACCAGTAAGAGATTTGCTTGGGTGGTGTTTCTGTTAGTTACACATCCTCACTCAGAGTTGCTGGATGCAAATCTAGAATGCTGAATTCAGACTTCAGAGGACAGCCACCTTAGACAGGAAAGCTAAAGGAGAACTAAGCCCTCTATAGTGACCAATAAGTATTCTAACTGTGATGGCGGCTTCCTTTCACAGTGGGCTGTTTCCATTCAGCTTGCAACTCTTGCCGCTACCTGTGTGACCGCAGCCCAGATAAGCCCCTAAATGTAACCAGTGAGATATTTTCATGGGTTGTTCCCTTCTTCACTATAGCCATTTTATACAGTTGATCTAGAAGAGATCTCTCACTGTTCTCTCTTTAGTGACCAGGCAGGCTACTGACTGTTAAGGAATTATCATTTCACATTAGTTTCTTTCCAGTTCAGTCTCACTATACTTGACCCTCTCTGCTTGAGTGAGCCCCAAACGAGCCCCCAAATGTCACTGGCAAGAGCTTCACTTAGGCAGGGCCTCCCTTGGCTAAATGTCCTCATTTAGATTTAATAGATTGGGAGTGTACAGCACAGCCATCTTAGCCAGTAGAGCTAAGGGAAAACTCTAAAGACAGATCAGGCTTTTGACTGTGCAGCTATCTCCTTTTTCCAAGCAGACTCTCTCCAATCAACCATATTACACTTTATTACCCTGTGTGAGCCAACCCTGGATGAGCCCCCCAAATGTCAGTGGTAAGAAATTTGCTTGGGTGGCTCCTCTCTCAGTCCTCACTCATGGATCTTGGGCTATGGATTCAGAGTGCCACCATCTTATCCAGAAGCACTAGTGACCAATCAGGCATCTGACTACAAGGCTTCTTATTTTCAGAGTCCATTTCAGGCTCAGTATAGGAGTTTCAGTTAACTTCCTTAATTTCTGTAGCGCTCCCTTATGTTAACTGCCATTGACCTTCAGTCATCTATCAACATTTCCCCAAATGCACAGACTTTGTTCGCCTTGACACTTATGCTATGAAAAACCCTCTCCCTATTTTCAGTCATAAATACAATAGAAAGGGAACAATAGGCCCTGCAAGGCACTGAAAGTGGTGGGCCACAAGAACTGATGCCTATAACAGGGAGCTTTTTATAGACCCAGCTTTCATCTCAAAGGTAAAATAAACCAGCAGAAAGCTCTCGAGACATCCCAGAAGCATTGGGTTCTGTCCAGAAACACTCTGTTCTCAAGTTTTGTGTTGATCAGGAATACTGTATTCTCAAATTACATAAAGCAGCTCTGTTATAATCTCTCTGTCAGTCAGTCCCTTGACTTGCTTTGGCTCTACAGCTGATCGGTGGGTGGCATACCAGCGACGCACATTTGTATGGCTGACGGGTACTTGAATGACAAGTTAGCACAGTGCCATGATAATAAAGTGTCAAGAATGCTCTTCACATTGCAAACTATTAACTTAAATATTGTTATTGGGAGAAAATAACCTCATTTTGAGCAAATGATTTTGCATGCTACAGCCAGTTTACCATTCTTGTACTACATTTTCAGGACCCATGCATGTCCCTTGCCATTGCTATCTTTGTCTAGTGTTTTGGAGATAGCGACTTCAAGCTTTATAATTATATCAAGAGGATTGCAAACTGGGTAATATTGGTTCCATTGCTGCTGTGTATGAGTGGGGGCTTTGGTGACCTCATTGGGGGAATGCACTTGTGGTGGGTGGATTGGGGCTGGGATTTGAACCTAAATCTATCAGTTGTGAGACAGTGACTCTACTACTGTGCCATTGAGCCATCCAAGTATTGGTTAGCGTCTCAAAGGTCCTAATCCTTCTCTTTGCTGTTGTCCATATTTGTGATTTTCCCCAGGCACTCAGGTGATCCTCCAGTAATTTTTAAAAATGTACACTGGTTAATTGCAGCTGCGCTATGAACACCAGGACGGCTGGGTGTTCAAAGTTGCAGTTTTGTAACCAAGAAAGATTGGAGGTAGCAATAGGCAAGTACATATTCTTTAAACATGCTAGGGTCAGGAAACTGCCAGACACAAGCCAAAAGTGATAAATAACTGTCTCAAGTACCAAACTACTTACTGAAGATGAAGCAAAATAATGGAAAACATCAGGGCTTATGGAGGACTCTGAGGTGGAAAAATAAATAACGGCCAACAGCCAGGTTTGAATGAGCACAGGAAAAGACCCCAGAAGCAGAACCATCTTTCTTTAAGTGCCTTTTATTTTAAAATACATTGTGTATAGAATCCACAAGGTGGTGCCTTGTCTTGGCTCTGCTTTGCTTTTGGGGTATTTGGCGTCAGCCATAGACGGTAGCCTCACAGTGTTATCGATGAAGGATGGTGTGCACATTGTAGGTAGATGACAAGGACATTATTCATGTAAACTTTGTGCCATTGGAAAAGTCACATCTCAGCTTCATTACTCTATGTGTGAATGCTGGATAAAAAGGTCTTTAAAAGTGAATACACACTTCTTTGTTAGGTTTAGCCCAATAAAATGAGGTTTGAGGAAAATGCTGAGCTCATGCTATCTGCAGCATGTCCCAACGCGGCAGCTCATTTTATTTATTACTAATTATACTGCACCGCACTGAGTGACTACATGGATAAATAATAAATTAACACGTCGTACACTGCGCAATATGAACAGTAGGTCAGCTAAAAACAAATGCTCTGAAAACGGACGCCTCATTTTTCCAGCTGGTGAAGGTAAATGAGATGTGACAGCACCTTTATTAGCTGTGTTCTCTATTGAAGGTGGGGTGGATTTGATGCCTTAAAAAGTTCAGATCTCCACTTTAATTCTAAGCTGATGTTGTGACTGTAGCAGATAAAATGGTGAAAAAGGGTGCAAGCCTTCAACATATCAAAAACAAAAACAAGCAGCACAAAAAAAACATGAGACAAAAATACATGTATAAAATCTGTTGTGACTGCAGCATAACACAAATAGGCCTTTAAAATGACCCACAAAAAACAGGCCAGAATTGCAATTAGGTCTCACCCAAGTGAAGCCTAACCCTAGAAAACTGTGAGGTTTCAGGCATGCCTAGGTCTTTGTCTCACAGAGCACAAACTGTGAAACTCCAGCTTGTACAGAGACAAGTCCCACCAGAATATTTATAAAATGTGAATTCATTAGCAAAGTAGCAAAAATAACAAAATACACAAACAACATCAAAAATGGAGGCAAAAGTTTTTGTCAAAAAGTCAATTCACAAACAAACAAGTCCAATCCAAAATTCTTATATCATAATCCAAGAAAAAATGAGCATAACTAAATAGCAAACTAGAGAACCAGAGACAGAAACTGCAATTATACCTCACCCACTGCCAAAGTGCATTCAATAAATCGTCCTGGACTTTAATTCCCAGCTTGCCTTTATAGGTGATAGACAGGTGGCCGTGTCTCTTGGAGATCCACCCGCAAAATACAAGAAACATAGGAGAATAGCAAGACACATATAGTTACTTAACAATAACCAACATCATAAAAATAATAAATCCATCCATCCCACAGGGTCTGCTGGAGTCAATCCCAGCCAACACAGGGCACAAGACAGGAACCAATCCTGGGCAGGACACACACAAACACACCCACACACCAAGCACACACTAGGGCCAATTTAGAATCGCCAATCCACCTAACCTGCATGTCTTTGGACTGTGGGAGGAAACCGGAGCACCCGGAGGAAACCCACGCAGACACAGGGAGAACATGCAAACTCCACGCAGGGAGGACCCGGGAAGTGAACCCGGGTCCCCAGGTCTCCCAACTGCGAGGCAGCAGCACTACCCACTGCGCCACCGTGCCGCACAATAATAAATCCCACCCATCAAAAAGCAAAATGGTGTAGTCAGGGAACACAATTCATTTTTTGCAAATTGCTACGTATATGTGAATTCCTTAGGTTTCAAAATTTTAGTTTAAAAGTGTACCTTTTATTTAACGTTCAAGCAAAACCCAGAAAATTTAAACAGAGCAGATGATCATAACACACATAAGTCGTAAATACTAAAAATATTTAAAAAAACAAAATGTTCAAAAACATGATTCATGATATAATAAACAATTAGCAAAAGTATTCAATTCAAGAAAATTAATTTCAGGGTTGAATCCATAACCCCCATAATGTGTGTAAACCTTAAGGCACAAACAGTGTTCTCCCTGGCTCAAAGATTCCCGCTCTTGCTTTGTCTCCAGAGGCGGAAGGCCAAGGAAACAGGATTTCATTAAAAAGCTCTCCATGATACTCAGACATCTGTAAGTGTTATTACAAGGCCACAGCCTTGGGATAAGAGGCAGCTAAGTGGCAAATCACATTTTTTACAACTCGGCTAACCTCAACTGGACTGACCTTCCATCAAACGGCCATGATTGTCTGCCACTTACGGCAAATTTGGAGCTTTTTGTTTGGTTTACCTTGGGTATTTCTGGTTTTGAGGCACGCTAATTGATGCAGGATCAATCAGAAAAGGTTTTTATTTGCTGACAATGCTGATTTCATTTAAATCTAGTATGCTTTTTCTTCAACAAAATTTGTTTGCAAAGTTCAATTTCTGGTAAGAGATTCTGAATAGAGTGTGATGTACACAATTTCGGAAACTCCCATTTTAAAGCATTGACATATTTTCAAAACAGTATATCAAAAAACAGAAAAACATTTTAGTGATCAACTCATATTTTTAATGGGGTTTTATTGATTTTATTAAAATCAAAAAACATTCCATACAAATAAGTCAAGTTTTACAAGACTTTGTTCGAAACAATCAACCCCCACCCATGGAAAAGTTTAAGCTAGTAAAAAAAGTAAATAGATAAAGTAATAAATGAATTAAAAAAAAAGTTGGGAGAGAATCTGCTTCCTCAACTCATATATTTTATGCATTTCCCTTTTCTACATTACCAATACATAGCCAATTCTGATGGCGACACAGATCCCCAGTATGAGTTTTTGAAACAGCAGCAGAGCCGCACACGTGGCCGGGAACTGGCCATCATGTCATGGACTTGTGCGAACCTCATGACTCTGGCTGCCTGAATTTATATCAGGTCACTTACAGGATCTTTACAACCATTACTGATGAGCAAACAATTTGGAGTGAAACTATTTTTTGCAAAAAAAAATAAAAAATTTGCAAAAAGAAATCCTGTTTTACTTCCAGTGAAATTCATGACATTGAAACAAAAAGAAAGATGCTTATTTCCTGGAAGCGTTTATATGAATTAATTCCATATGTGCCTGCTTGTCATTTAGTATTTAAATACAGATCTCTCGTAAAAAAAAAATATATAAAATAAAATTGCCAGAGTCATTTCTCTAGTGCCAAGAGGCAGAAAAGTGGCAGACCACAAGGGATGAGAAAGACAGGTCAGAAAATAAACAAAAGTTAGCAACGTGCCAAAACCAATAAATCAAACTTCTCCTTGTACTGTTGTGATATGAGGTATCAAACATCGGAAAAAGGCCACAAAAGCAGACCAGGACTTTCACTCTTCTACCCTGCAGAAGTTCACCTCAAGGTTGGAAGTCCCCAGTAATGCTGGATTAGCACTAAAATATTGACTGTGGTACTGATACTAGCTTTTGTGCCTCAGCACCAATACTAAAGCGATACTTAAGCATATAATGCATAACTCTCAAGGCTGCTTAGTTTCTCCAACAAGCTCAAGTGTGCACACATATGCTCTGTCGCACTCCAAATATCATTATAAGGAGCGGGATGAGTTAATCTAAAAATATAAGTTTGAACAGAGGAAGGGGGCCCGATTTGAGCCTGATGAAATACATATATTATATCAAAGATCTTGTGCACCTTTGTGTGTCGATTGTGCCAATAAATGACTAAGCGCAAAGTGTCTGTCAGCAATTACTGACTTAGGGTACCAGAGTTAAATGCGGGTATCATACCATTTTAAATGTTGGGTTTTTGGTACTTTTTCCATATCAGTGTATCATGCAGCACTAGTCCCCAAACTTCCACCTGCAGACTGGGGCCTACACAAGCCTATCAAAGTTCAAAAATATAAAGAAAAGTCCCACACTTTGGGAAAGAAATAATGAAACTCTGGCTTATAGAAACAATCCTCAGCAAGGAATCTTGATAATGGAGGATGTTTTTTTAATGAAAAATAAAAAATAAGGACAAAGGCACAAAAGAGTAATAGGATTTGCCTAAAGGGCAATCAGAGGCAAATAAGTCCCAAAACACAACCCAAAAGGCAGAATCTGTTAACCATGAGCAAAATTTTCCCAGTATCCAGAAAAGTTGCAAATGAAAAGCAAGACATACTTAAACTAGTACACACAGTCGATACACTAGTCCTGAGAATATAAGGCCAGGAGTAGGGATGTCAGGGTAGCCCCGGCTCCACTCACATAGCACATGCCTCTTTAAGGGACAGTATGCAATAAACAAGTGATACACAAAACTTAACAGAATATAAGAAAAACAACCATAAACCTGAAAATAAATACAAGCCGGGCCAAAAATCCCTGGCTGTAACATACCATCTGAAAAACTAGAGTGTAAACCAGAGCCATAGTCAGAAACACAGCAGCTGCTATTGGATCTTCAAGAAAAACTACCCTAAACTTTGTACAAGACTTCCAGAAAGAATCCACAAACTTGGGCAATGAGTCACTTGTGGTACTGACTAATATACAAGCATGGCTGTGTTGATGATGTCACACGAAGCAACAGAACATGCCCTCTAGCAACAGGCAATGGTTCCCCAAAATGACAGTTGCCCATAGAAAAACAAAATGGTATTGCATTATAAATCAAAATATAATGGAAACTTAAATTAACAAGGCTAAAACAAAATTATAACCGGAACCAAAGATGCAACGGATTCTCAGTAATTCTAACCCCAGAATCATAACAATTTTCTGTCACATATAGACATTTTGTTGAGCCATCAGTTGTGTTCTGCTAGTCTGATCCCCACTTTGCCAGTTACAATGATGATCTTAGTGATTGCAATCCTAAAGATACATCAGAGGCAGAAAAAAAAAAACTTAGTAGTTGCTTCTTATGAGAGTGGGAAGTTCTCAGCTGCGTAATGCACTTTCTATTTTCTGTCCATTATATAGCACCTTATCTTTTAGCATATACATAAAACAAAAGAAATAAATCTGGTTACCTCCCACGAAAAGGTGCTCTGCTCTGCACAAAAAGCTGTCACCTTATGCCGTATTGCTGGTTCATTTTTGTGATGCTGGTAGCCTTGGAATGAACTTGCGACTCATGCTGCCTTATCGCTTGCCACGTTTCTGTATCCTCATTTGAGGTGATCTCTTTTTGTTCTCTTTATTATTTATGAAAATCATGCATATTTAGTTACTACAAGAGAATTCTATTATTTCGCATTCCCACTGCGCAGGGTGAGCACAGTCTTTAAGAGATCAAAATCACCCCCCAAGCCATTAGTCTTCATGTGAGCACTTCAACATCCCGGTGACAAGTGGATTAGGAACAGAGCATTCAAAGTGGCTTTAATTCCCCAGACTAGAAGGAATCTGCTGTCTCATGATGCTACTGTATCATGGCCCAATATAATGTGACATTCTTAAATGCTCTTAATCTAATTCAGGGTCACTATGCCCAGAGCCTATGCAGGGGGTATCTGGCATGGCAGGAAACAGCTCTTGACAGGGTGCCAGTCCATCACAGGGCCTGTTCACGCACACTTCCATACTCACAAAGGGATAATCTGGAATTGGCAATTAACTTAAAGTGTACCTTTTTGGGGATGTGAAAGGAATAGTTACACACAGACACGGGAAGAACAACTATCAGGCATGCTAGATACAATAGCACGTACAAACATGCCCACCATGCTGTCTGGAACCAAATACAGAGATTAAAAAAAAAAACAAACTGCTGTGCAAAAGTCTTCCTATGAATCATTGGAGTTTCTGGTGCTGCCCTTTCCCAATTTAGTCTAAGCTCCTTTGTTGTATTTGATGTCCTGCACCTTTAATGTGCTGAATGGTTAGTTGCTGTCATATCTAAGCCAGTCTCTTTTGTTTATTTTGAATTCTTTTATTTATGTTGATTATGTGCATCATTCTCTATTTTTTGTTTCTGTCTGTGTATATATGCTAACTTTGTTATATTCATTGTGTTTTGTGGGTTCTCTTGAATGTCAGATATATACAAAAGGCACTATATATCTACGGGCGGCACAGTGGCAGCGCTGCTGCCTTGCAGTAAGGAGACCTGGGTTCGCTTCCCGGGTCCTCCCTGTGTGGAGTTTGCATGTTCTCCCCGTGTCTGTGTGGGTTTGCTCCAGTTTCCTCCCACAGTCCAAAGACATGCAGGTTAGGTGCATTGTGAATCCTAAATTGTGCTTGGTGTGTGTGTGCGTGTGTCCTGCAGTGGGCTGGTGCCCTGCCTGGGGATTTGTTCCTGCTTTGCGCCCTGTGTTGGCTGGGATTGGCTCCTGTGACCCTGTGTAAGGATATAGCGGGTTGGATAATGACTGACTGACTATATATCTGTCATTTATATGGTGTCTTTCATATTTTTCTATCTATCAGACTCTCTTTGTTAATCCTCCTTCTGACTCCTTACATAAAATGTAAAAGCTCAATTTTAAGCCTGGAAAAGCTGTAATACATTAAGTACTGAGCCAGAACAGAAAGCAGAACTTGTGTTACAGGCATGCAGCTCTTCTAATATCTACTGGCATATGACAGCACAAAGCCATTTGCTCTCACTTCTGCTCCCCTCACTTATCATTGGCTTGTATGTATTTGATATGCTGATCCGAGAGTCAGAATGGATCATTAGAATGGTTCCAATTATGATATATTGATGAGAAATTGTACTTGACAAAGCTTTCTTTCTCTTAGAGGCCGCATCTTTCTAGCTTTCCTCCTGGTATTCACTGGTTGTTTGGAATGGACCATTCCAAACTGAAATAAATAAATAACCGGAGAACAATAGCTGCTGTATTGGCAGGAAGTGGCCCGGAGGGTCCATGTCAGAGAGAATCAGGCAATGAAGAATGATGAGAGGTTATTGCAGGACCTGAAAGTTAAACGAACAGGCCACATTGTCAACAATAATAATGAGACGTGCAATTTGTCTTCCCAGGGGACCCATCTGTGCCGGTGCAATACCAAGCCCGTAATGATGTCCTGTCAGTCACTCGGCCTGCCTCGGCCCCCTCATTTACTGGGTATTCCCTGCGTGCTGGTTAAATAAAGTGATCAGGCTAGTGAAGTACGTATACACACGTGCTGCCGCCTTAACTGGTCACTTAGAAGCAAATTAGTCAGTCTAAATGAAGTCCAGTCAGCACAACAGATAAATGCGGCCATTGAGTTTCTTTTGTGAAGCACAAAGAATGCCCTGTAGATCACTCTAGACATTCCTAGTGTGTAGATTTTGTCCTCAGTTTGACTGAGGTTTTGTGGTACAGTCGCTATGAGCAAATTCTTAGCTATCCATCCATTCATGCATTTGCCTTGCCTTTTCTCTATTTGTCAGAACACTGGAATTATGAACTAGTTTTGGGCAAACAATTTAACAGAAGGCAGACATGGGAGCAGTACCAACTGAATTCGGGCAAAACTCTATTTCTTGTAAAATGAACTAATCAAAGCTAATGTAAGCCACGTGGCAAATCATTCTGGGCATGATGCAAACCAAAGCCAGTATCATGTCTCATAGGTGAAGCTGCTATAGCTCCAGAACAAGAATGGGACCAGATCAGTGTGGCATCTCCTTCAATGCAACCATGGAAGATAGAGGGTATTCTTGAGCCACCCTTGCCTGACCTCCAAAAATAAAGTCAACATGACTAAATATTCACGTGGCTCACCTCCTGTCTCACTCACCTCCCACATGTTGTGAAAAGGTGACATAAACATAATGAAAGGGTCCAACACAGCAGGCCAGGACCTTCACCAATCTGCTCAGGCATCCACCTCTCAAACTCCACAGGCAGACTTTGGCCTGCACAGGCCTTAAATGGAGTCCTGGCAGCTGTATTGAGAATCAGACAATGAAGAATGAGGTTAATACAGAACCTAAAATACTGACTGAACTAGGGCTGAAACAAATCCTTGTGAAACTCGAGTACTGTAATTCGATTATTCTTTGTATTGAAGCTTTGTTTAATCCTTATAACTATACCTCAGCATGTTTCGTAAGAGTGATTATTAGTGTCACACAACATGTTTACTTATGCTGTGGATACATGACAGGAAGACGTTATTTGTTGGCGTGGACTGCAAAATGGAGAATGAGAGAGAAGATAGTGAGGGGCAAAGTGAAGAGACATGCCAGAGTAAGCAAAAGAAAGTGTCAAAGGTTTGGGCTCATTTGAAGCTTAAAAACAAGCAAAAAAAAAAAGTACAGTATGTCTGTTGTAAAACCGAACTACCCAAACACGACAGCACAACGTCAATGCTTCAGCACCTCAACAGGGAGAACCCAGTCTAAGCATCCAGTCTGCAGAGACACAAAGTAACGTTAAAGTTAGTATTCAACATAAAACAATATGATGTAAAAATAAAACAGGAAACATTGCAAAGTGCAGAGCAAGCCTGTTGATATGCTCGCTTTTCTTCATTGCAACCACCACATGCTCCTTTAAAGGCTTACACAAAATAACACACACCCAGCCTTCCAAGAAGACAGTACAGGCTTACATTATGCCGGAGCTGTAGTCAGGTTGAAACTTGTAGTTCAGAAAGTTGTTTTTATTGTTATGTGTTATTATTATTACTGATTTATGCCTTAGTCTCAAGCAGCATTTTAAAGTACTTTGTAACTGATATGTTATTTTTGTATTTATTTGTTTTGGTGTTTCAGACAATGTTTTTTTTTTAAACCCAGAATGTAATATGGCATAATATGGCTCTTAAATGCACTAAATGGATTTAGTTTTGACAAATAATTTTATTTTATGCAATTTAAGCAATAAAATGTTATTTCTAAAAAGGAAATGAACTAAGCATTCATTTTATGAGAGATGTCATATTTTCTGTTTTGTATATTTACTATTACTCTTAAATAAAATAAAAGTATTTCTCATCCGATTACTCGATTAATCGAATAATTGGTAGAATATTGAATTACTTAAATAATCAACTGCTGCAGCCCCAGTGTGAACCAACTCTGGAGACGTGATCAGTATAGAGTGCAATGAAAACTGAGCTTGTCCAAGTGTGTGCTTTTAGATTAATGCACAGTTTCAGCCCTTAGTGCACTTGGTACTGCATTCATCCCAATTGATTCTGCAACCAGCTTTAGATAAAACAGCCCCAAGTACAATCACGCTAAGAACCAAACCAAAGCCAACCTGTGGTTTAAATGCCATTGTGGGGGGCGATGACCACATATGGCATCATGGCATTTCTACTATCAATGTACAGGTCACCAATGCCATCTGCCCCAGGTTTGAGATGCTATCGTGTCATATCTGTGACTGAAAATAATTGTGCAGGACACCCACCCTGGTTGAGTGCCGGCATGGAAGCTGCTCTCTCTAGGGAACAGTGGCTACAAAATACTCAGTCACTTATGTGCCCGAAGACTTCTCGTCATTGAATACATGGATATGGAACTATTTATCCAAAGAGACTTACAAGTTTTCACTGCTTATATATTTTCACAGCTGGAGTGCTAACAGGAGTTAAGGAAATGCAGAAGTCTCTAAGAATTATTGTGAGCACCAGGAGATTAAACAGCAGGGCAAGCACTGAGCAGTAATACCAGAAGAGCAAAACACAACCAAGTAACCAGAGCATTGTTTTCTTATTGTTTGCTTACAATAATCCATGAACACTCACATGTACCTTAACAAAGATGGAATCATAAGTCAAGGAACAGAAGGAGGTCGTAACCAAAACACATAAATCTACCACTAGGGCCTGCAAAAAATTAACAAACTACCACCAAGAATTTTGAAGAATGTGATATCAATCCACAGAGAAATAAAGAAGTGTGCAATTGCCACTATATTTATATTGCCATATCTAGTGATGTCATCAGTGTGATGATTGCAGTCACGTGATGTGATTCAAAATAATGTTGAGAAAAATGACAAAGAAAAAAACTTGTAATTTCCAAACTAATGTAAAACTAATAAAAGAAATGAACTCTTCCTGCTCAGAAACCCCAGGAGAATGTGACTCAAGAATTAGGCTGCATGGTCTGCACAGGCCCAACAGAAAATGGGAAAGGATTTTAAATTCAAAAACCTAGGAAGGGAGAGAGGATCCTTGAAAACAGCCTCAAGTCCCAAAAAACAATGTTTCTTTATATTTTTAGGATGTATCGACAAAAAGAAATTGAAAGCAAGGACATAAATGAAAAATAGAATAAAAAAGGTTTTGCCTGAAGAGACACATCTTAATGCAAACTTAAACCAAATCTGAATATTTTATAATAAAAGAAAGATCAAAATCCGGGGAAAAAAAATCACGAAAGCACTTTACAGTAGCTGAAAAATCAGAATTCAAAATTCAAAAGAGAGCTGATAAGTGTACCGCTAAGAGGTGAAAATAGCAGCAAAAATAGAAAGGGATCAAGAGAAGAGATGCAATCGACACAAATGAGTAAAGACTGAGACAAGATGCCCAAGCCTGAGGCACTAAACAGACACCAAGTCAAAGAACCATGCCTAATAAATTCATAACCAGAGAAAACAAATTAAAATTTTTAAATTGCAAAAAGTTTTTGAAGTATATCCATAATCTCGGATAGAAACCAGATTAAAACGGTGACCTGTTATCCTGTCTGCAAAGTGACATCCAGTGGTTTCCAAGACAACATAACAACAAAAACTCACAAATGGCAGTGTCCATGCAAAACAAAAAGGCATCCAAAATGGTACAGAATATATTTTAGAAATATTATATATGTCTTGAACATAAAATTAAACATTCAATACAGATTCCCCATTGTTCAAAGCCCATAATGGAAAGAAAAAAGCAAAGAAAAACATGAATGGAAAGTCATAAAAATGAATTCTGAAATATCACACAACAATAGGCAGAAGGAGATACTGATGCCACCACAGTCATCATGTGGTCTGCTGAGCTCTTAAATAGCACTGGGGGATCAATATACAAAGTACAATGAATATTACGAGTATATATAAGAAAACAAAAAATGAGTAAACAAGAAAATACTTATGAAGAAATAACATATACAAAAAACAGGGACATAATAAGTAACAAAATACTGTATACAGAATCCACTTTAATAAAAGGATAAGCATCTGTGTGTCCATCTGGCTGCCATGTCTCTGTCCTTCCAACAGATGGCTCATCACAAACATTTGTAGTGATAAAACATGCTGCATTTGTCATTCTGACATATGGCACATCATCAACATTTGTAATAATGCATTTTATTACTACAAATGTTTGTGATGCGACATCTGTTGGAATGATAAATGCAGTTCATTTTATTAGCACATGTATTACAAAATACATTCCAATAGATGTTCTATCACAATGTTGAGGTCTACGTTGATTACTTAGCTTTCAACCCTTCTTTGATGGGTAACTCAGCTAGTAATATTTAAAGGATAACGAAAGGCTTGACTAAACAGTGATGGAACCCTGGCTGTTACCTAACACTATTGGCCCAAAACTGGGACAATTTTCCTGCAATGTGTGCCTAGCATGAGCTATACTGTTTGATTAAAAACAGCAGCATACCTTACAACACTTCTACTAACAGGGTTCTCCAACTACCTTGTGTCCAAGGTGTGATGATTCAAAGTGAGGGGGTGGGGGGTGCCATGCATTCTAAATAGGGAATCATCCTGGACTGGCCCACAAAAAAGTCAGATTTGTCTCCCCAGTACAATTTCAAGGAAGTCAGAAAATGGTCAAATTGATAAACCGGCTGGCATCCTGCCCTCTGACCCCATGCTGTCCTTTAACCCTTTCAGAACGCTATAAAGCCATCACAATAAATCATCATTCAAGGAAAAAATGAACAAATTTCACAAACTTCTGATGTACAAAAAAAGCAGAGAGGACTGACAAGCCTGTGTGGGGAGGGTGGAGTTGGGGAGTTTACTCCCAACCCTGAAGCTGCTTCCTTAACACGCGTATTGATCCGTGCAGATTTACAAGGCCTGTTCAAATTTTTATTAGACAGATCAGTTACAGAAACAACCCGGAAGCCATCTCACTCATGCCAAAGGCCTGTAATCTTTCAATCAATAAACTAAGACCATCTGTGTCAAGGGTCTTCCACACACCAGTAAACAGAGCAAAGCCCACTGATGTATCGTCTACAATCATTTTCACATTTGCATAACAAAAGCGAGTTAAATTAAAAAAAGATTCTGCTGAAATATGTGGGCCTCGTTTCCCATTAGTTCCATGTATTCAACACTGGATTTCAGTGCAGGCCTCACATTTAAAATGTTGCCTAAAAGTCTCAGATCTGATAGATAGATAGATAGATAGATAGATAGATAGATAGATAGATAGATAGATAGATAGATAGATAGATAGATAGATAGATAGATAGATAGATAGATAGATAGATAGATAGATAGATAGATAGATAGATAGATTTTTTTCTTTTGCGCTTTCATCTGGTCATTAAAAGAATCCCAAATTATTCCTCTGATTTTCTGTCTTTCTTTTTAAAATACACATATAATACTTCATTTTTATGATTCTGCTGTGGTCTTGTTTGCTGACCCTCCTGTTCTCTCTGGTTAACTACAAGAGAAAAGAGACAAATAAATGGACAAGTTGAGGAAAGGGGATGATGCACTGGGTGGCTGGGATCAGCTCGACAAACACCAAACCTGAATGTGATATATAAAGAAAATGGACAATTCAAGAAAATACTATGAATTCTTGATGGCTGGCAAAACTTTGCTGCAATTTTTTAAAGATATAAGACCACAAAGGCTCTGCAAATAGGAAGACTTCATTAGCATACATGACACTTTGGACAGGCTAAATCTCAGCTGTACCAGCCAGCAAGAAGACTTGGCCTGTCTAAACCAACAGGGGTCAGGGTTACCGACTTGGATTAATCAAAGTCAAAGACCACTTCTTCTTTGTTTACACACATGGCCCCACCTCACATAGGTCATGCTATTCTAGAACATAATGATTTTTTTAATTCAGCGTTTCCATATCTATCTATAAGACATAGTGCATACTGTATCTATGATCAATTTAGCCCTGCCTAATGTAATGCTTTTCATTCTATCTATAACAGTACAGTGATTTTCAGTTCTATCTGTCTACTGTAACTGATGTAGTGCCATACATGTCTAGCTATAATACCATTCCATTCTATATTACATAGTGCCTATCAGTTCTATCTGCCTGTTAAAGTTCCTTGGGTATATAGGTATGATATAGTACCATTCAGTTGTATATTAAGTAGTACCTATCAGTTCTAACTATTCATCTATACATATATCTGACATACTGCCTTATATCTCTGGTTATGATATAATGCCATTCAGTTCAGTATTATATGGTGCCTATCCATCTAACTTTTATTATGTAGTGGCGTTAATTCATTCACTCTCTACCTATCTTTTATTACATGAGCCATTCACGCACTCACTATCTCTCTGTCTCTTATTATATGATGCCTTTCATTATCTGTTTATCTACCTACCTTTTAGGCAATGCCTTGCACATTCACTTGTCTATCTACCTATCTGATATAGTGGCTTAGATATACAGTATAACTAATATATAACACCATTCAGTTCTCTGTTATATAGTGACAATATTAGTTATTTCTACCCATCTGATACACTTCCATTTAGTTCTATTGTATATCTGATACACTTCCATTCAGTGCTATTTTATATCTGATATACTACCATTTAGTTCTATTTTACATAGTGCCTTTCAGTTCTGTTTTTCTGTTCTTTGTGCTGTCCTATCTGTTGTGAACTCTGTCACACAGAAGCACAAAAGAGAGCAAGCAACCCAAAAATCCCACACAAAATTTCAGACGTGTCCTAATTTTAGCTCTTGAGTACACTAGATTGCCCACACCCTAGGCAGCTAAGCCCAAACTAAGCAGGGAGGATTCAGACCTACCAAGGCCTAAAATGGTATACTGACTTTAGAAGTTTAAAAGTATCTTAATATATTATTAGGAAAGTCGGGGGGGGGGGGTCACATGTAAATCTTGGGCTCACAATACTAGAACAAAGTCTCTTTATCATCAATGCATTCATAAAAATAATCAAAATAAAGGCAAACAAAAGAAAAGGCAAGAAAGAATGAGGAAAAAAGGAAAAACTTGCTGCAAATAAACCGAGTATCACAAAACCAGGGATGCTCTGATCGAGCGGCCGTCGATCTAAATCAGTCAATTTTCACAAAAAAGAAAACAGTGATTGGTAAAATCATGAAATCTGATCTTTTCTGCCCTTGCTTTTGTAAGATTTACACTATTTTGTAAGATTTACACTAATTTAGTTACAGTGCTCCTTTACATGTGGTATTATGGTAGTTGAGCCAGTGCATCTCTCTCTTTTTATTTTTTTGCAGTAAACTTACTGCAGTGTAAACAAAGAGCAGTAAGTTGAGGTTTGCTTGAAGAGAGAACTTGGCCATTATGTTAAAGAATCAGAGAAGTCATCCTGTGCAACTAGACAAATGGCAAGAAAAACTACTTTAATAATTCAGACCTTTTTATTTTGTCATTTATATTTAAACAGACACTGTTTCAGTTTGGACAGAAATATTGTTTTAAGTGCAGCAGCTTACATTATGAATTGGAAAAAGAAAATATAAATAATAAATTATTATTATTATTAATCATTTTTGAATTATTATTATTAATAATTTGAAATGGCTGCTTATTAAACAGCAAAATATATCTTTTACTTATAAACCTTTTAAGCTTGATAGTCTTGTGTATTCACGATAAACGCCTTATGGGCATTTGATACATTTGCGGCTTTTTTAAAGATTTGTACCGTGTTTATTATTTATTTCCGTGTGTCATACAGTATACATTTTGGTAAGAAACAAGTACGACATAATTAAAATGGTAATCCACATTCTATAATTACACCTCAAGAATTACGAATGTCTAGCTGATACACTAAAGAAAAAAAACACACCTTTATAAATATAGTAAATGTTTATTTTAACAGCAAAAAAGCTGGATTGCATTTTCCGAAGAAGTCTTTAACAGTTTATATGCTGCAGAACAGCACATTGGTTCAACCTGCCAAACAAAGTGACTCACTCAAAAGTTTTAACTCATTCATCAAAATGTAATAATCGTGTCAGTAAATGAGTGAAATGAAGCAAAATGAAACAACACTGGATCATTGTCTAGAGCCAAGCCAGGCACAATGTTTAAACATATTGTCAACATGAATTTGTACCATGGATGTCTTCTAAACAATGTACTCTCTTGACAGTAATATGTAAACTATCAGTTCTCTGTTGCTAACCAAATGCTATTGTGTACAAAGCCAAATACCACAGGTGTTACACACACCAAAGTACTATAAACACTGCAAGTGTCCATTCCTGTATACTGTAACAAAAGACTGCACAGTAAAAAGCTTTGGTTTGAAATATCATTTACATGAAAGGGAACCATTTTTTATTTTACACTAAGTTTCTTGCAATACAAAAGAACATAGGAAATATGACAAATGAGTCAATTCAGTCCATCATGCTTGTTTGTTTAGAGTACACTACAATGTAAAGGAAATAAAAATTGAGGAATAAACACAAACTTACACAGAACTGCATACTGCATTACCAAATATATCAGTAGGCCTACAAGAAAATTCTGCACTGTTACTGTAATCAAATGTATTATATAGTGCTAGAGCTGTGAAATGATGGTGACTTGTCAGTTCAATTCAATTTACCGATTCGAAATCAATTTGATTCAGAATAATAACACCTATGCCTTTTTTTTATAAAATGTAATTTCCAAATAAGTTAACAAGTCTGACTCCATGCACTAATCCTCAATAGACTGCAATAAACTAGGGTTTTCAAATGGGTGGGGGTCTCATCAGCCCTTCCAAGGTGGAAGTTCTTAAAAATGAGGTCAGATTTTAAAGATTGCCTTTAAATGATCTCATAATAATTTAAATCTCAATTGTTATCTCAAATCTCTCAAGTTTTTAAAGTAAGTATAACTAAAAAAGTATGACTAATAACATCTAAGTGAAGCGTCTGAGACTAAGAAAGCGAAGTAGGTATCATTTCTTTGTTGTAAACACCTTCTGTTAATTTACAGTGTAATATTTTGATACAAGTATCATTTGACTAAATGTAAACAGTTCACTGAAGGAGTCCCTAAACTTTTATAAAATGAGGTCCCTCAAAGCTTTGCACCATCTGGTATGGGTCATGCACTAAAATAAGCCCAATGCTGTGAAGTAGAGCACAATCTTGGATCTCAGTAACAGAGCATGATTTGGGATAACAGCGGGTACATCAAAATCAAAGTAAATACTTAACTACGGTAGACCACTGGCACAAATGAGATCAAATGTTGTTTGATATCTCTAGGCAAGAGGTTCTCTGCCTTTTCTCTTGGAATACCCCCCAGGAATTGAATGATTTGGAACACTAAAATTAAATTGTTAAGTACTGAACCCTGATTAGACACCAACAATTAAACGTAATGTTTCTTAAATCCCCCATCCCTAATGTTGTTTAATTTGGGATTTTAACAAGTGATTTCTGATTATGTAGGTGTATGCTTTTTCTTATGTCAGCCAAATGATTTTTATAAATAATTTTTTATTTAAGAACAGTAGGTCATTTGATATGAAATAAAAAATTGAAAGCCTAAAATTCCCATACTTTCAATATATAAAAATTAGGTAAATTTAATTCTGATCAAAAGAAAGTACATCATTTACATACTACTTCACGTCAAAGAAAGAGTAAAATAACTCCAAGTCAATGTGCAGTTGATTCTGCTTCTTGGAGATACGGTTCAGGTTCTCCCTATTCCTGTATTTATTTTTAAAGTAAGGATGAAGGCCCCTGAACAATGGCAATTCTGTCTGAAACAAAAACTTTTCATTGTTGATTAATATCAGTAAACAATACAATGTAATGTTATATACTTTTATTTTATTATTAATAATTGTCAACATTTGTCTCTGATCCTCATCACTATCATTATTCTATTACATTAGTCTGACAATTTCTACAAATGTTCAAAAAATGATACACTAAAAATGTTTACTAAACTAAAAATATTGTAATATTGGCAGATTTGACTTGAGAGGCCTGAAGGTGGAGCCAAATGGAGGGTTGCTGTCCTCACAACTGCTTTGACGTTGCTGCGTTTGGGTCCCTGATTGTTGACTTTGTGATTCCCATTTGTGTGGATGCCCCGGTTTTGACCGCTTAAGGTACTGCTTTTGTTTTTTGCTTTTAAAGGCAAAACATTTATTTATTGATTGCCTTTTTGTTGCCTTGTCAATGTGGAATCCTTTTTTTGAATCCTCTTTAATAAATATTTAAATATTAAAGTAACCTTGTTTACTTTACTTGGGCCAGAGGTGTTTTCCTCTGTCTCTTCCTGATATTTTGTAATATTTAGACTTTAAAAGTCTCAGACCCATTTTTGGGTGTGGGCCGGCTAAAGGCCTGTCTTTTGAGTTTGGTCTAGGCTGTCTGACACAGTGAGGCTAATTCTGGGAGTTCACACCTCCAAAGAAGGACTTTTCCTGGCTTTTTTGAGGCCTGTGCACATTTTTGAAAGGAAAGATCAAAATACACTTAAGGAACAAGTGAGTTCAATACATGTTTTTTTTCATCACTGCTAATGTACTTGTAACGAAAAACAAGAATTTTAACGTGTTTTTATGCATTTAGTTTCAATCTCTCTCCCACTTCACACTGAGCTGTGCCATTCACTTTTGTCTGTCATGTTGCACTTGAAAAAATAAAATTCACTTAGCATTACAGTCCAACATCCAATGTCTGATGATTATCTAATTTCAGAACTAGCTAATTAATCTTGAGCTTTGCCAGTATATGTAAACTGCCAGTTCTGGTTGTGCCAGGTGGAAGTTTTCCTCAATTTGTCCTTCATGCTACCCCTCTGCACATAACACACCCCTTCATGTGGCACATTCCTTGTTGATAGGTGTCGTGGCCGTTATCAGTAATCCCATAAATGTTTAATGACCACAACATGGAAAAGCTTCAGTGGCCCTTCGTATCATACTTCCAGATGCCTCTGTGTGAAAGACAACAAATCAGAAAAGAAGAAGAAATCACGGCAGCTCATTAAAAGGGCAATCATCCGGTGTCTTCTTGGGACCAATCAGGAGTCCAACTTTCCAACACCTACAAGTAATTCTCATAGATCAGCGAGTGCTGCCATGCACAGGAGTTGGCATCTTTCTCTGGATTCGCTGTCTGTCATTATTATACCTTCTCAATTCTTTCACCTCGAGATCATCTTTTTAATTTTCTATTCATTTTTTTGGTAGGTCTATAAATGAGACATTCGGCAAAAGCTGATGATCTGCATCTCAATTTCATGGCTGTGAAAGCTGGAGAAAAATTAGCCTGCTGTAAAGAAGGGATGGGGTCATTATAAATATTTCATTATTAATTTGTTTCCAGAAAGCAGAGAAGGACAAGCCGTGCAGGCCTGAGCTAAGCTGACATAGTGCATTCTAATTTTCTGATGAATTCCCAGATAGCCTCATCGAGACACAGATTTTGAGAAATTTTAAAAGATGGGAATTTTGTGAAGGGCTGAAAGCAGAACTTTTGCATGTCTTTCCAGGCCTGTGTGCAGGTTCTGAAAACGTCACAATCATTTAAGAACTGAATAAACATTGTGAAATGTAATTGGTGTGCCTAAAAATGAATGGACACAGGCTCAATAAACAACTAATGCCACTGCTACTCTTGCATTGACGACCCTTGCAATACGGCTGGACGTGGATGCAGTACCATCATGTCAAACTAGGGGCTTTACTAATTTTCTTTTCTGCATGGTGACCCAGAATTGTTTGTGATATCCATTAACGTTACGCTCTTCCCAGCTCACAAAACTCAAAAAAGGCTAATGTACCAAAACTAATCCTCACTCCTCCTTTGAGACCTAACAACTGTTGTGCTAAGGTAGAATTCAGCACGGAAAAGAGAATGGACCAGAAAAACAGACATAGTTGTAAACGAAAACAAAGGTTGTAAGTGGAAAAATCTAGAAAGAACCATTGTCAAAACCAAAATGTCAAAGAAATCTAATTTAAACATTATTAAGCAAAACAGCTCTTATACAAAGTTCTGGGCTATATCCACAATCTTGGATGAGGAAGAGATGTTGGCGATGACCTTTTCAAATGTTGCAATGATGTCACGCAAATCTCACAGGCAATGAGTAAACTAATGGCACATCAAAGCAAACAGGCAGTGTGCTGAAGACAACACAAAAATAATTTTAGTTACTTTATTGCATAGAAAAGTTGTTGATGGATTTGGAATCACTGTGCATCAAAGCTTCAGATAGGTGCAAAACGCATGGCAAAACATAGAAAAAAAGCTCATAAAAAATAAAAAAATAGAATTATTTTATAACAGTAAGAAATTTAACCTGGCCCCAAATTAAGAAGCAGGCTACATGGCCAGTATGGGCCAAAATTAAGTCAAGGCTGAAAATTGAAAACGGGAGAAGGGAACCCTGTAAAACATGAATCACAAAAACAAAGATTCTTAAGATTTAAAGTTTTTTTTTTTTTTTACAAAAATATTAAAAACAAAGGCAAAAGTAAGGAATCAAATTGATCTCTCTAAGGAGACAAACCAAAAAATGGACAAACAGAACCACATAGAAACAAGATAATGAATGAACACACAAGAATTTTTGGGCTGAACAAACATGTCTCAGTATCCAGCTTGCACTGTGCTGGTCCCTTAGGCCTGGGGAAACCCACCGCGGCAGCCGCCCCCTTGAACTCAGTACACGAAGTACAAGGAACATAAGAAATAGAAAAGACAATAAGCTCTTAGCTTGAATTACTTGTGTTTTGCAATTTAAAGTGTGATGATATTGCTTTGCTATCATTTTATTAATCACTTTAAAACATTTTTTGTAAAATAAGTAACAAAGCATTATGCATTGTCACACACATGCACTTAGGAGGCTGACAACAAGTCCTAAGGTGTGTGATATTACAAGAGATAGAGGGTTGGTTGTTATGTACTAATGCCTCTCTCTCTCCGTCAACAGAATCAAAGAAGAAAAACCATAACTCACCCACAATACTTCTGGTTGCCAAAAATGGCCACTATCCAAAGTCCATCAGCGATGTCACTTCCGGTTCTCCCGAGATGACATCACTTCTGGCTCCGCCATAATGACGTCACTCTCCAGCCCTCCATGATGACATCACTTCCGGCCCTCCATGATGACATCACTTCCGCCTATCTGCTTTTGATGTCACTTCCTGTCTAGATCATTTCCTGCCACCATTTTCTATATAAACTCCATGTAACCATTACTATATTGTCAAATGCTCTTGTTTTTTATCCATTTGTTTGCTATTATACGAGGTCATTCCCCAATTCTTCTTGTGAATTTTCCCAGCGTCTTTATTTTATTACACCATGTTGGCTGACTTTTCCATTTAGTGGCATTTTTCAGTGGAAGTTCTGACTTACATGCATAGGCCTAACCCTGGCTCAAATGTGTTTTGTATTTATTTAATCTTTTTTGTTATTTTTAAAAATTATTTGGCAAATATTATCAGTTGTTTTTTTTTCTTTTTAATATTGTATGTCTAATGAATACTACTTTGTTTACTGATGATTTTCAGTTTGTGAATAATGTTTGGTTTTTGTGCCTTATGTTTCATGTGTCTTATATGTTCATACCAGGGGGGTGGGTCCACCTAATGATACAGCAGAGGCCCCATGCACTCTGCTATTTGAGAAGAAACAACCAATAGTCCAAAGGCTTTGATGTTCTTTTTTCTGTCTTGTGGATCACGCTTCCCATCATCTCAAGATTTCCTGGTTTTGACCCCTGCTCTCATTCTAGGTACTGCTTCCAAATTTGTTGTTTTTTGAGTTTGCTCACTTCCAGCTCTGCCTTTTAGGGAAACCTATTTTGGCTTTTTCCTTTTGTTCAATCTTGCTTTTTTGCCAGTCCTTTTTAATCTACTGTAACAAATATTTGATTATTAAAGAACTTTGTATTACGCATTGACCAGAGAGTTTTTTTTAATGCTTTCCTCTTTTGATTTTGTGGATATTAAACATGTGGTTATTTAAAAGTCTGAGCACCAAATTGTCATGCATAGACTGAATGCCTGCCTTTTGAGTTTGGGGCCTGGCAGTCAGAGGTGAGGCCTTCTCTGAGGAACAAGGCAAAATTGAAGTGCTGATGGGGCTTGAGGAAATTATTAGGCCTACACCCATTTTTTTATATTTTTTATAACAGAATCACAATAACCTTCAAACCACAGAAATTAAAGCCGTATGGTACATCATCAGCATCTCAGATCGCACATGACTGCGTTAAATAGCTAACCAATGGTAGTATGTCACAGGATTTAGGCTTGGATGAATTCCCAACCCAAATTGTGCTCAAGAACACTGCTTTGAACAAAGCCAACATCCATAAACCAGAATACTGGAAAAAATACAAGCAATGGCAAGTGAAATTGAATGTAAATAAATGTAAGGAGCTACATGTAGGAAGTAAAAATTTTAGATTTGTGAATACACAATGGGAGGTCTGAAACTTGAAAGTACCCCTTATTAGAAGTAACAGGGAGTCACAGTGGACTGTTAACTCTGTTAATTTTGAATTATTATTTTTCATATGTATTTGCTGTTATGCGATTTTTGTTAATATTGTTTTATTGAAATATAAATTAGTGTTTAAGCTGTTTGCCTTTGACCTCACTCTTCGGTGGGTGGAGCACCCTTTGCCTTTATATTCTATGTCACTCAGAAGTTCATTGTTATTCCTGGAGGGCATTTCAGCTGCGAGTACCACTAGCACTCTTGGTATTGGTAAGCCAGGGTTGAGGTTAGGCCTCCCAACCCGTTTCATGCCAAGCCAGCCCACCTGCCAAGCCGACAAGGACAGCTCCGGAAGATGGCAGGCCATGGACGACAGGGAAGTGGGGGGGTTGGGGACTTGGGCGGGGGGAGCATCCGCCTCAGCAGACACACGCCGTCACAGTCCTGCGGCAAGCACGACTCTGATGGGCCTAACTGTCTTATTCCTCTAGAGTTTCACCAAGATTGGGGATGATTAGCCGCCTGTATTGGATAGAAGGCCCTGTGTAATCGGAGATTTGTAAAACCCTCTGCCTGAAGTAGGTGTTCAGCTCTCAATAATTGGATCTTCACATCTCCCTGCCTGAAGCGTCTGTCTTGATGGCGGCTTTAGAAATATTATCTTGGCAAGAGAGCACATAAATGTGTCGCAGAGGATCCCCTCATCCCGGAGCAATTACAGAGGAATCCAAATGCAGAGTCTCTGCTGAAGACAGCAAATAAAAAAAACTGTCGAAGTTTTCATGATCAAGAAGATATCGTGTGATAAGGACTGCCACGCTAGTAATGGGTTGCTAGGAGCAACAAAGATGTCAAGGGAGAGGGAAAGGGAAAGCACCCGTGAGGGGTCCACCTGGAGAGAGAGGGAGAAAGAAAGTGAGGGAAAAAATAGAGTGACCCTTACTGCCAAATGGAGGGGGTCAGAAGGGCCTGCCATATTTATAGCCTAAAACAGTCTTAAGCGAACCTGCTATTAAGAAGCAATGTTAGTAAGCAACAATGTTAGTGCAATTTTGAAAATCTTTTTTTCTCTGCCCAGTACTGTCTTCCTGGGGTTTCTTATTTTTTTACCATAGATAATTCACTTTTATTTATGTTTTGTACTTATTATTTTACTTTACTGCTCATTTTTGAATCTAACGTGCTGCCGTTTGGTGACATGGTTGCTACTGGGCAATAACAGCTTCTAGGAAGTGTTGTTCTGGAAGTTGTAACATGTGACATCATCGGCACAATGATATACGAGATGGGAGTCGTAGGTAAATCATTTTCACAGGATACTGGATATTCTCACAAGGTTTATAATAAATATTTTATTTGATTTTTGACAACAATCCTAGAATTACTGGTTTATTACTCTGATTCCTGTTTTTTACGCAATTCCATACATTCCAAAACCCTCACAAAGAAAAAGAAAACAGGAAAATATGTAGAATAAACATGAAGAAAAATTAAGAAGTATTTACATTCATAACACAAGCTTGCAGAGGTAATGAGTTTAAATGGCTAGGAAGACAAAATTTTATATAAGTATGCAAAACTTTTGCTGTGGAACTTAAAATTGTGTTCATGTTTACTTTAATTCTCCTTGAAATGTGTTCAGAACTTGACTGGAGTCCACCTGTGGCAGGCTGAGTTGGCTGGACACATTTTAGAAAAGCATACATGTACCTGTATATAGAAGGTCCACAATTCACACTGCATGTCAGGACCAAAAAAAAACAATTCATGAAGTCCAAATAACTCTCAGTAGACCTCTGCAGTTAAACTATGGTGAGGCACAGATCAGGGCATGAGGATAAAATCATTTATAAAGCTGTGAATGTTCCTAGGAGCACAATAGTCTCAATAATTGTGAAATGGAAGAACTTTGGAACCACCAGGACTCCCCTTAGAGTTGGCCTCCAAGGCAAACCGAGTAAAAGAGCAAGTAGGGAATTCACCAAGAACCCAATGGTAATATAAGCAGAGCTTCACAAGTCCTCTGCTGGAGAACATGTCCATAGGACAACCACCTCAGCAGCACTCCATTAAACAAGCATTTATGGAGGAAGCCACTATTGAGTAAAAGGCATATGACAGTTTAAATTAACTGAAACCATGAGAAAAAAAGATGCTCTGGTCTGGTGAGACAAAAATTGAACTCTTAAGGCAGAACTCCAAGATTTTTGAGCATACATCCAAGACAATGCAGGAGTGGCTTTTGACTGTCCTTGTGTGGCCCAACCAAAACAAAAAATTAAATCCCATAGAATTTAGTGGAGAGACCTAAAGATGTCAGTTTACAGACACTTCCCATCCAGTCTAACAGAGCCTCAGATGATCTGCCAGGAACTACGGGATAAACTGGCCAAATCCAGGTGTACAAAGCTTGCAGAGACTTATCAAGAAATCTATAAGCTAGAATTGCTGTCAAAAGGGCTTATACAAAGTTTTGAATTAAGGGTCTGGATAATTCTATGAATGAGAGATTTCAGCTTTTGATTTTTAAAAAATTTCTAAAAACAAATTACAATATGCAAGCTTTCCAGCTATAAAACCAAAAAGCTAACAACACCCAGAAACCAAAGTATTATGTTTGCGCCAGAGGTTATATTCTGTGTATTTTCTGTTTATTATTTTTGAATGATTATGTTTTGTATGTAAATTCAACACTGCTTGTTTGTTATTTAGAGTTTGCATACTTCGTATTTAAATGTATATGTTCCTTGTGTTCTGTGGGTGAAGCGCTAAGAGGTAGGATCATCATGATGCCACACCTGAGGTATTGCTCTCCACCTTTATATTCTGGTGGATGAGTCAGTTTCCCTCAGGTTTACATTTTGTGTTGTTTGGAGTTTAACAAGTTCTTGCTCTTCTTTTGATATTTTGGTTTGTGAATTTTTGTTTCTGTTTTTGAACTCTGATGTTTGAGACTAGTTTGATTTGGGTTGCCTTTTAGGTAAAACCCTTTGCCTCATTATTTTTATTATGTACCTGTATTTGTTTAAATCTTAATAAATATTTATTTATAAAGGTACTTTTTTGGGGCTGTCTTAACAAAACAGAGGTTTGCGGTTACCCTCTCTCTCTTGTAAGTCATTTTTGATATATTTTTTAATTTAAAGTCTTGTCAAACTTTTAAAGCCAGCTTCCCTTTTATGGCCTGGGCAAGCCAAAGACTGCTGGTAGTAGTTGGGATCTGGCAGCCTGGGGTATGGCCATTTCTAGGGTTTCCTGCGAGAGTCTGGACTTACTTTGTGGATCTTTTAATGTAGGTGTCTTCCCTTTCATAACAGAAAGGGTACTGTTAGATTTGTTTTGTACTGGGAGACCTTATCATTTGATAGTGTATTGCAGGGTTAGAACAAATCCTGCCCTGTAAAGTGACCCTTTTTATGCCAAAGGCCATTGTCACTGGCTGTAAGTAAAGATGGGTGCAACCCAAAGCATATGATAACAGCAATGATAATATTTTAAACTAAACTCTTTATTACAGGCTCCCGCAAGACTTCCATATACCTTTTTCCACTTTGGAGATGCCTTAGTTTTTTACCAGCCATGTATGGCTTCATAAAGTACAATAAAATGCTTAAAAATATTTAATAACAAAGGGAACAAGTTACATTGGTCTGCTCCAGAGGTGCTCATGGTTCCCTAGTGCATGAACTTGCCCATTCACTCATCCCTAAACCATATCTGTTGGCTCCACTTAATTATTTTCAAATTCCTCAGAGTTGAATTAAAAAACATATCTCCATGTCAGTGGTGCAAGCTTCTGGGGATGTTTGGGCTGCCAGCCTTTGGACATGCACTGTGGGGCACACACATTTCCAGCCATCGCATTTACACATCAATAAAGCCGAGGCCTACATGTGGGGAATTCTTACTGCCCTTTAGTATGCAAATATGAACAATGGATAATGAATTTACATGGACAGTGAAGGCGCCTGTTCAAGTAATGATTCATATATTCAAAAAGAGTGGTTACAATTGAAATGCTATTAAATGTTTTTCTTTTATTACAGATTTTTGTTAATGCTTCCTGCTACAAATTTCTTAATTTATGCATCAAAGTGTAATATCAGCATGTTGTTTTTTTGTTGAGATGTATTTATTTTTGTGGGCAGCGCCGGTATGGGAGTCCCATTTTTAACACGAAACTCCCTGTTGCTAGGGGAGAGAAAGAGAGACTTAGAGGTGGCAGAGCCATACTGAAGAGACCTGCAGAGGGTGTATATATGTGAGAGACTGAGCGACACACACTGACCATCAAGCTCCTAAAGAGTCGTCCTTATGATACTCGCTCTTCTACTTAAATCCATTAGTCTGGCTATGTAACCCCTGATGATCTCAGGAAGGATCCTGGGTTTCATTAGCTTGTGGATGTTATAATTGGATTTGTTTTAAAAACCTGGGGTTTTGACAGCCCATTTCTATCATTTATTTTTACTTTTGGTTTTGTTTTAATGTAGATAGAATTTCTTGTTTTTATTACCATGCTTCTTTTAACTTCACCTGTTTGTTGTCTGGTACAAATCTTGTATTCGATATTTAACCCACTTCCTATTGTCCAAATGATTTGATATTTTGCATACTTACTCACTTCCGATGACAATACATAAATCAATAATCAGTTTCACTAACTGATCAATTAATTCATGTTAATTAAGAAATGAAATTTTCAAATGAAGAATAGTTAAAGATTTCACCAATAGATGGCACTAGTAACGGATAGAAATATTAAAGGAAGTGTTCAAATATTGAATACAAAATTATACTAAAACCCAAGACTAAAAAGTTGAAAATTATATATATATAATTTATATATATATATATATATATATATATATAAATACTTTTTAAAAACCACACTTATATTAAGTTAAAAAGTGTACTACAAAGTCTCTCGTACATCATTCATAAAATAAAAGCGTGGTCGCTTTTCATCAATCAACATTCAAAAAACACTTCTTAAAATCTTAGCAAAAGTGCCCACCTTTTATTTTACGAGTGATGTATGAGAGACTTATTTTTTACTTTTTAGTACACTTTTTAACTTAATATAAGCATGGTTTTTAAAAAGTGTTTTTTATATATATATCTTAAGCACTGTCATTTTGTAAATTGTTTGATTGTGGTTGTTACAAAAACTAATGGAAATGATTGGAATGTGATGTCACCACTGTGACATTATAAGGATCAGTATAGTGCACTTGCTAGATGCCCAAGATTGTGGGTACAGCAAAACTTATTAGCATAATAATAACAATATTATTATTAATAATAATAATACATTTTATTTATATAGCACCTTTCACATGCTCTGTTTATTCCTTAATGTTTTTGACACTGGACCCTTTTTCTTTTGAACTCTGACTATGAAACTGATTAGGGTTTTGTCCTCGACATTTCCAATAACAGAGTTCCCAGTTACAAAGATAGATAGATAGATAGATAGATAGATAGATAGATAGATAGATAGATAGATAGATAGATAGATAGATAGATAGATAGATAGATAGGCACTACATAATAAAGGTTAGACAATGAATGAGTGAAAGGCACTATGTAACGATAAACAAATAGATAAATCTTAGAAGTATTTCCTGTAGTGTGTTAGCTTTTTAAGTTTATTTTTCAGCTCGGACCCTAAGGTAATTGCCCTTTTGTCTTTACGTTGCAGCTTGCAACTGTTTGTCCCAATTAAAGGAAACTTTGCAGCATTTTAAGAATTCAGAACAGTTTTGTTCCCCTTGGCCTTGTCTCTAGAGGACCATGAAGATGATGGTCCCATTTCCTGCCAATCTCTTCTTCCGGAGGCACACCTGTTTGAGATGCTGTAGGTTATTTATAATAAGTCATGCCAGTGACGTGCACCTAAGTCAGCACAATGTGTCTTGTTGCCATGCTTCTCAAGTTCTTTCAGTTCTGTTGACTGTTTGATATTAATTATATTTGCCTTACACTTCTATTTATACAAAAGCAGTGGGGATCATCTAGGCAGCATTATTGATGGCATCCTGTCAAGCGAGCCCGCTGCTTGAATTATCTGAACAACTTCTTGTAGCATAGCTAACGCTTGAGTCTGACAGCGTTCAATTTATACAATACCTTTCTTAAAGAATACTATGACAGATTACGACATAGAGTTTATGAAATGTGTAAGTCTGTCTAAGTTGAAGCAGGTGCACTTTTATGGAAGCTTCATGATGAAGATCAGCTGAAGAAAGTCAAACTGTGAAAAGGGATAACAATTACAAGTTGCAGCATATTGGCAGAGCTGATAGCATTATTGCTCACAATTAGAAGAACCAGTCTGCATGTTCTTCTAGTGTCTACATAGGAATCTTTCAGATACACAGATTTCCTTTAAAACTTAAAAAAAAGTCCTGTTAAACTTGTGAATGAGTGCGTCCTGCAAGTGTTACATCCTACGTTTCATCCAATATCACTAGAATGGATTACAGACTGCCATGACCTTATGCTGGAGAAAATATGTTGAAGAAGTAGAGGGGTTCACCATTTACACTGAAATTTACTTTTAGAAAACAATAGACCATTTTAAGACAAAGTGAGCACACAACTGTGAGTGAGTGAAGAAATGAGTAATAAACTAGTCACTAGTGCTGTAGAATACATGCTGTAATTTTTCATGGTGATCAAGTAAAAAAACAGTGCAGGTCTCACATTTCATCACTGCAGTCCCAAAAGTGACTCTAAAAAAATATAACTCTTAGTGTGAATTTCCTGCAAAATTAGGCCAGTGCCATAGACCTCATATTGCAATACAGCATCCCCAATAGTGATTTTCAGGTTAGTGCTAGAGGCTTCAAATTCCAGTACTGCAATCTCCATGATGACTTTCAGGTGAAAGTAAGTTAGCATTTGTCACACACGCAAGCATGTGGATTGACTCACCGGTTTAGGTCTGGGTTCTTATTGGGGGGAAAAAGAAGAGTGGAAGAGTATCATTACCATTGTTGCTGTTGTCCCTAGAGTGGACGACAAGCTCCTGGAAGAGGAATAGTGTCACCTCTGGCAAAAGTGACCTATGCACCATCTCCATTCCAGTCTGCCTAGTATTTAATGATGTGCAATACCGAAAGTCGACATTCACTGCTGAAGAAGAAGACAGATCTCTGACCCTAAAACATAACTGAAAAACACCCGCAGCAATGAATTACAAACTTTTCTTTTACTGATCCTTTCTTTTCCTGTTTCAATTCAATACGTTAAATGAGGGTGTTGTGTCAAAATCTAGGGTTACACAATTACGAGAAGGACCTCTTCTGGCAGTAATGGGATTTGAACCGGCACCCTTCCAGATACCAGCGCAGATCCATATCCTCAAAGCCACCATTACACCAATGACAAAATTATTACAAAAACAGTGACTCAAAAATGCTTAATATGTGTGTTGTATCTTTACTGGAAACATAAAAAGAAACAACAATTAAACACAAATTTGTCAACTAACATACCATTTAACAACTTCATGTTAACAACTTTTTTAGTTGTTCCCTACAAAGTTAAAGTTCTGTTGTACTGTATGCATACAGAATACAGTGTGTGCAGTTGGTAAGAGAAAGTGTGTATTTCATTGTAGTGCTGTTAACTGAAATTAACATTTACAATTATAATATCAAAGGTAATAATCGTTAATTATTAAATCTGCCATAATAGTGATCTTCTAGCACAACCTCATCCCTTCTTCATTTTTGTACCTTTTAACACAGTTATGGGCCCCAAATTCTAATATTACCGTTTTACTGGTGACTGTCAAGTGAAATCTGGATAGCGTTAAACGACCCTTATTCCAATATGACAGCCTCTGTGATGATTTTAATTTGAAAGTGAGTTTTAAGTCCCAAATTCTGACAAAGCATAGCATTGTGGTGATTTTACGGCAATAGTCAATTAGTGTTTTAGGCCCCAAATTCAGATGACAGTTAGCACTATAGGCTCCAGATTCTAATACTGTAACTTTACTGTTAGTTGTCAAGTGAGTTATGGACAGTGTTATAAATCAACATATATACTTCAGTGTTGAAATACATGATTTTCAGGACAAAGCGACTTAGCGCCACAGGCCCCAGATTCTAACAATGCATCCTTTTGTAGTCATTTTCTGGTGAAAGTGAATTACTGCTCTCGTCCACAAATCCCACAACTGCAGCTCTAAGTTATGATTTTCAAGTGTAATTCAGATGGAACTGTAATGGATTTGCACTAACATTACAACTTCTAAGCTGATTTTTAAGTGAAAGTTGGCAAATCATTTTAATTTAATGCCACCCAAAGCTCAGTATTACCACAATAAGAGTGGCCAATCCCCCTTTTGTCAACAGTCCTGTAACGCCAAAGACCATTTGGAGGAAGCAGAACAGAAAAGTGACGAGCCTAGAGCCAAAGAATATTTCTGACGTTTAAGTGGGAAACAATCAACAGACACTTCAGTTCCAATGCAAACTGCCATGAGAAATAATTTGACTTTGATTCATATGTGGTGCTGTGAGAAGCACGTTCCAGTGAAAGTGCTTGAATTAAATACTTTATCTAGAAATAATTAGTTTTCTTCCCCCTTTGGCTAGCCTGTGAATGATTGGCAGAATATGGGCTCTTATTGCAAGGGCACTGCAAAGGGAAAAGCCTCTGTGCAACATGAGGGGATGCTAGTTGTATCAAAAGTGACGCTGATAGCATTTAACCCAGCATAGTAGCCTCATTGTTGGAAAGCCATCCTGGAAAGCGGCTGCACATTACATGCACAATGTAAACCTGGTAAGAGGAAAGGTTCCTGGCGTCTCCCATCTGACACATTAAGTAATTGCTGCTTGGGCTAATGGGGAGTTCATTCGGTGGATTGATTGTACAGGATATCGCTTTTAAAAAGGTCTTAAATTCAAGAAGCTGGCAATTATTCTGGAATTAGACTCAGTGACCGAAAGGCAGTGGATGAATTTAAAAATGCACTCGATGTGCATGTTTTACTCGATTAGGGAGACCAGAAGTTCATTCAAAGCAGTGGAGTGTTAACCTCTAAATGAATGTCTTAAAAAGTGTATTATTATACCAGTGCTGGCCAAGATAAGTGGGGACTTCCAAGCTGCCGACATGCAATTCTCTTGTCATACTAATCACTTTTGAACCTGCAAAATGTCACTTGTTTCTCAACAGTGGGCTTGTCTGGAAATGCATTGTCATTGGTCACTATAGGGTTGGAGTTTCAGATATAGGACCCTGTGATCATCAAAAGGCAAAGCATATACAGTACATTCCAGAAGGACAAAAATAAGATTAATTTATTTTAGGAAAAGAGCAGAGGGTGGAAGAGAAGGAGGAAAGGGAAACTCAGGGTAGAATGAAGACAATAACATGTTTTTAGTGGGAAGACTGTCTGCATAAGCAATTTGGAGCCAGAGTTATGGTCATTGAAGATCAAAATGAAATGGTGTGATCAGGCGATAGTGCTTTTCTGTCACGTTTCTATTGTGTTTTGATTCTCTTATCAGGTGTTTGAACACAAGGATTTCAACTGACCCATTGTTTTTTTTTTCAAATCAAATTTATTTAACCTACTTGAATTATTTTTGTGGTGTTTTGGTGCAATTTTGTTTATAGCAGGTAGTGGATTTTGTTTTTGCCATGTTGCTAATTGATTCACATGAAATGTAAGCAGTCAGTGGCAGCATCGTCCTGTAAGTTTAAAGGTTGGAACGTTTCACTTGGAGAAAATACAAAACGTTCTGCGTGTGTGATAGCAAAAAAGCCTATAAAAAAATTTAAAAAAACTATGTTTTACTCTGACTTTTGGACCTGTTTGAGGTTTTGATATGTGATAATTCCAAATACATCAACAGTTCTGTAATAATGTAATAATTATTTTTACATGGTTTTTGACGCCAGGTTTGCGTGCATGGATACCATCATTTGTTTACTCATTACCTTGGAGATTCTTGGAAGTAAGTGGGGCATGACACCATTAATTGCACCACGTTAAAGGGTCTCCCCAATGTCTCTTCTTCATGTGAAATTGTGGATTACTCTGTTTGCAAAGCTCTTGTGTTTAATTATCTCCAACTGATTTTTGCTTCACAGTTTGGCTTAGATGCCAGTACTCTCTAGATTTTTCTAGTTATGATCTTTATGTATCTCTTTGTCTGTTACTTTCTTTTTCATGCTGAATTCTACCTTAGCACAACAAACACTTGTTGTAATCAATACTATATTTATATCATCACTTCCAATCACAGTCACATGACGCATCCACAAATTGCCATCTAAGCAACCAAACTCAAGACGGGAACAAAAATTAACTTAAAATAAAAAGTAAACCTCATAAACAGAAATCTTTGTTACAAAAACAAAAACTCACAAATATGAAATGTGTCAAAAACTACATAAGCAAAGGTAAAAAGCTATTTTTAACCACCAAAGGATACTGAACAATGTGACATCAACCTGCAATCACGTGATACTTCCCAAAAATCCTTGAATAAAAAGACGCAAAGAAATGATGGCAACATAATCTATCTATCTATCTATCTATCTATCTAAACCAATACAATAAAAATCAAAAATTAATAATAAAAATGAAATCTACATATGGAAAAACTGACAAAGAACAAAATGCACAAAACATTAACAAAAAAAAGCAGAATCACATCAGTACTGGGGGGCAGCACAGTGGGTAGCGCTGCTGCCTCGCAGTAAGGAGACCCGGGTTTGCTTCCCGGGTCCTCCCTGCATGGAGTTTGCATGTTCTCCCCGTGTCTGCGTGGGTTTACTCCGGGTCCTCCGGTTTCCTCCCACAGTCCAAAGACATGCAGGTTTGGTGCATTGGCAATTCTAAAATGGCCCTAGTGTGTGCTTGGTGTGTGTGTGTGCCCTGCAGTGGGCTGGCGCCCTACCCAAGGTTTGTTTCCTGCCTTGCACCCTGTGTTGGCTGGGATTGGCTCCAGCAGACTCCCCGTGATCCTGTAGTTAGGATATAGCGGGTTGGATAATGGATGGATGGACATCAGTACTGTGTCACCAGGCCCATCTATAAAAGATGGTGACCCAGCAGGGTCAGTCCTAGCTTTGGGATATTTAAAAAAAAATCCTTATTAGTCAATTTTGGCAAAAGACTCCTCCATTATTTTTGACCGCTAATTTTTGTCTTGGCAATTTGGGTTAATCACTTCAGAATTTGACTACTAAACTTTTGCCTCTACTGAGACCACATTTTTAGCCTGCACTCTTTGGCCTTACTTTTTTGTTCCTTCTAGTTACCATTCTGTTTTGCAGAGTGTCACAACACTAATCCTACCCCTAACCTAACCCTAACCATTGATCTCAACGTGAAGACATAAGTGAAACCAGCAAACACAAAAAGGAAAATCACAAAATAATTAACAAAAAGAAGTTTACCAAGTGAAACACAGTTTAAAGGAAGTAATTCATGCAAATAATTGCATTAACTGAAGGAATGAAACAATTTAGCAAAACAAAGAAAACAAAGAATACTGAATAAAACTCACATGAGGGACAGAGCCCTGGAGAGCATTAAAATGAATCCAGTGGTGCTAGGAAAGCTGTCAAGGTTCTCAGCCTGACTTCTGGACGAGTGAGCCCTGGCAGCTGTGAAGGCAGTACCAGCAGACACTCTAGGCTGCCAATCTGCGTGCAATTAATTTTCCAACGCCAGCATATGTTGCACTTAATTAAAGGTAATTACTTAATTGACCTCATGGTAGAAGGAGGGAAGTTGCCATGAAGGCCACATCACTTCTGCCAGCAATGGAAGCCAGCACACACTTGAGCTGTCTCACGTAAGCCTTGTAGCTTAAAAGGTACAGCAGGCAGGACAGTTAATGGGCCCCTGGAATGAGCCAAAGGCACCATCATCCACATGCTAATTAAAAATTGTATACCCCGACTAAGTGTAAAGAAAGAAGCCTTTGACATGAGCTTGGTTCACAGAGTTGCACTCCGATTGTATAAATTGCCTATATTTTCGATATCACTCAAACTTGCGTCTTCATTAAAAACATCTATTTGGTGAACCTGCCTCAGTCGTTGTAGGGCATGAATGTTGTGCAGTGCATTTTCGTTCCAGCCACATTGCAACGTAGTATCTAATTACCGCTGCTAACAGAACCTTCTTCTTTTGTGTTCATTTTAAGTGACCTGCCTTTTAATATTCAGAACCCTTATGTTGTGGTGATGATGGGATTAGGCAGGAGCTAGAAAAAGTAGCAGGACATGGACAAGATAAAAGGAAAGAGATGACATCAAGAGAAAGACTGCATTGATACTAAACTTAAATGCTGTTGTGATGATGTAGCACAAAAGGGAGAAAGGGGAGTGTAGCCCTGAAAAATGAACCCAAGGCCAGGATTTCACTCATCTGCCAGGTACTTAAGCCTCAAATTAAAAAGGCAGACTTCTAGGTCTGACCTTGTCAAAAATTGGGACTCAGGATTTTAAAAGTTCAGAAGTACACAACAAAAATACTCTTCAAGGAAGACAATGACCGTAAACATCTGGCTTGAGAAGACAAAGATAAATTAAGTATTAAGTATCTATGGAAAGCAAGAATTTATTTATATACAGACAACTTGTCTACAGACCCACATTGTTTTGAAAAATTCATTACAAACTTCAAAAGACTTTGTTGGACAGTTATCTTATCCAGAGATCTTGACAATACATTGTTCTTTTCTCTCTTGTTAAGTTAACCCTAGACTGAATGAATCTATTAATTTTTTACATTTAAAATTTCTCATTTAAATATTTACCAATGTTGTTTCTTGTCCTAGAGTGTGTATATAAACATAGGGAACTCCAGTTTCTGTATTACAGTGATCCCTCGCTATATCGTGCTTCGCCTTTCGCGGCTTCACTCCATCGCGGATTTTATATGTAAGCATATTTAAATATATATTGCGGATTTTTTGCTGGTTCGCGGATTTCTGCGGACAATGGGTCTTTTAATTTCTGGTACATGCTTCCTCAGTTGGTTTGCCCAGTTGATTTCATACAAGGGACGCTATTGGCAGATGGCTGAGAAGCTAGATTGCTTACTTTTCTCTCTCTCTTGCTCTGACTTTCTCTGATCCTGACGTATGGGGATTGAGCAGGGTGGCTGTTCGCACACCTAGACGATAGGGACGCTCGTCTAAAAATGCTGAAAGATTATCTTCACGTTGCTATCTTTTGTGCAGCTGCTTCCTGAAACGACATGCTGCACGGTGCCTCGCATACTTAAAAGCTCGAAGGGCACGTATTGATTTGTGCTTGAAAAACAAACTCTGTCTCTCTCTATCTCTCTCTCTGCTCCTGAGGGAGGGGGTGTGAGCTGCCGCCTTCAACAGCTTTGTGCCGCGGTGCTTCGCATACTTAAAAGCCAAACAGCCCTATTGATTTGTTTGCTAGAGATTGTTTTCTCTATCTATGTGACATTCTGTGCTCCTGACACGCACTCCTTTGAAGAGGAAGATATGTTTGCATTCTTTTAATTGTGAGACAGAACTGTCATCTCTGTCTTGTCATGGAGCACAGTTTAAACTTTTGAAAAAGAGACAAATGTTTGTTTGCAGTGTTTGAATAACGTTCCTGTCTCTCTACAACCTCCTGTGTTTCTGCGCAAATCTGTGACCCAAGCATGACAATATAAAAATAACCATATAAACATATGGTTTCTACTTCGCGGATTTTCTTATTTCGCGGGTGGCTCTGGAACGCAACCCCCGCGATGGAGGAGGGATTACTGTACATCTTGCCTGAAGAAGGGGCCTGAGTTGCCTCGAAAGCTTGCATATTGTAATCTTTTTAGTTAGCCAATAAAAGGTGTCATTTTGCTTGGCTTTTCTCTACATTCATAATGGCTAACACGGTACAACACCCTAGTACTATTTATATAAACAAAAAATGCAAATGGGAAAAAGGTCAAAAATAAGGCCAAAAGCTATGCCTAAAAAAGGCAACCCAAGACAAACGAGTCCAAATCTGCAATCTAGAAAATAAAACTAAAAATGAGAAGCAAAAATCCAGTAAACAAGGAAAGGCCACAGCAAACTTACTAAACCACACTCTACAACTCTCAATGATGTTCTGGGGGACCCCAGTTTTTTAAAATGGTAAGGTACCAGCATTTCTTTAATTTCGGTACTGGAAGTAAATGGTAGTTTTCAAGTGCCTACCAACTGAAACTTCAAGTTGGAGCACCCCAACTCCTACAGTGTTTGATTGTAAAATCGAATATACGTATACATAAAATTGACATATAGTTACACAAATAATAGACATATGTAAAAAAGATTTAAAAAAATGAACAAAAAAAACATAAAAAAGGAGTTTAAACATGAGCTAGGGGGAGAGACCCTTGCTGAAACATAACTATAACACTGCTGCCTCCCAGTATAAAAGTCAAGCCTGGTTACCACCTCAAGTTTACACAGAGCTTTTTGGAGATTATATTTAATTAGATATACACTTAACATATTAGACTTGAATGTGCATGAGTGCCCTCCACAGGACTGATTCCCACCTTATACCCACTGTTGCTGAAACAGACGGCGGCTCTCATCCTGAACCGAGTAAGAGGGTTAAGAAGAACCTTGATAGATTAATGGATGGATAAATTAAGTGAATATGGGTAATACAATACAATACAATACAATTTATTTTTGTATAGCCCAAAATCACACAAGAAGTGCAGCAGTGGGCTTTAACAGGCCCTGCCTGTGGACAGCCCCCCAGCCTTGACTCTCTAAGATGATGAGGAAAAACTCCCAAAAAAACCTTTGTAGGGAAAAAATGGAAGAAACCTTGGGAAAGGCAGTTCAAAGAGAGACCCCTTTCCAGGTAGGTTTGCGCGTGCAGTGGGTGTCAAAAAGAAGGGGGTCAATACAATACACAGAACAGAACAAATCCTCAATACAGTATAACAATAAAAAGTTTACAAATATAGAGCAGAATTTAGATGATATCACATAATATGATTTGGATTTGTTTAGAGTCCCGGAGACCTCAGCCACCAAGCTGCCTCCCCCATTTGGCCATTCCACAGCTGGAATGTAATACAGTAATACAGTGGTGTAGTGGTCAGCACTGTTGCCGACAGATTAAAAGCCAAAATTGGTAACCATCCTAAACAAATATGGATTTATACAGGCTAACAGTCGAGGCACATGAGAGTCACCGGCTGGTTGAGAGCCAGCCTGACATCACACACAGAAGTGTGCACCTTAGCAGCTGTCCCATCTGGTGAGCTGGGGATATTCCCGGGGGGTGTCACTAGCTTTAGCACTTATTACTGATAATGCTGTATGTCCTACATATGTGTTATGTGGAAAAGTGGGGAGCGGGGGGAACCCCTTGTAGTCTTCCATGTGTGTCAGAAAGCAACATGGGATGAAGTGGGGGGGTGGTCGCTCAAATATCACGGGTTAGATATATAAGTCAATGGGATGGGGTATCCCGTGACCCTGTGTTCGGATTCAGTGGGTTGGAAAATGGATGGATGGATGAGATGGGGTATAGTGGGGCTCTTGAAGATCAGGGGCTGGATGTCTGAGATCAGTGGCTAAAGCCCCAGAAGCCCACAACCCAACCAATAATTCTACTGGAGCTTCCTTTCTTATGACTGATGGGAAAACTACTTTGTAATCTGAAGGCCTCAGGTTTGACAACACCCCAGAGCAGATTCCTGAGTAGAGACATTTAATGATTTACATATAGATTTTGTAGAATTATGTATAGATGTAATTGATATTAATTGATGTGTCCTTCCCAAGATTGATTCCCAGCAGTAAACACACACAAGCTCATCACGACCATGAACTGAATAAGTGAATTCGAAAACCGATTAATGGATTCCTTTAAATTTACACTCTATACCTCAAAAGGCCTGGTCCTGGGTTCTTAATTCTCTTGTTGCCGTCTCAACCACAATGTCTCAAAAGCATGTGTCTCCATTCCTTCATTAGGCAGTAAGCACTACTAGATTACTCTTTCTTTTACTGGTGGAGCCTCCATTGGTGTAGGAATAGCAAGCAGAATGTAGCCTTTCTCTACTAAAATAAAAGTCTCACTCTTTTTTCTTACAAACACTTCCAGTATTCAACCCTATTCTCAGTCATTAACTTAAATAATATTTAAATGACAGAAACCTCTCTCCATTAGGCGCTACACCAAACTTTCACTTTATTCAGTAACTTAAATATATACACATGAGCATCACAAATTACTTTTTTTAATTAATACATAAACTATATATGCATGCATATTAAATATATATATATATATATATATATATATACATACATAAACAGACATATATATCAGTGACATGCGGTGAGGTTCATGGCCGGTGTGGCACTGACTCCTTCAGAGTCAGATTTACAAATATAAGAACCAGAAAGAGTAGCTTCTTCACTATTCACATACAGTCAACCCTTGATATACGACTGGCCTGGCATGCGAACAACTTGCTTTACGACCAAAATTTTTGTTTTGAATTACGACCAACATCTTGCGTTACGACCTGAATGCGGTCATGTGTATCAGCTTGCGCGAGTGTAAACAAACAGCCGAGAGCGTTTGTAAGCATCAGTCGGAGCCCAGATGCATGTGTTTGTGGATGTAATTTCGGTCAGTGTAGTGATTTATATAATTTATTTTGATAATTGCTAAGGAAGGAAGCGAAGGTAACGAAGGTAAAGAAAGCGATCACAATCGAAACGAAGAAGGAAATTGTGTGGAAATATAAGAGTGGCGTTCGTGTGACCGATCTCCCTAATATGTACAGCATGTCGAGATCCACCATCTCGACAATTTTACAAAGAAAAGGTTTGTATAAGGAGGCTCCTTCCAAACAATAACCACCTTCCATTTCATTCTCCTCCTCCTTCCTTCCTGCAAGCCAAAGATGTCAACTTAAATGGTGAGTACAGTATGAAATTGTTGTTTCTGGTAGGCTAGGCACTTTTTATAACTTTTTGGTTAGTACATTAGAAAAATTATTAGTGTTTTTGGTAAATTATGCACATTATAGAACCCTTTTCTATTAAAAAAATGTGTGTTGCTGTGGGTGGTTTGGAACACATTAAGGGCATTTCCATTATTTCTTATGGGAAAAATAGTCTTGACTTACAACCAACTTGAGTTACAATACCAGCCCTCGCGAACGATTTGAGTTCGTAAGTCAAGGGTCCATTAAGAAAGAACGTTACATTTACAGCAGCGAGAGAGAGGGGACTGGGCGCCTTTGCTCCTCGCCCTCCATGTGTTCTAAATTTGCAGTTGCAATTCCACAATTCATACTCATTCAATACAAATGAAAGTATAGCTTGCTGTACAAAAAAAACAGATTTCAATTTTGACCTTAATTGAAATATTTAGTTGTTTGTAAAAGCTTTTAATTCTTTATGCTTTAATCAATTTTAATACAGACTGTTCAACAAAACGATAACAAGAAAAACAAAAGGATATTTTATTTGAGGTCAAAATTTTGTTTTTAGTATTGGATTGTTTTTTTTCTTAGTCTGATCACATTTTTTATAAAACTGAAAACTGTTTATGATCATCTTTATTTGTAAATGAAGGCCATGTGCCTATCCTTCTCCATGATAATCTCCCTCACTTTCTTGTAAAAGTCCTCATTACTTTCCATTCGTTTTAAAAGTATTAATCTTCCGTTTTGGCAGTCAGTTGAAAAAAAAATAAAAATAAAAATAAACGGACCGCTGCAGTGCACTTGACTTTCTGATATCGCTAACTTATCAGCGCCCAGAGTTGAAGAGCAGTAACGAGCACCTGTTGGGCTCACATGCGCCCCCTTCGGTACGCCACGGTACTGTCGGCCTCACCTTGTGCCTTTTCACGGCGGTTTGATGTTCGATCAGCAAGACTAGATATGTCACACACATTAATTTAAGATATTAGCTAGAGTGTGGAAAGTCAGGGTGTATAATAAACGTGTCTGCAAACATTATATTGGTGACATACAGAGCGACAGCAACAGGCAGCGCCAATCGCAGGCACTAAACCGGTGTGTGTGGGAGAGTGCAGTCCAAGGTGTGGGAAGGCTCGTCGCTGCAGCACCTCGCGTTTCTCCTCTGTATTTGAACAAGAAATGCGCCAATTCAGTGATTTTGATTATAAAAATGATTAAAATTATTAGAATCATACACAAAACAAATTTATAGTACAGGCCAGTGGACACGTTTATTTTATGTTACCATTATTATTTTTTTACTTTTCATGATGACTGCCTCCCCTGACCGCACGTCTTAAATATATATACAGTATATACACACACACACACACGTGTGTATGTATTTACATGAATTTGAATAAACGTAGTCCTTAGATGCCGATTTTGACAAACTCACACACCAGTATAACAAGTACCGCCAATAATCTCACGTGACCTCTCAGCGTCCACCCCTCCAGTTTTGAGGCCTGTTTGGCGCTTCAATGTTTGGTGTCCCTCAAACAAACAAAACGACCTCTGCCCCACGGGCGAATAAAAAAAAAAAAAAATAACTAAACAACGCCGAAACATTTTCGCAGTTACTTACAGCTCCTTTGGGTCCGTTATTCGGCTCCTCCCTGATAAGCTCCTCTCATTTCACCCAGGCAAAACTCCACGCTGTAGGAATGCCATGCCAGTCCTTTCAACCTGTCCGACCCCGTCATTTACAACAAACGCCCAGTCTGAGTTCCAGGAATGTCAGGTATGTTCTTCCAAAAAGTAAACGGCTAACTTCACCAACTGTCATCAGCGGGCTTTCGTTTGTTTCTGGCCCGGTCGCGTATCCTCGCCGACACGTCCGATATGGACTCTGCTCGCTCCCCATTCGCCGTCTCGTGTCACCTTCCTTTATGAGCGCGCCAAGCCACTGTCTCGCTCGCGCTCTTTGCTGACCAGCTACAGACGGCGGCCCTTTCTTTCTTTCTTTCTTCGATACTCCATCCACATTCTTTTTCCTTCCCCTCGACTCCTCACTCGCCCTCTCCTCCTCGTCATCGTCCAGGCGCCTCTCCTTCTCGAAATTTCCGGCGCCTTTTGCACTCCCAACACGCCGCTCGCTATGCAGCGTCCTGCTCGGGCAGGTTGATTACCTAAAGGGCTCGCTAAAGGCGAGGTCTCCTCTTCGTGTACTGCGATAATATACTGTATATTACAAACAAACATTCTAAACACGTTATTTAAAATCTTCTTTCAACTGGGCTACAGATAGAGAGAGAGAAATATGAAAGTCACTAATAATAGATAAGGAGATATCGGGGCACTATATAATATATAGATAGACACTATATTGGTACTATATAGCTTGATATGAAAGGCACAATAAAACAGACATATAAAAGGCACTATATAACAGGTACATAGCTAGACATGAAAGCACTGCAAATGATAGCCATAAAAGGCACTATATAGCTCAAAATGAAAGACACTATATAACAGATATACATATAAAAGGGACAATATAACAGATAGATTGATATGAAAGGCACTATATAACATACATATAAAAGGCACCTGCAGTGGGTTGGCACCCTGCCTGGAATTGGTTCCCTGCCTTGTGCCCTGTGTTGACTGGGATTGGCTCCAGCAGACCCCCGTGACCCTGTGTTCGGATTCAGTAGGTTGGAAAATGGATGGATGGATATAAAAGGCACTATTTAACATGTATATAGCTAGATATGAAAGAACTGTAAATGATCGTTCCTCCCACACACTATGCGACTCTTCAATTCCACCCTGGGGGGTAAACGTTAAAATTATACAAAGTTATCGTCTGTGTGTATACCTGCATTGTTATCACTCTTTAATTTAATATTGTTTTTTGTATCAGTATGCTGCTGCTGGAGTATGTGAATTTCTCCTTGGGATTAATAAAGTATCTATCTATCTGTAAATGATTGAAATAAAAGGCACTATATAGCTTGATATGAATAACACTATTTAACAGATAGCTCGATATGAAAGGCACTCTATAACATATACATATGAAAGGCACTATATAACATAGATAGACATATTAAAGGCACTATATAACATAGAGCAATATGAAAGGTACTATATAACAAATAGAGCAATGGGAAAGGCACTATATAACAGAGGTATATACCTAGACATGAAAGCACTGTAAGTGATATACATAAAAGGCACTATATAGCAGATAGGTATATAGTTTGATGTGAAAGGCACTATAAAACAGATGGATGTGCATGGCACTATATAACAGATCAATATGAAAGACACTATATAACAAATAGACATAATAAAGGCACTACATAACACACAGAACAATGTGAAAGGCACTATATAACATAGATAACCATAAAAGGCACTATATAACAGGTTGATGGAACTGAAAGGCACTATATCAAAGATAGATAGATATGAAAGGTACTATATAATAGACAGTGAGATGTACATGGCACTATATAACAGGTTGATAGAACTGAAAGGCACTAAGTAACAGACAGACAGACAGATAGATAGACAGACAGACAGAGATAGAAATGAAGGTCACTATATAATAGATAGATAGATAGATTTTAAATTTAGCATAGTAGGCAGGATAAGATAGATAGATAGATAGTACTCTTGTGTAAAGGGGGAAATGAACTTTACACAGGAAAAATATTAGAACAAACAACAAAACCACCAAACAAGAATTACCTTACTTTGCCCTCCCAAATGATAAGAGGGCAGCCCCAGTAAGGCGCTATAAAGGTGTATTTTCCTGACACACACCTGTTGGCTTAAAATCCTCAATGCTTGTGTGTCACAAACAGGATGTGCAGCATTGTTCATAATGGCACTCACTTCTGTTTTCATTGTCTCCTCCTCTATGACCGTTAGCTGTTCCAGGGGACATCCCATAAGTGGGTCTGCCTTCTTTATTCAGCGGTCAACACAGTGGTGTGGTTGTTGGCACTAACAACTCCCGACAATCCACCACTGTCTGTGTGCAGTTTACACTTTCTCCCCAGTTTCCTCCCGCATATCTGGGAACAGACAGGACCTCTTAAGTTTTGAGGTGCTTTTGAATAATCTATGGGTAGGACCTTGTCATTTGCAACAATGTATTTCAGTAAACAGCAAAATGAGTACATGATCAGGAATGTTCTAAAACTGACATTTTTTAAAGTCCATTGAACAGCTGTATCAAAACTCTATGGTTACTCTGTGGATTCTGCACATGATTCATGTCTCACATTAGACCCCAAACATGCACATTTTGGGTAACTGGGGGTGCCTATGAATGACTGGCACCCCACTTACAGATGGTTCCTACTTTATGCCCAACGCTGCAGGAATGATGTCTGGCCACCTAAACTGTAAATGGAACAAAGCAGGTAAAGACAACAGACAGATGGAATAAGCCAAGTGTAACCCAAGCAGCTGATGCCGTGTTATTCTTCTGGTCCTCACAGGGTTACACAGGATCAGCTGATCTTAACATTACAAGGCAGCAGTCCCAGGCTTACCACCTTTAAATCCAGGCTCACTACTGAAGCAGTTGGGACTTTGAGGGCACTTCTTGCCTGGTAAGTAAGCAGAGTGGTGGCTCTGAGGCTAAGGATCTGTGCTGGTATCCAGAAGGTTGCCGGTTCGAATCCTGGTCACTGCTAAAAGAGATCCTACTCTGCTGGGCCCTTGAGCAAGACCCTTAACCTGTAATTGCTCCAGGAGCGCTGTACAATGGCTCACCCTGTGCTCTGACCCCAAGGGGTATGCAAAAACTAACAAATTCCTAATACAAGAAATTGTATAAGGCGAAATAAAGAACAAAAAAAAAAAAAAGAAAAAAAGCAGTAGCAGGATGCCCTCTACCCTGCTTTATCTAGAATCTAGACACAGGCTTCAACTTAACTGAATGCCATCCAGCATTCAACTAAAACTGCACAGCTCGACCAAAAGCTGTGTGTGCAAGTTCCATCAGTCAACCATTTTTCCATAAATTAAAAAAAAAAATCGCACAAGAGAAACAGGTTTGATTTACTTTTTGTTTTAGACAAACCTGAGATTATCCAGACATCGAGAAGATGCAAGGCATCAATAAGTCTAAGGAGGAGCTTGTAGAACAAAAACAAGGCCTTGGGAAAACAAGAGCTGGCTGACAGTTACAATATGCATCACTTGTTTTCATCTGCTGCTTTCTGCTGTTCAGTCAAGCTGCGGAACGGAGGGAGCCACACGACCACCTTCATTAAACAGGCCCACGCCAGGAACACCAGGGCGGACCAGCGGGATACAAGCTGAGCAGTCGTGCAGTCAAAGCCTCTCCACTTGTTCAGTCCAGTACAAGGAGGTGCCTGTCAAATCTATCTATCTATCTATCTATCTATCTATCTATCTATCTAGCTTATCCTACCTACTACACTAAAATTAAATATCTATCTATCTTATCCTACCTACTACACTAAAATTAAATATCTATCTTATCCTACCTACTACACTAAAATTAAAATCTATCTATCTATATTATATAGTGCCTTTCATATCTATCTATCACATGGTACCTCTTATATCTATCCCTTATAAAGTGCATTTCATATCTATTTCTCTTATATAGTACCTGTCATATTTATTTTATAGTACCTCATATCTATGTACAGGTATATACAAATTCATTGTACTACATACACATGATGAACTACTTAAACTGTCTGCTATACAGTGCCTTTCATATTTGTCCATCATATCTTTCAGTATGCTGTATATTAATAAATTAGTTTTACAGTGCCTTTATCATCAGTCTATCTGTCTATCAGTCTATGAATTAAATCTCACTGTTCCAGTAGAGGGTTTGTTCCTGCCTTATACCTCATGTTGCCTGCATAGACTCTGACTAACAGTAAACACAAATTTGGAATAACTAGATGTAGTGAAAAGTCAAGCAAAATGACACCAAATGACACAAAATGACACGAATAACTAGATGAATAGGTAAGATAAATAAATATGAAAGACTATATAGGATAGAGAAACACAAATGTAAGCCAATATATTAAGATAGAGAGATAGATAGGAAAGGCACTATATGATAGATAGATTAACCGACCCATTCATCACCCTGTCCATTGATTAAGTAAACCTATCCATTCATTTATCCAATCCTTGAACCTACACTTTCATTTATTCATTTGCTGAAGCTGTTTGTCAATCATTCACCCCAACTATTCATACATCCAGTTCCTCAATGTACATATTCATCCATCGTTTGAACCCATCTATTCACAATTTTGTTGAACCCATTCATCCATCCATTGATCTATCCATTTATTTCTTTTCATCCATTCCTCCAATCATATCGTCGGTCTACCTATTTATGAATGTAACGCTGGAACAAACCCATCCATCTGTCCATTTGTTCATCTCATTTCTGAACCCACCTGTTCATCTCCCCCTCCATTGCTCTATCATTTTATCCATCCATTCTTTTTGTGAACCCATCCATCCTGCAGAGCCTCCCCTCCTTTACCTGCCTAGTCAAGTGTTGGGGTGACTGGCTGCATTGGGCACCAGGCAGGGTTCATTCCTGGATAGGATGCCAGTGCCTCCTCATCCTGCTGACTCGATTTTGAGCTGAATGCTCCTTCGCTTTGAATTTGTGGACTTTCTGTCCTGTAATGATTGTGTTGTGGACACTTTTCACTTGGGCTCAATCCCTCACATTCCCCTCATCCTCCTTGCCCACTTGGTGCTCCTAATCCTTGGTGTCTTTTAACAGTTAACTACAAGTGTTGGATGACCGGTGAGCAGCCCCATTCGTGGTTATTGTATTTCTCCTGATATGTCACAAACGGGTCAAAGCTGCCAGAGTGTCACTTTGCCCCCAGCACCAACTAGACCACATTACTAAACTTCTCGGGCTCAGCCTGGCACCGTCATTTTCAGCTCTTTGCTCATTTTAGGCAATCTTTGCCAAGCACCTAAATGTGTTGTTGGTGTCTTGATCGTTGAAAGTTAAGTAAAGGCATCAGCTAAATAAATAACCTTAATGAGTTTGAGGTTTGTCACGTGGGTGCACTCGCTCGCTTGCCTGCCTGGTGAACGCTGTTTTGTCTTCATTGTGGCAGTTGCCAAGAAACACAGCAGACTGTTTGGGTTTTCGAAACTGGAGCCAGAGCCTTAGAAGAAAACCCAACAGTGAAATATCTGAATGAAAAACATGACATCCGATCCAAACTATTTTGAACGTTCCAAATAAAATAAGTCAACTAGCAGACTGATGGCCCGATATGAGGCTGAGCGCTTAAAATAGCCCCGAGCTTCTGCGTATCTAGCCATTTGTACGTGGACCGCGGACACGTTACAGTCCACTGCATTTGCAATTGCAAAGCCACCTGGCTACATCTTCTTTTAATTTTTTTTGCTCTTGAAATCTTACATTTCCATCAGTTTACTAGACCAGTGTAATTTCTTGCAGCATTACTGAATATTTAAACAGACATGTTTACTTATATGAATGCCAACACTGTGATGGACTGGCATTCAGTCTAGGGATTGGCTTCTGTGTTGAGCCTGGTGCCTTTGGGCTAGTGGCTGCTTTTACCCTCGACTCAAGTTTCTTTTTTTTTTTTAATTCAATAATGTGGAACAGACTGTGAGCAAGTGTTTAGTGTGCTGTTGCGTATTTTCATATCTGTTGTAATGAAATGCAAAGACAATGAGAAAGAGCTGGGGCGCCTCGAAGGCAAACTCTGCATATCTGATGACCAAAAGAAAGGGAAAAAAGGCAAAAAGCTTTATAGGTCTTTCCAGATTAGCAACCCAGACGAAGATGGCGGCACTCAGACCGGAAGGGGCGGAGCCAAGTGACGTCACTGGGACTGGCGGTCGTCTGAACCATCGGGGAAAAAAGAGGGGAGGAGCATTAGGTGACAGTGCCAACCCTCGGCTAGGGCGGGGGGGGATTGCAACTAGATGAGCCCTCAAGTTGTCTCCTAATCGCACTTGTGTGTGTGTGTATATATATATAAATATATATTGTGATATGGACGCTATATAGCGCCCGACCTGACACAGACTCACGTGTAAAAAACTCTTTTATTTTTCTTCACCTGTGGGGCACGTCTTCCCTGTGAACCCCACAGGCCATACACAGTCCCAAAAGCACTTTAAGGCAACACAAAACACTTTTCTGGCACCACCACTCCTTCTCCTGTCTAGCTTCGTCTTCTACCTCCTGACTCTGGCCCTTGAGTAGTGGCTGCAGGCTCTTTTTGTAGCCCTCCCAGAAGTGCGCCAGGTGGTAATTGGCCTAATTAGGCCACAGAGGCTCGTTAAGCCGTGCAGCTCCTCCGGGTCCTGAAGTCCCACACCTGTGGCCCTGATGTAACCCAGGAGGGCTGCCACCACGTACAGTGCATCCCATGGCTGCTCGCCCGGATCCAGTCTTGAAGGGGCGTCCCGGCCAGGCATGGGGCCCGGCCGCCCGTCACAATATGTATACATATATATATATAGTGTAATAATAACACAACAGAAGGGAAAAGGTTTGGGGATCCACCCCATATATTGTCAGACAAGCATTCAAGTATCAAACGAGTAATCATAAAAGACTGAGTCCCATTAAACTAACTGGGGAAGAGAGAGGCAGGCTTTTATAGTTGCTGAGCAGGAAGAGGCGGGTCCATCTGGGGCGTGGCGGAAGTGAGGTCAGTAGGAGGGCGTGGTCTGGACAGGAGGATGGAAGTTGGTGCTGGTTCAAGTGGGTCTCCCTTCTGTTGATCTGTAGAAGAGGAAGAAGAGAGGTTAGCACACCTTATCAACCCTCGAGCTGACATCTTACCCTCAGTTAAGCCCTTTGACTGCCTCCTAGGCACATGTTTGTGCAAATATGTATACAATACAATATATATTTATATATAAATTTATAAAATCTATATGTAAATATTTATACAGTAATCCCTCCTCCATCGCGGGGGTTGCGTTCCAGAGCCACCCGCGAAATAAGAAAATCCGCGAAGTAGAAACCATATGTTTATATGGTTATTTTTATATTGTCATGCTTGGGTCACAGATTTGCGCAGAAACACAGGAGGTTGTAGAGAGACAGGAACGTTATTCAAACACTGCAAACAAACATTTGTCTCTTTTTCAAAAGTTTAAACTGTGCTCCATGACAAGACAGAGATGACAGTTCTGTCTCACAATTAAAAGAATGCAAACATATCTTCCTCTTCAAAGAAGTGCGTGTCAGGAGCACAGGCTGTCAAAAACAGAGAGCAAAGCAAACAAATCAATAGGGCTGTTTGGCTTAAGTATGCGAAGCACCGCGGCACAAAGCTGTTGAAGGCGGCAGCTCACACCCCCTCCGTCAGGAGCAGGGAGAGAGAGAGAGAGACAGATAAAAACAAAGAGTGAAAAATCAATACGTGCCCTTTGAGCTTTTAAGTATGTGAAGCACCGTGCAGCATGTCGCTTCACTAAGCAGCTGCACACAGAAGGTAGCAACGTGAAGATAATCTTTCAGCATTTTTAGACGAGCGTCAGTATCGTCTAGGTGTGTGAACAGCCCCCCTGCTCACACTCCCTACGTCAGGATCAGAGAAAGTCAGCGCAAGAGACACAGAGAAAAGTAAGTTGGGTAGCTTCTCAGCCATCTGCCAATAGCGTCCCTTGTATGGAATCAACTGGGCAAACCAACTGAGGAAGCATGTACCAGAAATTAAAAGACCCATTGTCCTCAGAAATCCGCGAACCAGCAAAAAATCTGTGATATATATTTAAATATGCTTACATATAAAATCCGCGATAGAGTGAAGCCGCGAAAGGCGAAGCGCGATATAGCGAGGGATTACTGTATATGTAAAAATGACAAAATGTACAGTCTCTGCCTGAGCATATCTTCTGGTGTCCACAAGAGGGCAGCAAGGCAACAAGAAGCACAAGGAAAGAGGGATGTAAGGGATGGGATATCAGGTGAGGAGAGGTTCCTAAATGCACAAGGTGATCAAAACAGACAGACTTACCAGTGTACAGGCGCTTCGCTATCCTAGTGTCTTTATAATGGTAAAGCACATGTTAGAAATACCTTATTGTATTCTGGAGGACATTTCCACTGTACCTGTTCAGTGAACAGCCAATGTAAAATTGTTTACTTTGCACGCCTTTGCAGTCACAAGAGGAACTTGAGGTCACCTACCTCATTTACCTTCATGCCTTTACCTGTTGCACAGGCTACCAGGTCCGTTTGACCCTATTCCCCCCAGGCCACAAGTACAGGATTTGAGAACGGAGGTTGTACACGATCATGATTGGCTCAAAGTCCAAGGGGAAGCACAGAAGCAAGCACCTTGGGGTCTCCTCATCCATCATATTTATCTAAAGACTACGCCAGACCAAAGGCCAATCAGCTCAGAAGCAAAACACGACATTTGAGCGTGAGAAACATGCTATATAAATAAAATGTTTTTTATTATTATTGGAGGCCCCATTGGGTGCCCAAAACATCCAGTCAAAAGGACTGCTGTTCATCCAGGTTGTATGGAGTGTTTGCCACACACACCCCGCTTTGCTTTTCCAAATTTAACATTAAAATCTACAGTGGATTCAGAAAGTTCTCAGACTCCTCCACTTTGTGCACCTTAATTGTGTTTCATTTCAAATGGATCAATTTGCCAGTTTTTGCCCAACTGTCTACACTCAGTATCCCATTTATGACAAATTGAAAACATGTTCCAGAAAGGTTTGCAAACTGATTAAAAATCAAAAAATGGAAATGTCTCCTTCATGGGAGCATTCAGGCCCTTCACTCAACACTTTGTAGTGGCAGCAATTCCAGTGTCACGTTTTCTTGGGTTAATCTCTACAAGCTTTGCACCCCTGGATTTGGGCAGTTTATCCCATTCTTCCCTGCAGATCCTCTCCAGCTCTGTTAGATTGCATGGGGGAGTGTCTGCAAACTGCCATCTTTGGGCGTCTCCGTAGATGTCCTCTGGGCCATTCAGAGACTTGTTTTAAAGCCATTCAGACATTGTCTTGGCTGTGTGCTTCAGGCCATTATCACCACTCTGGTCTGAGGTGGTGTGTGCTCTGAAGCAGATTTTCTTCAAGGACCTCTCTGTATTTGGCAGCATTGACCCTTCCCTTAATTCTAACCAGTCTCCCTGCCCATACATCCCCATAGCGTGATGCTGCCACCACCAAGCACCACCGCAGGGATGGCATTAGGCAGGTGGTGAGCAGTGCCAGGTCTTTGGCAGACATAGTGCTTGAAGTGAGAAGGAGTCTCTAAGATGACTACAAGGGTTGAGGCCTCCATACACTCACCATATTGTGGTCATTGCTGTGGATTTTCAGTTTTTGTGATTTCCTTGCTTCCGTCTTTGGGTTCAGTTTCTGGATTTCACATTGGACTTGACCTTTTGTGGCACATTCTTTTGCCTTTCCTTTATTCATCTTTTGTTCCAATTTTTTATTGATAGTGAAGAAATTCATTACTAATAAAGACTGTAAATAAAAATTGTTCACAAAGTAAATGAGGGTTAGGGTCCTGTAGGATACCTCGTTTGGCTGCCATGTCTGAAGGACAAAGATGGGGCACAGTTGTGCCAAAAGACAAAATTCGGTGGATGGCGCTTCACAAACAAAAGCTCCACAGAGACCCCAGTCTCCTCTAAAGTCGGCCCAAGTATTTGTTTTAACAGGCAACGGTGAGTTTGGACTCAGGATGCCTGGGGTGAGGCCCGTCTCTAGGCAGACTGGTGAAGGTCCTGCTCTGTGAAGCTCTTCACAATTAGTTTGGTGGAGGTCACCTGTCTGGGGCTTCAGTCGATTGTCGTCTACATACACCTGAATGTGGAAGGGCCAACTTGTGTGAGGATGCCGCTTTACAAACAAAAGTTCCTCCATTTGTTGTTCTTTTTAAATATTTCTGCTCCTGGAAGGGGTGGAGCTTTGCTGGTATCAGACATGACCTCATTGGTCCTCCTGACTTTTCTTCTCCTCCATTCTAAGGAGACAGATGGAAACGAAAGTTAACAGCCGTGTCACACTTAATTCCTTCCCCGGGTTTCTGCAGCACAATCCTGTAACATGCTCCCAGGATGCCCACGCGTTTGACCTGATTTTCGCTTGCCTTTCTCTTTCACCACAAGGTTTTTACAGGTTTCTCTTCTTTGGTGGGCATTTTTTTTGGGACATTTTGCTAACAGCCTGTGCCCCATTGTGGGCCTGAGTAGGCCTTGAAGCCTGCCTGTTGAGTTTGGATTCAGGCTGCCTGGGGTGAGGCCTATCTCTAGGCAGACTAGTGAAGGTCCTGGTCTCTGAAGCTCTTCACAATTAGTTCGGTGGAGGTCACCTGTCTGGGGTTTCAGTTGATTGTCGTCTACATACACCCGAATGTGGAAAGGCCAACTTGTGTGAGGATAAGCTAAAGTTCCTCAGAGATGCCAAAGTCGGTCCAAGTCTGAATGGCAACCTCCAGTTGTTGTTCTTTTTACTTAAATATTTCAGTCCCTGGAAGGGGTGGAGCTTTGCGGGTATCAGACATGACCTCATTGGTCCTCACGACTTTTTTCCTCCTCTATTCTGAGGAAACAGATGGAAACAAATGTGTCACACTTAATTCCTTCCCCATGTTTCCCAAGCACAATCCTGTAAGATGCTCCCTCGATGCCCATGCGTCTGACGTGATTTTCACTCACTTTTCTCTTTCAGCACATGGTTTTTACAGGTTTCTCTTCCCTGCAGGGTTATTTGTTTGATTTGGGATATTTTGCTAACAGTCTGTGCCCCATTTTGGACCTGAGTAGGTCTTGAAGCCTGCCTGTTGAGTTTGGATTCAGGCTGCCTGGGATGAGGCCTGTCTCTAGGCAGACTGGTGAAGGTCCTGGTCTGTGAAGCTCTTCACAATTAGTTTGGTGGAGGTCACCTGTCTGGGGCTTCAGTCGATTGTCGTCTACATACACCTGAATATGGAAGGGCCAACTTGTGTGACGATGCCGCTTTACAAACAAAAGTTCCTCCATTTGTTGTTCTTTTTAAATATTTCTGCTCCTGGAAGGGGTGGAGCTTTGCGGGTATCAGACATGACCTCATTGGTCCTCCTGACTTTTCTCCTCCTTCATTCTAAGGAGACAGATGGAAACGAAAGTTAGCAGCCGTGTCACACTTAATTCCTTCCCCGGGTTTCTGCAGCACAATCCTGTAAAATGCTCCCTCAATGCCCACGCGTCTGACCTGATTTTCGCTCGCCTTGCTCTTTCAGCACGAGGTTTTTACAGGTTTCTCTTCTCTGGAGGGCTTTTTTTTTTGGAGATTTAGGACATTTTGCTAACAGTCTGAGCCCCATTTTGGGCCTAAGTAGGCCTTGAAGCCTGCCTGTTGAGTTTGGATTCAGGCTGCCTGGGGTGAGGCCCGTCTCTAGGCAGACTGGTGAAAGTCCTGGTCTGTGAAGCTCTTCTGTAGGCAAAGACTGGCCGTTCTGCTAAGTACGTCCTTAATATTAGCCTCAGTGGATTGTTAAGCTGTATCTTTTACTTTGTCCACCCCCTCCCCAACTAAAACAGTGTGCAGCCTTAGCCAATCCCCGCCCCACACGGATGTGCCCTCAGACTGTCTTGAGGGTCACAGCTGCTCCTTAGTTCTGCCCACCCTGCCACCCAGTACTGCCCTTTCCAGCCTTTGCCAGTTTAAAGTGTGTTATGGATGAATGGCCAACTTCAGTATCTATCCTTCACCTGGCCCCTTGTCCTAAAATGAAGTAGCTCACTCTGGAAGACCCTTTTTAAAGATCAGTCGAGCGGACTGTCTGATCTCTGTGTGTGTGTGTTTAGGATGTGCTGCTCAAGATCGTCTTCCTCCGGCTCTTGGTGTTGCACTCGTTTTCTTCTCTTTCGTGAGAGCACTAACATGTATTGTGTGCCGAGGTTCCAGAAGCTTCCACTGAACCGGACGCCTTTTCCAGTTTCCACCGTCCCCGAAGTCAGAAGTGGAGCCTGCAAAGCCGTCTCGCTCCCGCTGGCTCCAGCGCCGCTGACAAATGTTACGGTCCACAGACCCTCGTTTCCTTGCGGATGCAGCGTGCGCTCTGCAAGCGTTTTTTAACTTTGATTGATTTCCAGCCTCCATGGTGTGTGGCCCGAGTCCACAGGGGAGAAGGATCCGTGTTTGCATGTAATGAGCATGGCGACTGCACATGTCAATTGACTGCCTGCTAGCATCTGCTGGGGACGGCAAAATATTTGACAGATGTGTCCACGACAATCGCAAAGGCCCCCACATCTGGAGACAAAAGCCCGTGCAGAAACCGATCCTGGCGTTTGGAAATTCCTCCCGTCTTTGGGACGGCTCTCTTTCTCTCGCTGTGTTTCTAATTTGTGAGCCTATTATTTCAACGGCTCATCGAGAGGCATTTCCTGTTAAATTGAGAAAGAAAACAAAAAGCGCCGCTTCGAGGAGGCGACGCGGCCCGAGGATTCCGCTCCCACCTGCAGTCGCCTTTCTCCAATAATCAGTTTTTTTGCATTGTTCCATTGTTTTTGGGCCCGGCAAGCGTGTGAAAGGTGCAGCGTCAATACAATCTATTATTATTCCTTGTATTATTATCATGATGTTGTTCTTTGAGGGCGGCACAGTGGCGCAGTGGTAGTGCTGCTGCCTCGCAGTTAGGAGCCCTGGGTTTGCTTCCCGGGTCCTCCCTGCATGGAGTTTGCATGTTCTCCCCGTGTCTGCATGGGTTTCCTTCCACAGTCCAAACACATGCAGGTTAGGTGCATTGGTGATTCTAAATTGTCCCTAGTGTGTGCTTGGTGTGTGTGTGTGTGCCCTGCGGTGGGCTGGCACCCTGCCCGGGGTTTGTTCCTGCCTTGCTGCCCTGTGTTGGCTATGATTGGCTCCAGCAGACCCCCGTGACCCTGTGTTAGGATATAGCAGGTTGGATAATGGATGCATGGATCCATCTCCGCATTGGCCTCCTTCGCGTTCTCATCCACTGGACTTCCACTCCCATCAGTCTTTTTCCCACATCGTCATTGTCTCTCCTTATCACACATCCATTCCACTTCACTTTCTTAGCCACCTCCCTCCCTCTTTTGTTGCATTTCTCATTCTGTCCTTTTCCTTTCTTGTAGAGTCGTCTATGAGTGGACTGAAATGTTAGAAAATGGCCGTACTGGTGTGACGGATGCAGGGCACTCCGGACATCCAGCCACACCCATGTAATGATGATGATGTGAACGCAGCGGTGCATCAGTGGCAACGCGCTCAACCAAAAACATTTTTTGCTGATGGCATTAAAAAGTTGGTATAACGCTGGGAAAATTGCATTGCAAAGGAAGGTGACCATGTAGAAAAGTGATGTCATTTGTATTTGAAATTCTTAATAGAGTGAAACTTTTTGAATGTCCCTTGTGCAGTCTACTAGATAGATAGATAGATAGATAGATAGATAGATAGATAGATAGATAGATAGATAGATAGATAGATAGATAGATAGATAGATAGATACTTTATTAATCCCAATGGGAAATTCACAAAAAAAAAGAAAAAAAAAACAGAATCACAGAAGGCACCGAAGGCTTGAAACGCCACTTTCTCGCAAGCCGCTTCTTTTTTAGCTTAGTGCCGGCTCTGCTGCCACGATATCGCCTTCTTACCTCGTCGGGTAAATATGGAACCACACCGGCACTGGCATTTGTTCTCAGCGCCCGAAGTTGAGTACTTGAATAGGCGAGTCTCGGCGTGTTAAAATCCATGCCCACGTTGTAAAAGTAAGTGTGTCCAGGGAAGGAATCCACATAAAATAAAGTGGTAGGAGTGATCAATAAATAAAAATAGAAAAATAAAAGTAGAAAAGTACACATACATATACAGTCATACACGGAGCTGTTGAAAAGGCTGCCACTCACGGCGGCGCCGGATGTAAGCAATGTTAGGAGGAGGAGGTTAGGAGCAGGCGCTGATACGGCGCATTGCCACACCAACCACATGACAAACCAACTCAGGATCCCAGATTAGGACTCGAGGGCAGCCATGCAGCGGGTGACACCTCAGCACCACACTAGTTCAAACGGAGTGGGAGGTTTCTTCTGGTGGCTGAAGTGCCAATTCTGCCACCAACCCCCAGATTTTTCCCTGTAGGTTGGAGGGCCTTCATGCAGGGCTGGATGCAGGTTAACGTCATGCCCAGGATGGAGCCATTGCAGGTTAAGGGCCCAATGGAGTAGAGTCACTTTTGTCGTTTTATGGGATTCAAACTGGCAACCTTCCGACAGCCTCAGAGCCACCACTCCGCCCATTCAATGTTATATAAAAATAAAACAAGAACACTTCCGAGAGGGAGAATCCTTGTTACAGACAGTGACAGTGGGGGGGTCTCAGCCAATATGTCAGCCCCTGATGACACACAACTCCATTAGGTGTTAATCCAACACGCAGAGCTTTGGGGTGTGGAAGGAAACTGGAGAGCACCTGGACCTTGCTGTGGCAGCCATTTTAGTTGTGGCACGGGGTGGGGGGTCACTTACAGTTTTTTCCAGTCCAGGGGCATTAGAGCCTGCTAGCTTTTTTTTTTTTCCAGGATGGGTTGGCATTCTCTGAAATGAGAAGTCATCCCTTTTATCAGGAGGTGTTGGGTGGTCATTGGAAGGGTGGTCTTGCCTATACATGGGATGCCATCATTTCTTGTTTTCTCAGGCACGGGGGGGGCTTTGTCTCTCAACTTTTTTTTGCCGGGTATCTTTTTCAGTTTCGCTCCTCACGCCAGTAACCGGGGAGCCAGGCCTCGCATTTTGTCCTGGCTGGCCACACGTCTGGCTCTGCTCTGCTTCACATGTGCGTGAGGACCCTCTAATTGCTTATGGATGTGAGTGGGAGTGTGCACCGAGTGTGTTTGTGCAAAGGAATGACAAATTCACATCACCCACAACCACTGTCACGAATGTCTGAAAACAAACAAACAAAAAAAAATCAAACAACACGGACAAATGAAAAGACACGTTTAGCAGCCAGCAGATGTAGACGACCTGAACGCAAACCTCAGATCCGACAAGATGTCAGAACCATCCAGACGTCTGCTGTATAGCGCCTTCTCTAAGGGCCTTGGCTATGCATTTGTTTCAGCTCCTCCATGTAACAACTGCCAGCAGGCCCCCGGAGTAGGAAACCCCCCCCCCCCCCCGCCCATTAGGTGGTCCACAAGCTACAGCTTTCAGATTCACAGACCCTCGACTTGAAAGTGGTAAGCAGAGTCAGGAGTAGGGGGCACAGCAGGTACGCTGGTTTGTGTTTTCTATTCATGAAAATGAAGTCCTGAATTTTCATTCGTTTTTGTTGACCCTGGTGCCTGAGGGTGGTGGTCACGGGTCGCATGTTGGTTGGACGTGGACTGGACTCTGCACGCATGCTGGTGTCAAAGAAGCCCCTGGCTTCTCTTTCAGGCAGTCTGCCCAAAATTTAGCAGCCCGCTACGGATCGATGGCACAATTAATGAATCAGCAGGAGCAATTGGACGATGATGAATTGCATTCGAGTGCCCCCCGATTGACAGCCTTATGGACCACACAATTCAGCCCGCTCAGACCTTTCTTCACCCTAAGTGAGGACATTGATGTTGAAGGAAGCACCACTGTCAGTAGAATTAGGGATTTGAGGACAGAAGGAGTTGAAGAGCCGACGCACGCTCAGCTGGGCCGAATCGTCTCTTGAAACACCTTTTGGTGGAAATCGCTTACTGCTTACAACATTGTTTCATCTTTGAGTTTTGGTAAAACTGGGCTGGGTGACCTGTAGAGGACATAATAGCATCCCAAACCCCAAATACAAGTCCTGGGTTCAAGTAAGCATTCATTTGTAATGTAATCCCTCCACATTGGCTTCTTCCTTACATTTACCACCACAATACAATTTCCTCCTCCTCTCCCTCAAGGACAGCTTTGTCCATCCTCCACTCCCAACTCCAACTCGCCTTCCTTTCCTTCCTTCACGCTGCGCTACCACAGTGCACCCAGGATGCATCACATGGAACCTTCCTGCTGCTCCACCTGGTGGCTCATTGGGACTACAACTCCCATGCAGTCCTGCAGGTGTGCCCATGGGAGATCCACCAGAGGGATGCTGCCATCTAACACAGAGGGAGAGCTCATGGTCCCCGGGAAGCCGCGTCCCACCATCCTTCCATTATAAAAGCTTCCCGGCGGGGTAGGGAACCACTCATCCCAGCTGGGGTGCCAGCCCATCCGAGTCCTCTGTGACAACTGAGAGGCCCCAAAGTGTGTAACATGACAAGACCCAGGCCCCCCAACACACTGGTATCTGTCATTTTTATTACTAGGGTTCATCAGAGGGCGAAAAGACAAATTTCTATTATAATTGATGCTTTAAACATTTAAACTGAAGAAGACATTTTAATATTTCAAACATCTACAGCAAACATTCTTGTGCATTATGTATGTCTACCTCATGACACTTCTTATGAACATCCCAACTGGGGGAGGCTAACACTAATTCAGACTTTTTTTATCCATTTAAGATGAAATCTGCAATGTAATAAGAAAGCAAACAAATCTCAATACTCTTCAAATCCTCCGTAAACGACCTCCACTCCAGAGGCACCTTCTCCAGGCACTGCTGGGTGGCATTTCTCAGACCACCATTTAACTCACTTGTTTTAAAACCTCAATTCCAGGACTGGCCGATCAAGTTTTACATTTGGTTTGCTTTCATTGTTGACAAAAGTAAAAATTAAAAAAAAAACCTCAACCGTTCTCCTCCTGCTGGCTAATCAAACTAGAAAGGGCCGCAGTAATCTTAGAAAGCAACATGCACTTAATACAATGTCGCTTATTATGTCCTTATTTCAGACCAATTACTGCCATGGCGGAGATTTTCTCAGGGTTGTTACACCAGCGAGCATAGAAGCGGGATTAGGAAGTACATCAGGTAAGCTGATTTGTGTTTTCTGTTCTTATTAAAATGAAGTTCTATCATTTAATCCATTCTTGTGTATTATGGCACTGGAGGGTGGCAAAGTGCTGCGTGATGGAGAACTTCAGACACGTGACACCACTAGTGCTAGAGAGAGCGAAAAATAGACATGAAAGGCACTATATACTAGATAGATAGATAGATAGATAGATAGATAGATAGATAGATAGATAGATAGATAGATAGATAGATAGATAGATAGATAGATAGATAGATAGATAGAAATTTTAACATAGAAGGCAGGATAGATAGATAGATAGATAGATAGATAGATAGATAGATAGATAGATAGATAGATAGATAGATAGATAGATAGATAGATAGATAGATCCCCAAACCCAACACAGACAGACATCAGCACAAGTTCAGCAGCACAACACACAACTTTCCTTTGGTTGTGGGAAACTCTTCCCCCACAAGCGTTTCCCACCACAGCCAACATAGTACAATAAGCAGACGTCTCCACCTCCTCCTTTCTCCAGCAAGCTTTGCTCCTCTTCCTCCCAACTTGGGCCCCTGGTGCTGCGGCAGCCAGCATCTTTTATGCTGCACCAGGGAGTGCTTCCAGTGGCCCATAAGCCTGGTCCGGAAGCTCTTCCAGGTTAGGCAGGAGCCCAACAAAGTAGGGCTCAGCAGTACCTGCAGCAACCCCACTGGCGGTATACAACAGTGCTGAGGCACCAAACTTCAACTTCCTGCATGCCCTGTGGGAATCCTTGGTACTGCAACAGCCCAGGGGGGCTGCCATTTGGTGATCTGGGGGAGATAATGCCCTGAGCACACTCTCTCCCCCAGTTCATTAAGAAGGCATCCCAGCCGGGCAAGGCGCAAGCCATCCACCTCAATAGCTAGACAGGAATGGCACTATATGATAGATAGATAGATAGATAGATAGATAGATAGATAGATAGATAGATAGATAGATAGATAGATAGATAGATAGATAGATAGATAGATAGATAGATAGGAAACTTCTGCATGATCAAACACAAGATAATGCATGAGATATTAAGAGGACTGCCTACAGAGCTTTAATAGAAATGGGGAGGTTCGAGACACTAAACCCAGCAAAGCTGGAAGTCGTCTGCCTTGAGGTTAAGACACCGAGGACTGATTTGGTGCCCATTCTGATGAAGATGCTGCCCTAATTCAGTCCCCACTGAGCACTCCTTGCTGCTATGACAGCCTCCTCTCCCTGTAGGCCCCAAGTGACACGAGCAGGCTCGGTTAACGCATAGCTGAACAGGACATCGATTTGTCTTTGCTTTGTGGCTCCTTATCCCCTCCATTTGGCGTGAACTGACAACTCAATACCAGCTGGCATGTCTCAGGTCTGTTTACAGCACAGGACATGCCAGTCAGGCAGAATAAATGAAGACTGTCACATCTCAAGCGCGTCACACAGTCAAAAAAAAACAAAAAAAAAAAACAGTCGGGCTCACTGTGGCTCCAAATAATGTCAAATGTACTACAAATTAAAAAATAACACACTGAAGGAAATCCCTCCGAGTTATTTGTTGCTCTGGCACTGGCTGCTTCAGAGGGCCGTCAGACCTCATTCTTGTAAGAACTTCCATGCCAGTGTGTGCCAAGGCAGATAAATCAAAGAGCCACCATAAGCAAAGCAGCACTTGCAAGTCAAAGTTTCTCAGCCTGGACTGAAGGCTCTAGTTGGCACAATGCAGGCAGATGTCTTCCAAGAGATGTGGTAGTCTACACAAAAGATGAAAAACATATACATCAAAAATGGAGGAGTTACTAGTGGCGTTAAGCACAGATTAAATGACTGCTGACTTTAGGCCGTGTGACAATTTTATAATAATTATAAGTTCCAAAGTCCAAGTGCAATCTAATTACGCACAAGAGCCGAACCCTTGGGTAACAGTCTCCTGGCCTTCTTTTTTGCCCCAGTCTAAGTACTTCTGTGGTAATTTCTGGGCCATGAGCTGCCATGGATGCCTCACCCAACTTAATGCTCTTTTCTGCTGTCCTCAGCTGCTTGACCCTCACTATATACACCACACAATAACACCTGGTACAGGGCCCATATGGAGCTGTGAAATGCCCATCTCCAAGACCCTGTCACCACTGTGCCTCTACACTCTGGGTACTCCTGACCTCAGACGGTATTCCTCTAAAGTGGTTCCTGCCCAGGGTTTAAAAGCCCCTTCAGTTCAGAGGATCAGCAAATGTAGGATCAAGGAAGGGAGTCCCAGGACCAGCCTGTGGATGAGGCTCCGCCCCTTCACCCACCCACACCATACCCCTACCATATCTTTTGTTCCAGGCCTCCACTCTCTGTGTGTGTTGCTATGCAATTCAGTTGTCACCTGAATGGGTGGGGCCTCAGCTAATACCAGAAATTAAGGAATGACTGTGGCTGGGGGTGTGTCCTCAAATAATACCTGAAATTAAGGAACAATTACGGGTGAGGCTTCAGCCAATTGAATTAAAGTAACAGCTAGGGGTGGGGCCTCAGCCAAATGAAATAAAGTAACACCTAGGGGCGTGTCCTCAGATAATACCTAAAATTAAGGAACAATTACGGGTGGGACTTCAGCCAATTAAATTAAAGTAACAGCTAGGGGTGGGGCCTCAGCCAAATGAAATAAAGTAACACCTAAGGGGCGTGTCCTCAGATAACATCTGAAATTAAAGAAGAATTAGAGGTAGGGCCTCAGCGAATTGAATTACAGTAACAGCTAGGGGTGGGGCCTCAGCCAAATGAAATAAAGTAACACCTTGGGGTGTGTCCTCAAATAATACCTGAAATTAAGGAACAATTACGGGTGAGGCTTCAGCCAATTGAATTAAAGTAACAGCTAGGGGTGGGGCCTCAGCCAAATGAAATAAAGTAACACCTAGGGGCATGTCCTCAGATACCTGAAATTAAGGAACAATTACGGGTGGGACTTCAGCCAATTGAATTAAAGTAACAGCTAGGGGTGGGGCCTCAGTCAACTTAAATAAAGTAACACCTAGGGGCGTGTCCTCAGATAATATCTGACATTAAGGAACAATTAGGTGTTGGGCCTCAGCCATTTGAAATAAAGTAACACCTAGGAGCTTGTCCTCAAAAAATATCTGAAATTAAGGAACAATTAGAGTTAGGGCCTCAGCAAACTGAATTAAAGTAATGGTTAGGGGTGGGGCCTCAGCCAATATCTGAAACTAAAGAAGAATTAGGGGCGGGACCTCAGACAATATCTGTAAGTAAAGTTATGGTTTTGGGACAACCCCCTTTCTGCTCCAACATGACCATGGCCCTGTGGTCCATAACAACATGGACACCACACCTCTGGGGTGAGTCGGAATGCCAAATGTGAATCAGGTTTTCTCATCCCACCTCAGCACCTGACCTCACAAATTGCTTAGGGGGCACAAAGACACATTGAAAACCCTTGTGGAAAGATGAGTGAAGGCTGTTATAGGGGGGGGCAACTCTAAATTAACACCCATGATTTCGGAATGGGAAGTCCAGCAAGCTCATATAAGTGTGATAGTCAGACGGTTAACATGAAGCTTATGCCAAGTATCCCATGATGCACACCGTGCTGTATTTAATTCCACAACATCCCCACAGAGCCAGTTCGCCTAACTCTGATGACTTTGAGGATGCAGCAGGGGATAGCAGAATACATGGAGTGTAACCCACACAGACATGGGGAAAAACAACTGAGTACAGGACACTGAATCCAGGAGATGGCATCACCCCCCCCACACCACCTCATTGTGAAACCTAAAATAATGTGAATACCACCGCTGTGTGGGGCGGCCCTGGGACTGTTGAAATGTAAAACACTGCAGTCCAGCACGGCTCAAGTGGACGGTCAACACCATTTATCTGAAGGGCCCCTAGTGGACAGGCTGTGCAACTGCTGTGCTCATTTTGAACTCTAATGTCATGCTTGGGTGCTTTGTGCTTATTGTGAAAGGCGCTATATGAGGTGCAGGCCGACTGCTCTACATAAGGTTTCTGATGGCTGCTTTTAAGAAGCTATCATGACAGTTTAGTGTCAATCCCTGTTTGAGAGTTGATTACAATCATAATCCGGATATCCAGGCTGATTTGTCAAAAGTGTACTCATGCCCTGTGCTGCTCGGATGTTTAGCTGCCCCTAGCGCTGACGGTTGTTGTGGCAGTGTAGGGGCGGGGACTCATTTTTTTATTTATTTTTGTGAAAACAGAAAGTCCAATTCAATGGATCGATCAGGTGTCGCCTCTTTGCAGGCGTCTGCCGGACTGTGGTTTGATTTTAATGCTTCCAGTCAGCCTCAAGGCAAACTCCTCCTCTGGGGGTTTTGGAAAATGGTGGTGGGGGGGGGGGGGGGGGGGGGGGGGGGGGGCACCACCAAGAAAAGGGGAACACTTCTGGATTTTTAAAGTAACATCTGCCCGCTTCCCCCTTCTGTACTCTGATCTGCTTCCAATTTAAATTCCTGTGTCGTGATTTTTATCAGAGGACTTTGATGAAACGGAGCAATTTTAGGCCGCCGTGCACGGCAGCAGAACTGGACTGCACAGTCACGCAAAGTGTGGCCAGTCCTACAAGCTGGTCAGGCACTCCTTTGAGAGACTCATGACCCCCCCCCACCCATTACTGAACCTTCTTGTCCTATCACCATTGGTGAAATAAAGCACGACAGTCTGCAGGGAATGGAAAAAAGGAGGACGATGGGAAGAATCTCTAGGCTGGCAGGACCGAGCATCGGGAAAGAATTTCACCTGCGTGCTGAAGCAGAAAGGAGACCTGGAAAAGGTTTTGATTGTGACCCCCCCCCCCCCCACCTTATACCTTGTGCCAACAGTGCCAGGTGATGCCAACCTGTCAAGTGCAGTCAGACTGGCCAGGCCAAAAAAACAGAACGTTGGACTCACGCACGGCGCTGCTTCAAGAAGTCCCAGGGGACGAGGGTTGAGCCATTAAGCGTGTTTTCATGCCTGATCCCCATCACCCGGAACTCATTTGCACCCTAACCGCTTCCAGAACCTTCTCACATAGTGTGCGGCTAGAATGGAAGAATAATAACATGGCAGCACGCACAGTGGGCCAAAGAGTGAGAACGATTAGTTCTTGTAAATGTTAACCATTTGAGGAGCTGACACAAAGCCGCCTGGTCTCTCATGTGACCCGTAAAGCCCACACGGTGCTGCGGTGTGGCATACCGCTGTCGGGGAGCCATCTTTGATATGGCATCCTCTAGGGACTGGCACTCCTCCAGCGTGCCTGCTCGTCCCTGCACCCCCATTAGATTGAGTGCAGTGACCCCTTCACTTTACTGTCCATGGATACATTTGCAAGAACGTCTACCACTCAGTAACCCATAATGATGCAGCGTGCACACGTTTTCAGAAAGGTATGCAAATGTCTTCAAAATACATAGCTGGAATCTCTCTCCTGCATTTTTATATGTTCATCGGACCCTTTGCTGTGGCACTCCAGACTGGGCTCAGGTGCCTCCTTGGTTGCTGTAATTCTCCTTGAGATCTTTCTAGAACTTGTGGCACACTGAGTTAATCATCTAGAAAGGCACACGTGGTCCTCTGTGTGTGCAGAATGTCCCCCAATTCACACTGCATGACAGGACAAAAACCAAACCATGAAGTCAATGAGACTCTCTGCAGACCTCCGCCATCAAACTGTGGTGAGGCTCAGAGGGGAATCAAGGGGATCAAACCATTCCCATAAAGCTTGGAATGTACCCAGGAGCACGGTGGTCTCAATAATTATAACATGGAAGAAGCGTGGAAGCACCAGGACTCTTCCTAGAGTTGGTCATCTGGACAAACGGATCAACAAGAGCAAGAAGGGCCTTGGCCAGGGAGGTGACTGAGACCCCAGCGGTCACTGGGACTGAGCTTTACAAAGTTCTTTGCTGAGATGGGAGAGCGGAGAAGAGACAAGTGGAAACGGCTCACGTGTCAGTGTCTCACACTCAGTTATCGCGCAGTTCCTTCTCCATTTGTCAGAAGGACGGACCTCTCAGCAGCTCTCCGTCCATCAGGCGTGAATAGCAGAGTGGCTGGAACGAAAAGGATCACGGAAATGTAAAGAACTTTGAGAGCTCAGGAGGAAGATTCTCGGTTCTGAAGAGACAAAAATGGAACTCTCTGGGCAGAACTCCAAGCACTGTGTCTGATGAAGACCAGAAAGTGCTCATCACCAACGCTATGGTGAAGTATGGGGGTGACAGCCAGAACTGAGGGAAGGGTGAGTGCAGTTATATTACAGAGAGGGGTCCTTGAGGAAGACCTGCAGCGGAGTATCCACCACCTCAGACTGGGGTTATGGGCCACCACTCGGCACAATGACCCATAAACGTGCAGCCATGACAACACTAGAGTGGCTTCAGGACAAGACTCTGAGTTGCCCAAACAAACCCCAGAGACCCTGAGGATGGTGGGTCCCATCCAGTGTAGCGGTGCCTGAGAGGAAGAGGAACAACAAAAAGCTGATCAGCTTTTGAAGTCTTCAAAAATCACCAACGGGAGAGGAGAAACCATAAAAACCTCTGGCCCAAAATAACAAAAGCAACAAGTCTTCTTCTGTTATGAGAGATGACCGGGAGGCTGAGGTCATGCTGAGTTTCGGTAACCAAACAATGAAGACTTTCCTTTTACCAAAGCCCAATGTCTAAATCAATGAGATGTCCAGTTTGTGGACCTGAAGAAAGAATGACAGAGGAATCCAAAATCTCGGATAGCGGAGGGATGCATGGAAACATCCAACGCTAAACTGCAAAAAAAATAATGGCATTGTAACTTCATGGAAAAAAAAAAATACGATAACCTTTTCCAAGAGGCTTGTGGGGAAAAAAAAAAGCAAAACATACAAAATGAATTCTTTGGGTAGGAAAACTCAAAAAGGACGTATACGATTTAAAAAAGAAACTCCATAAAATATGAAAGAAAATTCCAGATCATAACAACGTTATACACAGCAAAACTGTGCTCATCGAGAATTGATGCAGAAAGAAAGCAAATTGAAAGCCAAAACTCGAAAAATGGAGAAGAAGCGCACGCCGGATTCTGCTTGCGTCAGCGTATCCCACTTGGCACATCGCAGTTCCTTCTCCTACGTGTTTGCAATGAAGACCTCAGCTGTAACTCATCAACTGGCCACCAGGGGAGGGCGCTAGCGAGTGTGTGCAGTGAGGGTGTAACGGTTGTCACATATTTTATGTGCTTTTATCTGTCTCTGCCGCTTGCTCCCTTTAGGGCTTATGTCCAAGGGAATAACTGTCTTAGTGATATCTCTTTAAGGGGAGCAGGGGGCCAAACCACGCCTGTGGGTCCTTGCCAGAACGCGCTGTTGTATAACGTAAGGAGAACCGACTTAAAAGGCAAGGAGGCGCGCATTTTAAAGAGAGGAGAAAGATTGTTTAAGAAGGAGCTGGAAAGGTGAATGTAAAGGAAGCTATTGGTGAAGCAAATAAGGCTCTGTAACAAGGATGGTTGGGCGCACGGAAAAGGAGTACTGATCCTCGGAGCGCACGGCTTTACTTGGCATTTTTGATGCTGGCATCTGCCTTGGACGGACGTTAATGCCAATACACCCGGGTGAGGCAGACTTCAGCAAAAGAGTCGCCGCCAGGCTGGTGAGATCGCTTCTTTTATATAGATATATACAGTATAACGAGTCAGTGGAATATATCTGACTTGTACACTGGATTTATCGGCGGACTTCCCAGGCCTGTTGGATTACAAACTTAAAACAAAGTTAATATTAAAGGGACTGGGGAACATGTGGGGAGTATGTGTGTCTAATTTATATTTGTATATATACTGTATGTATGTACAGTATATATATACTGTGATGGATGGCCAGCTAAATATTCCGGCCCTCACCCCCAGGCCGCCAGGTGGAGTTCTCCCGACAGCATGGAGGTTCCCCGAATTCCAGCAGGGCCTCATGGACCTTGTAGTTTGTATACACAGCCCTGCTGGATACCATGGGAGCCACCGGGAGTCGCTGTAGGGAGGCTGACAGACTGTAATCTGCCCTATAACCTGGAAGTATGTCTTGGTCACATGAACAGGAAAAACGACGTGCTTCCAGGTTGAAGAGAAGGGCTTTCACTCTGACCCGGAAGTAATGAGGACTTGTGGATGATTGGATAGGAACCACTTCCGGGTCAGGGGGAATAAAAGGATGCTGGGAAAGCCCAGACACTGAGCTGAGCTGGGAGGTAGGGTGGCGAAGTGTCTGGGAGAGGAGGAGTGATTATAGTATTTGGATTATTGATTATTATATGTACAGTGTGGAGTGGAGGGTGCTTAGTGCACATTATTATCATAAAATAAAGAAGTCTTGGACTTTTACCTGGTGTCTGGCGTGGTACCTGAGGGTGCAAGAGGTCGATAACAGCCTCTACTGCTACAATACACAGTGCATCCGGAAAGTATTCACAGCACATCACTTTTTCCACATTTTGTTATGTTACAGCCTTATTCCAAAATGGATTCAATTCATTTTTTTCCTCAGAATTCTACATACAACACCCCATAATGACAACGTGAAAAAAGTTTACTTGAGGTTTTTGCAAATTTATTAAAAATAAAAAAATAACTGAGAAATCCCATGTCCATAAGTATTCACAGCCTTTGCTCAATACTTTGTCGATGCACCTTTGGCAGCAATTACAGCCTCAAGTCTTTTTGAATATGATGGCACAAGCTTGGCACACCTATCCTTGGCCAGTTTCGCCCATTCCTCTTTGCAGCACCTCTCAAGCTCCATCAGGTTGGATGGGAAGCGTCGGTGCACAGCCATTTTAAGATCTCTCCAGAGATGTTCAATCAGATTCAAGTCTGGGCTCTGGCTGGGCCACTCAAGGACATTCACAGAGTTGTCCTGAAGCCACTCCTTTGATATCTTGGCTGTGTGCTTAGGGTCGTTGTCCTGCTGAAAGATGAACCGTCGCCCCAGTCTGAGGTGAAGAGCGCTCTGGAGCAGGTTTTCATCCAGGATGTCTCTGTACATTGCTGCAGTCATCTTTCCCTTTATCCTGACTAGTCTCCCAGTCCTTGCCGCTGAAAAACATCCCCACAGCATGATGCTGCCACCACCATGCTTCACTGTAGGGGTGGTATTGGGCTGGTGATGAGCGGTGCTTGGTTTCCTCCAAACGTGACACCTGGCATTCACACCAAAGAGTTCAATCTTTGTCTCATCAGACCAGAGAATTTTCTTTCTCATGGTCTGAGAGTCCTTCAGGTGTCTTTTGGCAAACTCCAGGCGGGCTGCCATGTGCCTTTTACTAAGGAGTGGCTTCCGTCTGGCCACTCTACCATACAGGCCTGATTGGTGGATTACTGCAGAGATGGATGTCCTTCTGGAAGGTTCTCCTCTCTCCACAGAGGACCTCTGGAGCTCTAAAAAGAGTGACCATCGGGTTCTTGCTCATCTCCCTGACTAAGGCCCTTCTCCCCCGATCGCTCAGTTTAGATGGCCGGCCAGCTCTAGGAAGAGTCCTGGTGGTTTCAAACTTCTTCCACTTACGGTTGATGGAGGCCACTGTGCTCATTGGGACCTTCAAAGCAGCAGAAATTTTTCTGTAACCTTCCCCAGATTTGTGCCTCGAGACAATCCTGTCTTGGAGGTCTACAGACAATTCCTTTGACTTCATGCTTGGTTTGTGCTCTGACATGAACTGTCAACTGTGGTACCTTATATAGACAGGTGTGTGCCTTTCCAAATCATGTCCAGTCAACTGAATTTACCACAGGTGGACTCCAATGAAGCTGCAGAAACATCTCAAGGATGATCAGGGGAAACAGGATGCACCTGAGCTCAATTTTGAGCTTCATGGCAAAGGCTGTGAATACTTATGTACATGTGCTTTCTCAGTTTTTTTATTTTTAATAAATTCGCAAAAACCTCAAGTAAACTTTTTTCATGTTGTCATTATGGGGTGTTGTGTGTAGAATTCTGAGGAAAAAAAATGAATTTAATCCATTTTGGAATAAGGCTGTAACATAACAAAATGTGGAAAAAGTGATGCGCTGTGAATACTTTCTGGATGCACTATATATATATATATGTCTGTGCTGTGAATCTATTTGTGCTGTCAGTAGACAGGTGATATTTCCTTTTCTTTTCCTTTCTTTCTTTTCTGTTTCGCCGTTTTCTGGGGGGTGTATTATAGAAGGGTTCAAGGAGGTGGGCATATTAATTAGTGTTTGTTTAGTTGTTACGGATTTGGGGAGGATTGCTTAAGGGGTGTTTATAGTTTTGTTTGGTTGATTATAATATATTTTCTTGTTTGTTTAAATAATTTAATTGTTTGGGTGTTTATTTCCTTTAATAAATTCATAAAGATCATCTCCAGCTGAGGGGATCAAATTGGGCCTAAGAATCTGTCTGGTTCCATTCCTGATATTAGTTTTTCCTAACAGTAGGAGATTTTTGTGTGTGCCGAGCTCCTCATCCTACTTTAAGAGGAACTCGCTTCAAGGGCCTGACACGTCTATGTCTGCCTCTTCTGGTATTCATTATCGATAAATCGGGTTGGTGGGTGTTAGGGGCACACCTGTCCTGTTCTACACCAACGCTGTGTCCAGGAGGGTGGCCGTGCATTGTGCCCCCTGCTGGTTGATCACCTAAGTGTGACCGTTCCCTACAGACTCGCCTCACTGATCTTAATCTATGGATGGAAAAGCACTTTCTCAAACTTAATGCCAATGAAACTGAGGTGTCACTGGTGGGCCCAAACTCCGAACTTAGTGATACATCCACTTTCTCTGTCTCTATTGATGGTACCCTTGGCAAACCTGCACCTGTTGTCAGAAATCTCGCTGTTTTGTTTGATTCCTCACTTAACTTGGTGCTGCACATTAGATCTCTGTATAAAAAAGTTCATTCCATCATCTCCGCCACACTGCCCACCTCCGTCTATTGCTCTCCATTACTGATGCTCAAACTCTGGTCCACTGTCTCCTAAAGTCTCGTATTGCTTTCTGTAATTCTCATTTCCATTGGCCTCCCACAGCCACAGTATATTCGGGACTGCACAGCCACACAAAGCGTTCGGCTCACGTCTTTCCCTGTTCTTTACCGGTTCCATCGAGGGTTACATTCAAGATTCTGCTTGTCCCCTTCAAAGCCCTCCATAACCTGTGCCCCTCTCAGCTCCCAGTGTCATCCACTCCTTGTCGCTCTCTTAGGTCCTCGCACATTTATCACCTTACTGTCCCACCCACCAGACACTCCACCCTGGGGGGCAGCTCCTTCAGTGTCGTGGCCCCTCAACTCCTCCGTCTCTCCTCGTTCCCCAACTCAGAACTTTCCTCTTTGACAAACTTTTGTCTTCTTTTTTTTGTTTTTCTTCCTCCAACCCCTCTGTATGTAAAGCGTCCTTGGGTTAGTAAAAGGCGCTCTATAAATGCAACCTATTATTATTATAAATGTAAAACACATTTTTCTAGTGTTTTTTAGGCAATGTAAGGAACACCCCGAGGATGGAAGGAAGGGCGAAGGTGGCTACGTTTGGACACTGCCTCCCCCCAAAGCTCAAAATGGCAGCTTCCCTACAGCTTAACGGTGCCCCGGATTCCCGCAGGGCATCATGGACTTTGGAGTTCGCTATCACAGCCCTGCCACCAGGGGACGCTGTGAGAAGACCTTGGGACTCTTATCTCCTATATAGCCCGGAAGTACAATCAAGTCACAAGGACGGGAGTCCAGAAGTACTCAAGTTCTCCGTCTGACCCGGAAGTGCTGGCAAGTCACAAGGACGGGAGTCCAGAAGTACTCAAGTTCTCCGTCTGACCCAAGCACTTCCGGGTCGGACCAAAACATACAAAGGGCTGCTGAAAACCCAGCAAGCAAGCCAGAGTCGGGCGGAGGTGGGCACAGCTCGCTGGGAGGTGTGGAGGAGAAAGAGAAAGAGAATTGTATTGTGTTCATTTAATTGTTTATTGTGGCTGTGGCACTTAGGGAGCACTGTAAGAAGGAAGAAAGTCAATTAAAAATCTTCTTAGTGCTTTTTCCTAGTGTCCCGCGAGTCTGTCTGTTGGGCTTAAGGGGCAACAGTGACCCCTAGTGTCCACAGCCTGATATTGTCGTGTGTGTCTTCCATTTATCTTGGGCTCAGTGAACCCTGCTGTTTCATTACATTTAATAATAATAATATATTTACTTATATAGCACCTTTCCCATACCCATTTCATCTACATAATGAGACTCGGACACATCAAACACAGCTGAGAGATGATTACAGAATTTAGGTCTCATTCTGCATCCCCCTAATTTGCCCCCATATGGGCACTTACCCCTGACACCCTGATTTCATGTCTAGGCCCCCCATCCCCTAAGACCCCCAGCACTTGCTGGTGCCTGGGCCCTGAATCTCACTGTCCTGACGTCACATCATTTTTATAAAGGGAGTCCTGCTAGTGTGAAAATAGGACCACTCCGGACCCCCAGGAGATATGAATTGTGGGGACAATGAAGACAGAACCGAGTGCCATTATGAACAACGCAGCAACACTGAGGACCTTCAGCCAACGAATCATTCAGCAGAAGTGGGTCCAGAAACACGACGGGGGGCTTCCTTACACCAATGGTACTGTATAGCGCCTCACTCGAGTGCTGGTTGGCTCAGATGCTTTCTTTCTTTCCTGGTGTGTATTCAGACAATAGGGTGGGTACATTTATTCACTTATCCACTTTTTAAAGCCACTTATCACCCAGTAGATCAGGTAGTGATGAGCACAACGGACGAGCTGCCCGTCACCTCCAGTTTCGTACAATTACTGCTAAAATCTGTTTCTCATCCAAAGAGGTCTTCCTGTTTAAACTCAGTGAGCACGCTTAGCGATGTCAAGGTGTCTTCCCATCAACCTCAGTGCAAATCTACTGCATGATGGGAACTGTAGTCTCCGCACTGGCACTGCTGCAAGGCTCAGATGAAATGAAACAAAAGGAGGAGGACGTTTTTTGTACATTTTTTAAAGCCCCTTACTTTAATTCATAATACTGAATAGAAAGGAAAAAGCCCCCCCCCCCCCCCCCAAAGCACAAGGAGAACACGCAGACTTCACACAGATAGTGACGGGCCTGGGGTTTGAACCACCAGCTCTAATCAGTGCACCCCCACCTGGTCGGGATTGATTCAGCTGCCCTGAAATGCTGGACCCCTGTGGTAACTTCCCATCTGAGTTACACTTTGGTGGCCTTTGCTTCCTTCATGGCTGCCTAGGCCAGTGGTCCGCAGCGTGGTGGTCAGCCGGCACTCCAGCTCAATCTATTATGGTGGAGGAGGGGGCGGGGAGAGTGTGTGTGTGTGCGGTTTGCGGGTGTTGGCTCCATGTTTCTCCCATTGCAGTCCCCTCCCCCTTCTTGGCAGCCCCTGGCTTTCTTAACCAGATCCAGACTGCTGATGATGTCAGGAGAAGCCCCTCACAAAACGATCCCCCTGCTGTTTGTCGTTGGTCTGGCTTTTTAATGTCTGGCTGTTAAGAGACACGAGGGCCACATGGGACTGGACACACCAGGCAGGCTCGGTCAACCCGGGGGCCCAATGGCCACCTCCTTCTGCCCTCCCAGCAACTGCTCATGGGGTTGCGCTCACAAATCCACTGCATCCTCCCCCTTGTCCGCTCTGAAGACCACAAATGGCATACGCTCTTCTAGACTAACGAGATGAGTAGCCGGCCATTAGGGGCAAGACAACCCTGCAGCCCAGGTGACCTCCCACTGCTCCGTCCGGGGGACACTGAAGGTCTTAATGTGCCATTCAACATGCGATACCTCACCACTCGGGTGCCATGAGGAATGAGGGGGACAACCTGCCAGCAACCACAAACGTGACTCCTGTGCTACAAACCCGGACCCTCAGGACAGTAGCAAGACCAGCAGCCACAGAAAGGACCGAGTCCAAAGGACAACACAGGCGACTCTGGGTGACCCAAGGAGAATACAAATAATGTAAATCATGACATTGTCTCATTAAATCTACAGTACAGAAAGAAAGAAAGAAAGAAAGAAAGAAAGAAAGAAAGAAAGAAAGAAAGAAAGAAAGAAAGAAAGAAAGAAAGATGGAGTTGGCACATGGCCCTGAAGCAAACAACCCGATGAACAAGCAAAACACGGAGGAGCAGACCTGATCAATACGACAAGCTGCACAAACACGGGGTGAGGACACGAGACAAGAGGAAATACAGGCGAAAAATATACAGGAGAGAAATATAGCGCCTTACATAACACATTTAAATGATGCCATGTGTTATTGGAGAGCCGTCAACAAAATATAGCGCCTTACATAGTAGATTTAAACAATGTCATATGTTACTGGAGTCCTGTAATAAAAATATAGCGCCATGTATAAATGATGCTATGTGTTACTGGAGTGCTGTCATAAAAATATAGCGCCTTACATAGTAAGTATCCTGTAAATAATGTCACGTATTTCTGTAGTGCTTTTACAAAAGTGTAACACCTTATAGAACAAATATAAATAATAACGTGAATTACAGTAAAGGGCGGCACGGTGGCACAGTGGTAGCGCTGCTGCCTCACAGTTAGGGGACCTGGAGACCTGGTTTTGCTTCCCGCGTCCTCCCTGTGTGGAGTTTGCATGTTCTTCCCGTGTCTGCCTGGGTTTCCTCCTACAGTCCAAAGACATGCAGGTTAGGTGCATTGGTGATTCTAGTATGTGCTTGGTGTGTGTTTGTGCCCTGCGGTGGGCTGGCACCCTGCCCAGGGTTTGTTCCTGCCTTGCGGCCTGTGCTGGCTGGGATTGGCTCCAGCAGACCCCCGTGACCCTGTTGTTCAGATATAGCAGGTTGGAGAATGACATGACATGACTGTAATGCTTTCATAAAAAATATAGTGTTGTGCAGAAAATGAGTTGAGAGCATAATACTTTCATAAAAACGCGAGCCTGCTAAATTCAATTCCTTTATGTCATGTATTAATCTCTTTTTTTAAATATAAGACTATGTTTTTACAAAAACACTGCCAGCTCATCAGTTCACTTCAGATTTACTGTCGCAGACACACAGCACAATGAAATTCCTCTTTGCTCACTTAGCCAACGCTCCGCTCGCCCCCTTCATTCTTGTCCGGTGCCCAAATCTCGCTTTGCAGGTTGTGTAGAATGTAACATCACCCAGTACATCAGGTAGTGATGAGCAAATCAGACGAGCTGCCCTTCACCTCCAGTTTCGTACAATTACTGCTAAACTCTGTTTCTCATGCAAAGAGGTCTTCCTGTTTAAACTCGGTGAGCATCTTAGTGATGTCAAGGTGTCTTCCCATCAGCCTCAGTGCAAATCTACTGCATGACGGGAATTGTAGTCTCCGTGTTGACATGGCAGCAAGGCTCAAATGACATGAAACAGAAGGAGGAGGAAGTTTTTATATTTTGTCACGCATGCACGTCAGAGGACTCCTTGGCAGGCTTGGTAAAGGTGTGTAATAACCCGCCGAGACGATGGGGGGGGGGGGGGGGGGGCTGCTGCTAACTTTGTCCACTTTGTCTTCTTCCCTCATAGCACCAAGAAGCCACCCACTAAGGGCCTGACTCCCCTCTGGTCCGACCACCATAAAGGACAGGTGTTCCAAGAAGAGTCATCTTCTGAGGCCAGAGCAAGCCGTGGAATGGAGCACCATCCAGTTTAATTCTTTCAACAGTTCATTTCAAAGTCATTGTCATATGTTCGTAGTACCATGAAATTCCTGTCTGCACGTCTGACCAACACAAAGCAGGATATGGCTTTTACGAATCCCATACCAAATAGCATTTAATAAAGAGGTGCATTTTATTTATCGTTCCATCAGAAGGCGCATCACAAACATTTGCACTGCTTTTACAAATCCCATACCAAATGAAACTTAAAAGAGATGTGTGTATTGCATTTGTCGTTCCAACAGAAGGCACATCACAAACATTTGCACTGCTTTTACGAATCCCATACCAAATGGCATTTAACAGAAATGTATTGCATTTGCCACGTGCAAATGTTCGCTGACGACACTGCTGTTGTGGGCTACATCAGGAATGGGCAGGAAGAGGAGTACAGGAACCTAATCAAGGACTTTGTTAAATGGTGCGACTCAAACCACCTACACCTGAACACCAGCAAAACCAAGGAGCTGGTGGTGGATTTTAGGAGGCCCAAACCCCTCATAGACCCAGTGATCATCAAAGGTGACTGTGCAGAGGGTACAGATGTATAAATACCTGGGAGTGCAGCTGGATGATAAATTGGACTGGACTGCCAATACTGATGCTCTGTGTAAGAAAGGACAGAGCTGACTATACTTCCTTAGAAGGCTGGCGTCCTTCAACATCTGCAATAAGATGCTGCAGATGTTCTATTAGGCGGTTGTGGCGAGCAACCTCTTCTACGCAGTGGTGTGCTGGGGAAGCAGCATAAAGAAGAGGGACACCTCACGCCTGGACAAACTGGTGAGGAAGGCAGACTCTATTGTAGGCACGGAGCTGGACAGTTTGACATCCGTGGCAGAGCGACGGGCGCTGATCAGACTCCTGTCAATCATGGAGAATCCACTGCATCCACTAAACAGTGTCATCTCCAGACAGAGGAGCAGCTTCAGCGACAGACTGCTGTCACCGTCCTGCTCCACTGACAGACTGAGGAGATCGTTCCTCCCCAACACTATGCAACTCTTCAATTCCACCCGGGGGGGTAAACGTTAAAATTATACAAAATTATTGTCTGTCTGTATACCTGCATTGTTATCACTCTTTAATTTAATATTGTTCTTTATCAGTATGCTGCTGCTGGAGTATGTGAATTTCCCCTTACGATTAATAAAGTATCTGTCTATCTATCTATCTATCTATCTATCTATCTATTCCAACAGAAGGCGTATCAAAAACATTTGCACTGCTTTTACGAATCCCATACTAAATGGCATTTAACAGAGACACATGCATTGAATTTGTCGTTCCATCAAAAGGCGCATCACAAACTTTAACGCTGATTTTACGCGCATTTTTGTTGAACATTTTTTCATTTGATTTATTTTGTCTGGCAACAAATAAAAGGGACGATCCGGTTGGCGTCCCCAAAATCTTTCAGTTTTGAGACCCTGGGTCATTGCACTGTGCACCAAACACCACTCTTCCAGAGTCAAACTGTGCAAATGAGTGGTGGCACTGGTAACTGGAAGATTGCCGGTTCAAATCCCGTTACTACCAGAAGGAGTTCTACTCTGTTGGGCTCTTGAAACCCTTAATCTGACTCCCCCTCCAAAAATATCTTGCGAAAAGACAGCTTCCCCATGGGGATTAATAAAGTACTGTATATATATATATATATATATATATATACTGTATATATTGTGATGGATGGCCGGCGAGAGTCTCCCGACAGCGTGGACGTGCCCCCAAGTCCAGCAGGGCTGTGTATAAAAACTACAAAGTCCATGAGGCCCTGCTGGATACCTTGGGGGCCACCGGGAGTCGCTGTAGGCAGGCTCATGGACTCTTATGTGCCCTAAACCTGGAAGTACATCCTGGTCACGTGAACAGGAGAGATGACGTACATCCAGGTTGAAGAAAAGGACTTTTACCCTGACCCGGAAGTAATAAGGACTTGTGGACTGTTGGGCAGGAACACCTCCGGGTCAGGGAGTATAAAAGGACTCGGGAAAGCCCAGACACTGAGCTGAGCTGGGAGGAAGGGTGGCTAAGTGTCTGGGAGAGGAGGAGACAGTATTGTGATTGGTTTGTGTGGAGTGGAGGGTGCTTTGTGCACGTGATTATTCCAAAATAAAGAAGTCTTGTACTTTTACCTGGTGTTTGGAGTGGTACCTGAGGGTTCAAGAGGTCGATAAATACCTCTACTGCTACAATATATATATAAAGAATTATGCTGGTCACAAAACAAATTCTGTTTTACTGTCTTGTGACTAAATTATAGGCTAAACGTGGGCCAGGGGGTCGGAGTTTTTGGGTTTCTGTCAGGTAGATTTGGACTCGTTTGCTTCCAGACATCTCCTGCTGCCTTATTTTTGACCTTTTCCTTGCCCTGCTATGTTTTTCTTTTTCTGTAATAAATTCTTTAACAATCAGGGAAGACGGATTTGTTGTTTTCCCTTTAAGTCTTTGTGGTTTTCCATATTTTTGAGCATTCCGAGTGTTTCTGGAACAAGTTTTCAAAGCCTAAGCCTCATTTAAGGCCCTGAAGCCTGCCATTTGAGTTTGGGGCCAGGCTGCCGGTTTCCAAGTGAAAGTCCTGCTCTGGTTTGGCGTATTCTGTCTGCTCAGAGTTGAGTCGCTAGTCCACCAGCCCCCGGATTGAGAGGAACCAGTTGAAGCGGTATGGGCATATCGTAAGGATGGCACCCGGGGGCGTCTACAGGCCTGTCCCCCCAGGCGGAAACCCTGCAGCACACCCAGGATACATTGAATTACGAATCCCCCAGGAAGACCTGGAGCCTGTACCTGGGCTCTGGGATGCCTGGGCAGACTTGCTTGGCCCGCCGCCACCGCAACCCTCACCAGGGAAGGCAGTTCCAGAAAATGAGACGAGAGGGCGAGAGACTTTGCTCCAGTAGTGGACGAGCCGTCCCAAAACAAGTTAGGCTCAGTTTCGACTCTGACAAAAGCAATCTGCTGCCTGGCTCGTCCTGGCTGAATCGTTTCCCCATTCCACGGAGCGTCTTCTAATTGGCATCCATCCCGCAGCTGATTTCATCACTTCTTCACTTTGTGTAAATTGTAATTAAAAAGAAAGGAAGCGGCCGAAAACGTGTGCCGAATCATGCAGTCATTAATTCTGGTCAGCATTCAATTAGGAGAGAGACGTCTCAACGGTCCCCCAGGAGCCGGGATGTCACATCGTCTTCGAGTTCCGCTGACCAGTCAATCACACGAGCCGGTGTCTGGAATTCATCAGCGCCAACGTCTCCTTTTCGCCGAGCCTTTGGAAAGTAGATGACCTTTATAATTACACAAAGTATCGATCTCTTTTCTGGGAAAAACTTCAGCTCTGGCCGAATATCGCGGGCAGCATTCCTTATTCCAAGTGGAAGTCGCAGAGAGAGGGAGACTCGTCCTCTTGTGGTCAGCGGGGGTAGGAGTGGGGGGGTCAGGATAATAGAAGGAAGGACAGGACCTGCAAGACCCTCAGCCACGTGTGACGAGTCCATCTGGACAGCTCAGTTGGTGACGACGTCAAACACACACACACACACACAGAAACAGAGATAAAGCCCCTGAAAGCTTGATGGCCAGTTGTGGTCCACAGCACAAGCAGACTGGGACTGGCGTGTCTGCCTCGGGTGCGACAGTCCAGAAACGATTCACCTGTAGTGCTGGCCGCCATTCACTGGCTCTTCTGACCTTGCGCCACCTTCTTAGCCTTCTGCTAAAGTCACTTCAATTCATTTTTTTACCCAGAAGGCAACACTCAATCCGGGATGGCAAAGCGAAAACAGGATTGCAGGAATTTTTGCAAATTTATTACAAATTAAAAAACGGAGACAGATGTTCAGTTGCCATCTATTGAACGTCCCACAGGTGAGCACAGCCAAGCCCATGGGGTCAAAGGACCTGCTTGTGGAGCTTAGAGACAGGACGGTTCTCTTAACGTATGGGCACTGGCCGGGGGCCCACAATGTTTCTGATGCCTGTGTATATTTCTGTTTTGCTATTTTGGCGGATGGCTAGGGCTCATGTCCAGTCAGGTCGCCTGGAGGATAGAAGGACCGGAAGAGGAGCAGTACCTCCCCTGGAATACAAGAGGGCAGCCGCCCTGGTGGGTGTTGGGGCCATGGGAACACAGCTTGGAAGCTCAACCCTGTGGGGGCCCGTGGTCACCACCAGGGGGCGCCTGGACTTTTGCTAAGCCCTGGACTGCAGCATTTCCGCCACACCAGGAAGTGCTGCAGGAAGGTCATCAGGAGTACATCCGGGTGAACTATAAACAGGGTCGCCTCACTCCATTCAGGGAGCCAGAGTCGGGATGTGTGCCTCTTGTGTCTGTCTGTGTCGGGTTAAGTGCTGGTATAGCGCCATCTATTGTCACACAATCAAAACAGGGACCCCAGTGCACTACTTTGACAGGGGGGCCTAGGACATTGTTCAGACAGCCCTGCTCAAGAGCACGGCGGCCCCCAATAATTCTTAAAATGGATGAAGTCAGGGACAGCTGCATCACTTCCTAGAGCTAACCACCTGGCCACACAGAGCGACTGTGAGAGGAGGGTCTTAGTAAAAATGGTGACCAAGGACCCCAAGGTCACTCCGGGTGAACCTGTGTGGAGATGGGAGAAACTTCCAGAAGGACAACCATCACCGCACACTTCCCTGATCCAGGCTTTATGATGGAGCGGCCAGACAGGAGCCTCTCCTCAGTAAAAAGTCATCTAAGTGAGATTCTCTGGCCTGATGAAGTCAACATCAGAGTCACGTCTGGAGGAAACCAAACATGGCTCATCACCTGTGCAATGCCATTCCAACAGTGATGCATGATGGTAGCACCATCAGGGACTGGGATGGAAAGCAGAATGGAGAAAAGTGCAGAGATATCCGCACAGAAGAGAACTCTGGACTTCTCGACCAAAGGTTCATCTTCCAGCAGGACAAAGTGGAGACAAGACAGGATGGCTTAGGGACAACACTGGAAATAGTCCTCAAGTGGCCCAGCTGGAGCCCCGGACTTGAACCCAACTGACCGTCCCTGGAGAGGCCTGACAGCAGCTGTCCACTGGCGGTCTCCATTCAGCCTAATGGAGCTGAACAGAAAATGCCCAAATCCAGGTGTGTGACGCTTGTGGCATCAGACCCAAGAAAAGGCCAGGCTGGCATTGCTGCCCCAAGGGGCTTCAACTAAGAACTGAGTAAATGGTCTGAATACTTGTGAGATATCTCAGTTTTCTATTTTTAATAAATTTGCAAAAACATCTAAAGTCCCATTTTCACTTTGTCATCCTTAGGTGTTGAGTGTTGCTTGATGTGTGGGGGAAAAAAAATGAAATGACTTCGGACTTGAAAACAAAATGTGAAAACAGCGAGGGGGTCTGAGGACTTCTTCTAAATATAAAATCCAACGTCTATCTGTCTGCTTTTCATGAGAGAACTATTTCACGGATTTAGATCGGGTTTTTTTCTAGAATTTGCTTGAACATTCCGGTTGATTTTTTCGACTTCTCTCATTGCGCTATGTGTCACAGTTTGCTTGCGGGAGCGATTCATTTGTGCGATCTGTGGACACAGGCAGCGGGCCGGGGGGGAGGGGGACCTCTTCACTCACGCTCTAGTCTCAGGGCGTATCTTACATCCACTTTCCTAGCAAATGAGAGAACTACCTAACAGATTTAGATCGGGCTTCTTTCTAGAATTTGCTTGAACATTCCGGTTGATTTTGCGACTTCTCTCAGCGCACTAAGAATCAAATTTCGCTTGCGGGAGCGATATATTCGCGTTAATCCAAGAGAGAGGCTGTGGGCCAAGGGGAGGAGGAAGTGTGACGTCAGGAGTGGGGGGCCGGGCAGGGACCTCCTCGCTGTCCTGTTTCACTAATGCACGGGCGAAGCCATGGGGGACGGCTAGTGTGTGTATGTATGTGTGTATATATATATATATATATATATATATATATATATACACTAGGGGGCTCTGCCCCTTGCTCACCAACCCCTGGGTTGACACTACGCACTCGCCACTTCTTCGTGCCGCTCACGTATGGGGAAGCAGATGTACAATTTGAACAGATTGTTATTTTCATGGGAATTGTTACATACTGTATGTATAATAGACCTAACTATTTTACATTACAGCGAGTAATTAACCATAGTAAAAAATGCTTAAACGTAATAAATTGAAAGAAAATTATGTCTCATGTTGCGGGTAGAAGCCTGTGAGTGAATATCGTTTCTTTCTCTCTAATAAATAATCTAACTTTTTCAAATGTTTGTCCCTGTGATTCATTTGACTTCATCGTTTCTCGGTGCTAGGATTGCCTGTGTACTCACTTCTTCTGTTGATAACCCTTCGGGACAAAATTCTTCATTCAGATTTGGATATAATGTCTTCTTTTATTGGGAACATAAAGTGAAGAAAACGTAAAAATTTATAAGAGCTGAGAACGCAGGAAGTGTGTCTGACAAAAGCATTCACGTGAATGAGAGGTGAGAGGACCGTGGGCGTGGCTGAGAGGAGTGCGGGACTTGAAAAAATCTCTTGGCAATAGTCTTGTCTCAGGATTTTCTTTTATAATAGATGTATATATATATATATATATATATATATATATATATATATATATATATATATATATACACAGTATATAGATATGTGTGTGTGTGTTGTAAAATTCAATTGGTCATCAGAAAGACATTAACCCTGGACATAATCACTTTAGGAGGTCTGACCAGAGGGAAGTGATGGTAATGAGTGATGCATGTGGTCTTCTTCACAGGGGTCTTAGGGCCCTGATAAGACCAGCTCAGTCACCAGCTTTCCAAACAGCTGACATCCATCCATCCATCCATTATCCAACCCGCTTTATCCTAACTACAGGGTCACAGGGGTCTGCTGGAGCCAATCCCAGCCAACACAGGGCGCAAGGCAGGAAACAAACCCCGGGCAGAGTGCCAGCCCACCGCAGCCAAACAGCTGACACTACAACAAAACGCAGCCCTGAAGAAGACGAGCTTCTAATTAATGAGCACCACGTTCAAGCTCAAGTGAAGCTCCTGATAGCGGCCGAGTCTTAATAACTCTCCTCTCCAGCTTACAAATCCTTGATAGTTCATTAGAGGAGGTGTCATCAGGTAAACAACAAGCATCACCAGCAAGCGCCGACAAAATCTTTTTTAATTACCTGTCTGCCGGCGGCTCCTGAGCAGCCCTGTGCCGATCGCCTCGGCTGCCCTTCGCGTGGCCTTGCCGCTGATCAGAGCCCCGAAGTTTCCTGAATTCCGCCATTACGGTGACAGCTGCTCCTTTTGGCTTTTCCAGTTCATCTCTCTGATGGTATTTTGCCCACTTATGGGGATTAAAGGTATAAATGCGGTGTGGATGAAACGGCCTGCTCTGGAAGGTGGGGATGTGCAAAAACCGGGGAGGCTCAGGGCTTATAAGATCATCGGGTGCGCAAAGTGAACACAACAGCGCGACTCGGCAGCATCTGCCTGAGCTTATCGGTTCTTGTACACATTTAGCTGGGAAATTCAAATGTTCTTTTTTTTTTTTTCTGGAATATTCTGGAATATTAGAGGGTCAGCTCAGGTTGGACGGTTGGGAGACAAAGTCAGAGAGACGAGATGACGTTGGTTTGGACATGTGCAGAGAAAAGATGAGGGGTATACTAGGAGAAGGGCGCTAAGGATAGAGCTGCCAGGGAAGAGGAGAAGACGAAGGTCTAAGAGGAGGTTTATGGATGTGGTGAGAGAGGACATGCAGGTGATGGGTGTAACAGAACAAGATGAAGAGGACAGAAAGATATGGAAGAAGATGATCCGCTGTGGCAACCACTAACGGGAGCAGCCAAAAGAAGTAGAAGAAGATTCTGGATTTTTATTCTTTTTAAAAACTCAGTGAATCAAATCTGCAGATGCCAAACCTGACTGTGTTTAGTATTGAATCTATACTAATAAAAGGCAAAGCCCTCACTGACTCACTCACTCATTCACTCACTCATCACTAATTCTCCAACTTCCCGTGTAGGTGGAAGGCTGAAATTTGGCAGGCTCATTCCTTACAGCTTACTTACAAAAGTTAGGCAGGTTTCATTTCGAAATTCAAAGCGTAACGGTCATAACTGGAACCTCTTTTTTGTCCATATACTGTAATGGACTGCAGCTCGCTGGCCGTGGGAGGCGGAGTTGCGTATCGCGTCATCACGCCTCCCACGTAATCACGTGAACTGACTGTGAACGCAGTACGTAGAAAACAAGGAAGAGCCCCAAACAGCGCTGAAGAAAACATTCATTACACAATTGAGAAGGCAGCGAAACAATAAGAAGCGAGCGAGTGATGCATACAAGCATATTCATAAGTGCAGCTAAGGCAGAAACAAAGCACGGTGTAAACCGTAAGTTTAAATTAAGTTTGGCAAGATTGCTTTTCTCCTGTACAACTATACCATACCATACCATTTTTATTTGTTAAGCACTTAAAAACACAGCATTACAACTGACCGAAGCGCTGTACAGTTAAAACAAGCAAGACTAAAAGCAAAATATTAAAAACAAACATTAAGAGAGAATTAAAACAGAGACACTAAAAAAAACAGGTCAGGGGACCCAATAAAACAGAGAAATAGCAAAAAGCAAGTGGGAATAAGACAGGTTAAGAATTAAAAGCCAATGTGAAGAAGTGCGTTTTTAGGTGTGATTTGAATGTGGTGACTGAAGTGGCTTGCCTAACCACTAAAGGTAAGGAGTTCCAGAGCCTGGGTGCACAGACAGAAAAAGCCCTTTCACCATGAGCTTTAAAATGTGCCTTGGGAACGGTTAGGAGCAGCTGATCTGCGGATCTAAGAACACGAGGGGGATTGTGACGATGGAGCAAGACACTCAAGTAGGCAGGGGCTAGACCATTTAGTGCCTTATAGGTTAAGAGGAGTATCTTAAAATCAATTCTGAAGCTAACCGGCAGCCAGTGTAGGGTTTTTAAAATCGGTGTAATGTGTTGGCTTCTGCTGCTTCCAGTTAAAAGTCTTGCAGCCGCATTTTGAACCAATTGGAGTCTCGAAAGAGTAGCTTTACTAATACCATATAGGCAGGAATTAGAATAGTCGAGCCGGGACGTAATGAATGCATGGATTACTGATTCCAGGAGGTGGTAAGGCAGAATTGGTTTGAGTTTGGCAATTTGCCTGAGATGGAAAAAGCAGGATTTTACTGTGCTGTTGACTTGAGCATCCATTTTCAGGACCATATCCATTTTGATTCCAAGATTGGAAACAGACGAAGTTACTGGAATGGGAAGAAAGTCGAGGTCAAGGGGTAGGGTCTGTTTGCGGTCGGGACTAAAAACAATGACCTCGGTTTTTGAATCGTTCAGGTGAAGGAAGTTTACAGCCAGGCAGTCCTTAATGTCAGATAAGCAGTCGAGAAGAGGTTTAGTGGAGTCAGTTGACTTGAGGGAGAAATAAATTTGGCAGTCATCAGCATATAGGTGATACGAGATTGCATGTTTTCTAAAAATTGCACCTAAAGGCAGGATGTAAATTGAAAAAAGTAGTGGCCCCAAAATGGAACCCTGGGGGACACCACATGGGAGTGGGACTGATTCAGATGAAAAATCATCTAGCATGACTCTAAGAGTCCTGTTGCAGAAATATGACCTGAACCAGTCGAGGGCTAAGCCAGATACACCAGCCCAGGATTCGAGTCGGGAGATCATGATGTCGTGGTCGATTGTGTCGAAGGCAGCAGATAAACCGAGAAGAACCATAATCACGTAGAGTCCTGAGTCCAATGCCAAAAGGACATCATTTAGGACACGTAAATGCGCGGTTTCTGTGCTGTGTTGGGGCCTAAAGCCTGACTGAAAAAGGTCCATTATACGTTGCATTCTCAACAGTAAGCTTGCACGACTTGGGTCATATTACAACCGGAGTGCTGAACTGACAACGTGGTACACAAAGAGAACTATAACAATCGTAATAAACGAACAATAAAACAGCGGAGAACCCGTGGATTAAATAAAAAGGCTGCTTCCTTGGCGAAGCAAGGAAAAAGGATGGCCTTATATGGCGTTCGTTTATAAAACAGCGGAGAAGCTGTGTAAAGACTGCTTCACAAAAAAACAACAGAGCGCCTTATATGAGCAGGCAGTCAGCTAAAGAAGGGAATCAATAAATAACTATAATCGTAATAAACGAACAAAAAATAGCGGAGAATCCGCGGATTACATAAAGGAAATGGGTACCTGAACAGAAAAGTGAGTCTCAAATAGCTACACAATAACTATAACAATCGTAATAAACGAACAATAAAACAATACAGAACCGCTAAACAAGGAGAAAGGACGGCCTTATGTGGCGTTCGTTTATAAAACAGCGGACAGGCTGTGTAAAGGCAGCTTCACAAAAAAACAGATCCTTAAGAAATAGTTATTTGTATATTTTCCCTCAATTTAAAAAGGTTTTCTTTTCTTCTTAATTAAAATTTAAAAGCAATACTTCACTGCTGAGAAGAGCGGGAATTTGGCTATATACAGTGAGTGTGTATGCCTGATGAGCCCAGAATTAGGTCGAAACACGTGTCGCGTACTCTTTGCATTATTTGACAATAAACTATTTTCAACCATTCTATGATCTGCTTCTCACAACTGAGGGCACCGTGGCGGATGTTAGCTGACTTGCTGGCCAGCCACAAGCGTTACCTGGTAGGTAACCACCCATACAATCAGATTGTGATTCAGACTACGAATGCCGTGAATGTAATTACCCCGATCTACATGCTGTCAAATAAACGAACCACACGCCGTGGAACAATTTTAGGGGCTTCGCCTCTAGCGCGGACGTCCGAGGTTCGATTCCCGTAAGGGAGTGCAGTGAGTGTGTACGCCTGATGAGCCAAGAATTAGGGCGAAACACGTGTCGCGTACTCTTTGCATTATTTGACAGTAAACTATTTTCAACCATTCTATGATCTGCTTCTCACAACTGAAGGCACCGTGGCTGATGTTAGCTGACTTGCTGGCCAACCATAAGCGTTACCTGGTAGGTAACCACCCATACAATCAGATTGTGATTCAGACTACGAATGCCGTGAATATATATATATATATATATATATATATATATATATGTGAATGTATGTATGTATGTATATATGTATGTCTATATTTTTATATATATATATATATATATATGTGCATATGTATATATATGTGTATATATGTGTAGATATGTATATATTTATATGTATATATATGTACATATGTATATATATATGTAGATATGTAAATTTGTATATGTATATATATGTATATGTGGATGTGTATATGTATGTATATATGTATATGTAGATATGTGTATATGTATATGTATATATGTATATGTATATATATGTTTACATAACCTCTTTAACACACTACTTCTCCGCTGCGAAGCGCGGGTATTTTGCTAGTGTAGTAATAAAATGCATTGCGTCTGCCACTTCCACAGATGGCGCATCAGAAAAATTTGCAGTAATAAAATGCATTGCTACTGATGTTTGTGATGCGCCATTGGCTGGAACGACAAATGCAATGCTTGTGCCTCTGCTATATGCCATTCTTAGAGGTTTAGTCCATTAATATTCTGTGCCATAGATGACAAGGATTGGTTGGCAACCCCCGGCTGGGGCAGAAGGGTCCTTTTCTGGCCAGGAAGCCTTTCTAACAGAAGGAGAAGATTGAATGGGCGTCCCACCAGGGTTGGTTGAGGGTACCTTATACCATTATAATGGAAGGATGGCCTCCCAGGGGGCTATGTGTTCCTCTACAAAACGGGTTTCCATCACTGACTGTCTGGAGATTGATGTGAGGAGCGCGGACATTCTGCAGCAGTGGCAAGTTGAACCGTAATGAAGTGCTTTGAGAGAATCCTCCTAAAGTACATCAAGGATGCCATCCCTGCTGGATTTGACAACCATCAGTTCACCTACAGGAGGAACAGATCGACAGAGGATGCTGTCTCAATAGTACTTCACACAGCCCTGACTCATCTGCAGTGCCCTAACACTTATGTTAGGATGCTGTTCATCGATTTTAGTTCAGCGTTTAACACCGTAATCCCAGACAAGATGGTACAAAAGCTTTCTAATCTGGGTCTGTCCACATCGTTGTGTCTCTGGATCAGGGACTTTCTCACTAACAGGCCTCGGGTGGTTAGAATTGGAGATCGTACATCAGCCACACTGGTTCTGAACACAGGCACGCCACAGGGTTGTGTGATCAGCCCAGCACTCTTCATGCTATTTACGCACGATTGCTCAGCCATCCATGCCACAAATATGGTTGTGAAGTTTACAGATAATAATATACGACCGTGGTGGGTCTCACATCAGGACAAGGATGAGACTCACTACAGAGAGGAGGTACAACACCTAGCACTATGGTGCTCAGCCAACAACCTCATCTTGAACACCAGCAAGACCAAAGAAGTAATTCTGGACTATAGGAGGTCCAGAAGTACATAACGTGCTGTGAAGGACAGCCGGGTCCCATGCCCGGCAGGGACGCCCCTGCTGCATCTATTCCAGGGGAGCCACCATGGGCAGCTCAGTACCGCCCCCGGGACGCTTGGTGGCAGCCTCCCTGGTGGACGATGATTCCCCAAACCTGGAGCAAGGCTCCATGGGACATGGAGTCCTCCAGAGCCTGGTTGGGGGCTTGGATGGCCGCCAGGGGGAGCTGCGTGGACTTACCAGCCCGGCTGGTCAATTCCTCAGCCCCACCCGGAAATGCAATTAGGCCCAGGTGACCAAGCACCTGGACTACATCCGGGTGGGGTATAAAAAGGCCAGCCACCACCACTCGAGAGAGCCAGAGTCGGGAGGAAGAGGACTAAGCCTGAGGAGAAGTGGTGGTGCTGAGGTGGAGAGAAGTGTGGTTTGTTGTAGTTGAAGTGCTTTTGGGACTGTGTTGGGCCTGTGGGACACGGGGAAGGCGTGCCCCACGGCTGAAGAAGAAATAAAAAGCCTTTTATTAAAGTACGTGCCTCTGCGTGAGTCTGTGCCGGGTCGGGCGCTATATAGCGCCTTTTACAGTGCTCCTATATTCATACATGAAGAGGCTGTAATGTGTGTGGACAATATCAAGTTCTTGGGTATCCACAATACATCGGATCTGACCTGGTCTTTGAACACATCTCACCTGGTAAAGAAGGCCCAACAAAGACTCTTCTTCCTCAGGAAGGTGAGACGTGCTGGATTCTCCTCTCGGCTGCTCACAAACTTCTACAGATCCGCTATAGAAAGCATTCTCTGTCACAGTATGACAGTGTGGTACGGCAGCTGCACAGCACAGGACAGGAAGGACGTGACAACAGCACAGGGGATCGTAGGAAGTCCTCTCCTAGACCTGGACTCTGTATATGCTGGAAGGGTGCAGAAGAGAGCCAAATGTATAGCTGCGGATCTCACCCAGCCGGGAAATGGACTGTTTGTACCACTGCCTTTGGGAAAGCGGTACAGAAACATAAAAACACGCACCAGCAGACTGAAAGGCAGCTTTTTCCCCAGAGCTGTGAAGTCCATCTGCCCCTGCTGATACCCACACATACATCTACATCTACCCCTAACCTGCCCCCCTGTAGACTTGAACACACACTTTCCCTCGTAATCCTCCCCTGCAAACCCACCCACACAGATCACTGGTCTCTGCTGGCGTACTACCTCAGGAAAAGTCTGGACTTGATGATGTTTTATTGCTGCCGTCTTTTATACTTATTATGTTTATTTTATAATTTATAGTGTATTGTGTATTTTAACTATTCTGCCTTGAAGCCGAGTCCTACCAACAAAAAATTTTGTTATGTGTATGCATAATGATAACAAAGAATTCTACTTCTACTTCTACTTCACGTTGACTCGACTCATTCAGGGGTCTTCTGCACTCCTCCCTGACGAGGTTATTTCTGGCACATTCAACTAGGAGGGGGACACTGGCGCAGATCCGGGACACGTTGGGGAGATGACATCTCTTGGCTGGCCTCGGAATGCCCCCAGACGAGTTGGGAGGGGAGCAGGGATATCTAGGCATCATGGCTTAGATTTGCTGCCCCCCCCCCCCACCCCAATCGGTCGGCAGGTGATGGACAGATGGAAGACGATGAATGACAGAAGATAAAGAGAAGCACTTTAAACATGGAGGAGCCCTGGCTTGACTACAAACTGAGGGGCCTGTGGTCTCAGTGCTTTGTCACCTGCGCTTGACTGTGTTTTGGCAATGACCTTTGACCAAGTGACACTAGATAAGAATAATAAACATCATTAAGCCCCCCCCCTCCACAGAGAGATGCTTTCTGCTACCATCAGAATAAATCTGCATGTAAACTGCGAGTACCTTGGCAGGCCAGGGACTCAGCCAAGTAAGATGTCACGTCAGCTGCCTGAGACTGTGACGTGACGAGACGGCCGTCTCTCCTCTTTGGTGGGCCGCTGCAGATTTTCTTGTTTTTGCCATCTCTTCATTCGAGGAGTTCAGAGTTGCCACGTGGAGTGCCAAAAAAAGACCAAGGCGCTAATCCTCATTATCTTCTGTGCAAGTCTAAGTCATTCATAAAGGGACGCGTTCAGATCCAGCTGGGTGGCACTGGGCTGTCAGCAGAGCCTCCTGTTGACTGAGTGGAGTGACGGGGCACCATCAGCATTCACCCCACCTCAGGCACATAGGGAAGACCCCCTCGGTTGAGGGAGGTGACTGCAGCTGCTCCGTCAGAAGTCAATGGGCAGACTTAATACCTTCAAACAGACCAGAAGGTGAAGCGTAAATCCTAACAGCCAGGAAACTAGGAAGTCAAAATGCAAATCGCCAAAGTCCAAACGCTAACCAAAGTCCAAAGGGAAATGCCGACCTTCTCAGAACCGAAAAACCCCATCAACATAGAAGTGTGTTCTCAAATGCAATACATCACAACACCGGATACCTCAAAAGCCAGGTCTGCCTTCTTCTCCAGAAGGTCGAGGACATTGGAGGAACTTAGCAAAGCCATCATTGATTAAGACAGAAATTCACCAAACAAGAGGGTCTCTGGACTCTTCATAAACACATCGAGCGAATCAGCAGTTTAGATGGGAGGTGGTATGCTCACTCCACCAGCCAGGAGCTAAACGTCTGGACTGAAATCTGATGACGGGCAGAGGTGGGTGGCATCACCAGACGAGAAGAAGCAGAGGACCTCCATACATAGACAGTGCCCCCCATAATGTTCAGGAAAAACACACATTTCTCCTGGAATTACCCTTCAGCTCCACAGATTCACATATCAAACTGAACAATTCAGACGTGAGCAAAGTGCAGACATTTGCAGACATCCACTTCAGTCACACAACACTTTGTGTACAGTGGCGGCCGAAAGTGTTGAGAAGGACACAAGTGTTTGTTTTCATAAAGTTTGCTGCTTCAGTGTTTTTAGATCTTTTTGTCAGATGTTTCTATGGTGTACTGGAGTAGAATTACAAGCATTTCAGAAGTTTCAAAGGCTTTTATTGACAATGATATTCAGTTTTATGTGCAGAGTCCATATTTGCGGTGTTGGCCCTTCTTACTTTTCCAAGACCTCTCCAATTCACCCTGGCATGCTGGCTGGCAATCAACTTGTAGGCCCAATCCTGACTGATGGCTGCCCATTCTTGCAGAATCAATGCTTGGAGTTTGTCAGAATTGGTGGGTTTTTGTTTGCCCACCTTACCACTTGAGGACTGCCCACAAGTTCTCAATGGGATTGAGGTCTAGAGTGTTTACTGGCCATGGACCCCAAATTTTGATGTTTTGTTCCCCGAGCCATTTAGTTTTCACTTTTGCCTTATGGCCCGGTGCTCCATCATGCTGGTCACCAGACTGTTCTTGGATTGCTGGGAGAAGTTGCTCTCGCCGGATGTTTTGGTCCCATTCCTTATTCAGGGCTGTGTTCTTAGGCTAAATTGTGAGTGAGCCCTGCACTCCCTTGGCTGAGAAGCAACTCCATGTGACATGAATGATCTCAGGATGCTTTACTGTTGGCATGACACTGATGGTAGCGCCGCTCACCTTTTCTTTTTTCCGGATGCCCCAAACAATCGGAAAGGGGATTCATCAGAGAAAATGACTTGACCCCAGCAGTCTTCAGTAGTCCAATCCCAGAATATCAGTCTGTCCCTTTTCTGCCCTTCTTGACACCCACCAGGCCATCCTCCAAAAGTCTTCACCTCACTCACACCTGCCTGCTGCCATTCCTGAGCAAGCTCTGCACTGGTGGTGCCTAAGAACACAGCCATGAATAAAGAATGGGACCAAAACATCCTCCAAGAGCAACTTCTAACAACCATCCAAGAACAGTTTGGTGACCAGCATGACGAAGCACCGGGCCATAAGGCAAAAGTGAGAATTAAGGGGCTTGGGGAACAAAACATCAAAATTTGGGGTCCATGGTCAGGAAACTCCCCAGACCTTAATAATCCCATTGAGAGGTGGGTGGACAAACAAAAACCCAGCAATTCTGACAAACTCCAAGCATCGATTATGCAAGAATGGGCGGCCATCAGTCAGGATTGGGCCCACAAGTTGATTGACAGCCAGCATGCCAGGGTGAATTCTTGAAAAAGAAAGAAGGACCAACACTGCAAATATGAACTCTGTGCATAAACTGAATGTCATTGTCAATAAAAGCCTTTGAAATTTCTGAAATGCTTGTAATTGTACTTCAGTACACCATAGAAACATCTGACACAAAGACCTAAAAACACCAAAGCAGCAAACTTTGTGAAAACCAACACGTGTGTCCTTCTCAACACTTTTTGCCGCGACTGTACACACATGGTCCCCCCGTTTTAGCGCACCGTAATGTTTGGGACCCTGCAACGGCAGGGCTATTAGAGCCGTCATCTTTAGGACTTTGTCACACTTCAAGCGGTCATTGCAGGCACCTGAGGAATCAGAAACACTGGTGATGCCAATTGTCCCAAACATTATGGTGCCCTGAAATGGGGGAACTGGGCAGAAAACGTGTCAAGTAACTGAAATGTATGCCAATCCCCTTACTTAAATGAAAGTCTGCAATGTGCCCTTCAATCACATCGGAATTGTCTGATTTGTAATATTATAGTGTGGAGCACAGGGGGAGATCAAGGAGAAGCGCGTCTGTTATTATTGCTCACCTCGCTGCCATCGCTCTTATACTTTCCAAGAGTACAGGAGCCTTGACAGCCATCACCGTCCCAAACCTGCCAAGCTTTCCCACCGGGCACCACTCTCCAGTTGTAACATCCCTCACACCAGCCATCCTCCTCGCTTGCCCTCTAATATGGGGCAGGTCCGATCATTTTTACAACGCTAACGAGGATCTGGGTGCAGACCATTCGCATCCAATAATAAAGTGGCATCCCTGTTTTTTTACGGGGTACTTGTCCCTGAATTGACCCAAAGAGGAACCAGAAGAGTAAAGGATTTAAATGGCGGGGCACCTTCCCCCAGTCCTCTTAGTATCAATAAACAGCACCCGGTGCCAGGCTCACAGCTGTGGGCAGGCGGCTTGGATCTCTTCTCAAAGGCCAGTTTCACAATGCAGAATAAGGAAAGTGCTGCTTAATGCTCCAGCAGTGCACATGTCAGCAGGACTGCCATCCCCTGAGCTACAGTGAAATTGATGACAAAAAAAAAATAATAATAATAATAACGGGGGCTTACTACTCAAAGCCAAACTATTCATGGCGAGCACAATGGCCGCACATCTCACAGAAAACACCGGGCTCGGCAAAACGGAGCTGGAGGCCCTTCAAAGACTCACTGGGATGAAAGGCGGCATTTGTAGGTCTCGGCATCAGGTTGGCATCAGCAGTTTGTTCATTTTGTTCACAGAAGGGCAGAGTAGCAAAACTAAACTCCCCGAAATGCTTGTTAAACAATAACTTGGAAATGAATGAAGAAGACAGGACTGGAAACTGAAAGGCAAGGAAGAAGGAGCAAAGTAGGCGGCAGGGCACCGGACTGGGCAGCTAACGCTCAAAGGGTCAAGTTGAACTGTGCCGTATAGCTGACTGCTTCGTAAAGTGCCCCAAATAGGGGCACACCGTGAAAGGTGCTATAGCAAAGAAAGACTGGATTCCAATTTTTGCCTTTACTGAAGGATGCTGTATAAAGGAAAGGACTTTGTAAAATGATGGCGTAAAGGCAAAACTGTAGTGCAGGAAGAGCTGAAAGGCAGTGCAGGTATAAATAGCATTAAAGAAACTCAGTGACGGGTACAATGCCAACTGGGGTACCACCCCCAACTGTAACCCTTTGGAGTGGTCATTTGGGTTAGACCATGTCTGCTGTTCATTTCTGAGACCCGTCTTTTCATGGACTCGCTCAACAGAGAGCCACAGCAAAGGGAATGGGCAGGAACAGGCCTGTAGGTGGCGCCGGAGCTTCTCACTGAAGACCTTAATTAAAGCATGAGAGTCTGTGAGTCTGGCTTCCTCCCACAGTCCAAAGACATGCAGGCTAGGTGCATTGGCGATCCTAAACTGTCCCTGGTGTGTGTGCGTGTGTGCCCTGCGGTGGGCTGGCGTCCTGCCCGAGGATTTGTTCCTGCCTTGCTGGCTGGAATTGGCTCCAGCAGACCCCCGTGACCCTGTGTTAGGGTATAGCGGGTGGACAATGACTGACTGACTGACAATAGACGGTGCACTGCAAATGTTAACGCTGAGGTCTACGTTGATTACTTAGACAGTTAGCACGGCTTAGTCACATAACATAACATAATGTGTCATACTTTAATGTAATCTATATATATATAAAAGTCAATGTGTATGTGCGTATGATCCAGTATCACTTCCGAACGGCTGGAGCGATTTTCACAAAACGTGGCACACATGTTTCTCGTTGGTCGACTACAAATACTGCAGGGTGAAATCAGTCCTAACCCACCCCCTTCTGGGTAGGGTGGGGGGTGATCTTGCGGTCTTGTATGCATGTTATCATCTAGTTGACACTCGGAGTGACCATAAGGTACCTGACAGAACTACGTGAAGTAACACACAATAAGAAAACATAGCATAACATATCACAGCTTAACATTATCTCACGTGACATGACATACAGTAACTAAAAGTAACATACGGTAACACAACATGACATAAACTGACATAAAACAAGAGCATAAAGTGACATGTGACAAAGTAAAATACAATAAGGTAACACAACACAGCCTAGCTTAATGTCATGTGACACGACATAACACAGCTTAATGTAAGATATGGTGACATAAACTGACAGAAGTGCATGAAGTAACACACAATAAGGTAACGTAACCTAACATTATCATAGCTAGTGACATGACGTACAGTAACTAAAACATACAGTAACATAACATGACATACAGTAACATAACAACATGAAGTAACTTATTATAAGGTAACAAAACCTTACATAACAATACAAGCAGAAAACATGATGTAACATATCTTAATTTCTCATAATTTGATATGACAGAACATATTATACCTTAACATAATCTCATGTGACATGACATAACAGAATATAAGATATGGTGACACAACATGACATCAACTGACTTAACAACATGAAGTAACACACCATAAGGTAACAGAACAAGACATAACAGAATGTAACATACAACAGTGTAACATGACATAATACAGTCATATGAAAAAGTTTGGGAACCCCTCTTAATTCTTTGGATTTTTGTTTCTCATTGGCTGAACTTGCTTTTAATATCTGACATGCCTTATGGAAACGGTCATATTTCAGCAGTGACATTAAGTTCATTGGATTAACAGAAAATATGCAATATGCATCATAACAAAATTAGACAGGTGCATAAATGTGGGCACCCCAACAGAGATATGACATCAATACTTAGTTAAGCCTCCTTTTGCACAAATAACAGCCTCTAGACGCTGTCCTCCTATAGCCTCTGATGAGTGTCTGGAGTCTGGATGGAGGTATTTCTGACCATTCTTCATACAAAATCTCTCCAGTTCAGTTCAATTTGATGGACAGCCTGCTTCAAATCATCCCATAGATTTTCGATGATATTCAAGTCAGGGGACTGTGACGGCCATTCCAGAACATTGTACTTCTCCATCTGCATGAATGCCTTTGTAGATTTCCAACTGTGTTTTGGGTCATTGTCTTGTTGGAATATCCAACCCCTGCGTAACTTCAACTTTGTGACTGATGCTTGAACATTATCCTGAAGAATTTGTTGATATTGGGTTGAATTCATCCGACCCTCGACTTTAACAAGGGCCCCAGTCCCTGAACTAGCCACACAGCCTGATGGAACCTCCACCAAATTTGGCAGTAGGTAACAGATGTTTTTCTTGGAATGCAGTGTTCTTCTTCCGCCACGCAAAGTGCTTTTTGTTCTGACCAAAAAACTCAATTTTTGTATCATCAGTCCAAAGCACTTTGTTCCAAAATGAATCTGGATTGTCTAAATGAGCATTGGCATACAACAAGTAACTCTGTTTGTGGCATGAGTGCAGAAAGGGCTTCTTTCTCATCACCCTGCCATACAGATGTTCTTTGTGCAGATTGCGCTGAATTGTAGAACGATGTACAGATACATCATCTGCAGCAAGATGTTCCTGCAGGTCTTTGGAGGTGATCTGTGGGTTGTCTGTAACCATTCTCTCAATCCTGCACATATGCCGCTCCTGTATTTTTCTTGGCCTGCCAGACCTGTTGGGTTTAACAGCAACTGTGCCTGTGGCCTTCCATTTCCTGATTCCATTCCTTACAGTTGAAACTGACAGTTTAAACCCCTGAGATGGCTTTTTGCAGCCTTCCCCTAAACCAGGAGACTGAACAATCTTTGTTTTCAGATCTTGTGAGAGTTGCTTTGAGGATCCCATGCTGTCACTCTTCAGAGGAGAGTCAAAGGGAAGGAAGCACAACTTGCAATTGACCACCTTAAATACCTTTATATCTCATGATGGACACCCCTGTCTATGAAGGAGTAACGAGCTCATCCCACCAATTTGGTGTTGCAGGTAATCAGCATTGAGCAGTGACAGGCATTCAAATCAGCACAATGACAAGGGACCCACATTTTTGCACAGCCAGTTTTTCACATTTGATTTAATTTCATACAACTAAATAATGCTTCACTAAAAATCTTTGTTTGGAAAACACCGCAGTACTCAGATATTCATAGGAAATGAACAACATACCACTGTTATCTTTCTGGTTGAAAGGAGAGTACATTATTATGCAGGCTGAGAGGGGTTCCCAAACTTTTTCATATGACTGTATGTTGTAAAATAATCTGATGTGACATGACGTAACATAACATGGCATCATATAAGGCGACACACATTAAATTAACCTAACCCTGTCAAACCCACTTTATCCAACTGGAGGGCAACAAGGGGGCACAGCCTGTCAAGATGGCATCAGGCACAAATCAGAACTCAGATAACTTAACACTGCCAAACCCACTCAATCCACATGAGAGTCGCGCTGGCAGCCCCAACCTTGGTCAGGGTGACAGCCCACTGCATAACGCAGTCACCCACACAGAATCGCTGCCCTGCCTGACCTGCGCCTCCTTGGGGATGTGGAAGGAAAGCAGGAGGAGCAGCTGGAGGTAAAAACACACTTAAGACACTGTGAGAATGTGCAGCGTCCAGCTGGATTTGAACCCAGGATACTTCATCTGGGAGATAACAGCACTAACTACTCTACTGCTCTCGCTAATATAAAACTTTGTTCCATTTTAGCTTTGAAAGCTTTACCAAGAAGTTTGTGACCATCTAGAGAAGGGCGTTTGTTTCTGTTTGGAGTGTGTGTCTGCGCGAATCCTGTAGTGGTCTGGTGCCCACAGCAGGCTCATTCCTCTTTTGTACCCATGGTTGATAACTCCTTACCAGATGATAATCGTCCTATAAGACATCTGGGAGTATCCACAGATAGGCCGTCAGGTTCATTGGTGGCTTTGCCTTTGCCCTGTGTGTTTGTGCCTGAGCTCATTCTATGTGATGGTTTGGTGCCCCCTGCAGGATGGTTCTTGCTCTGTTCCCATTTTTCCCTTTTACTTTTCCACTTGACTAAAGCAGTTAGGACAGTCCCGAGATATGCAGTCAGGCTGATTAGCGACTCTACATTTTGACTCATGAAAAATGCTCTGGTGCCCCCTGAAGCCTGGGACCATCCTTTTTTGCTTTTGCTCTGAGATCCTAGTCCACACAGAACAGTCCAAAAAATGGCGTCAAGTTACCTGGTGACTAAAGTGGTGTACTCCTCTCTGCAGAAGAGCTCCTGATTTTGAACCCACTTTTGCCAAATTATAAGTCGCATTATTAAAGTAAACGCTATGACACCAACCATTGTGCTGTGATGGTATGGCGTCCCCCGCAGGGTGATTGTTGCTCTGCGTCCATTTTTTGCCTAAAATTCTTCCACTTTACTAAGGCACTTAGCGCAGCAAAAGGGATATGACGTCAGGCTGACTGGCGACTCTATAGATTTGTCTCAGCGTAAATGCTGTGGCGCCCCCTGCAGGCTTTGACTTTTGTTCACAAAATCACATTCCAAATTACTAAGGCATGTAGGGTAGTTAGAGATATGGTGTCAAGTCAACTGGTGGCTCTGAATGGTAGATTTGATAGCTTACTGGTCCCGACAGGACATCTCTTCATTTGAGTCCATTTATACGAGATATTACGTCACTTTATTAAACTACAGGTACGCACCGTTTAACGGCCTTCCACTTAACAATCAATCTTCCATAAACCCAATCGACTAGCATCCTGTAGCGGCATGTAAACCAGTATGTAAATGAACCCAGTAGGGCAGGGGTGTCCAACTCTGCTCCTGGTGGGCCACTGAGGCTGCAGGTTTTAATTCTAACCATCTTCTTAATTAGTGGGCCGTTTTTGCTGCTGATTAACTTGTTCTGCCTTCGTTTTAACTGACGTCACTCAGACCCCTTAGTTGTTTCTTTTTCCTTAATGAGCAGCCAAACAATCATGAGACACAAAAGAAGCCGCCACGTGACCAGCTAACCTGAAAATAAAGAAAGGTGAAGGTCTCGGTCATGTTGGTCTGCTCAGGTCACCAAAACAAATTGACGGTGGTCTTAGAAAAAACAGAAAATCAACAGAGAGCAGCGACAAGTCCTGATATTCAATAACGGCTTTAATGAACAGGCTGGAGTTTGACGTTCCAGTTTAGCTGTTCGTCTGTCGGCTCGCTTCACGTGTCATTTCTGTTTGGCTGCCATTTAATGAAGAAACGAATCAATTCAGAGGACTGAATCCTTAAAAACAGGGCAATTAAAATGAAGGTAAGAGGAGTTAATTACCCTGCGGTGGGTTGGCGCCCTGCCCGGGGTTTGTTTCCTGCCTTGTGCCCTGTGTTGGCTGGGATTGGCTCCAGCAGACCCCCATGACCATGTGGTTAGGATATAGTGGGTTGGATGGAGTTAATTAGCAGTGAAAACTGGTCACTGATTAGAATGAAAACTTGCAGCCACTGCGGCCCACCAGGACCGGAGTTGGACCCCCCCCACCAGCAGTAGGGTCTACCTGAAGACCTCCAGAGCTCCACTCCGTTGGCATCCAATCCGATGACATCTAGCAGACTTGGCATTAAAAGTCAGTCATGTGATGCGACACGCACCCACCCATTTCTCATCACGCCCACTACTAGGCATGCCATTCATGTGTGTCGTTCTCATGAAGCAGACTTACACTGGGGTGAAGTGTACGGTTAGCGGGAGGAGTAATGGCAGCCATCCTGTAGGTAGGTCTTGTAGTGGGTGTGAGGTGTAGTAGTGCTGCGAAATGCTGCCAGAGTTTTCTCAAGAGTTTGCACTGTGTAAGTCATGTAACCCAGAATCGAATGCCCCTCAGCATGTTGACGAGCACCGGCAAAGCCTATCTGAAATGCTAACCCTTAAACTGCCACATACTTGGGAGGGGTTAATGCATCCCTGGACGTCAAATACGTTTTTGCTGCACTTTTTAAGGAAACATCACAATTTACCAAGAAAAAGTGAAATTTTAATGGAACACGTATTTTTTTTCATGCAAAGTGCATCACAATTACTGCAACACGGATCATTTTACACAATGCCAATGAACTGTACAAACAACAATCTCTTATTATATGTACAAGGTGCAACTGACGCCGTTGATGAAATTCAGTCCATCACCGAGCCAACTGCGCTTGAACTGGCTGGACGTGAGCACACAGAGGCCAACGCTGAGGACTGCAGGCTTGTCTAGGGCAGAGGCCCAATCCCAGGGACAGTGAGGCTACAGGGGGTGCCAGTGGTCACGAGCTGGCTGCTCAATGAATGTACGATGTGGACTGATCAGATTGCACTGGGAACCGAATAGAGTCGGTTGCACTGTTCAGTGAATATATGTCACCGAATATACTCGGCTCCGGCGTGCTGGCAGACTGCATTTTGAACCGCCTTTAGCCGGTTCGGGCAGTTTAAGGGTTAAAGCAGGGGTCCCCAATCCCCGGTCCGCGGCCTATTACCGGGCCTCAGCCGTCTGACAGCCGGGCCGCGAGAGAACTGCCAGCAACGGAGACTCACTCAGACTTTTCAGAACGCTTGGCGGGCAGGGCTTTGCAGCGGTGCAGAGAGAGGAGAGAGACCGAGATGAGAGAGTATTACAGCAAAGTATTTTTATGGTCCCGACAGTTTCCCCATATGACATGAGTCTATAGAAATCACGTTACTACGAAGTACATTCAGCAGATGCTTTCATTACAACGAAGTGACTTTGAAATGCTTGAACGAATCATCCACAGAGCAGTTAGATCTGTGGTCGCAGCTCAGTTGTGCACGTTTGTACAACGATCCCCAAACAGAAACATTGTAAACAAATCTCTTTCTTCGAACTTTCCTTGTACTGTTTTTTTTTTTTTGCTGTTTTTGTTGTCTGTGGGTTTCAGCGATATCTTTTGCTTATTGCTTGTCAACATTTGAAAAACATCCATTGGAATTTAACTCATTGTCACCCTCCTATAGAAACGGCAGACACGAAAAAAAGATTGCAGTGTTAATGTTTGTGATGTGCAATCTGTTGGATTGGCAAATGTAAAGCATATGTCTTTGTTATATGCAACAAAAGAAGAAAAATCTCAGATTGCAAACGTATGCGCACTGCTTAATAACTTTAATAATAATAGAAATGTTATGTAAATTGTGTATAAAACTGCCCTCCCCACCGACCGGTCCGTGGAAAAATTTGCATCTAATAAAGTGGTCCTTGCTGTCAAAAAGGTTGGGGACCACTGGGTTAAAGGATAAAGCTATGATGTGCAGTTCACTGCTAGCTCAGGATGGTCCACGTGCTTTAAGAAGCGTGTTGAATTGCTCAACGTGAAAGAGAGAGCGGTGAGGGTACAAGTGCTAATGCGAAGGCGGCTGAAGAATTTGTCAAAACATTAGACAAATATCTATTTTCAGTAGTAAGCCTGTCCAAACTATTGGGGGCTGAGGGGGGTCCACTTAACGACCAAAGCCACCTGATCGGAACCATTCTTAGCCGTTAAGTGGCACATACCTGTGGTTTCCAGTTTTCTATGGTGGCGATCTGCACCACCGCCACCTGATCAAAGCACCGTGATGTCCCTACACTGATGGATTAAAGGCCAGAAGTCCACATGGCCGTCATCCTCAAGTTCTTCCATGAGAACCCTGAATACCATGAGGACTGATTGAGGTCTTTTATGTGAGGTAGAATTCCTAGAAGGGGCTGGGTGGTCCCAGAACCCCTGCAGATTTTACTTTTTTCTCCAGCCGTCTGGAGTTTTTCTGTTTTTTCTGTCCTCCCTGCCCATCAGACCTTACTTTTACTCTATGTTAATTAGTATTCCCCAATTCTATTTTCTTATTTATTTTGTCTTTTTTCTCTTTCTTCATCATGTAAAGCACTTTGAGCTCCATCATTTGTATGAAAATGTGCTCCAGAAACAAATGTTGTTGTTGTTGATTGACGACTTGAAGGTTGTGGACAGTCCAGTAATGTGCGGTGTAGGTGTCCCAAAGGACAAGTGGTCACCTCGGCCAGGATGAAAGAGGATTCCTTACAAGGCTGGGATGCCCTAATGGAAGGATAGAGCAACTGGGGGCACTAGCCGGCCGGGACGCCTTTTTCTTCCTGTCCTGATCGGGATGCCCAAAGACTGTGGAAACCAGTAGGGGTGCAGTTTGTTTCCCCCACCATTCTAGGTGGCAGCGTTCCTCATATAGAGCCCCTGTCCGGACACCCGCAGGGGCTGCATGGGAGTTGGAGTCCGGAAGTGCAGCCCTGTTGGGGGACGATAGAGGGAACTGCCGGTGGAGGACCTCCTTGGTGGGTGTATAACCCGGAGGTGCTTACAACAGGCCATATCACGTCACCGGAAGTACTTTAAAGGGAGCCCACTACCACGGCCCGGGGAGTCAGAGGGCAAAACTCAAAGGAAGAAGAATTGATTTATCAATTCTTATATTATTGTGGCTTGTGACTGGGAGAATTAAAAATCCTTTATTTTACTCTATTTAAGTGTGGTGTATTTCTAGATATGTGGTTTGGGGCTCTCTGGCGCCCTCGTGTGGTCACAGGGGTGACTCTGCATTTGCTTGTTGTTAATGTTCCGGACCCCCCTGCAGGCTGTGGCTGCTACATAGTAGTCCACATTATTAAGTATGCAGGACAGTCCAGAAATATGTTGGTGGCTGCAGCATAATCCTTAATTTGAACCCATTGTTGACACTTTATTAAAGTACCCGGGATGCTCCAAAGGTTGATTTGTGATCCAAAAGTTGTCTTTTGATGCTCTGGCGCCCCCTGAGGGACTGTTCTTTGCTTGCACCCATTTCCCCCAGTTGTTGATGGAGGCATATGGGACAGTCCAAAGAAAAGCCACCATCATCTGATTGTGCCCAGGCTTGGTTTCCTGCCCAATGCCCAGTGTGTCTGAATTGTGATGTCATGCGTAAGTATTTGTGTATGCGACTTTTGCATTTTGGTGACCCCTGCTGTTGCTGACACGGGCTTCTGTCTGAACAATGCAAGTTTATAATGATCAGATGGTTGTGGAAGAAGTCAGCTCGTTAAGATGGCTGTCTTTTGAAGCGGGCAAGCTGAAGGCGTCACTCTGAGTTACAGTCAAAGTGGCGCCAACTTTTAAAAAGTGCTGCTTTTTAGGGACCCCTAAGTACACGCAATGTCCCCAAATGCCCTCAGTCACTTTGTGACTTCAGACGTGCCAATGGTCAGTTCTTCTTCTTCTTCTGCTGAAGTCCTGAGCGGCAGAACAACAGCCACAGTACATGAGCTGGCTTTGGGCTCGCTGGCCCTGGCAACAGTATAAACACTCATTTCCGTGGCGGAGGGTCTCTGTTTCCACAGCACACAAAGTCCCCTTAATGAGTTCGTGAGGTGCAGACAATGAGCAATTACATTGGAATTCATCATCATGCGCCTTACCACTCGAGAGTTTAATAATCGGCGCGCACGTCTCGCAGAGCCACTTAGCAGGCCCTCGTGAAGATGATGAATCTCGGATTAGAGTTCTCTTCCACCGCACTTCGCCGTCTTCTCTCGTAGACTAGATAGAATTATAAAAGGGGAACAAAAAAAAAAAAAAAAACACGCCAACGCACCGTGGGTCAGACGTCAGTGAGGTGGCGTTATTGTGAAGCAGTGCGTCAATTGTGTCTCACAGCCCCTTGGTGGGAGAGGTGTGGTGGGTGCTCGCCATTGTCTTCCTAGGCGAAACTACCGGACTCACCATCTGAAGCCTTCACTTCACAAACCCATCTGCCACCACTTATCTGCAAATGTGAAGCTAAAGACACGGGGTCAGGAGTGGCAGTCTCTGTGGTGACATACTGGAGGACCAAAGTGTCCCTGGGAAGGAAAGGGCAATGTCTGACGCAATTTACTCAATTCATCAGCACAAGGTGGGGGAAGCAGGGACCAACTGGAGTGCAGTGCTGGGTGCAAGGAGGGAACACACCAGGGTGGGATAAGAGCTCGCTCATCCATACTGGACTAATGGAAGGATGGCATGTGAGGAATCCATCTGTCCCGTATTACGCATAGGGATGCATCACATTATATTATCCATTTAATCCATAAACCTTAATGTCCGTTTGTCTATCATGCAACACACGTTGAATCCATTCCTACCAAGTTATGTCCAGATTCCTCATTTGTAAGGGGGAAGACCACAGGCGATGTTTCATCTTGACATATTGCACCAGGAAAGTTTTATTTATCAGTTTATTCAACCCTGGGCACCCCTGCTAGTCTAAAATAAAAGCAGGTAAATGCTATACCAGCGTGGCAGGGGACTGGGGTCTTTACTGGAAGCATCAAACACAAGGCAGGGGGCCCCGTCCACTTATCCTCACTTATCCGTGTTGTAATCGCTAAACCATGGCTTGGCGTAGCTCTACTTGGTTTGTCTCATCTTTTCTTTTCTGCCATAGGCCCACCCTTTGGCGTCCTGCCCTGCCTCATCTAGTCTTGTCTCATCTTATCTCTTTCTTTATCTTGTCTCATCCCACCTTATTCTGTCTTACCTTATCGTGGCCTAACCATGTCCATGTTGTTTTTTTTTGACTCATTCCACCCCATTCTATCTCATCTTGTCCTATTTTAACCTGACTCTATCTCATCCAATCTAATAATTTCTCATCCTGACTTATCCTATCTTATCTCAGCCCGTCTTGTTTGTCATGTCCTGCCCACCCGTCTTTTCTTATCTTATCTCATCTTCTCCTGCCTTGCCTTGCCTTATCTGCCCTTTTTCTTATCCTAAAAACTCAAAGCAGTCCACTTCAGGGTTGCAGGGGACTGGAGTCTCTCCAGCGAACATCAGCGTCAAGGTGGATCCAAGTGAAGCGTTTTCGGTCTGGACGTGACTTGGCTGACTCGGCCATCAGACGATTTCCAACAAGCACCACTCCAAATTGTGTCTCTAGAAGTGGATCGCTGGCTCTGGACACAGTGCTACTTGATATTAATAGGAAATGCCACGATTATCATGGACTAATTATTCTTTGCCTGGCCAATTTGACCAACTTGCTAGAAGTAAACCTAACTGGAGCCATGTGCAGTATGTCTAGACAGCATACGCGGAGACAAAAAAGTACCACACCATGATCTCTGTATATACTGATGCGGCAAGATGACTTGAGTAAAGGCTTTTGGAAAATAAACGACAATCTCTATATACTGGGCTATTCAAAATGAAAGAGCAGATTTCAGAAATGTATTTCAAACAAACTGTTTAACACAGAAACACATTCTGTGCATCACTGGATGGAGGGACGTTCAAAGTTTGGTCCTGTGGTCCACGTGTAGCACGACAAACATTACATGCTTTTATAACGTCTCGTCTAGATGACTGCAATATGCTTCTTTTTGGAATTAGCCAGGCCTCCATTGCTCGCCTACAGCTGGTGCAAAACGCCATTGCTCGATTTTGAACTGGCACAAGAAAGCAGGAGCACGTTACCCCGATTCTGGCTTCCCTTCACTAGCTTCCAGTTCATTTTCGAATTCATTTTAAGATCCTTGTCTTTGTTTTTAAATCCTTGAATGGTTGTGCCCCATTTTATTTGCCCCCTTATGTACCGTCTCGCTCTCTCAGGTCTGAAGACCAGATGCTTTTACGTGTTCCTAAGGCACGATGCAAACTGTGAGGTGATTGGGCTTTTTCAGTTGCAGCTCCAAAACTCTGGAACGATTTGCCATTGCACGTTAGGCAGGCTCCTTCACTTGCTGTCTTTAAATCTTATTTAAAAACGCACTTTTACTCCCTGGCCTTTAACCCAGAATGATATGTTGACTATTATGCATCTCTTCAGCTCTTATGGGTTTCTTTAACCCTTTGGTTATTGTGTGTCTGATATGTTGGGTTTTTATTGTACAGGACTTTGGTCAGCCTTTATGTTGTTTTTAAAGTCAGTCAGTCATTGTCCAACCAGCTATATCAGAACACAGGGTCACGGAGGTCCGCTGGAGCCAAACCTAGCCAGCACAGGGAGCAAGGCAGGAACAAACTGTGGGCAGATTGCCAACCCACCGCAGGGAACACACACACACATACACCAGGGACAATTTAGGATCGCCAGTGCACCTAACCTGCATGTCTTTGGGAGGAAACCCACACAGACACAGGGAGAACATGCAAACTCCACGCAGGGAGGACCCAGGAAGCAAACCCAGGTCTCCTTACTGCGAGGGAGGCAGCACTACCACTGTGCCACCGTGGTGCCTGCCTGACTGACTAAATAAACATCAAAACGGTAGACCATTTCTTGCCACATACGGGTCAGCTGGTCCCTAGTTACTGAATTCACAACTTCTTCAATTCGTTGTTGTAAATCTTGAAGATTAGCAGGCATAGGTGAAACAAACACTCTTTATTTAATGTACCCCCATAGATAAAAATTGCAGGGGGTAAGGTCTGAAGAACTGGGAGGCCATAGACGATGAGCATGACCTTGTTGTCCACCTCTTCCAATCCATCGTCCTGGAATGGTGTCGCTCCGGTAACGCCGGACCTCCAAGTGGAAATGTGGAAGAGCACCATCTTGCATGAAAATGAAGTCATTCAAATCTTCTTGAAGTTGGGGAAACAACCAGTTTTGTAGCACATCCAGGTATGAAAATCCATTCACAGTTTGCTCCGCAAAAAAGGAAGGTCCATAAACTTTGCTTGCAGAAATGGCACAAAGCACATTTACCTTCGGTGAGTCTCTCATGTTTGACGACTACGCAAGGTGCTCATGTTGAGTTCATGCAACCTCAAGGACCGTAGAACCAAACTTTGAACATTCCTCTATCCAGTGAACGTGTTTCTGTCTTACAGAGTTTGTTTAAAATAAATTTTTGAATTCTGCTCTTTCATTTTGAATAGCCCTGTATATAAAATCCAACCTCTGTCTGTCTGTCCGCTTTTCACAAGAAAACTGCTTAAAAGATTTAGATTGGGTTTTTTTCTAGAATTTGCTTGAACATTCTGGTTGATTTTGTGACTTCTCTCATCGCACTAAGTATCAGAGTTCGCTTGCAGTACCAATTTATTTTTTGCGCTAATCCGAGAGAGACGCAGCAAGCCGAGGGGGGCGGGGCCCTCCTCACTTACATGCCAGCCTCGAGGCGTATCTTACATCCGCTTAGCTAGCGAATGAGAGAACAACTTAATGGACTTAGATCGGGTTTTTTTCTAGAATTTGCTCGAACATTCTGGTTGATTTTGCGACTTCTCTCATTGAGTTAAGTATCAGAGTTCGCTTGCAGTACCAATTTATTTTTTGCGCGAATCCGAGAGAGATGCAGCGGGGCCCCCCTCATTCACATGTCAGCCTCGGGGCGTATCTTAAATCCACTTAGCTAGCAAACGAGAGGACTACTTAACGGATTTAGATCGGGTTTTTTTTTTTTCTAGAATTGGCTTGAACATTCCAGATGATTTTGCGACTTCTCTCATTGCGCTAAGAATCATAGTTCGCATGCAGGAGCGATATAATTGTGCTAATCCGAGACGGAGGCTGTGCTGTGTTTTAGGTTTAAAGTAACTTGTGATTGCACTCAACTAGCTGCGTGTGGTCTTCGGGACGACAAAAAAAAAAAAAAACAAACCCAGGGTCTCCCTAGAAGTTTTACTTTATTGATGAACATGCAGAGGCGTCAGCTAAGTGGGCCGGGACAGGTGGTATCTTGTCTGAGACGGACGTGTAGTCGAGTGCAGCTGTGGCACAAATTGAGTGGGTCAGGCTGTAGGGTAGCTGGTTGTGCGGGCGTACAGTATGCATGTGCCACAAAGCTGAGTGCGCCTGCTTGGGATGAATAAGAAGTGAGGGGGCTTGCAGGCGCCATCTCACCAAGTGCAAGTCACGCTTGTGTAAACTTGTACGTCTTCCGTAGACGTGGCTGTGGTTGAGCGTGAGCAGAGTGGACAGCTCCCCACACACACACACACACACACAGGTCTTTCGTTTATATATGTTGTCACACACGTGCGAGTAGGAGGATGTTCTATGGACCAAGCGAAGGTAATTCCACGCCAGTCCAGGGGGTGGCGGGGTGCACTAAACCTTCAACTGTTATCGCTGCAGACCAGCCGCAGGAAACCTTCATCGCTGAAGATGTCACTTTCGGTTCTGACACCCAGGCTGACGTCACGTCCAGTCCCGGTGCCTACGATAACATCAGAAGAAGGTCACTTCCGGTTCCCCATATGTCATTTCTGGTCTTATCAGTTAAAACCGCCATCTTCCCAAACCTCAAACAGTTCATATCTGGACTCAGAGAAACTTCTGTCTACAAAACCAAACCCACTGCAGGCAGGGATAATATACGGGTGGTTTCCCCAAATTTTAAGTGTGTCGAATCTGATCCTTTCACAATGTCTAATGTGAAAGGTGCTATACAGAATAAGACTGTTTGCATTGTGCCTCCTGAAGCTTCTTGTGGTGGTGCCCTACATATGGAGTGGAGCCCCAGTGGTGCCCATCGGTCCTTTGGCTCTCCTCTCCTCAATACCCCCTGAGGTCACCTTATTCACGTTTAAGCGCCCTATTAAAGTTGCCCGTGGGGTCTCTAAATCTACCTCCCATACTGCTCCACTTTTTTTGCACACCCTCCCCCCCCCCCATGATCTTTCATTACATGTTCAGCTCTTCACTATCAGACAACCGCCTACCTTTTCTAATGTAGTGTCCTGTCCATCAGGATGGAGCGGCGTGGGCTGCTCTAAGGTGCCCAGGCTCGAATGGAGAATCTAAAACACAGGTATGGAGGGGGGGTTGTTACTATTTTGGGCAGCAAGCTGATAAAGCATTCATCAGATTACAAAAGTCTTTCCTCACACACAAGTCTCAGCCTAATGCAGCAAGCGCATTTTCCTCCGGAGCGGTGGGCCGGCTGGTCAGCCAGCTGCGATTTTCTGTGCGGAGGATCCACCAGCCTCCGCAGCCCATGAAGTGTAAATGCATTTGAATTACAGGCACTCGTTATAAAGTTAATTGCAATTTGATTATGTATTAAAAAAACAGATGTTGTACTTCCAAATCCTTTTCTTCTGTGCGAAGCAATATAGAGCTCAGTTAATGATCTGGGAGACATCTGCTGCGCACAGCTTCAATTTCGAGAGAGCCTTATCCTGCTGCGGGATCCCAAGGTGCTTAATGCAATGAAATCCAATTTAAGACAGCGCCTCAAATTAAAGCTACAAGCAAGGCATGAGATTCTGCACATCCAAGAAAAATCTAATTAAAAGCAGCCGAGAGGAAATGCATCAAAACGGCAGGACCTCGTGATGACAACTGCCAGGGAAATCGAGAAGGTCCTCACTGCAGAACTGCACCAGTCCCGAGTTCCAAGGGGGGTGGGGGGTGCGATCACTAAGGTGTCATGCCACTTGTTGGTTATCAGGTGGTTTGAGGGCTTCCTTATTAGGGGAAAAAAAATAAACAACTGCCACCATGAGGGAGGAGCCAGATTAGGTCAGACTCCACCCCTGCAGTGAGATGTAGGAGCTGGATCAAATAAGACTACACCCCAATGTCCTGAGACAAGACAAATCCACCTCTAAATTGCTGACTTCACCTCATGTAGTGCGACGTGGGAGGAGTTGAATCAGGTCAGACTCCACCCCCTGTTGTGAGACAAGGGTGGAGTTGGATTGGGTCAGACCCCATCCATAGCTTTTTAACTCCACCTGTACTGAGACTTGGGAGGAGGAGTTATATCATCAGACCACACCCATAGCAATTTAACTCCACCCCTCTAGTGACACACAAAAGGAGTTGGATCAGGTTAGACTCCACCCCCAGCTTTTCAAACTCATGCCCTGTACCGAGACTTGGGAGGAGGAGTTATATCGTCAGACCCCACCCATAGCTTTTTAACTCCACCCCTCCAGTGAGACACAGGTGTTAAATCAAATCAGACCCCACCCATAGCTTTTTAACTCCACCCCTCTAGTGAGACACAGGAGTTATATCAAGTCAGACTCCACCCATAGCTTTTTAACTCCACCCCTCTAGTGAGACACAGGAGTTATATCAAGTCAGACCCCACCCATAGCTTTTTAACTCCACCCCTCTAGTGAGACACAGAAAGCGTTATATCAAGTCAGACTCCACCCATAGCTTTTTAACTCCACCCCTCTAGTGAGACACAGGAGTTATATCAAGTCAGACTCCACCCATAGCTTTTTAACTCCACCCCTCCAGTGAGACACAAAAGACTCAACCCCGCCCCCAACCCCCCCCGACACCCTGTCAGGCCCTCATGACATGCAGTGTTTGATGACATTGGCTGCATACAGAAGTGTGTAATTTCTGTTCTGTTATTGTCTTATTAGGCTGAGACCCTCTCTTTAAAGCCATTTGTAAAATTCACTTGCTCCAAGTAGAGGACAATTCTTTTCATATTTGTGTAATGTGTAATGGCAGGTGAAATGGCTAGCTGAGAGTCACAAAGTGCATCAGTATTGGGAATTTGGCCAGCAATGTTGTGCTATTATATAGCGACTTTTCTTAGTAATCTTAACTTCAAGGGACTTTACAACTATAGAACCGTTAATTATTAATTTGTGCAATTTGTGGACCAGCAGGCAAAGTGGACTCACAGTCAGTCATGGATGGGGATTTAGCCAGCAAATCTAGTGACCTCATATAGCGCCTTTCCACAATGTGCAGTTTTCTCCATATCTCTGCCAAGGGCTGACGGGCAGGTCAAGTGACCCACCAAGGGTCATGGAGTTAAGCCTGCACTGGGGATACCAGCAACACTCCTGCGATTTTATATAGCGCCTTTCCAAAGTGAGCGTTATTACAAGGTGCTTGTATATGCAGAGGACGACCACTCGCGCACTTTCAAAATACGAGGGCTGTCAGGCAGTACATCAGTGTTGAACACACAGCCATCTGAGTTGCCAGTTTATACAAGTGGGCACAATCTGAAGGTGATTTAAAGACTTATTTCCACATTTCTATTAAGTGAGGGCTGCTCCTGACACTGGGAGTCTGTGGTGGGGGCTCAAGCAGCAGCTTTCATATAGCGCCTTTCTACAGTGAGCTTTGTATGTATCGAGCAGTTATCTGTGTGTTTACGCAATCTCAGGCAGACTCATAAAAGGAGTCAATGGTGCAAATAGCCTCCAATTATGCCATTTTATATAGCGCCTTTTAGAGTGAGCCTCATTCCAAGTATAAAACAACTGCCTCTAAATTTGTGCAATACACGGACTGCCCAGTGGAGGTGGCTGGCTGAGGGTCATTTAAGGAGTCCATTTAAGATGAAACAGTGTTACCATTTTACTGTATATACTGTAGCACCTTTCATAGTGAGAATCATTATAAGGTCATTTAAAAATTATAAAACAACTCTTTCTGAAATTCTGCCATGTGGAGGGGCCCACTAAGCATCAGATACAGTCGGTGATGAAGATTAGGCAAAAAAATGTTACAATGTGATATAGCGCCTTTCTCCAATGACTGCCATTTCAAGGCAGTTCTCAGGCACAATATATATATTTTTTTGTGTTCTTTATTTCGCCTTATACGATTTGTTAGTTTTCGCATACCCCTTGTGGTCACAGCACAGGGTCAGCCATTGTACAGCGCCCCTGGAGCAATTACAGGTTAAGGGTCTTGCTCAAGGGCCCAGCAGAGTAGGATCTCTTTTGGCTGTGACCGGCATTCGAACCGGCAACCTTCGGGATACCAGCGCAGATCCTTAGCCTCAGAGCCACCACTCCACCCCAAATTGCATCTGAATTTGTCTGTTTGGCCAACTGGGATGTGCCTGTCCCACCTTGAGTCAGATTTGCCACCAGAGGGCGCCCTGCCTGTCCATGGCTGCCCAACTGGTTGAGGATTCAGACGGACCTGCCTGCTGGCTGTTTAGACATTGACAGACAGCGCTGAGGTCTTTTATTTACTGTGAGACCAAATTCCTGGTGCTTTTTTCTCAGAAGTCCAGCGCTACCAGACTAACACACACTACCTAATCACCGCTGGGTGGCTCCCAGCGGGCTCACACCAAGACCCCAATGCAGAGGCTTCCTTAATTCCTTTCATATGAAGAGTTTTTCCTTTCTTCTAATTAGCAGAGCCGCCTTTAATGAAGCTTCCCACTTGGAACGAGTGGCGGAGCCCCAAGCTCAGACCCGAGTGAGTCAGGAGAAAGGAATTCGTCGGTGGGACCGAGCCCACCTGCCACCCCACATTAATGGTAACGTGCAGCACCAAGCCAAGAAAAATGAAATTATATGCTGGAAAGCTTGGACTGCGTAGCGTGCTGTCCATTCTGATCGCGGGTGGGGTGGGGTGTGCTTTAGTTACACCATCGCATAAACGAAAATGTTCTAAAGATGCAGGATAGGTGGGATGGAACTGGGAACTAAAGCCTCTGTGTCGTGGTCTGCAGGGGGTACTCCAGTGCCATCCCTAAATACAAATGTGGGCCAAAGAAGCCCAAAAGTACCACAAGATTACAAAAAGAAAACCCCATAAAAAAAAGGGAATGAACAATAAGCCAAATGAAAGGGTTTGGGGTTAACCCTCATTGTCAGGATAACCCTTCATTGTGGGGTGAAACCATTGTATTTGGCACAGCACAAAATGGAGAAAAGGGTGCAGTCCTCAAAAGAGAGCCAGAGCTCAGCCTGACCCCTAAACTGAAGATGCAGGCTTTCCAGGATGGTAACACCGGCCGGCCTACTTCTGTGGTGCCCTGTGATGCCAGCTCGGCCTCTACGGGTGCCACACGCACATTGCACACCGCACCTCAGAATCGATATGTTCCACGCTCAGCAGAAGGCCTCAAGAACGAAGTCAGGTAGCCGACGCACCGCTAATCACGTGGCAGCCTTCATTCGCTTCTCAATGGGGCCGTTCAATGAAAAACATCTGTGTTGTTGTTCACCGTCTTCATCATTTTTTGTTTTTTTAAAAAATATAAGTACAAGTGACATGCCATTCAGTGGCAAATTAAGATTCTGGCGAGATCCCCGGAAAAGCCAGGCCCTTTGATTAATTCATTAAGAACTGTGCACTCTTAATGGTGAACGCACTGATTGTTATTAGCAGCGTAATGTGAAATCCGAGTTACAAAAAAAAAAAAAAAAAAAAAAAGGAGCAAATCAACAAGAGAGAATGCAGAGTTGGCGGGCTACCTGACCACCTTCATTAACAAAGAACAGATGTGGAGCAAAAAAAGGAATCCTCTCTTTCTCTCCCTCTCCGGCCGATGGTGCGAATCAGGGCCAAGCAGGAGGGCCAGCTGAGAAGGGGAGGCAATCTTGAGGCTACCACCCTGCCACCCACAAATCACTCTCTGGGTGACTGCAGGGGTTTGTGGGGATTATGGGAACAACTCACCTTGTACTTGAAAAGCACTTTGCCACTCATAAAAATCGTGCCTCTGCCTGTGTGTGTCGGGATTTGGGGCGGCTGGAGCACCCGCTGTGGTTCACATATTATACACAGCAGGCGCCTTTAACAACAATGCCAACAAAACAGGCTTATCCAAGGTGACTTACAAAGTAGGTTATAATACATACCAGAATGACAAGAAGGTGCAAGCATCAAAAGCAGCGGAGAACAGGATCAAAAAACGTACAAGATGGAGTCGTCCTGCTGCTATGTAAGGAGACCCGCAGTTGGACTGAGACACACATCAGCACCCCAAACTCCACGAGTACCACAGCAGCCGTCCTGTACGAGAGAAGATAAGCCGCTCCGAAGTATTTAATGAAGGGGTGCGCTTTCAAAAGACCCCTAAACAGGAGGACATCGGGTGCAGTGTGACTAACTGTTATATATTGCTGAAATGGATGGACCAGGCAACGTAGTCAGTTCTTCCTTAACTCTCTTCACTCCTCCTCGTTCCCCTTCCTTTCCTCCTCCCCCCCTTTCCTCACAGCGACCTCTACCTCCTGACTGATTACATCAATATCCCACACTAACCACACAGCCTTGGAGCAACAATGTGCAGTCAGGGCACGTCTGGCAACAGCATCAAGAACATTAACATTTATTTCTATCGCTCATTTTCATACAAATGATGGAGCTCAAAGTGCTTTAAAGGACGAAGAAAGAGAAAAAAGACAAAATATAAAAATAAAATTTGGCAATACTAATTACCATAGAATAAAAGTAAGGTCCGATGGCCAGGGAGGACAGAAAAAACAAAATCTGCAGGGGGTCTGAGGCCACGACACCACTCAGCTCCCTCTAGGCATTCTACCTCACATAAATGACCTCAATCAGTCCTCCTGGTATTCAGGGTTCTCATGGAAGAACTTGATGATGACAGTCACATGGACTTCTGGCCTTGTAATCCATCAGTGTAAGGACATCACAGTGCTTTGATCAGGTGGTGGTGGCGCAGATCACCACCACAGAAAACCAGAAAAAGAACAGAATAGAAAGTAGGGGTTAGTACGGATTTTAGAGCCACCATGAATAATCATGAAAGGAGAAGAAGAAGAAGAATTGAATATACAGAGCATCAGGGTTATACTAAAATGAAGCTATGAGAAAGCCACGTTCAAATAATGAGTGCTCTGTCATGTTAGCCTGTTGAATTTCTATCGGTCAGCTATTCCAGATTTTAGTTGTATATCAGCAGAAGGCCACCTCACCACTTCTTTTAAGTTTAGCTCTTAGAATTATAAATAGACCTGCATTTGAGGATCTAAAGGTTACGATTTGGAAAGTAAGGTATAAGACATTCCGAGATATAAGGTGGAGCGAGATGATTGAAGGCTTTGTAAACCATAAGCAGTATTTTAAAGTCAGTTCTAAAAGGCAAAGGTAACCAGTGTAGTGACATCAGGACAGGGGTGATGTGCTCGGATTTTCATTTCCTAGTTAAGATTCTGGCAGCTGCATTCTGCACTCGTTGTAACTGACTGATGTCTTTCTTGGGTAGTCCTGAGAGGAGTGTGTTACAGTAATCTAGTCAACTGAAAACAAAAGCATGGACTAATTTTTCAGCATCTTGCAATGTTATAAGAGCTCTTACGTTTGCTATATTTCTTAAGTGAAAAAATGCTGTCCTGGTAATCTGATTAATATGTGATTTTAAATTTGGGTCCAAGTCAATAATTACGCCTGAATTCTTTACCTCTGTCTTGACTTTTAATCCTAATGGATCAAGTTTATTTCTACTTCCCTGATTATATCCATCTTTGCCAAGGTTTTCTCCTTATTTAGTTTGAGAAAATTACTACCCATCCACCACCCAACTCACACTGCACCCGACCTCCTTGGCCCCTCCCATAGGTGGTGAGCCCATGGGAAGGGAGACCCACGTTGCCTCTTCAGGCTGTGCTCCAGCTCTACACCCTCAGCAGGGTCCTGGAGGGTGCATGGGAGTTTGCCCAACCAGTCTACATGTGTTTTGTGGACTTGGAAAAGGCATTTGACCGTGTCCCTCAGGGAATCCTGTGGAGGGTACTCCGAGAGCATGGGGTACCGGACTCCCTGATAAGGGCTGTTCAGTCCCTGTATGAACGGTGTCAGAGCTTGGTCCACATTGCCGGCAGTAAGTCGAACCCATTTCCAATAAGAGAGTTGGGGCTGCCCTTTGTCACCGATTCTGTTTATAACTTTTATGGACAGAATTTGTAGGCGCCGCCAGGGCGTTGAGGGGGTCCGGTTTGGTGGACTCAGGATTGGGTCACTGCTTTTTGCAGGTGATGTTGTCCTGTTTGCTTCATCAGGTCGTGATCTTCAGCTCTCTCTGGATCGGTTCGCAGCCGAGTGTGAAGCGGCTGGGATGGGAATCAGCACCTCCAAATCCGAGACCATGGTCCTCAGCCGGAAAAGGGTGGAGTGCCCTCTCAGGGTTGTGAGTGAGATCCTGCCCCAAGTGGAGGAGCTCAAGTATCTCGGGATCTTGTTCACAAGGGAGGGGAAGAATGGAGCACGAGATCGACAGGCAGATCGGTGCGGCATCCACAGTGATGTGGGCTCTGCATCAGTCTGTTGTGGTGAAAAAGGAGCTGAGCCGCAAGGCAAAGCTCTCAATTTACCAGTCAATCTATGTTCCTACCCTCACCTATTGTCATGAACTATGGGTAGTGACCGAAAGAACGAGATTGCGAATACAAGCGGCTGAAATGAGATAGGGTAAAGATAGGGTGAAAAGCTCAGTCATCCGGGAGGGGCTCAGAGTAGAGCCGCTGCTCCTCCGCATCGAGGAGTCAGATGAGGTGGCTCAGGGATCTGATCAGGATGCCTCCTGGACGCCTCCCTGGTGAGGTGTTCCGGGCACGTCTAACTGGGAGGAGGCCAAAGGGGAAGACCCAGGACACGCTGGAGGGACTATGTCTCTCGGCTGGCCTGGTAAAACGCCTTGGGATTCCCCCGGAACAGCTAGAAGAAGTGGCCGGGGAGAGGGAAGTCTGGGCATCTCTGCTCAAGCTGCTGCCCTCGCGACCCGACCTCGGATAAGAGGAAGAGGATGGATGGATGGATGGATACTACCCATCCATTCAGAAACACAAGACATTGGGAGTCAATGAGACAAGAGAGTCGGGGTCATCAGGCGCTATTAATAAATACAGTTGTGAGTTGTCAACATAGCTGTGGTCGCTCACGTTAAGGCCCGAGATAATCTGAATTAATGGAAGAATGGAGATCGAAAACAACAATAAATCCAGGACAGACCCTTCTGGAACACCGTATGGAAAATCAGGGGTCTTCGAAGTATGATTACCACAACTAACAAAGAATTTTCAACCTGCCAGATAAGACTCAAGCCAATTTAAGACCCTGCCAGAGAGGGCCACCCACCTGATTTCTAAGAATATAGTGATCAATGGTATCAAAGGCGGCACTCAGATCTCAGAGGATGAGAACAGATAAATGGCCTCTGTCCGCATTAATCCGCAAGTCATTGACTATTTTAACTTGTGCAGTTTCTGTACTGCAAGAAGAGGGGTGGTCAGCAGACAAGCAGAGGCAGAACAGAGACTTCTGGGAAAGGAGATATGGAGAGAGCAAAGACTGGAGATTCTGAGGAGCAGAAATTGATAAGTCAAGACAAGAGGTTTGAAATGGATCCTTGAAGCTAGTGGAGAAACCAAAGAAGAGGAACACCTGAAGGAGCCGAAGAGATCTGATAGCAGCTGAAGGAAGTTCTGCCAGGAAAAGCTGCAACAGCCCAGTCGAGAGAGAACCAGTGACTAAACAAGGACTTGTGTGACATAATTAGTGATGAAGGGTTAGATCCTTTGAATGTTATGAAGAAACAAACATCAAGATTGGGTCATTGAAGAAATATACATCCGAGGAGCCAAAGTGAGGAGTCCGGTGTCACCATGAGAGCCACGACCGTGATAGCGCGCCTCTGCACCCACCACACGACGAACCAACTGGATTGGGTGCCCGAGTGCAGTGGTTGACGCCTCAACTTTGCTCAAGGGCCCAACAGACATAAATCTGAGGAAGGAGAATCAGAAAGCAGGCACAGGATATCGGACTTTGGAAGGTTACGTTTAAAGTGATGATCATTCATCTATGATGAGACAGAAGAGGGACAGCTGCAGATCTGGGTTGAAACCTGTGGCTTTGGAGAGGAAATGAGAGGAAGATCTGGGCATCATCAGCATAGAGGTGGTAGGAGAAGCCATGAAAAGAAATAACAAGAACCTACGTGGAGCGAATGTCGACAGAAAAGAGAAATGGAGCCAACGCCGATCCTCAAGGAACACCAGTGGATTTAGATCAGGCCTTTTTTCTAGAATTTTCTTGAACATTCCGGTTGATGTTGCAACTAAATATCACAGTTCGCTTGCGGTAACAAATTTTTTACGCGAATCTGAGAGACGTGCACCTGAAAAATGGAACATGGTGGGGCCCTCCTCACTCACATGCCAGCCTCGGGGCGTATCTTACATCCGCTTAGCTAGCGAACTACTTATCAAATTAAGATCTGGCTTTTTTCTAGAATTTGCTTGAACATTCCAGTTGATTTTGCGACTTCTTTCATCACGCTAAGAATCATAGTTCGCTTGCAGAAGCAATATATTCACACTAATCCGAGACAGAGGCTGCGGGCCAAGGGGAGGAGGTGGCGTGACGTCAGGATTAGGGAGCCTGGCAGCGCCCTCCTCAGAGTCCTGTTTCACTTCTACGCTGGCGAAGCCGTGGGGGACGGCTAGTAAGGGATAAAATAAAACAGTCTGGTCATTGCCAGAAAGGAGGCAAAATCTGCAAGAGGGCAGGTATGGAGGCAATTGGTGTTAGCTGTGCTATTCCATCCTAATCCGCTCAGGTGAAGTGGTAACTCTGTATGTGCCCAGCATCAGTCAGTGTGAACGTGTGCTGTGAAAGGTTGGCACCCCAGTTAGTTGCTACCAGCTGGACTAAATGATAAGAGATCAATGGGTTCAATGTGCCCCGTGGGTACAAATCCAAAAAGTGGATCATGGCCATGTCAGTGGTCTGAATTACTTGGAGTTGATTAATTTTCTTCAAAAAGAAAAGCTCGACCCGATTTCACACAAAAGGGGGCACACACCGACTAGTACTTTCAAAAACTTGGGAGTGCGATATGACGTCCCAATTTTATTTAATTAGTCTTCTTGAAAAGGTTCAGTGAGAAACTTTAGTTAGCTAACCCTTTGAAAGGCTGCCATCCCGACAGAAGGTGATTATTAAAATTAATGTAATTCTGTGCAACTAATAAAATATTCAGAATAAAATCCACAAAACTGGCTGTACACATGAAGTCGATGGAGCATCACAGCAGAATCGTCTTAATGCTGGAATCCCAGTGGGCTCGTTCTTCTACTGCCTGCAGCCATTGCACAAAACGGACGGTCCAGGATTGGAAAAACTGGTGAGTCCTGCTTTACCTCAGTAGAGGCTCACACGTCCATTGGCTCTTACATGGCGGGATATTTCACATCATCTAACAACACTGCCACCTGTCACTAAGGCTCCATCAAGGGCCACTGCTCTGATAAACATTATAAGGAAGGCACCTCCTTACCTAATGACTACAGACAAGCGGTCCTCACCTCATGAAGATCTTTGACAGGCTTGTCCTGCACCATACGAGTCCTCTTGTGAAAGACCCCATGGACCCAATGAAAAGATGCTGTTATCTGGCTGAGAATGTGTTGATAAGATCCTTACCCTATGGGACATCATTGACTAGAACTCTGAGTGCTGGCAACAGGTAAATCGAGAAAGCTTCGGACAGCATCTTTCGTTTATGGCTTACTATAGCAGATAGTCCTCCTCATGAAGACCTTCTACAACAATTGTCCCTGCAAGGTGTGCAACAGTGTGTAGAGCTCTGAGGTCTAGACTGGTATATGAGACATTAATATGTGATGTCATCATCGCTCTGGGACAAACAGAAGATTGCGCTAAAGGCATCACACGGGCTTGATTCACCGAACTGGAGGACCTTGACTATGCAGATGACCTTGCCTTGCTCTCTTACACACATGCAAGAAAAGAGACATCTCACCTCGAACACCTAGGCACAGCAAGATCAGTATGAAGAATCAATGCCACTTAACATCCCACATTCGTCAGTTATAGAAGTGGATGAAGAGGACCCAGCCATGACTGAAGCGTTCACCTACCTTGGCAGTACTCATCAGACATGATGGACGTGCAGGCAGTGACATCAAAATCTGACTGAATAAGGTCAGAGTTAACTTTAGGATGCTGAACAAGGTGTTCTGTTGTAATAGGGTCCTAGGATGAGCCAGATGGCAATGTCTTCTACACCAGGTACCTTGTAACTACTATACACTTACACAGATCCCATCCATTTAAGCACTGTGATGCCCACAAAGCCTGTCACACCACATAGGGATCACCACGAACAACACACGGGTGTCCTCGAGACACGAGGAGGCTGATACGCCCTTCGGTTATATGTAGCTCATCAACCAATGCCATTTTACACCCATTGCGCTCCTCACCCTTTTGGGAATGTCTTCCCTAACCTGCCAACCCTCTGAGAAAGATAAGTGGCAATCTCCTCACACTTTGTACCCTGTAACCACTTACACACTTAAACACACACACGCTCATCAAAACAACAGTTGAAAACAGCGTGCAAAACAGGGTTACCCCCAAAATCCTGCTGCTGACTATGCCATGTGTTCCGACGAGGTAGGGCCCTGGGGTGATCCTGTTCTCCCTTTCAGACTCTTTACTGCGTAGACGTGAACAGGATGTCCCAAATCCCATCTGTGGGATGCATGTTTACTCTTTCCAGCCTGGGTACTGTCGGGATTGACTTTCTTTTACATCTGTAACCTCAGGGAATTAGATCAAGTACCAGGACAGGCAGGAGAGAAAATTGCAGATTTGTTCATATATTACAGATCAACAGCTTTCAACCTTTGTAACTTGTGGACCGGAAAATGACGGAGAAAATCTCTGCAGACAGGGGTGGTGGAAAATATTAAAAAAAAATTGTGTGTCCAACCATAGCCTGAAGGTGAATTACATGAGTTCTGCTACCATCTTTTTAAGTTTGATTTTTTTGATAGACTAGGGGGCTCTGACCCCTGCTCGCTTCGCAAGCCCACCCCCGGATTTGGTTAACCGGATATACAATTTAAAGAGATTGTGACATATGCATTATTTTCACTTTTACTTTAAAACTTTAGTAAAAACAATATTTGGAATGAGTTTTTCTTCAAGATCACATTGAGTTTTGATTCCATGTTTGGACTTACATTGTGACAACGCAACGTATAACTGGCTGTGAGTGAATATCGTTTCTTTCTCTCTAATAGATAAAATGACTTTTTCGAATGTCTGTCCATACTCTTTCTTCTTTGCTTAGTCGTTGACGTGTCATCTAAAACGACGTACAAAATTATTGTCTTGATAAAATTTATAAGAGCTGAGAGTGCAGGAAGTGTGTCTGACAAAAGCACTCACGCGACTGAGGTTAGATGACCTGGTCTTGTTTGAAAATAGTTGTAAGTCGGGCGTGACTTGAAAGAATCTCATGTTAAACGTCTCCGTCTCATGGGACTTCATACCGCACCAGCGTTTTTGGAATCTCGCAGGCAATACAAATTAGACGATCTACAAGTCTCCGACTTAAAGTTTAAATCCAAATCTCTTTATGCTGTTCTGTTATCTCACCAAGTAATAATTTCCATTTGATTGCACTAATGCGATCTTTACTATCATTTTTTGAGACTTTCGAATTTTCGTACTTCCATTATCTCTAACCTGCTCTGTATGTGCCCTGCACCATTTTTGGAATCTTTTAATTCTTGTGGATATGCCTCTTCATTGGGAAGAAACAATACTTGCTTTTTCCCTGATGACAACACGAATTAGACGATCTACAAGTCTCCGACTTAAAGTTTAAATCTGAACAATATATTCGATCTCTTTTCACTGTTCCGTTATTTCACGTTTGTTTGCGTTAATGCAATCTTTACTATAATTTTTTGAGACTTTTGAATTTTTGTACTTCCATTACCTCTAACCTGCTCTGCATGTGTACCGTGCTAACATTCTTGAATTCTTTACAACATTCTACTTTGTCATCTACTCTTTGTCTTTCATTTCCGGCCCCGGGTGTGGACTTGTCTCGTGAGACGTATAAGTGTCTCTCGGAGAAAATCACGTTTCGTTTCCTTCCAAGATTTTTTTTTTTTTATAATACAAAGATTTAATATTTGATCAGCAGCACAGTCCCTCTTGGAGTGTCCAGCGTGTAGATTTACTAAACTTAAATCTGCAGGTGTCTCCTTGAGGTTTCATGCAGGCAGATTGAAGACGATTAGATCAGAGAATGTGGGCAGGATGGTCCCTCTGGAGTTTCACGCATCCTGATTTTTAAACGACTCAATCAGGGGGCCTGGAGCAATTGGTGGTCCCCACTGGAGAACATACCTTTATTATTTCTCCAATGTTCATAAACCTGCAAAAATATTCTGTGAACCGTATGATATTAATAAGACCTGCATAATAGGCTACCAGGTGTCTCTCCGTCCTAGTATGTTGATTGCTCTCTGATCTAACATGACTCTTAGATGGAGTGGCAGAAAAAGACAGCATGGCCTCCTACATGAACAAAGCAGCTGAGAGACAGGGGAGGAAGAGAGAAAGAGAGAAGTAGCGTTTTCCAACGATTTTAGCGCAGGCTCTACCCACAAAGCACAGGGAACAACTACAAAAATAGCATGAAAAAAATGAACTCAAAATGATCAAGAACAAAATACTGTAACACTAGATGGCGCTATACCAGCACTTAACCCAATACACAGACACTGACAACACGTGTTAAAAGCATCAAGAAGTTGTTTGAAATTCTTCTTTTTAAATAAATAATGCCCAAAGCACCTCCACCACAATAAACCTCCATCCATCCATCATCCAACCCGCTATATCCTAATACAGGGTCACGGGGGTCTGCTAGTGCCAATCCCAAATAAACACAATAACATTCAATTCTCAAAATCTCTCAGCCACACCTCCCAGCAAGTTCGGTCCTCTACCTCCCGACTACAGCTTGCTTGCTGGGTTCCCATCAGTCCTTTAAATAGTCCTTGACCCGGAAGTGCTTCTGTCCTTCTGGTCACATGACTGGCTGGCACTTCTGGGTCTAATGAAGAACTGACATTTTCTTCAGTCCAGAAGTACTTCGGGGTTTCCGTCCTTGTGAATACCTCGTACTTCCAGGCTATAGGGAAAGGAGGAGTCCCCAAGTTCTCTGACAGCTCCCCCTGGCGGCACCCAACAGGGTTGAGAAACCGAACTTCAAGTCCCAGGATTCCCTGTGGGAATCCGGAGCACCACTACACTACAGGGGAGCTGCCATCTAGTATTTTGGGGGAGGCAGTGTTGGTAAGTAGCTGCCTTCCTCCATCCTTTCATTCCAAGGGTGTCCTGGCCAGCTGTACATCACAATACGCATAACTCCGAATAGACACACATACGTGTGTTGTGGTGGTTATCACTCGGATTCTCAGTCACTTTGCTATAAACGCACAAGCACATGCCTAGACGCCATCGTGTTTGTCCACTGCTCAGTTGCTCCATATTCAGGATAATGTCTTGCTTGTCAATGTGGTTTAGCGCGTCGTCCTCTTATTCTTTCTTTTTCTTCGTTTTCCTTCACGTTGCCGACCTTTATTTCTATTTAATAAAGTTCAATGCTTGAAGATCAATAAACACAATAATTGCACTTGATTATGAAGCACTGCAACATACATGTACCGAGATCCCAGTTTGGCTAGTACAATACGTGCGAGCTGATAAAGTGTCCAGCGATGTGCTGGATACTCATCAGATGTCGCTATTCTCCACAAGGTGGTTATCACTTGCATTCTCAATCACTTTGTTACAAACTCACAAGCACAGGACACTCTGCATTCCTTTATGGATACCATTACCTAAAATGTTATATTCAGGGCAACTTCTTGCTTGTCTATGTACTTCAGTGTCTTGTCATCTTATTCTTTCTTGTTCTTCGTCACTTAATCACCTTCTGCGATGTGCGTAACGCTCAGCAGGTGTCTCCACTGTTTTTGTTCTTTTTGCCATTATAGTGCTTATTGCTTGGTTTTTCAATCACTTGGCTGTAAACATGCGACCACAAACACAGCCACCAGGCCGCCAATATCGAAAATGTTTTGAATATCCAGAACATTTCAGGTCATACATTTTTGATTAAGACCAAGGTCAAGGTTCTAGCCCCAGTAGCTCACGAGTAATCATGTGAGCATTTTATTTATATAAATTAGGGTTATTGAAGAACAGAGATCTTGAATCGGAGTTCTGCTGTTGTCTTTTTCCCTCCTGACAAAGCAGAATACTTGTTGACATTATTATTTTGTTTTCATGGCAGACCCCACCACTCTAAGGACGTTGTGTTGACCGTTTCTATAGTTACTTGTCGCAGCATTCCCTGGGGACACACTTGGTAGTGACGTCAAATAAAGAACAGTATAAAGGTCGTTCCCTTTTAATTCCAGGAAAACCGAACCTGACAAATGCAATAATTGTGTTGATGTATTTTATTGGGCTGTTTGCACTGCAAGCCAGCAGGTGGCGCTATACAGATAAAAGGAATCAAATTGAATAAAATGAATTGGAATACTTGTAGTTGTCCCACCGATCCGTTAGGATCAGGCACTTATTAGCCCTGACTGCCTATTGAGTTCCGAGCATCTTCTTTACCAGACACAATATGGATTCATGTAAAATACTCCGCTTGATTGCTAATTTGTGTCATTGGTGAAAGGAACCTGATTAGTCCCTGCTGGCAACTGAGAGGCTGTCACTTTTCATGGATGCAGCGCAAGGTAAGGAGTCCGAGTTCCGTTCACTTAGGAGGAGCTCTGATCTTTCATTAGGAGCACTCAGCAGAGTGTCAGGCCCGGAAAACACGGAGAATGGAAATACGGCATTGAAGGAGATAAGGATGATATATTGAGGACTTGATTGGTTTTGGCACCTGGGCAAAACAAGCAAATAGGAGATGCCAGCCGTGTTTATTATCGAGTATAAAACAGCCACATCTGCCACTCGCAGGTAAGTCCTGAAGTGCAGGTGCAGCCGGAAAACACGGGGCCACCATCCTGACTGCCCTGCCACAATGACCAAGGTGCTCTTGGAATCCGATTTCATTTTTGATTGATGTTTTATTTGAAATAAATTTACCAGATGTACTGAAAAGATGAGGTGTATGTGAGTTGTGATTTTATAAACTGTTAGACACAAGTGTTTAGGGGACCCCGTCAGGGCACTGATAAGGTGAGGCCGTACCACCCGATGCCAGAAGGGGTTGCCGATGCTAATAATTTCTCCTTTTTCCTCAGCAGTCCTGAAGAACCCTGGAAGACCAACGGAGGTCACTTCCCTCCTTTCTCCAGAAGTCCCACTGTATATGAAGCCGCCAACTGTCGGAAGCGGGCGTTCATTAATGGACCAGAGAGGACAGGATGTGGAATTCCTACCACGAAGCTCAACCCTGCTGGGGCCTGTAGCCACCGGCCAGGGGGGCACCTGGACAGTCCCGGAGCCCAGAAGAGGCACCTGGAGCACTTCTGGGTGCACCATCTGGATAAAGGAGGCCGCCTCAGTCTGTTCGAGGAGCCAGAGTCGGGAGGTGGTGGACGACGCATGCTGGGACAGGAGTAGAGGCGGCAGAGAAGAGAAAGAAAAAAGAGAGAAGGGACTCAGCAGAATTGTGTGCTTTGCTCAGAAGTGGGGAGCAGGGAAACAGAGCTGCCCTACAAGGAAATAAAAGGGTGTGCTTTTGGACTTGTGTCTGGCTTTAGCCCCCGTTATTACCACACTTGGCCGGCTAAGTCAATCTGAGCATGTGCTAAATGCCCAAAATGATCACCGGTGCTTAATGCAATCAAGGCGCACCCATGAAATGCCCATGGCCCCGATGATGTACCCGATTAATGAGGGTTCCAATTGATACACGGAGATATTAGTTACTTTGGTAAAGGGGATTAAGTAACTCCGGCGACAGTCCGCCTCCTACCTGAACTTGTAACATTTCGGCTCAACATGGCCGCCGGAAGGAAGACATTTTTGGATTCTATGCAGCAGTGTTTAAACCAGAGGGGCTTAATTGTTATTTAATAGCTAATTTAATAAACGCGTTCAATTCAGAAGTGCTGTTTGAACGGCTAGCGCCGTGAACACGTGTTAGAACTATTAAGAAATGGAGCTCTAGGGCTTTTTCCTTTATTTCCCTCCGCTCATAAATGAAAGAAAAGAAAACTGAGGATATTTTTTTGTTACTCAGCGCTCTGTGAAATTAGACTTGTTAGCAAATGTGCATTTTAATTGAGACGATTTAATTCACACGGATTATCGACGCCAAGAAGGACATTGCAGACAGTTTTGGAAAGTGAAGCGGAGATGCCGTGTTGAAATTGTTATTGTGAGGAGCTCATGCCTGTCACCGTGTAGGCTTCGAGATTGATTGTTATTGCGCATTTCTAATGGTTATTACACTTTATCATAAAACTTTGAAAGAGCCTTTGCAATGTCATTTGCTTTTTAGTTGCCATTTTAGGACTCTTTAGATGGGCGGGGCCGTACTGTTTCCTGCTGCCAATCACGTGACACTCAGTTCATGTGACATGTTGCGTCACTTTACGTCACTTCATCCCTCCCATTTAAGAGAGACAAACACTGACCTCCAAGTTTGTGAATAATCCACAAATACAAGTTTCTAAGGTTAATAGTGTCACTATTGTTCCACGTGCAGAGTCTCGGGGAAATGCAAATCGGTTCTCTGCTGCCACGTAAAACTACTTGACCTCGAAACTTCTGCCTTTTGAGGACGTTAGGGGTCACTGTTGCCCCGTTAAACCCAAAAGACAGATATGCAGACACAGGGTAAAAGCACAAAGAAGATCTTTTACTTATTTTTTCTTCTTCAAAGTGCCCTTTAAGCACTACAGCCACCATACATAAATAAACCAATAATTATTCAATACAATATTCTCCTCCACACCTCCCAGGAAGTTCTGTCACACTCCTCCCGACTCTGGCTCGCTTGCTGGGTCCCCACCAGTCCTTTATATAGTCCTTGACCCGGGTCAGATGGAGAACTGGCTTTTTCTTCAGTCCGGAAGTACTTTGCGGTTTCCGTCCTCGTGACTACCTCGTACTTCCGGGCTATAGGGAAAGGAGGAGTCCCCAGGTTCTTTGACAGCTCCCCCTGGCGGCACCCAACAGGGCTGAGAAACTGAACTCCATGTGCCAGGATGCCCTGCGGGAATCCGGGGCACCGCTACACTCCAGGAGGGCTGCCATCTAGTGTATTGGGGGAGGTAGTGTCAGCAAGTAGCTGCCTTCCCCCATCCTTCTATTCCTGGGGTGTCCTGGCCGGCCGTCCATCACAATACACATAACTCTGAATAGAGGTACATCAGCGTGTTGTCGCGGTTATCACTCGGATTCTCAGTCACTTTGCTATAAACACACAAGCACATGCCGAAGAGCCATCATTTGTGTCCACTGCTCAGTCGCTCCATATTCAGGATAACGTCTTGCTTGTCAATGCGATTTAGCGTGTCGTCTTATTATTCTTTCTTGTTCGTCGTCCTTCACGTTGCCAACCTTTATTTCTATTTAGTAAAGTTCAATGCTTGAAGATCAATCAACACAATAATTGCACTTGTTGTGAAGCATTGCAACATACATGTACCGAGATCCCAGTTTGGCTAGTACAATACGCGCGTGCTGATAAAGTGTCCTGTGATGTGCTGGACACTCATCAGAGGTCGTTGTTCTCCACTATGGTGGTTATCACTCGGGCTATGTACACAGTTGGGATTCCCAAATCTCCCTGCAGCGTCTCATGGCGGCACCCACGGTACCCAGCAGGGCTGTGTCGCTAAACTCCAAGTCCCATAGTGCCCCGTGGGCATCTGGGGCATCACTGCAGTCCAGGGAAGCTGCCATCTATCGTCCTGGGGGAGGCAGTGTCCCTGATAAGCTGCCCTCCCCCATCATTCCGTTACTGGGAAGTCCCGGCCAGGATAAACTGCCAGCCGTCCCTTACACTTTCTTACCTGAGAAATAATAATAAACAAAGTTAACAGACTGCAGACACGACGATAGTGTGATGCTCGCACGTCCTGTGTGCTCAGCAATTTAATGAGAATTTAAGAGCCAAGCTCGGAAGGATTGAACTTTAAGATAAACTCATACTAGTGTTGCGGGACACTTCCGGGACACCAGGAAGTGCTGACAGACTAGGGATGGCTTATGCCCAGAGTGCTTGCGGGTGCAAGGGCTGCACTTCTGCCACACTGGGGAGTGCAGCCGGAAGTACATCGTCAGGCACCTGGAGCACATCCGGAACAAGATAAAAGGGGCCGCCTCACTCCAATCAGAGAGCCGGAGTCGGGAGGAGGAAGACGGAGCTTGCGAGGGAGGTGTGGAGGTGGCCAAAGAGAGAAATAAAGGACTGAGGGGTCGTGAGTGTGTGGAACCCACTGTATATAGTGCATAATAAACTTGTGTGTTTGAAGAACGTTGGTGTCGTGTCTGTCTGTGGCGGGGCTATTACAGAACCTATATTGCAAAATAAAGGGAGAACCTGTCAGCAGTGATGTCGAGGTGGTCCTGCCTCCTGAGGCTCCAGCCACAAAACAGAAAGAATGGTAGAACTTTCAAAGACACACAATACAAAAATAATCAGCCAACAACATTTAAACATACGAAATCTATCATTCACCCATTTTCTTAACCCACTTGTTCAGGGCAGGGTTATAAGATGGAGGTGATATGTTGCAGCACTTTACGTCGTTTCATCCCTCCCGTTTGAGAGAGAACAGTGCGACTCAGGCTGAGGAGCTGGACTGACAGGGGAAGTTTGGTGTAGAGGGGAGCCCACTGTTTAATTCGGTCAACTGCCCAGCATCGGCACTCTGATGGTAATTAGGATGGCACATCCACAGGTCTATAAGCAGGATAGTGGAGGAAGAATGAGAAAAGGAGGAGGCCAAAGAAAGACTCAGGAGTGTGAGCAAAGCAGGGTGGGTAGGAGGCTGAGCGGCCATTGGGACTGTGAGGGAGTGAGAGGAACGGCTCTCCGAGGGGTCGCTTGTGAGGTAGCCGCCCAGGGATCCTGTAAGGTGTGAGAAAGATGAAGGTTCAGCTCAGAGCATATCCCGGCAGTCGGGGCACAGAGCTGGAGAGAAGGACCACAGCCGTCAATCACCTCTGGCTAAGCTGTGACACCTTTACATGACCTTTGCCACACGTGGAACATTCCACACCCAACCTGACTCGCGCGTACAGAGATCTGACAAGCGTTCTCTCTAATTTGTTGTTTATTGATGAGTGGATGTAACTAACACATGTGCTGGTGCTCATCGTTTATGGCCCATTTCTTCTGTTCCCCTTTAAATTTAGAGTGGTGCGAAGTGACAGGGGGTCCCTCATGAAGTATCAAGTGCCACAAAGTAAGAGAAAACTATCCAAGTCATGGAGTATCCACTGTGAACGTAAACTTGAAACAGCGCACTGATTCGTAATTCAAGTCACACAGGATGACTCTCGATTTGAAGACAGAGAAGCTCACAGCTTGGCCAAGGCTTTTCAATGGGAGATGTTGAAATTTCAGATCTTTGTACAGCGCAGTACAGTAGATTCGAGATACCAAATTAAAGTTGAATTGTCACTACAAAGTTTCTGGCCATAGTTCAACAAAACAAGCCCACCGAGAGTCGAGCCGTTTCATGCACACAGATGGACAGACAGACGCGGCGATCCCAGGAGGTGCTTTCCGCATTATGGGTTTGTATGTGTGTGTTATGGGGGGGTTTGATCTGGCATTACATCCAAGGACACAGATGGTCTTGCCTCCACCTCAGCATAACCTTCCAAATAAGTCCAGAAAAATAGATGCACGGTATGACCACCAGGGGGTGTAGCAGCACCCCACAATCCCTGCCACAAATACTCAACACAGCCCCAGGTTCAAAGACATGGCATTTCACTGGGTTCCAAATCCCTCTTTTTCAGATGTTTTTCTTCTCCTTGTATGCCTCACTCTTAATCTCATCCACCTCCTCCTGGACCCTGACGACTGACGCAGGAGAAACGACTTCTTATATGCTGGCCCAGAGATTCTGGCGACAGAGCACTGCACACTGGATGCACTTGAACATCGGCTGATATAATGAACCCCTGCAGGCACCCAAGAACCACAGGGCTACAATTCCCAGCCTGCCTTGTGGGTATCCATATGGGTGTCCCACCAGTGCAGGTGGAAAACATGACTCCCGGGAAGCAGACACCCTCTGTACTTCTAAGGGCCTGTTTATACTTCACGCTCAGAACACGTATGCGCACACATCATGGCTGTCACACGTTCCCAGCGTTCATTTGACGAGTCCTCTGAGCACGTCCTCAGAAATTAACGCGGCACAAAAAGTCGGGGGGCACAGTGTGATAAAAGTCAGAACGCGATGTTAGAGTCTCTGTTTACTATCCACATGAGACAGAAAGCCGCTCTGCAGATCCCATGAGATTGATGTGCGCGCTTCAATGTTTGATGAACAGTTCGATGTGGTGAAGCAAATTGCCGACATACAGATGCATTTGTGGTGCTTTTATATTCATATTCCCCAACGTAATGACGTGATACATTTTAAAAGTCTCACATACCATCTTCTGTGCCATCTTTGTTTTTTGCGCACATTCACAACCCCATCAGAATGTAGAGAAGAAAGTTAAGGACACGGTGAAAATGTCTATTTTGTGATTAAAGTGGAAATTTCGGCTTTAATCTGGAAATGTCCACTTTAACCTCTTAGTTTACTTTATCGTTAAAGTAGACCGTCGTAAAAGGTCACCTTTAAACCGACCCAGTTGTTAATCACTACGTGATGCTGGGTCTTCCTCCTGACCTGACAGCAGCAATCACCACACAGAACACATTACATGTATGATATTCCAACTCTCTGCACATTTAGAGTCCATAGATAGATAGATACTTTATTAATCCCCAAGGGCAAATTGACATACTCCAGCAGCAGCATACTGATAAAAAACAATATTAAATTAAAGAGTGATAACAATGCAGGTATAACAGTCAATAACTTTGTATGATGTTACCGTTTACACCCCCCAGTGGTATTGAAGAGTCGCATAGTGTGGGGGAGGTACGATCTGCTCAGTCTGTCAGTGGAGCAGGACGGTGACAGCAGTCTGTCGCTGAAGCTGCTCCTCTGTCTGGAGGTGATCCTGTTCAGTGGATTCTCCATGATTGACAGGAGCCTGCTCAGTGCCCGCCGCTCTGCCATGGATGTTAAACTGTCCAGCTCCGTGCCTACAATAGAGCGTTCCTTCCTCACCAGTTTGTCCAGGTGTGAGGCGTCCCTCTTCTTTATGCTGCCCCCCCAGCACACCACAGCGTTGAAGAGGGCGCTCGCCACAACCGTCTGATAGAACATCTGCAGCATCTTACTGCAGATGTTGAAGGGCGCCAGCCTTCTAAGGAAGTATAGTCGGCTCTGTCCTCTCTTGCACAGATCATCAGTATTGGCAGTCCAGTCCAGTTTATCATCCAGCTGCACTCCCAGGTATTTATAGGTTTGCACCCTCTGCACACAGTCACCTCTGATGATCACGGGGTCCATGAGGGGATATAATATATACAATGATATCACTTTCATGATGAAATGTATTAAAGTATGTATGTTACATTTTACAGATAAGTCGTTAACTTCGTATAAATAATGAATACTGTTAATAATTTCACATGTTGTGGTGGCACTGCTGTCTCACAGGGAGTCATGTCGCTGGTGTTCCCTGCCTGGAGTTTGCATGTCTCCCTTTTGGGTTTCCTTCCAAAGATATGAAGATTTGTGGATTTGGTGACGCTAGAGTGACGCCAGTGTATGTGTGTGCTTGTGGTTACCTTGCGATGAGCTGATGCCCCCTCCAGGGACTGTTTCTGTCTCACGCCCGATGATTGCTGGAATGGGTGCATCCCTGGATTGATGGATTTAATCACTAAACATCCTTTTCAGAGATATTGTGGCAAGGTGTCTTGGGAATTTAATGGGATATTTCAGACAATACACAACACAGTAAAGCCCAACGTTTTCTCACCGTGATGATATCTCGTGCTGCCACCTGGTGGAATCTTCCAGATTTAGGGTAAGTATGACCAGTACAGCGCTTGCGCAGCAGTAGTGTCCACTGGAGAGCATGTCACATCACATGAAGTATAAACCCGGCCTAAGCCTAAGTGAGTCTCCCTTCTGAGAAAGGCCCCTGCACCCGTCCCAGTCGGGATGCCAGCCCACCCTCTCCTTCCATTGTGGTCTCCCTTTGTGGCAAGTAACCAACTTCAATCCTGGTTGGGATGCCAGTCCATCTACCACAGCGATAAACAGATGATGAATAAATGGCAGGAAGTCTTCTCTGAATTAGAACCTAACTTGAGAGTCGTGGACAGGCAGCAGAACGCCAGGGCCAGCTCGGCGTGTGTTTCTCTATTCTCCATTTTTTTTTTTTTTTTTTTTTATAAATTCCAGACTTCTCTTGGCCTCAAGAGGTGCTTGTCAGAGGTAAAACCTCTCAATCGCCGAGTGGATGCCCCGCAGTTTATGCTGTCCATCAAAGTGCCGCCTTTGACAAGTCTAATCGCGGCAATGCTAGGCCTCTGAATGCGGAACACGGAGGCAGGCAGAAATTGGCTCGAAGGATGCAACATGAGATGCATTCTGGGATTAAAGTCAAAGCAGGGCAATTTTCTTTTCATAAAGAATTCTTCTTATGCAGCTACTTTGCCGGAGTACACAAGACTTTCCATCTGCCTGCTTGCATGAAGAGGCATAGAGATGTGCGGGGCACTGAGGGGCACAAAGTGAGTGACTCGCAGATGGGGCTCAAAGAGACGAGATGAAAACGAACAGCTTAGGCTTCACCGGGAGCCACGTGACTGTGGTGGTCACAGAATCAAGTGAGAGGGTCACTGTACAACACTAGTACTGCGGCTGCCCTCCTCCATTAAAAGGAAGGGTGGGACAGGGGGGTGTAAATGCAATCAATTTTAAAACATACACACACTCCGTGGCCACTTTAGCGAGTCCCCATGGCAGCCTGAGATCTCCCAAGAATGGACTCTATAAGGTGCTGGAAACACATTGTGGCATCTCTGGTGCCTCGATTTCTTCACAGGATTCAGACCTCCCAACAACCCAAAGGGGCTCCATTACTGTGGAAGATTAATTTATGAGGTAACAGAACGTTCACCTTAAAGAAATAGCATAAAGGATTAATAAATGTCGGAAATCAGACAAAAGATCAAGTAGACAATAAAATGTACTGAAAGATGACTAAGAAGTCAGCAGATGTCCTGTAAAGAACCAGAATGGACAGTCACTATAGGCACAGAAACGTCAAGGGTGGTGGCTCAACTCAAAAGGTACAAGATGAACCAGAATAGAATATAACATAATAGACTTTTATTTTATGTAAGTCGTTTGGGTGTAAACCAACAAACCGACCAGAGTACATGTAAAGTATGCATTGATTGACACTGGATGTAAATTCAAGTCAAGTTGGGGTGCATGCACTGGTACAGCGTGTTTCTGCACCCACCACATTACGGAACAGCTCGGGATCCTGGTTGGCACACCCCTAACGCAGACATGCGGTCCAATCCCACCCTCCAGAAATGACCCTCTATCTGCCGCAGCCAGGTGTTATGTGTACGGGCGTCCCCTTGGCGTGATCCAGCAATGAGGATCCTGTGAGCTGGGGTCACCCTCAGGTAATTGTGCCACATGGCCGTAGTGCCATAACTGACGATCCCTCACAATGCAGGGACTCCATGGACAAACCGCTCATTAGACGCAAAGTCAAACCAACGGCACCCCAGGATTCTCCAAAGAGACACAGAACTGAACGAGTCCAGTCTTCATCTCCGGTCACTGGATAGCATCCATGTCTCGCAACCATATAATAAGACAGGAAGCACCAGGACTCTAAAGACTTGGACCTTCGTCCTTTTGCATAGATATTGGAAGCGCCACCGTCTATCCGTCTACTGACTTCATAGAAAGAGTCACCAGAGACACTGCCGAGGTAAGCAAACCTCCCGACGAGGTTGACACTCTCACCGCAGACAGACACACTGCTGATGGCCGTTCCCAAGAGGTCACTAAAAGCCTGGCTTTTGGTTTTTATCAGGACACTCGCAAGCCCAGACACTCAGACTCCTCGCTCAGTCTCTCGAGAGCCCCGATCAGAGCCTCCATTGACTCCGCGAAGATCACAGCATCGTCAGCCAAGTCAAGATCAGTAAATTCAATAGCTTATATAACAATTGTGTGTCACCCAATTACAATTGAGTAATAGTAACCTGCTTTGCACTGCCCCCCCTAATAATACCCATAAACTATTGTCAAAGAGGGAGAAGTGAAAGCTTCAGATTTGTCCAAAATTTCAATCTCCAGTTTTTTGATGGATCTCGACGTTTTAGGGTCCCCCAATACTGAAAACATCAATAACTCGATGATGGGTGTGTACCTGTGTCTGTTGGTCTAGAGCCAAAATGGCTGGATGGAAAAAATACCAAACTCTAAATGTAAGCCTGTTATGAGATAACGATGTGCTGATTAATTTTTGAGCCAAATCGTGCCAGAGAAAGAGGTACTCAAATAACGTAATTCTGCAATTAATGATGAATTCTTCTGATCAATTGCTATCGTAATGACCGATTTTATGATCAGAAAGATCAGCATCAGAGCAGTAAATAATTACTGAAATGTTAGAGAATAGTTCAGGTAACTTGGCTCCTAGGGCGCAAAGCCAACTGACGCTCACATCCCAAATTATTTTTCATGTCTAATTTTAATTTTATTGAACAGTACTGGATGCTCACTGAGCCGCATTTCACTGTAGATCCCCAAGTGTGCATATATGACAAATGAAATCTAAATCTCTGGATCGCTAATCTTTTACAGGAAGAATGAGATAAACTGCACAAATCCAGGTGTACAAAGTTTGTAGAGACTTGAACTAGAATTGCTGCCAAAGGGGCTTCTATAAGGTACAGAATTAAAGGCCTGAACACTCTGATGAAGGAGAGATTTCCGATTTTGATCTTTATAACATTTAAAAAGCTTTCTGAAAACCTGTTTTCAGTTTGTCATTATAGGGTACACAGTGTAGGCTGAAGGGCAAAACTGGCAAATTTGTACATTTAAAATGAAATCTACGAGAAAGTGAAGTGTGTGAAAAGTGCTGGGGTTTGAAGACTTTCTCAATCCACTGCTTACTGAACACGCTGACCACAGTGATGTACTGATGGTCTCCCATGCAATGGATCCAGGCCTGTAATGACCTCTTGGGCACGGCCATCAGCAGTGTGTCTGTCTGCGGTGAGAGTGTCAACCTCGTCGGGAGGTTTACTTACCACAGCAGTGACATTCATGACTCTGGTGACTCTTCCTATGAAGTCAGTAGATGGACTGGAAGAGCATGGGGGGGTCACGAGGTCTCTGGAAAGGGGTGTGTGGCGCTCCCGTTATCTATGCAAAAGGACGAAGGTCCAAGTCTTTAGAGCCCTGGTGCCTCCGGTTTTGTGAGACATGGACGCTATCCAGTGACCTGTGATGAAGACTGGACTCCTGCATGTGCATCTCTTCAAAGAATCCTTGGGTCCCGCTGGTTTGACTTTGTGTTGCTCATGGAGTCCCGAATGAGGTACATGACCTACATTGTGAGGGTGCGTCAGTTACGGCACTACGGCCATGTGGCGCGATTCTCTGAGGGTGAACCGGCTTGCAGGTCCCTCATTATTAAGGACCCCAGTGGCTAGACCAGGTCAAGGGGACGCCTATGTAAAACACCTGGCTGTGGCAGATAGAGGGCAATTTCCGGAGGGTGGGATTGGACCGCGTGTCTGCCTGGGGGTTTGCCAACCAGGATCCCGAGCTGTTTCGTCATGAGGTGGGTGCAGAAACACGCTGTACCAGTGCATGCTCCCCAACCTGACCTGACTATGCAAGGGCTGCCCTCTGATGGCCACTTCATGTCCTTATGGATTATTGAGTGTCGACTGGTAGGCAAAAATAGCAAACTAATTCATTTAAAATGAAATCACCAATACAATAAAGCATGCCCAAAGTGAAGGGGTCATAGACTTTCTGAATCCACTGCCAGTGAGGGTTGATAAGTCGCAACACTTTCCCTTGAAAATCACTTCGTAGTTGTAAGTGTGGTCTGCGAGGATGACAAGGAGCTGCATGTGGACAACGCCAAGAGATGAAGAAACTGTATGGGACAGAAACCAACAGGAGCGAGTGACGAGTTGGGCACAAAAGGAAGCGTAATACAGAACAATGCAGTCCAGGCAGGGTGGTGGCCTGGACAGAGAAGGCACAGCATGGCATGCAGCCCCTCAACTCACACCAAACAGGAGGCCCTCTAGGCGGATGACGAGATTTAGCAGCGGAACTCATCCCACTCGAGATGCTCCTGAAAGGGCCAGTTGAGAGGATGAGACTCGCTATTGCAATTAAGACAGGAGCGCAGAGCTTTAATTTGAAAAAAGAAAAACGCATCGAGCAGTCGCGCCCAACTCCAGATAATTACACTGGGCCTGTTAGGAGGTGAGCTCTGCTTAACGACGTATTAAAGGATGTTAAATGAGCGCATGGTAAACAAGGCAAATATATTCTGAGCGCATCGCGCCTGAGAAAATCAATTGTATCTGTGTACGGAACCTGGGAAAATAATGATCTGCTGGTTAATGTGGCTTCCTGTAGAATAAACAGCAGACTCAATTACACCGTCCTAATTCACGTCAAGGAGGCCCCCATAAATACACACTGCTTAAAACCAACAGTTACCTGGTCATTTGGAATTGCAAATCTGCAAAGCCCTAAACGGCCACATAAAGTGGACTTGACTCAGGAGCTGCGTGCAACCGAAACCTCCAGTCCCCTGAAGCTGAATGAGTCCCTGTCAACAGGGTGGTCTTTGCAATTTCATGACCCTGCTATAGATGGGATGTCTCTGGGCAAAGAAGCTCAGCAGCGTCCGTTTTTTTTTTTTTTTGTTTCTTCATCACCTTCCATTAGTGCTGACTCGCTTTTGTTGAGCTGTTACTACAAGGGTCCTCCCTTTCTAAACAACTGTCTGGTGTGGCAGGGTATCTTCGCACTCAAGACATCAACTGAAATAATAATAAAAATAATAAATTACGTTTGCATGGCTCTTTTCTCACTACTCAAGGAGACACTTGTCACACACATGCGACTGGTAGACACCTAAAGGGCCTGAATGATAGTAATTCCACTCCAGACCAAGAGTGGCGAGGTGTACCGATTGTCTCTCTCAATCCACTGCAGACCATCCACGGGAAATCCCGCAGGGTTCCGGCGCCACCGATGACGTCACTTCTGTTTCTGGTGCCATTGATGATGTCACTTTCTGCTTCCACCAATGAGGGCACTTCTGGTTCTGGCACCATTTATAACGTCATGTCCAGTCCTGATATTTCCGATGATGTCACTTATGGTCCCGGGGCCACCGATGACGTCACTACTGGCTCCAACGATGACGTCACTCCCAGTTACAATGCCACCGATTATGTCACTTCCAGTTCCGGTACCACCGATGACGTAACTCCCAGTTTCCGGTGCCACTTTTGATGTCACTTCCGGTCTCGGCATATAAAGCCGCAATCTTTGACTACCTAAATGAGTTCTGTTTTGGACTTGAACATCTCTTATCCATTGAACCGTTTTACAGCCAAGGCACAATATACGGGTGGCTGCCACAAACTTTCTTGATGACTTCGTGTCGTTTTTTTGTGACACACTTCAACCACCACTCATGTGCAGCATCCACATGAATGATCTGACGGCAGCCATTTTGGCTCCAGTGCGCTCACCACACATGAGCTGTTAGGGGTGACAGAGTTAGCCAATTTGAGACAGAGGATGATTGGGGGGGGGGGGCTAGAATAACCAGGCTGTGGTGGGCAATGTTGCCAGGACATCGAGATACACCCTAAGGGTGCCCAGGGATCTTTAATGACCACAGAGAGTCAGGACCACAGTTTTACGTCTCATTGGGGCCAATGCACAGAGCACAGGGTAAGCGCCCCCATCTCTCTGCTTTTCCAAGGTGGATTACCTGTTCTGTGGTGCATGTGCTATGGCTGCCAGCCTGAAAGTGGACTCTGGTGAGCACCTGGAGACGTCACAATTAAAGGCCGGTTGGTTCATTTTTTTGGCTTCAGAGAATTGTTTTTTTTTGTCTGCAGCTTCACTGGGGGTCTTTGGAAAGCTGTAACCCTGGGGAGTGCTTTGTATTAATAATGAAGTTTAGGACCAGTGAAAATTAAGTTTATCATCTGGTTTTTAAGTAAGTCACCTAGGGGACAGAATCTGGTGTTGTTGTTGGGGGGATTGGTTGTGGGCATCTTGAACCATTGTTTAGGCACCATCTAGCTGTGTCTGAGGAAACCAGAGATATCACCCGTGTAACGTCAAAAGGAGTCAAGCAGACTACACAAGAGCGTTCTTCGGGAGCATGGCTGGGTACGAAAGCCACAGAAATGGCACCTTGAGATTATGAGTTGCACGTATCAAGAGTATATAGGGTCTCAAACGTGGGTTTCACGGGTCTCACCAACCTAAGCTCCGATTCCATCTTTAAAGCGGAGGAGAAATTAACGATGAGGAGAAGCCGGATGTCACTTTGGGGTCAGTGCCGCAAACCCCACCTCTTCCGGACCATTCTGCACATACACCGCCACTTTCCCAAGAGTCAAAGTGAGGGATGTAAAGGAACGTTAATAATTGTCCACAATTTTCTGATTTAGGTTTTTGCACATGTGGACCCCTGGTGTGTCTGCAGTCACAGTGGTCAAGTGCCAACCTCGATCACCCAGCTCCTCTTGTTGTTTTCTAACGGTAAGCTTGGCCACTCTGAGCAGTGATCCACTTCTTAATGGGTTTGAAGGTGTACTAGGGGCCGTAAGCCATAGAATATGGAGACAGTGCTCTACCATGGCAGAGTGTTTATGATTGGAGGGCGAAGTGTTAGGGATGAAGAAGGAGCGGCACATTAGTCCGTGTCCACTGCCAGCTACACCGCGATTCTGATGAACCAACGAGGGATTTGGCAACTTCGATGCACCTTCAGCCCATTAAAAAAAGGACTGCTGCTCGCTGGACTTCTCTGATGCAAACCGAAAGTGGAGAAGCCACGTGCACATCATGAAAACAGCAAGAGAAATGGACTGACTGGGGTTAACACTTGACTGGCGTGACCAGAGACACACCAGGGGTCTACATGTGTGAGCCAGGAAAGCAGTACAGCCAACCCTAAACAAAATGATCACAGAAATGCAGGCAATCCTCGAATAACCCTCGTGTATTCCTTTAAAACACATCTACAACTGTGGTGTCACACACGTGCGCTTTGGAGGCAGCATGGGGGTCTAACTAAGATTAAATCGCCAGGACAGTGGCTAAAGGAGTGAACTAGCACTTCTTCTTCTTCTTCTTATTCTCCCTTTTTCAGATCCTCTGAAGAGAACAGCCAGACCTCATCCTCCTCTTCATCACCACACTACCTGATGACATCATTTCCAACAATTGTGTCTGTATCCCGCCTCTTCCTTCTTTTCGGCCATTTAAACCACCCGCATAACCCTGGTTTTTCAGTCTTGTGTTGGAGGCTCAGTCTGGGTTGACGAGTCTGCGGAATCACGAGTAATTTTTTAGTTGTTGCCCTGCATCAATATATGGGGTCGATGACCCCCCCCCACCCCACACCTTCTTGCCTTTTTGTCTCTCTTCGACACTGGTCAAGAAGTTACGGCTCCTGCCGCCCTCACATTTGCCCCGTCCGGCAGCCACACGTTTCAAAGCCGAGTACTGCCAGCTCCTTTCTCCTTGAATTTTTCTCCCCTTTTTAATTTTTTTAGGCATGGCTGAGATCAAAGCACAGGAGATACGCTGAGAACTTATTGCATTTTTGTCTAAAATAATTGAACACCATCAGGCAGGTGCTGGAAGAGAAGGAAAAGATAATGTGATGTGTAATTACTGAGCAGCGAGAGCAGAAGAAGAAGAAGAAGAAGAAGACGGCTAGAGGCGAGGGTGGAAAGGAACCTCAGAAACACAGGGCTTAGCTGCTGGCCGGCCATCCATCACAAGCACGCGTAACGTAACACGACACAGAGTCATGTAGGACACTGTGAAAAAGTATCTGCCCCCTTCCAGATTTCCCCTACTATTGTTATATTTGGCCCCAGCTGACACACACCGAAGCTAAGAATCTGCACTGGTATCCTGCAGATTCGAATACTCATCATACCTGGCCGCTGTCTGCATCAATTGTCACGAGCACCTCACACCACACAGGTGACATCATTGAGACCACCACTAGAAAGAAGCGGACCAGTATCCATACTCTGAAGGGTTGCTGGAGGGCCATTTCAGAATGGCGGTGGATCTCCAGTGCCACCTCTCCTGCCATTTGGGGTGGCACATGCGTTTTCGAATGTCAGCATACTGTGTTATGTGAAGGTAAGCTAATCTTCAATATGGCAATATGACAGTCACAGAGCTGTGAGAAAGTATCTGCCCCCTTCCTGGCATCTTGTATGTTTGCGCATTTGTCACAATGAATGGCTTCAAATCTTTATACAAAATGTAACAGCACACACATATACCACTGTTTCTAAATTGCTACTTAACATATTTAAGTGGTAAAGATATCCCACACTTGTGTTGTGAAAAGGTAATCGCCCCCTTAGTTACTCACTCAAACTTCATTGACAAAGCCAGCCTTCCGTTTTCTTAAGCCCCTGATCCAGGTCAAGTGAAGCCTATCCCACAAAGCACTGGGCATGCTCACCATTGTCACAAGTTGTCCTTTTAATTTGTGTTTGTTCTCTCACTAACAGATGAGCAGCACCAAATTCAAGGTGAACCCAATTCAGCTTAGTCATCCGTGATATCTTTAGGTTTTATATTGTTTCAATTTGTGGTGGAAATTCAATTTAATTAAGAGTCGAGGATGCGATATATCAAACTTAAAATTGTTTCCAATAAGGAAATGGACTGACCTGACACTCGCGGAAATTTCAACTCCATGTTAACAGCTCCTCCAGTGCCATCCTTCCAGGACATAACAGGCATAGGCAGGCAGTGCGGTTTGGTGGTTAAGGCTTTGGATTTTAAACTCTGGTGCTGTAGGCTCCAATCCCACTAATGGTACCATGTGAACATAAGAAAGTCACTTCATCTACCTGCACTCCAAGTGGAAAAAGGACAGAAAATGTGACCTATTGCATCTAAAATGTTGTAAGTCACCTCATATCAAGTAACAGTAACTGTTAATACTGACAAGAAATGAGCAGTTCAGTAAGAATCATGAAGGAGTTCAAAAGAAAATGAGACACATCTGGGCTATTCGGCCACCACTGCAGAGTGGCTCTACCTGGCTATTAAATTCAAAACTTCACTGAGGTTTTTCTCCATTATTTTTCTCATTATTCAATTGATCCCTTAGTGAGGTTTGATTTTAGGGGCCATGAGATTCCATTCAATTAGTGACATACATCTAAGAATCACCTTGGTATGCAGTGCCATCCCAGGGTGAGAAGGGCTGCCGTCGTCAACTCTCTTTCCCTTCACAACACTGATAGGGCGACCCAGCAAGCTGACTGACCACGCCCCCATCACTTCCTCAAGCCACGCCCCTTCCGGCCTGAAACATATAAAAAGAGCTTGTCCCCCAGGAAGGTGGTGCCTCACTTCGACCCGAACTCTTAGCAGGATGGCGGTCCCAGTTAGGCATGGACTTTGTACTCTTGTGCTCCATTCTGTCTGTTTATTTCAGTGCAGCTTTTTGGTTTCGATAAGAATATTAAAACGGGTGACCCGGTTGTCACCCCGACTACTTTTTTTGGGACTCTGCAATCTCACTTATATTCCACACCATGTTGCCATATTTCTGTGTTCCCGGCTTATGTTTGTTTTTTCTTTTCTGTGTTTTCTTTGTGCACTTTGAAGTATTTTCTCTGTATTTATTACTTTTATGTATTTTCTGCAACTATTGTTCTGCTTATTTATTATCCGAGTGTCACATGTTCTCTTGTGATCCTAGTGTTTTATGGGTGGAACCGCCCCTCCCCAAGAGGCGGTGACTCTCTGACATCATGGCTGAAGGACCACCCTCAGCCTCTACACGGTCAAGACAGGTTTCCTTCCCTGGCTCTTGTTTAAGGTGCTTCTCTTTGTCTTCTTTTGTTTATTTTCATTATCACTTATTTTTTCCATTTTAAAATTCTGATAATTTCTTTTCGTTTAATTATGGACAATCTGTTACTTGTTTTCTATTTAGTCATTATGTAATATCTCCATGTGTGTCTTGAAATTCTCTTATGTTCCTTGTATTTTGTAGGTCGATCCCAAGAGGCAGGGCCGCCTATCCATCATCATTAAGGGCCCGCCCCCCACCCCCAGGAAAACAAGGCAGGCTGGGATATGAAGTCCAGTGTGTCTCATTTCAAATGCGCTCCGGTGGGATTTCTTGTGATTATTGCTTTCTTCTATGCACTTCTGCTTTGCTTTTTGATTTTGGATTATTCTCGTGGATTTCGATTTGCAACTCATTTGCCTTTCAGTCAAGTGAACCTTTTGCTGAATTTTTCCTTTCCATTCAACGGATCCTCCACTTTAGGTTTCTGAATTTTACTTCTTCTGGCAGCTCTCTCGTGTGCCTTGAGTGCACCGCAGCTTGTTCTGATTGCCATGGTAACCTTTCCCATCGTTTTTAGGGGGGGGGGGGGGGAGTTCATCACCCACTGGTAATTGCAGTGGTGGGGTTACATAGCCCCCTACTTCGTCGTGTCTTTACGGATAAAAAAAAAAAAACCTTTGCAAAACCTTTTGCGAATATTTCCTAGTTTCTGTATTAATCTAATGGCTTCTTGAACATTTATTTCATCCTTCTGACCTCTTTGGCTTCATTTTTTCGGTACTTTCAACCTCCTGGTTTACCCTCTAAAACTCTCGCCAGCTTGCCCACCTTACACCTCCTTTATAAAAATTTCTTGTGGCCTTGCTCTCTACAAGCCAGGGTTTGACGGTGATCCTCTCCCTTGTCGGGCATTCGGAGTGTCGGTTTGGCTGGACGTCCAACTTTAGGAAGAGTCCTGGCGTTTCCACACTTCTTCAGTTTCAGGTTTTCGATTTTTAGCTTTGTTTTGTTTAAAATTGGCCATAGTTCATCTTTGCTCTTTTCTGTTGTAGTCTGGATTCCCTACAGATTTTAGATTTGCTTGTGCATTTCATGTCATGGATTATACTAAATAATGTGGTGTTGTTAATTTAAGCCCATGCTTTGAGGGGGTTCCCCTCTCCTTTTGAGGCCTACCCATATCACCGGTAACGTCTCATGTACTGCTGAAGCCACCGGTGATCAACAGCTTGGCTAACTCCTTGCCTAAGACTGCTTACTGCAGCACATGATATTTGGGGGCGAGACCTCATCTCAGCAGCTTTGGATGCAAGGTGGCAACCAGCTCCACATGGTGCACCCCACCCGTCATAATTCAGAGTTACCACACCACTGAGCACGACCATCTTTGGGACGTGGGAAGAAGAGGGGGTGTGCAGACAGTGACTACATCGGAAAGCGGACCATTACATTTAAAGGGGTCTGAATTGGTCAGACAAACCAACTGGGCCCAGGAAGGGTCTATCAGTGGCTGAAAATGGAGACATTCAATAACAATTCAAGAAACATCAGTGTGGGTTGGCATGCACTGCCAAGGGCATTAAGCTTCATCACTGCACTTGAGGGTAAGAGTAAAGATGGAGGGTGGCAGACAAAGGGGAAACACCTCCTGGCCAGTACAGAAAGTAGCCATGGCCTTTTAAGAAAGAGCAAACCAAAGGGTGTAACTGCCCTGCCACTTGGTGTCACCAAGAGCCACTATGGATTTCAGCTACTCTGCAAAACTAATTAAACTCCTGAAACCCTCTTTGTAAGGTGAATTTTCATAACAGATATAAATAACTAGCTGTGTAAGCACATGCTGTAAAAAGCCTGGGCTCCTAGGAACTATTGAAAAATTTTTCAATGGCAAAATTTGGAACGATCATTGATTGATCCACAACAATGCTCAGCTAATTGGTCTTCATTTTTTTGAAATAAGGCTGAAAGCATATTTCTCTTACGTCACAAATGGCGCTCTTCAGCTATTTCATTTTACTGAGGTGTTTGTCTCGCTTGTGTATTAGCGGCTAAGTGAGTTTCATTTCCTCGGAGGTTTGGTTCTGCCAATGTGTTTGTCTCACTTGTGTACTAGCAGCTAACCGAGTTTCATTTTCTTCTGAGGTTTCGTTTTGCCGATGTGTTCGTCTCATTTGTGTATTAGTGGCTAAGTGAGTTTCTCTCTCCTCTGCGGTTTCGTTTTGCCGAGGTGTTTGTCTCGCCTATGCACTAGCGGCTAAGTGAGTTTCTCACTGCTCCGAGGTTTTGTTTTGCCAAGGTGTTCATCTCACTGGTGTATTAGCAGCTAAGCGAGTTTCTCTTTTCTCTGAGGTTTTGTTTTGCCGATGTGTTGGTCTCACTTGTGCATTAGTGGCTAAGCGAGTTTCATTTTCCTCTGAGGTTTTGTTTTGCCGATGTGTTCGTCTCACTTGTGCATTAGTGGCTAAGCGAGTTTTATTTTCTTCGGAGGTTTCGTTCTGCTGAGGTGTTTGTCTCACTTGTGTATTAGCGGCTAAGCGAGTTTCTCTTTCCTCGGCAGTTTTGATTTGCTGACATGCTCGCCTCCCTCGTCTATCAACCACCAATCCACCGCCACCCGGGCTGGACAGATAGACACACATACTTCCATCCGTAGACGTTTAAATATTAGAAAATTTACCAATGATTTAAATGAAAAATAACTGTAACCATTCCCTTGCCCCAAAGCAAAACGTTTTGGAACCTGAAGGAATTTGCTTATTTATAAAAATGAATCGTCAAATCAGACCCCAATAAAATATCTTCCCCTCGGTTAGTCCAATTTAATAAGGTTCTTGACCTACACTCTCTCCTTTCCACATTTCTCTGGCATTCCCAACATAAAGGAAGAAGAAGACGACGGTCCCGGAATAACACTCATGAGAAGTCGACATAACATTAGCAAACAGCATAACTGAGACTGGAATGGAATGTTCGTCACGTCCAGTCCCACCCACCTCAAGGCCCCAGTCCTTGTCCAAACATTCGGCTCCACCCACCTCAGGGGAAGAGCAGGCAATGATGATCACTGGCCAATAGAGGGCAGTGTGGGGATGCAGAGTGCTGGCTTTGAGGCTAAAGATCTGCGCTGGTATCCAGAAAGGTTGCCAGTTCGAATCCCCGTTACTGCCAAAAGGGAATCCTGCTGTGCTGGGCCCTTAACCTGTACAATGGCTGACTCTGCACTCAGGCCCACAAGGGGTAGGGGAAAACTAACAAAGTCCTAATATAAAAAATAAAGAACAAAATAAATAAATAAAGGATCCTGGCAAACCTCTGGGCCAGAGGACTTACTGGGATTTGCTTGAAGTTTAAATATTGGTTGAAGCAAAGAGGTGAAGGAGTACCTGGGACCTCTAGGGGGTACTCTTGGCTTCTGACGCCAGGGCTTGAACACAGTATTAATTGCCCCAGCAACTGGAGGTGGTCTTAGGATGGAGTTATAAAGGTGACCACTTTCTGTCAGTCCTTAAGTCCAGATCTGAATCAGAGGCAAGGAGTATGGGGAGTACACCAGCAGAGCTTTTGATGGTACCTAAAGGTGGGTGAAGCTGTCAGGCACTCTACCCTTTCCACAGGGGGTGCAAGTCCAGTGCCGGCAGGCCGCCGGGTAATTTCTGTTCTTTCCCCCTGATCATTTTGTACCTTGTGTTGCTCCTTCTGTTAATCCAGAGAGCGCCTGCAAGCTCCACACGGGCTGGACTTGAACCTGGCCACCCGATCTGTGAGGCCGCTCACTGCTTCTTTCAGTCAGGCGGTGAGATTCATACATTATCACTGAAAAAGCTCAACATCCCACTTTTAATTAAATGCCTTTTTTTTTCTTCTATTTATGGGATAACCTTCATCATTTTACCGTGTTGGGAATTTGCATGTGTCTGGAGCTGCTGCCCATAACTAACAAAGAGTTCTTTTCTACGCAGATGGCGCTGAAACATGGGCATGTGGGCTCACAAATCTAACAAGGAAAAAAAAAAAAAAAAGAGGCTCCACTGCCGGAGCAAACGCTTTCATACATCTTCCCAAAATGCGAAGAAAAACTATCCCATTAATCAGTTAAAAAAAATCCGCGTTTGAAGAGCTCATAAGTCATTTGCCGGCCGGCGCGTTTGCTAATGGCTTCAGTCATTTGCCACTGACTACCTCCACAGCTCTCCTTCGCTCTTATTATCCCGAGCCCGTGCTGCACGCGCCCGTTCCCCTCTCCTGTGGGCTCATTAGGAAAGCGCTTTCCCGGAAAGGGAATGGTCCTCTCCGAGAGCTTAGGAAGACTATCTTCAGGATAATGATCTCCCAGGAGTTCACGGGCCAGGCTGTGTCTGACTGAGCGCTGTGAGGCACCCACTGTGGAAGTCTCAACGAAACCCAGCCTGAGGGCGGTGAGAGGAACACACACTTAGAGGGGCAACAGGCACCCAGAATGGAGTGGCGCCTTCTGATGAGTCTGCCGGCCTTCAAGATCTGCAGCATAACAGGCATGAAGGGGGGAAAACCCTTAATAATTACAAAAAAGACGAGAACTCGTCCTTTAAGTGGTACTCCCTGCTGCCTATGCATTGCAGCGGTGGCATTGTGGTCATCATTACAATATGTCCCTGTCCGATACATTTTTCTGTACCAAAATTTTTTTAAACATCTTAACATCCAATATTTTCAGAGGTTTACTGCTTCTGAGAATCATATGTGGTTCGTTTGGTATATTCTTTATTTCTTCACATTGGATTTTCATATTATGACATTTTGTTATTTTTTTGGCCACAGCAATGTTATAGCTTTGTTGCTGAAAGGCGTTAACCCGTGACTAGGGGGTACGTCCCGAAATTCGCATGACGTGACGTCATCGACGCAACGGTTCATAAGGTGACGCTGCATTTCCTGCAACTCTGAAAAACCTGTGGCACTTACAAGGTAAACCTCAGTCCGGCACCGGTGTCACAACCAAGGTTTGTTTTTCACAGTCGTTCTTTGGTCCATAAAAAGCAGTAAAATATTCTTTTGGGAATATTTAGTGGTCAAATCTAGATAGATAGATAGATAGATAGATAGATAGATAGATAGATAGATAGATAGATAGATAGATAGATAGATAGATAGATAGATAGATAGATAGATAGATAGATAGATAGATAGATAGATAGATAGATAGATAGATAGATAGATAGATAGATAGATAGATAGATAGATAGATAGATAGATAGATAGATAGATAGATAGATAGATAGATAGATAGATAGATAGATAGATAGATAGATAGATAGATAGATAGATATACACAACACACACACCAGAAAGACTAAACGACTGTCACAATTTATCTTCTAATACACAAACGCCCATAAAATATTTTAAAGACCCTAAAAAAACTTCAGTTAAAAAAAATAAATGCCCCCCCCCCCCCCCAAAAAGCCCTCAAGCAAGATAATAATCCTGATTTTGTTGGGTTTGAGTAAAAACACACACAGTAACGAGAGTGCAGGCAGCAGCGTCCTCATCGTGACGGTATGAAGGCCAGGGGTGTCTACACCCTGCTTGCCCAGATTTGTGGATTCGAGGCCTACAGAGAGTGCTTTGGCCTTTAAGGTTTGGTTTCTGTCCCGACATGCAGTGTCAGTTGTAGGACCTTCTACACACAGGTCCACGTGTTCCTTTCTAAATGATGTCTAATCAATTCAGTTGGCCACAGGTGAACTCCAATCAACTTCTGGAAACATCTCAAGGAGAATTAAAGCAAACAGGTGACACTTGGGGACAAACTTGCTGTGCCACAACAAAGGGTCTGAACGCTTCTAAGAATGAGGGATTTCAGTATTTGATTTTAATTAAGTTTGCAAACCTTTCTGTAGATTGATGGATAAAACTTGCAAAAGTGTGCATGTAAAATAAAATAAAACAAAAAACTCAAAACAAAGTGAAGAGGGCTGACTACTTCAGGAATCCTCACCGACTATCAATCTCCTCACCCTGCCAAAGTCCTACACTACAAGAGCCTCCCCTCCATCCCTTAACTGATTTTGAGCCGTGAAGAGGCTCGCCTCTGTACACAAGTTGCCAGCGTGACCGCAGGGGTTTTCATTTGATACCCCACAGATGGGTGATGTCCGTGTGGCTGGCGGACTGGAGGCCCGTCTGGGTCCGTGTTCTTTGTGTGCCACTGCCAATCTGTGCTGAATTAGAAGACGAACTAAAGACTCCAGTCATCCATTTCCTTTGCTGTGGTCCCAGGTTTAGGTCTCCCTCAACTGAAACCCAATTTTCATATTTTCTATAAATTTGCACTTTTTATAACTCCGAACGTAAAAAATAAAGAATTCTAGTGAATGATTTAACTGTCAAGATGGGAGAGTTTCATTTTTTTTTTTTTTTTTTAACTTTTAATATTAAACCCAAAAAAACCTTCATCATGTCAGTAGCTGGTCCTTTATTAGACTCACGACCTTATTATTCATGTCTAATTGCGCTCCTGGATCTGTCCGTAGCAAGATCATCTTGAGTAATGGCTGGCCCCTCATACAGCTAAGATATTCCTCATCTGCATTTTCTCAAATGAAGGAGCTTCTCTTCTGATAACAGCAGACTGATGCACAGAGTGGCGGCGAGGGTGGGATTGATTTTGTCACTGGCCTGGGGATTTTTTGGTAGATTTGTGAAGGTGTCAAGGGCCATAGACCAACACCTGGCTGTCCTCTTTGGTTTGGCTCCTCATATGAGCTAATTACACGCTTAATAGAAAGTGCCCCCTATTGCTGTGATTCAAGCTCAATTAACGAGATAATGTAGCTCTAACACATCCATTTGAGCTGTAGAATTAGCAGCGAGAGACAAAAGAGGCCACCTACAATTAACTCTCGGAAATAGCGCTACACTTCTTATTAATATTATGATTAAAACACCTCAGTAGTGCTGCTTGATAATTAGCTGTCTGCAGCACTCTTCAAGGGGGTAAAAAAAAAAAAAAAATGATGGGAACATGCAAAGTTTATATAGCGCCTTTCACTACAAAACACCCTTGAAAAGTACAACAGGGCTGGGGCAAAAGTGACCAAGCCATCCGCCTCAGGGGTTAAAAATCCAATTCATTTGCCTGATAGAAAGAAACACTCAAGATGAGGCAGGCAGCCTACTGAGGGGTCTCTCAAGAAAGTCTGAAAGTCCCACTGATGCCATGGAGGGCATGAACAGAGAATAATGGCAAACTTAACCCAACAGGCCCCCCGGTTAACACAAAGTATTTTGAACATTAAATTAACAGCTGAATAATGGAATGTAGATTAATCGAAAAAAATAAACCTTATTGTAATACTAGGGGGTTCGCCCCCCGCTCGCTTCGCTCACCAGCCACTTTGCGTCTCTGCTGCTCGCGTTGTGAAGAGGGGTGCTGAGCGCACCCCAGGGAGACGCGGTCACTCCTCCCAAACCCCTCTTAAACGGTGACACAATGGGAAACAAATGCCGTTTTTTTTTTGTTTTTTTTTTACCTCCTCTTTGCTCGATCAGCTGCTGGCTTGCTGCTACTGCTGTCGTGCCCCGTGATCTGCATCTCATGTGGCGCTTCAAACATTTAAAAGCCTGTACAGCAGCTGTCTTTGTCATCTACTCTGTCTTTTATTTCCGGCTCCGGGCGTGGCTAACTCTCTTGGGATGTGAGTTCTTGATATTCTTTAGTTTATAATTTAAAAAAACGGAATAAGAATCTGAAAATCTAACATCACCACATTAAAGTTCGATAAATTCTGAAAAGAATGATACCAAACATATATATGTAGGTTTTAAAATAAGCCCGATTTAAAGCGTGACAATAAAACGTCACCATTGCACTTTTAGGCTTAGGATTTTATTTATAGAGAGTAGATTCACAAAAAAAATTCTATTTGTTATCTTTAGATAGATAGAGATAGAGATAGAGATAGATAGATAGATAGATACTTTATTAATCCCAAGGGGAAATTTGTTGTGCCCCCTATGGATGACCTGCTCCAGACACACACTGACCTCAAGGTGTAGGGTAGAGCGCTGAGTGCCTGTTAGTTTGGGGACACTTGGGGCTTGGACTGACGGCTTCTCCTTCTCTCACGGGGTCTTTCCAAATTTTGGGTGGTCCTCATTCATCATCATCTTGGCCACAGCTGAATGCAGAGCTCCAAAGTCAACGTAGGCTGAATGGTGTCCCGTCACCAATTTGCTGTAATCCATGTCTAATGAGGGCAAACTGGAGGTCTATTTCAGCCCAGGGGTGGGAATCATTCCGTTTCCTGAGTGGTCTTAGTACTCCGCATAGCTGTCCATGACAAACGGAGCCACTGTGGTGTGCTCATATAGGTTGGTGGCATCCACTGACCCAATATGTAAGCATTACGTTGAGTTCTTTTAAAAATGATTGCGCTTGGGGCGAAGGACGTCTAGTAACGCTCATCAATGTTTGATTTGTGGACCGCCCTTCAATTTTGATGTTATTTTTTTTTTTTATTTCCAGTGCCCACAAATGCCAGGCTGCCTCCTTCTCAGGAGCAATAAGTGAATGTCGTAGAATCCGCTTTGCCTCGAGTTTGGCAGAAATGCAGAAAAACGTTTGGAGTTAACAGAGAAGGAGACGGTGCTCTGGTTTTGAGTGGATTATAATGGCGCGGTGGTCTTTAAGTGTCTACGAGGACTAGGGGATTGTCCGCCGACTACGCTGGACCGATTAGTGTTGCCAAAAAGTGTGACCTGCGTGGTGAGGTAGCAGTGCCAACTCCCCCGAGATGTGTGTTTGCGCCTCCCGAGCTCCTATCACTACGGTTAACTAACAACCACAGAGCCAGTAATGCAAAAGGGATCAGCGTTATATAAGTGGGGGGCCATCCCGATCACTACTTAATATGGGCAGCATGGTGAGGAGCAGAGGACTGCTTAATCCAGCAGTGAGGACACAACGTACAAGGAATCTGTTTCACAATATTCTCATTAAGGTCAGCTAATGAAAATACTGTGAGTGTGCAGGGTGCAAATAAAGCTGGCGTACCCACTGAGTAGGGACATGTGTATGTGTGTGTGTGTGTATGCTGCACATTAGTCACACTTAAAGTGTGAGGTGGAGCGCTCACCTCCAATCCGAGTCTGCAGACTCCAAAAACTTCACTCTTGTGTGCCTTCATGTCCTTTTACTGCTTTTTGACTTTCCTCTAATTTTTGAATTTGGGTTTGGCCTCCTTTCGGCGCTGCTAACTTCTACGTTTTCGACTAGTTTGTTGGTTTTGACGTCACCTTTTCTTATGGTTACATCTCAAATATTCTTGCTAGCGTGCCTAGTGTACTACGGTGTCGCTTTTGTTTAACTGTAAATGTCACTGTTTATTACTTTTTTGGGTTTTATGTTACGGAATAGGTTTTGGTTGTCTGTCATTTTGTTTTGTATACTTCTTTAATTAATGCTGACTTGATTCTTCCTGACTGTGAATTCAATTAGATGTTGTCTTAGGCTGTTGGTGCATTGAGCCTTTCTAAACTCCTAAGAGGCCTCAGCCTTTCCTTCTCATGTTGTTTGGTTCGTTTTGGATTCCCTGATTCGATTCTCTGGTGTTAGAATGTGTAAGATTTTTGATACTGAATTATTTAGAACTTGGGTCTGTTCTCTTTCAGGCAAATGATTAGTAACTGTTATGATGAGCAGCACACAAAATGGCAAAATGTTATGAAAAAAACAAAAAAATAAATAAAATCATAAAACAGTCTGCCCAGAAAAGGCTTCACCCAGGCCAGCCTGACCCCAAACACTACCAGCTGGCTTCTGTGTTGCAATTCCCGCTTGTCTTTCAGTTTATAATGAAGTTTTCCATTCAAAAGTTTAGCCTTAGGCTCCTCTGAGGCCTAGAAACCAAAATTTGTGCATCACCTTCAGCCTGTACAGACTCTGGAAGGGCAAACCGTCTAACCACTGGGCCATGAAACCAAGAAGAGTTCCTTTATATTTTAAACAAACAAGGGAAAAGTGACTTAAAAAGGGGGGAAAAGAAAACCCCTAAAATCGTAAACCTTCAGTTGGGGACATCCAAAACCAGAGATAACCAGAAAAAAAACCCACAAAGAATCTTAAACACCACACATAATCAGGGGTCTCATGTATAACGCCGTGCGTAGAACTCACACTATAACATGTCATAAGCACAAAAGCGGGAATGTGCGTACACACAGAAAATTCCAGATGCAGGAATCTGTACATACGTAAACTTCCACGTTCTTCCGCTACATAAATCCCGATCAGCGTGAAAAGTAACGCACGTGCATGCGCCTTCTGTCCCGCCCCAACTCCTCCCAGAATTACGCCTCTTTGAATATGCAAATCAATATAAATTGCCTTCTGTGAAAAGACAATGGGAAAAGCACGGGGGGAAATATAAGAATTTCAGCGAATACCAAGTGGAGGCAAAGGAAAAACGTACTATTTGTTGGTTTAAACAGTGGTATAATCAACAAAAGGAAGTTGATCGTGTGACAGAGTGTCGGAGAAACTCGAAAGCTCAAGTTCACAAAGTTGCACAGTGCCCGAAATAAAAAAGAAATCACAGATCAAAGTTGCCGTGAAAAGGCGAGTCGTAGCCCACCGTCTGAGTGTCATATGAAAGCTTATTAGGGTACAGACAAAAAAAATAGGCACACAGTGGGGGAAAAAAGCACGAAATGTCAACTTTAATCTCGAAATTTCCACTTTAATCACGTAGTTTATTTTGCCATTAAAGTAGAACATCATAAACTTCATCTTAAAATCATTTAATTTACTAGTTTCTCAAATCCCATTGTAACTAAAGTGGCATGTTAAATGCTTTGTTCTGTATTTGATCTTCTATGTGCTCTGTGTGTGTGAATCACTACCTGCTTCTTAAACGGGCTTTCTCTTTCTTCGACAGGACGCATAATCCATTACATTCGTGATATTACAGCTCTCTGAATAATTAAAATACTGAGATGTATACGTGATATCTTTTTCATGATGATAGGAATGAAAGCATGTTATTAAACATGGGAACACGGTGGCGCAGTGATTGTTCATATCTCACGCAAGAGGCTTGCTGCGCCATGCGCGACCTTCAATGAAATAATTTATCACAGCAGTACTGTCTCTTTCAAACGTACTAACCTCCAATTCCTGTCCTTACTTTTCTTTCTCCAAAAACCAATCGCCACACAAACAGCTCTGTAATAGACGTGAAGCCATCTGTGAGCTTAAAACGCCGATTCTTCAAAACATTTAAGGAACATTGAAATATCTTCGTAGTACGTGTTTAATTATTCTATCCGTCTATCCTTCCAGTGTCACGTCAGCACCAGCAAGAATACAACGCAATGCAGGAACAATCCCTGAACTAGCTAGCGCTGTGGCACCGTGTCCTCACATGTTTAATTATTAACAATACAGATTATTTAAATGAAGTTAAAGTTTTATCTGTATAATATAATCAACATATTTTGCTACATTTCATCTTAAAAACGATATCATCATCATATGTAAATACGCGCTTTATAAAGTGGCGCAGGTTGTGCAATATTATAACTGTAGTGCAAGTTTACGGAGAGGTGATTGTACTTATAAGTACAAACAGTTCTACAAGGAGCGCTTGATGGACTGATTTGAGTGCGTTTATAGTTCTTGTTGTGAAACTTTTTCTAAACCGCGAAGTCCGTACAGGGAAGTCTCTGAAGCATTTTGCCGTGGCTCAGGCAGCGTCTGCTTCATGCTGTGTACCAATATTTCTCTTTCCAATCAGCTGCTGCTGTGATTCCCCACTCAGATACAGTGATATAAATACTCCGAGTGGTACAGTGAGAGTAATATGGAAAAAGATGATCTGCTGTGGCAACCCTTAACGGGAGCAGCTGAAAGAAGAAGATGATGCAGTGAGAGCTACAACAATATGCAGTTAGTTTCAGTGTATTTATAAAGCCGCATCAGGAATGTGGAGCTAAGAAAGAAGGGGTGACCACACAGGAACAGTAGCACTGCTTTGACGCTGGGTGCCGGCAGTCTGCAAAACCGAGCGGAGAAATTGTGTACGCCATGGTATGAGGTACCGTGGAAATGTGCGTGGCTTTACACCAAGTTTAGGTTTTATACATCGCGATTTGAGCGTGGAAACATTCGTACGCAACATTTCTGTGCGTACGCACCGTTTATACATGAGGCCCCAGGTGTTTGCAGATTAATGATCCCCAATATAGAGGCTGTGATGTAAGAGGGTCCCGCCCTCTGAGGCTTCACCGACAAAGCATTTTATACATTGGAGGTGAATGATATTCTACAGTGCATAAAAATAATCAAAAATATTTGCAAAGTAATAAATAGAGAGACAAAAAGATTAAAAGAAATCTTTACATACTGGACACACAGATTTTTCCAAGATGCCCACAATCCTTGCAGTGGTAATGCCACCTGCTGACCACACCACAGCTGCTACCTGCCTGCCATTCACACGACGTCTGAACCCCAGACATGAAGCGGAAGACGCACCACTCGAGTTGTTCTCCGAGAGGAGGGCCCACCCAGGCAATGCTCCCTGTGGGTCACTAAATCCCCATCCGCCCCGCAGACTCACCAACAGCAGCTTTTTCAAAAATGTTTTACACCACGACCGCTGCTACCATTTTATTTATCTATTTATTTTTTTTCCTGCCTTTATTTACAGCACTTTCTGTTTGCACAACTTGCAGCGCCAGATAATTGCTTGCCATTTAAGGACCAGCGGGTCCTCTGTCTGTGATGCTAGTGCCGAGTTTATCTTTTTCTTTATTTTAATACAGACAGAGAAGCTGAATTAGCTCAACAGCGGGCGACCAACGAAACCCACACTTTGGTGAACAGTGGGACTCCTATGAAATTTTCTTCATGTCAGCGATGTGCACGCCGACTGGTTAAAAAAAATATTTTATATATAAATATATATGACGATATAATCTGGGGTCCAGCAAACCAGTTCCTTGAAACAGAAAGAAGTTCTTAGATATGCGTATGTGCAGTGGGTATGGAAACTCAAGAGAAGTGTTGGAATTTCACCTTTCGAGGTTGTAAAGGCTGAAATCAACACACAGCACGTCAAACATTTCACACCTTGAGTGACCACCAGTGGGATTAAGGGCCAGCGGTACACAGTCCCACCACACACTGTCTAAACCAGGTGAAAAACGTCCTGCAGTCATTTAATTTATCTCATCCATCCATCCATCCATTCTCTTCCGCTTACCCGATTGGGTCGCGGGGGCAGCAGCTTGAGCAGAGATGCCCAGACTTCCCTCTCCCCGGCCACTTCGTCTAGCTCTTCCGGGGGAATCACTTATCTCTCTATTATTAAAAAAAAAAAAAAAAAATCTTGGTAGAGGTTACAAGACATGATTTTCTCAGACAGACACTTACAAGTCCCGCGAGACGAGTCCACGCCCGGGGCCGGAAATCAAGGACAAAGAGAAGATGACAAAGTGGAACGTCGTAAAGAATTCAAAAATGTTGGCGCGGTACACATGCAGAGCAGGTTAGAGGTAATGGAAGTAAGAAAATTCGAAAGTCTCAAAAAAAAAATGATAGTAAAGATCGCATTAGCGCTAACAAATGGAAATTATTAATCGGTGAAATAACTGAACAGCAAAAAGAGCTTGAATATATTGCTCGGATTTAAACTTTAAGTCAGAGACTTGTAGATCATCTAATTCGTGTTGCCAGCGAGAATTAAAAGATTCCAAAAACTCTGGCGCGGTATGAAGTCCCATGAATTTAAAGACTTTTGCCATGAGATTCTTTCAAGTCACGCCCAACTTACAACTATTTTCAAACAAGACCAGGTCATCTAACCTCAGTTGCGTGAATGCTTTTGGCAGACACACTTCCTGCGCTCTCATTTCTTATAAATTTTATCAGGACAATAACTGTATACATTCTTGATGACATGTCTACGACTAAGCGAAGAAGAAAGAGCATGGACAAACATTCGAGAAAGTCATTTTATTTATAATAATGCACAGGGTCTGCCATCTAGCATCCCAGGGGAGGTAACATCCTGACCAGGCTTTCTCCTTCCCAGGCAGAGGCATCACTGCCAGGCAAGGGCCCCAGCCATCCATGACACCATTTACTTTGTATGTAGACACATTCTTAACAATGTTGTGCCATGGCGCCATTTTGTTTTTGATAGAGCTGCCACCATTTTGTGCGTTTCGTTTGGTCTGGTTGCCGAGCACTTGCTGGTTTGTCCGAGTTTGCAGATGCTCACTAAAAATACTTTGCGCTACCTTAATAATTGCTTTTTGCGATGTTACAAAATAATGACTTACATAATTTTTCACTCCTTCAAGTCACATTAAGGGGTATTTCTACCACAATCAATTGATACCCCATTGAACTAATTCTGGGACTTCTAAACGACGAGCATCACAAGTGATGATTTGGGGTGTCACATTAAAGGGGGTGAATACTCATTTTGTGTTTTATATCTGTAATTAGCTTTGAACCACTTTGCAGAGATCTGCTGTCACTTTGACATTAAAAGAGTCTTTTCTCTTTTGCTCGGTGTCAAAAGAGCCAAATTAAATCCGCCGGGATCCAACATCGTAGAACGAGAAACTGTGACAGCTTCAAAGGGAGTAACGACTTTTTGTTACATGCTGTACTACTTACTGCTGAGGTCCCCAGAAATGCTGGAAACGGCTCTGGGGATCTGCTTGTCTGTCTCTCTGTCCCGTGCCATTCTGATGCCAACTCCTGTCCAGCTGGGATGGTGTAGATCCAGAAAAAGGAGCATAAACGGAATGACTAAATTTCATGCAAAGTCCTTAATCAGGTAATGTAAAGCAGCAGCCTAAGGAAAAGCAATCTATTACCCTAATTAATTTAAGACACATCAAAGCATCGGTGCATCACATTAATATGTGCCAGTGATCTCATGTGTGCTTTGTTGTAAGCCAAGGGGTCAGTTTTATTTTAAGCTTTTAAGACGAGTAGCCTGCCGAGCAGTTACTGGTAATGAGAGTAAGTCCTGTCAACTGCTGCTTTACTCATATTTGTTGGGTCACGTGCTAGTGATGAGCTTGTTGTCTATGTGTTTTTGTGCTTGCCTGTCCAGTTCAGAATGGCAGGATAGTTGAGCCTGTCACAGCTCGGGACTGACTGGCGACATGAGGGTAAGTGCACATGTGCCTGAGTGGGGTCTCTGATGGATCAGTGCCCCGTCCCGGACTGCTTCCTGCCTTGTACAATCGAGTCTGCCTGTGACTTCCAGTGGCAATCTCTCCTCTGACATCCTTCAAGCCTGCAGATAGAAGGCTTAGCACAGGGTTACCGTTTAGTGAGTCTCAAAATAAATAAATAAATAAATACATCTCTCTATTATAAAAAAAATCTTGATAGAGAGACAAGACATGATTTTCTCGGAGAGACACTTGTACATCCCACGAGATGAGTCCACATCCAGGGCTGGAAATAAAGGACAAAGAGTAGATGACAAAGTAGAACATAGTAAAGAATTCAAAAATGTTGGCGCAGTACACATGTAGAGCAGGTTAGTGATAAGGGAAATACGAAAATTCGAAGGTCTCAAAAAAAGGATAGGAAAGATCGCATTAGCGCAAACAAACGGAAATTATTACTCTGTGAAATAACGGAACAGTGAAAAGAGATCGAATATATTGTTCGGATTTAAACTTTAAGTCGGAGACTTGTAGATCATCTAATTTGTGTTGCCAGCGAGAATTAAAAGATTCCAAAAACGCTGATGTGGTATGAAGTCCCGTGAGACGGAGACTTTTAACATGAGATTCTTTCAAGTCACGCCCTACTTACAACTATTTTCAAACAAGACCAGGTCATCTAACTTCAGTCACGTGAATGCTTTTATCTGACACACTTCCTGCACTCTCAGGTCTTATAAAGTTTATCAGGACAATAATTGTATACGTTCTAGATGGCATGTAAACGATTAAGCAAAGAAGAAAGAGCATGGACAAACATTTGAAAAAGTCATTTTATTTATTAGAGAGAAAGAAACGATATTCACTCGCAGGCAGTTATACGTTACGTTGTCACGATGTAAGTCCAACACGGAATCAAAATTCAATGTGATCTTGAAGAAAAGTTCATTCCAAATATTGTTTTTACTAAAGTTTTAAAGTGAAAATAATACATATGTAACAATTCCCATGAAAATAAAAATCTCTTAAAATTGTGTATCCTGTTAACAAAGCCCAGGTTGGGCGAGCGAAGCGAGCAGGGGGAGGAGCCCCTAGTAAATAAATAAATAATTAGTAGGCAGGATGTCCTTACATAATCTGTCACCAGAACATTAGAATATTTGAATATTTTTAACAAGAACCAGCCATTCGGCCCACCAAGCTTACCACTTAATTGTTCCAAACTAACCTGAAGTTGAGACCAGACGGAAGTTGAAGTTCTACTCTCTACCGCATGACTCAGTCACTTGCAGTATTCCGTGAGTCTCTGGAATTTTTTTTTTTTTTGCTTTGCGCCCCCCCTCCTCAAGCCTATTATCTGAGGGGGATGAGCAAAAGCTTTAGATTCATCAAAAATTTCGATCTCCGGTTTTCAACGGATCTCGATGTTTTTGGGTTCCCCCGATACCAAACACATCAATATCTCGATGATGGGTTTGTGTCCATCTGTTTGTGTGTCACAGTTTCTTGTGGATGGTCTGGGGCTAAAATGCCTGGACGGAAAAATGACCAAACTCGAAACTTAAGCCTATTATCAGATGGCGATATGCTGATTAGTTTTTGAGCCAAATCGTTCTAGAGGAACCCTCAAATACCGCAATTCTGCAATTAATGATGAATTCTTCCCGTCAATTGCTATCGTAATGACCGATTTTATGATCAGAAAGATCAGCATCAGAGCGGTAAATAATTACTGAAATGTTAGAGAAGAGTTTGGGTAAGTTGGTTCATTGGGTGAAAAACCTACCAATACTCATGTCCAAATTTTTTTTTTTTTGCATTATCAAATATTTACTAAATGAAAACAAATTACAGCAAATCAAACAAGGCCATGAAGACGTCAAAACGCTAGAAAGCAACAGCCCCTCAGTCCCAGGCAGCAGAGGTTAAACACAGGGGACAGAAGGCGCAGACGATGTGGACATCAAGTTGCTGCTCCTATCCAAGGGAGTCCAAACAAGCCACGCATTGGACAGCCACTCAGAAATATTGAAGCCAGGCACACCATTATGTCTAGAGACAGACAGATCAAGAAGTGTAAGGCGCTTCTTCAAAAATCAGACAATGTGATTTTCTGAATTTTTTTTTCTCATTTTGTCTCTTATAGTTGAGGTATACCTATGATAAAAATTACAGGCCTCCCTCATCTTTTTAAGTGGGAGAAGTTGCACAATTGGTGGATGACTAAATACTTTTTTGCCCCACTGTGTATTTATATATATATATATATATATATATATATATACATACATACACACACATATATATATATACACACACATATATATATATACACACACACACACACACACTGTAGATAGGGGAACCCCTCCTCATTATTTCTGCGACTTCTAATATACGTAGGAAGCCCAAATGTCCCATGCTCATCCTTTACACTGTACTTACAAACGTTAAGTATGTTTCATTTCACGCCGTGCCCTGTAATGAACTTCAGAAAATAACGTCTTTTTTTACGGTTCTCACCATTATGCCGTAAGGAACTTTCGGAACTGACCTCTCCTTTTGGCGGTTTCATTCCTTATTTCCGTTAACAGACGATTTATTTCACTGCAGAGACACACAAGGGACGCCCCCGGTCCCCCTTCCTTTTTCTGCACGGCCGCCGTCCGCGCACCTTCCACGTGGTTGGCTCCTTGCCTATATACATTAACGACATCCCACACTCATGTGCTTCCTCACTCGCTTCCTTACTTTCCTCAGCTGTTCGTCATGCTCACTGCTCCCTTCTTCTTTACTTCACCGCTTCAAACCTGTAAATAAGTCACAGGGCCAGACTCTAAAAAACGTTGCCATTGACTTGACACAAGATTGCTTCTCACATGGACAACTGCTCAAGAGTAAGCTCAGCAGAGAGCTTGGTCATTTTACAGCCCGTGGGCAGAACTGCAAAGAGACCCTTACATCCAAAAAATGTACATTTCTCATACACAACAATCATAAATTAAACTCTTTACAATCATCAAATTCACTCTCAATACCAAAATAAGCCTACGACAATTACATTGACAAGCATGTTATGTTATTTTTAAAATGTTTCCTTTTCTTTTTCATAACTTCTTTAACACACTACTTCTCCGCTGTGCAGCGCAGGTATCTTGCTAGTTGGGTGTATGCTGAAGACTGGGATTGTTAGAAGCAAAAAGGAATGTTCTGCTCTTTCTCCTTCTTCCTATATAGCCCGGCATGGTCAGAGCACAAATGCATCAAGGAAGGAGCAAAAATTCCAGAATCTCAATATGCTAAATTCATACTGACATTCCTGCGGTGGGTTGGCACCCTGCCCGGGATTGGTTCCTGCCTTGTGCCCTATGTTGGCTGGGATTGGCTCCAGCAGACCCCCGTGACCCTGTGTTCGGATTCAGCAGGTTGGAAAATGGATGGATGGATACTGACATTCCCAGACCGGGTACAGGGAATTGACTTCAGCTTCTGGGGGGGGGGTGTGAATACTTTTGCAAAAGCCTGAGGAAGAGAAAAAAAATAAAATCTCCTCACATAAAAAAATAAATGTTTCATGTATTATGCTAGTTTGGGGGGTTTAGGCGAATGACGTCAAAGTGTTAGCATTTGGAGTTGTATCAGGAGCATTCTTGGGGATACATATCTCCCTGTGGTGGCCATGCGCTTGCTAGGCTGGACTCTGCAATGGTCAGACAGGCAGCTCGTGTCATGTAAGAAAATAGAGAAGCTGCAGGCCATTCTTTTGTCTGGGGAGAGAACAATGAATAGGAGGCGATTAACAGAGCCGGCATGATGAATAATCGAGAGGACAAGAAACAGGTGTTGTGGTAGCTGAGGGCCGCCAACCAGACTCATTGGATCTCCACGTGCCGAATTAATCAGCTGAAATAATATTTGCAGCGCTCCCTAAGAGCCATTTGCCTTATGAGATACGTCTGATAACAGTCCAGGTGGCTGCATTAATTATATCCGAGGCAGCGGGGCTGGCTGTCTGTCGTCAGAATTAAAATGGGGCGGCGTCATTAAGGGCGAGAAGCTCGTAGCTACACGCAAACTCGTAAAAACACACGTGTGCGCCGCTTGGCACTGCAAAACAAATGAAAGCCAAAAAAAAAAAAAGTGCAAAGAATATTGACTCACATTTGACGTCAAAGGACATTTAAAAAAAAAACAAAGGGAAAGTTAAAACACTGAGAAATGGGCCACCTGCTGCTTGGCAGTTGGTATCATCAACATTGGCATACACGCGGGTCTGGAGAGCGCTAACATTAAGATAGACCATGTAGCACAACATTCAATGAATGGAGGACATCTCATCCACTGATAAGACTCTGGGCATTCTGACATAAAAGGACACCAAGACAGAAAGTGGTCATCACTCAGATGTCCTGGAACGCAACTTTCATAAAATATTTTTGTCACTGTTAAGAGACAGGGTTTCCTGCTGGGTCTCATGTTTCGTACATTTGGTCTCATCACAATCGTTATTTAACAATATTTAACTTACGACAGAGTGCCACATCAGGGGGTATAGGAGTGCATGAAAGAGAAAGGAGGACCAGAGAAGTATGTGAGGATTTCCCAGGATATGAATGAGGGAGCAAGGACTCGGATTAAGAGCAGTGCTGAGATAACAGACAAGATCTCAGTTAAGAGTCGGCTGGCATCAGGGGTCTTCTTGACGTCCTCACCTCGTTGATCTGGTTATGGATATGCTGATTTGTTGGGATCAGAGATCAGTCCCCCCTGGTGCAGGCTTTGTGCTGATGACATTGTGTTGCGTAGCACCAGAAAGGAGGAAGTGGAGATGAAGTTGGAAGAATGGAGAAGGGCTTTGGAAGATAGACGGCTGAAGAGGAAAAAGAAGAAGGAGAAAGAATATGTGAGGTTTAAGGATGATCAGGACTGAGAAGTTAGCCTGCATGGACAACCACTGAAGAGTGCATAAGTTTAAATATCTAGGATCAGTGGTAGCCCAGGATGGAGAGTTACATGCAGGGATAACCCACAGAGTGCAGTGTGGATGGAACGATTGGAAGAAGGCATCAGGAGTATCATGTGATCAAGGAAATAAGCTGAAGGTTAAAGGTGAGGTTTTTAAAACAGTGGTAAGACCAGCAGTGATATATGGAGCTGAGACATGGGCAGTAAAGGGAGCACAGCAGGAGAAGAAGCTGGACGTGGCAGTAATTAGAAGGTTGAGATGGATGTGTGGAGTTACAAAAAAAAAAAGAACAGAATGAGAAACGAGACAATCAAAGGTACAACAAAAGTGGGAGAGATGGCTAAGAAAAGGACAGGACAATGAAGATGTGGGCAAAAGAGTGATGGGAGTGGAAGTCCAGTGGAAGAGAAAGCGAAGGAGGCCAAAGCAGAGGTGGATGGATAAAGTAAAAGAAGACCTGAAGAAAAAGTGTCTGACAGAGGAACGGGGCGCAGGACCGAGCTATTCGGAGAAGGTAGATCGAGCACATCGACCCCACACAGAAGTGGGAAAAGTGATGAGGAAGAAGAAGAACAATGTTTATGTGATACCTAGGGTTTGTTCCTTGGCTTATGGTCATTTTCCTTTTTATTGTTGTTGCAATTTTTGTTAATGTGATTTTATTTGGATATTATTCTGTAATTTTGGATTGTGTACAGTTTATTTGACCAGTGACCAGTGGGGGGGTTGAGGATTCGGGGCAAGTTCGTAGGGCACTTTTATACACAATTTACATTACATTTCGATTATTATTAAGTTATTAAGCAGTTCACATACGTTTGCAACCCGAGATTTTTCTTCTTTTTTTGCATATAACAAAGACATACAGTATGCATTGCATTCGTCATTCCAACAGATTGCACATCACAAACATTAACACTGTTATTGTTTTTTTGTCTCTGCCGTTTCTATAGGAGGGTAACAATGAGTTAAATTCCAATGGATGTTTTTCAAATGTTGACAAGCAATAAAAAAAACGTATCACTGAAAACCACAGAAAACAAAAACAGCCAAAAAGTTTGAAAAAAGAAATTTTTTTTTTTTTTTTACAATGTTTCTGTTTGGGGATCGTTGTGCAAATGTGCACAATCTGAGTTGCGACCACAGATCTAACTGCTCTGTGGATGATTCATTCAAGCATTTCAAGGTCACTTCATTGTAATGAAAGTATCTGCTGAATGTACTTTGTAGTAACGAGATTTCTATAGACTCGTGTCATATGGGGAAACTGTCGGGACCATAAAAATACTTTGATGTAATAGTCTCTCACCTCTCTCTGCGCCGCTGCAAAGCGTTCTGAAAAGTCTGAGTGAGTCTCCGTTGCTTGCAGTTCTCTCGCATCCTGGTAGTGGGCCGCAGACCAGGGGTTGGGGACCCCTGTTTTAGGCGAGTTCCTTCATGATAACTGTTTGAAGTTTTGTTGTATTTTTCGGTCAACAAATTGTCCTTTAGAAAGATTTCTTGTGGCTTTGCTCTGTACAAGCCAGCCAGAGGTTGATGGCTATCCTCTTCCTTGCGGGGCATTTCAAATGTGTTACAAAATACATTTTATTTACATTTATTCAATGGCTTTATCCAAGGTGACTTACAACATCTATGATACAATTGTTTCTATTGCAAGTGAGTTGCTCAGGGTCACATAGTGTAGACTTGAACCCACAACCTCAGGGTCTGAAGGCCAAAGTCTTAACCACCACACCACACCGCCTGCCTGTTTGAACTTTACGAGTAAACTGGACTGGTGTAGGCCAAAGCCAGCTCATCAGGTGCTGTGGTGCCGTCTATGATTACATCTGCACTTGCGGACTCTTTTATTCTTTTCTTTTTATCTTTGATATACAATAGAATGTCCAGCAAGGCTTGGGTGAGCTTTTGGTCGTAGAACTCTCCCAACTGACCCTTAGCATTATTTTTTTGATTTAGTTTTTTTCTTTGTTTGCACCTAATGTACAAACATTTGTAAAGAAGCTTCAATTATACTTTGTATTGGAAGGCACTTAAATAAATGTTGTTGTTGTTGTTTCCTTCTCTGGGCAGGCTGGAGGGATTCAGGCCTGCTTCCCTGGCTGTTTTTGACCACTTGTGAGATTAAATCCCAACACCTTTATATTCTGGTGGAGCAAATGGATTTCCTCAACGATGTGGTGAGAAGAAGATGGGAGTATAACAAAAAGGGGTGTAAAGATATCAAAATGGGCAACTAAAAGCTTCAAAGTTTAAAAATTACTAGGAGGCTTACCCCCCTGGCCTGTGCTACGTGCCAGCCACTTCGCGTCTCTGTCGCTCGCGTTGTGAAGAAGGGGGCTGAACGCACCCCAAGGAGACGCAGTCGCTCCTCCGAAACCCCCTCTTAAACGGTGATACGATTGGGAAACAAATAGTTTTTTTTTTTGTTTTACCTCCTCTTTGCTCAATCAGCTGCTGGCTTGCTGCTGCTGCTGCTGCTGTGCCGCGTGATCTGCTTCAAACATTTAAAAGCCTGTACAGCAGCTGTCTGTCATCTATTCTTTGTCTTTTGTTTTCGGCCCCGGGCATGGTTAAATCTCTTGGCACAAAGTCTCGTCTCGTGGGATGTGAGTTCTTGATATTTTTGAGTTTATAATTTAAAAATGGAATAAGAATCTGAAAAATCTAACAACATCACATTAAAGTCTGATACATTCTGAAAAGAATGATACCAAACATATATATGTAGGTTTTAAAATAAGCCAGATTTAAAACGTCACATAAAAACGTAACATAAAATTGTTGCACTTTTAGGCTCAGGAGTTTATATATAGAGAGAGTAGATAACAATTAGCTATATACGTTGTGACAATAAATGGCGCTATACCAGTGCTGGGTGGTGCAGTGGATAGCACTGCTGCCTTGCAGTAAGGAGGCCTGGGTATGCTTATAATAATAATTAATTATTTGCATTTATATAGCGCTTTTCTCACTACTCAAAGCGCTCAGCAATTGCAGGTTAAGGACCTTGCTGAAGGGCCCAACAGAGCAGAGTCCCTTTTTCGCATTTATGGGATTCGAACCAGCAACCTTCCGATTGTCAGTGCAGATCTCTAGCCTCAGAGCCACCACTCCGCCTTCCCAGGTTCTCCCCTATAGTTCACCCGGATGTGTTCCAGGTGCTCCCTGATGACCTTCCACCACACCAGGAAGTGCTGCAGTCCATGGCTCCAGAACCATCCAGGCGCCCCCTGGTGGTGGCCACGGACATCCCAACAGGGTTGAGCTTCCAAGCTCTGTTTCCTTCCACAGTCCAAAGACATGCAGGTTAGGTGCATTGGCGATCCTAAATTGTCCCTAGTGTGTGTGTGGGTGTGTGCCCTGTGGTGGGCTGGCGCCCTGCCCAGGATTTGTTCCTGCCTTGCGCGCTGGGATTGGCTCCAGCGGACCCCCATGACCCTGTGTTAGGATATGGCAGGTTGGAAAATGACCGACTATACCAGCGCTTAACCCAACACAGACAGACGGCGAAGGCACACTGATTAAGGCACACACATTTATTTTACAGTTCACACAGCACAATGCACCATAAACAACTCACAGTCCCTTTTTCTTCTTTATTCCTTTCCTTGTCCTCTTCTGCCGTCTCCACTCCTCTCCACACAAGCTCCGTCCTCTGCCTCCCAACTCCGGTTCACCCGGATGAGCTCCCTGATGACCTTCCTGCAGCACTTCCTGGTGCGGTGGAAGTGCTGCAGTCCATGGCTCCAGAACCATCCAGGCACCCCCTGGTGGTGGCCACGGACCCCCCAACAGGGTTGAGCTTTCAAGCTCTGTGGCTCCCATGCACTCCAGGAGGGCTGCTCTCTTGCGTCCCAGGGAAGGAATTGCCCCTTTCCCGGACCTTTGCTTCTCCAAGTGTCCTGTTGAGGCAAGGTCCCCGGTCATCTGTCACAACATTTTTGTTAAAAATGCTAAGAAGGGTGTGCCTAAAATAAAATGAATCTGCCCCGGGGGGGGGGGTCGGTGAGTTCTATCGATTTACTATGCTTTTAGGACGTCCTGTATTTGTGACCTTTACGCACCGTTTTTGACCAGCCTTTCTAAGCTTTTATTGTCTGAGCACAGAATTTCTGTGAAATGCACTGAAGGTAACAGGGAAGGAGAAGTGGCTTATAAGAGTGTGATGGTCTATCATCACATCTGGTGGCTCTGAGGCTAAGGAACTGCACTGGTATCCAGAAGGTTGCCGGTTCAAATTCCCGTCACTGCCAAAAGAGATCCTACTCTGCTGGGCCCTTGAGCAAGACCCTTAACCTGTAATTGCTCCAGGGGCGCTGTACAATGGCTGACCCCAAGGGATATGCGAAAACTAACAAATTCCTAATACAAGAAATTGTATAAGGCAAAATAAAGAGCAAAAAAAACAAAAATCTGCACAGCAAACAGAGAAAGTGAAGTTTTGTTTGTGTGCACCGTTGCAAGTTCAGGGAACTTTTGCTTCTAAACTGACACACATCTCTCACTTGACAGTGTTGGTGTCCCGGCAGGCACATCAAATGGATGTATCTCCCCAATTCTGAGGTCGAATAGTAGTCCATTTTCTTCACATGTTCACCTCACACGGAGCTCACACGGCCCCCTTGCGAGTGTCGCGTTTTGGATTGCAGCAGAGGGAGCACCGGCAAGCTGAGACATTTGAAGAGAGAGTCGTCAACATTCTTAGCGTTTTAATTTTCCCTTCGCCGCCTCATTCACAGCACAGGGCTGCTTAAAGCTTTCATTTCCTTTAATAGAAAGGAATAACCCCATTTTCCCGTAGCCACTAGCAACCGCAGCGCTTTCAACATGACTGCTGCCTTTTGATTATCTGGAAAATCCTCGCTCTGCCTACTCACTCCTCTGAGGGGAGAGGATCTTATTTTATTTTATTTTAGACAATGCCATCTGAAATGCACCACAGCTGAGGCTCTTTAGTCTCCATAACATCCTTAATAATCTGTCCATTTGAATCAAAGAAATTGAAAAAAAAATACAGAAAAAAAATAGAAAAAAAAGGAAACTTTTCATCCTCGCCCTGAGTTGGTGCAGCATCTCAATGTGGCGCTCAGTTCTTTCATCTGTCTGATCAGTTTTGAGCAACCTCTTTAATTTGTAAAGCAGAGTAGAGTGCCTCCTAGAGGACATGTCATTCCTGGAACAAATTACTGTGAAAATGACTTCATTAATAATAAATAGCTAAGAAGGGATGATTACAGGGAGTAGAACAAAAAGTACAAACCAACTGGGCCCCAGTCTCACTCCTTAACCCTTACACTGTGAGGCCTTTTCACCTTCACACCTACAGCTGTAATAAGGGGCCACTTTGGTGGAGTGCCCTCTGGTGGCCAGAACACTGCAGCACAAAGTTGCATCTTATATTGACACTCATACAGTATTTCTTTAATAGGGGACTGGGCTCAAATCCTGACCTGGGCACTACCTGTGTTTATTTGGCATGTTCCACCCATGTCTGTGTGCCCCACCACCAGGCTATGCTGACTGGTATGAGTGACTGGACCCTGTGATGGTCTGCTGGCATGGGCTCTGGTTCCTCATCGACCTGAAGGGGAACAACTGGAATCGGAAAAAATGATGAAAGAATGATTTTGTGTATGCGCATCCCACTGCCCATTCGCCTCCTATCATTCATTCATTTATTTGTTCATTCAAGCACCATTCACACTTATTTTGTAATCATTTGCTCCTTCTTTCAAGCGGCACTCATTCATTCATTTACTACAATTTCTTACATCAATGAATTGATTAATTCGGTGGCACAGTGGGTAGCACTGCTGCCTTGCAGTTAGGAGACCTGGGTTCGTTTCCCGGGTTCTCCCTGCGTGGAGTTTGCATGTTCTCCCCATGTTTGTGTGGGTTTCCTCCCACAGTCCAAAGACATGCAGGATAGGTGCATTGGCAATTCCAAATTGTCCCTAGTGTGTGCTTTGTATGGGTGTGTGTGTGTGTGCCCTGCAGTGGGCTGGCACCCTGCCCGAGGTTTTTTTCCTGTCTTGCGCCCTGTGTTGGCTGGGATTGGCTCCAGCAGACCCCCATGACCCTGTGTTAGGATATAGCAGGTTGGATAATGGATGGATGGATGGATTCATGCATTCATTTATTCTTTCATTTATTTACTGAAGCCCAGAGGTGGCCTTAGGGGTGTGAGGGGCCTAGGGCTGATCAACCCCATGCGGGGCCGGTTACGTCAAATGCGGTTACTGGTATGGGTGAACTGTATAAACTTGTGCGTGAATTTAATAAAAATAATGTTAACATGCACCGGATTTTCTCATTACAATATCCAGCTAAATTTTTGCAAGATAGCACGCGGACTTTATCAAAATATAACAATATAATGTATTAAAAAAGTGCAATTCATAATTCATGACAATCCCACAACAGTGCAAAATGCGATACGGTGTCATGCGGAAATTAGCAGGGCCTCTTCTAGAAAAATACCCAAATTGTAAGTATATTCTGAGTCTCAATATGCAGAATGCGATAGTCATAACTCACGTTGATGTCATGTCAGCCGGTGATCATGTTTTTGTGCATTAATATTCGGACATGTTTATGGCCTACAAATAAAATGTGAGTTTCAGTGTTTCGACAAGAAGTGTGAAATTAACGTAGAGGTATCATCATGGTTTCCAGGTTCAGAGGTGAAAATCCACTTTTCTTGCCTTCCGATTGGAAATGTCGTTGATGACATCTTCGTAGTCTAATCTGGATCTGCAATGTCTTTTTTGATAGATAGGAGAAGCCAACCCAGCGACTAATGGGCTCTACCTATTTTAGGAAGGGACTGTACTGGCGACCCTTTTCGGGCGATGAAGATGGATTATGGAATGTTTTCAAAGATGTACATGTATAGAATTTTACCTTGAAGAGGGATAGAGGGATTTTAAAAGGGTTCCTCTTCATATATATATATATATATATATATATATATATATATATATATATATATATATATATATATATATATATATATATATATATATTATATACACACACACACACACACACTGGAGAATATAACTTGACAAATCCACATGAACAGGACATGCGGATCTCAAAAGTGGGACCCCCTTAGGCGTGGGGCCTAGGGCAGTCACCCCATTTGCCACCCCCAAACGCCGCTCTTGCTCATTCTTATTTGAATTCATTCATCCCTATTTTCCAAGCATAAATCATTCAAGCATTAATTTTATTTTTTTTAAATGGCATATTGATAGTTTTTACTTTCATTCATCATTCACACTTCAATTCCTTCATAAACACCACACCATTTTGTAAGCCCACTTCATCCTGAGCAGGGTCGCATGGGAAGCTGAAGCCCGTCCCAGCAAGCACTGGGCGCAAGGCAGGAACAATCCTCTGGACAGGGTGCCAGTCCATCACAGGACGAACGCACTCAAGACGCAGGCACCAGGGACAACTTAGTGTCACCAGTGGTCCACCTGACTTGCATGTCTTTGGGCTGGTGGGGGGACGACATGCACGCGTGGCGCAGGGAGGACTTGGTCTTCTTACTGCAAGGTAGCAGCGCTAACACCGCGCCACTGCAATGCCATCCTTCATTCTTTCATTCAAATGTTAGCTCAACAAGCTCGCTGGACTGAATGGGCTATGCTTGATAGTCACATTTTTTTATGTTCTTATTTATTCATTCAATTATCATTTCATGCATGATTTCCCTCATTCATTCATTGATTCATTCAAGCATCTTTCTTACTTTAATTCATTCCTTTATCCAAGCATAATTCACGCTTTAATGAATGTATTAATTCATTCAAGCATACCTCATTCATTCATTTATGCATTATTATTACTTTAATCCATTCATTCAATCATCATTCTTACTTTAATGTGTTCATACATCATTCATTCACTCACTCACTTAACTTACCTTTTAGCTAAACAAACAAATCTGATAGGCTGAATGGTTTCCTCTTGTTTGTCACATTTCTTGTGTTCTCATTCATTCATTCATCATCTTTAACCCCTGCTTTCTTCAGTTTAACACCACAAGGGCCCGAGCCTCACTGCATGCTGCTACTCCCACACCATTTCATTTTGTGTTTTACTTGAAATGAATTTATCCAAGGGGGCTACAGCAATCCATTGAGAGCTCCCCCTTTTTTTGGGGGGTGACCTGATGTGTTTTAATTACAGTACAATAGGGCCCACCAGAAAAGATGAAGACACTGGGAATTGTGAGCTTGTAGGCAGCTATAATGAAAGGCACTATATTCAAAATTAAGACACACCACGAATATATCGTAAGGCTCCTCAGTGGGCACTGTGCTGAGCCACAATGCCTACCAGAAAAGGGGATGGCAAGGCCGGAGAGCCTGACACCCTCACTTATCACCTGCCTCACTTTTAGCATTAACTATCTGGGTATTTTGAATATTTAAAGAGGCTTATGTAGCAGGGCTGACACATTTCACGTTGAGCACTAAGACACCAGCTGGGGTTCAAGTGCCATGAGTCTTGGTGCTAACTGCTGTGCCTCCCAAATGTGAAACATAAAAAGTATCCGCAGGCTGACTGAGTGCGTCACACGGCTTGGACACCCACAGACTGCAGACAAAGCCATAGCTACCAACACAGGAGCCCAGGAATCCAGAATTCTGTTTTCAAAGAGAAGCTCAAGCCATCTATGGGGTCACGGGAAAGGCAGCGAGGGTGCGCTGGGGGGCTAGGAAGAGATGGGGTGAGCTCTGACCCCCTTATTGAAAACAGACATCCACTAAAGACGAGGAGTGGCAGTGGTGTCATATTTCTGGAGCGTTCACTTCAGGTGAAGCCCTCATTCCATTTTCAACTGCCCGGCACTGCCATTAATCATTCCGACAGGGGTCTTCGAGAGGCTAGTGCCGGGACCCTTAGGGATGAGTCTAATTGACATGGTGCTGGGCTGACAAATCCAACTTTACTTCCATAAAAATCATCGGGTTCAACGAGTCTTCATTTATCACCACATATTGACATGCATGTGACTATGAAAGGCACTATATAACATAAAACTTCATTAAATAGGGGAAAGGCATAACAGCCTTCATTTGGAGCAAACATCTACGGGCTTGTTCAAGCAGCCGGAGGTGAAATTAAATCTGAATGAGAGAGCTGAAGTAGGGAATGAGAAGTCAGCACTGGGCATTGGCTTGGGTGGACCTGCCTGCAGATTTGGGTTTTTTTCTTTTGTCTAAATGGAGTTTTTTTGTTTTTTTCTGTCCTCCTGGCCACTCAGAATTTGTTACATACTGTACGATATTATCGCCTAATCTTGTTTATGTTTTATATTATCTTCCTTTTATTTCATTTTGTAAAGCACTTTGAGCTGCACTGTCTGTATGAACACATGCTATAGAAATAAATGTTGCGGTTACGTGCCTGGCAGATGGGACACGGGGCTGGGTTAAGGAACCATGGAGGAAGAATCAGGATTAGGGTCTAGAAGGGTGGGCTGGAATTGTGCCTAAAGGCCACTGGGTTAGACTTAAGTGATTACAGGGTAACGACTTAATTCAGGGGTTGGTAACATGAGCGGGGTGGGCAAAGTCGTTCCTTGAGGGGCCGCAGTGGCTGCAAGTTTTTGCTCCAACCCAACTGCTTAATCAGAAGCACTTACTCCTCAAGTGACACTTCTGATTAATTTTCGTTGTCTCACGCATTAAGATTTTGAACACTGATTGCTTAGTCTTAAGGTTTTTTAATTGCTCCTTATTCAGCAATAAGATGCAAATGACGAAAGAAACCTGCATTTATCTATTTCGTTTATTTCCATTTACACCTGTGTGTATTTATCATGCGTGATTTTGGTTTAATGAAATACCTGGAAGGAAAGTGAAGGGAAAAAAGTGAAGGACTGAGAATTAGTCCTCCGTTTTAGGGCTGGTTTATACTTCATCATGGCTGCCATGTGTTCATTTGACGTCCTCAGAAATTAACACGATGCATGCGTGAGTTGCAGTACCAGCCAAAAGTCAGGGGTTAGGGGGGGCGTAGTGTGTTCAGGTAGGAACATGACTGACGTCAGAGTCTCTATTTACTATCCACATGTGACAGCAGGCCGCTTTGTGGATGGATCAATGTGCATGCTTCGATGTTTGATGAATGTGACGAAGCAAATCATCAGACTTAAATGCTGACCTACAAATGGATTTGTGGTGCTTTCTTCATCAATTTCTCGCATAAGTGTAATAAGTATACAAGCTTAGTATGTCACTGTGCTCTGTGGAAAAAATATTTTATAAATCCACTCATATGTACAGCTAACACAAGGCCAGATTTAGCACACAGGGGCTCATCATTTTGAACTGCTAGGCAAGCATTAGAAGACAAGAAGGGGACAACTACAAAAATGGGCATTGTACTATTTCTGTGTGTCAGAGTCCGCATGACATTGGATCTTCTTTTCCTTGTTTGGAATGGCACGATTGACCTAAGTGGGGGCCTGCACATGGAGAAAGAATATAAAGCCTTACAACATTGCCCGGCACACCTTTGAAGCCAACGGACGGATGAGAGATAATGTCATACAATCCGGAGAATCCTTTAAGCGCAGCGACGAAAATGGCAGACTCTACACAAGGTCTTGTCATGGCTTCCTTATCTGTTATGCCGCGTAATTCATCATTGAAGAAAGCAATGTTATTTCTCCTATGTGATTTCTTACCGCCATATCACCTTTAAAAATCACATCTATATAGTTTCGGTTTATGTAACATGCCACAATTACAAAAGAACTTATTCCAACCAGGAAGCTAGCGCCCCCTGCTGGATAGAATAAGCAACGACAAGATACATTTTAAAGATCTCAGATACCGTCTTTTTTTGCACCTTCGCAACAGCATCAGAGTGTATGGAAGTGTATTTGAGCCACAGAGAAAAAAAATAGGGGCACGGTGACGAAAAAAAAAGGTCTAATGCGCGATTAAAGCGTTAATTGCATCTTTAATCTCGCAGTTTATTTTGACATTAAAGTAGAACATCGTAAACGTCATTTTAAAACCCAGCCAGTTGTTAATCGCTACGTGCTTCTGGCAACCCAGCTCAGCGTCAGGCAGCGATTGCCACACAGAACCCATTCAATTTATGATCTTCCAGCTCTCTGCACATTTAGAATCCTTAGATTCATACTGGATATCACTTTCATGTGCTTCAGATTTCCTTCCAAGAACATGCAGGTTTGGTGACGCTAAAATGACGCTAGTGTATGTGTGTGCTTGTATTCCACCTTGCTGATGCCCCGTCCAGGGATCGTTTCTGCCTCGCACCTGATGCTTGATGAAATGGGCGCATCCCTGGATTGATGGATGTAATCAATAAACATCCATCCTTTTCAGAGCTACTGTGGCAAGGTGTCCTCGGAAGCCACAGTGAAGCCGAGTGTTTTCTCACCGTGATGATATCTCACACTGCCACCTGGTGGAATCTTCCAGATTTAAGTAAAGTACGCGCACAAGTAGACCGCTTACGTAGGAGTAGCGTCGACAGGCGCACCCATTGCGTCACGTGAAGTATAAACCCAGCCTTAGACTTCAAATCCTTTGGATGATATCCTTAGAAAGGAAAAGAAAATCTAAGATATGAGAATGAGCTGACATAGCAGAGTTAAAGCACTAACATGCCATGAAATTAAATTATTGACAAGGATTGTTTTCTAATTAAGCAACTGGATTTGGGACAAGAACCTGCAACCACTGCGGCCTTTCAGGACTGTCTAAGCCCACCCCTGAACTAGAGGCTAAGGGTCTAGGGCATGAGATAGAGAGGTAGAATCGGAGTTTAGGGGGGTTCAAAATTAGAAGGTATCAACTGAGGCTATGGATCCAGGTCCTTGGAAGTAGAGTGTGAGGGTTTTTGTTAAAGCTACGAGCTAAAGGGGTAGAATGGGTAATTACGGAATTCAAAAAAGAAAGACCGAGGTGAAGGTTCAAGGATCTTGGAAGTAGGGGTGAGTTTCAAAGGGTTAGATTTTAAAGATAAGAGTATGGGGACACAGTTTAAGGGTTGAGGAGTTTCCGTTATATAACCTAAACAACTAGAGGCTAAGGGTCTAGGATATGAGCTACTGAGGTTGAATCTGAGTTTAGGGGACTAAATAATTGAGTACAGATTACCTTTGGTGAAGAATCTGGGTCCTTGGAAGTAGGAGTTGAGGGCCAATGGGTAAGACTTCAGTAACTGGAGTACTGGGACTTGGTTTAGGGGTCACTTTAACCCTTAAACTGCCACATACTGGGGGGGGGGGGGGTGTTAATGCACCCCTAGATTCCAAATACTTTTTTGCTGCACTTTTTAAGTAAATGTCACAATTCACCAAGTAAAACTGAAATTTTAATGGAACATATAATTTGTTCAGGCAAAGAGCATCACAATTACTGCAACACTGATCACTTTACACACTGCCAATGAACTGTAAAAACAATTTAAAAAACTAATGCAACAATATGTACAAGATGGAACTGACGCCATTGATGAAATTCAGTCAATCACCGAGCCAACTGCACTTGAACTGGCTGGACGTGAGCACACAGAGTCCAACGCTGAGGACTGCAGGCTCGTCTAGGGCAGCGGCTCAATACCAGGGACAGTGAGGCTGCAGGGGGCACCAGTGGTCATGAGCTGGCTGCTCAACGAATGTACGGCACGAACTGATAAGGTCCGGCGTGCTGGCAAATTGCACTGGGAAGCAACTATAGCCGGTTAAATATCAGCTAAACGACTAGAGGCTAAAGATCTAGGGTACGAACTAGAGAAAACAGATCCGGAGTTTAAGGGATTAGACAATTGAGCGCAGAGACTGTGGTGAAGGGTCTCGGTCCTTAGAAGTAGGAGGTGAGGGTCAGTGGGTTAGACTTCTGTGATTAGATTATGGGGACTTGGTTTAGGGGTTACTGTTATATGACCTAAACTCTAGAGGTCTAGGGTATAAGTGGAGAGGCAGTATCAGAGTTTAGGGAATTACAAACTAGAGTCTCGTGGTGTAGGCTGAGTGATCTGGGTATGTGTAAGTTGAGAGTCTGTGTGAAGGGTCTCGACATGAAGGAATATGATTACGGGCTGAGGGACCTTACAGTGCATCCGGAAAGTATTCACAGCGCATCACTTTTTCCACATTTTGTTATGTTACAGCCTTATTCCAAAATGGATTAAATTCATTTTTTCCCTCAGAATTCTACACACAACACCCCAAGTTTACTTGAGGTTTTTGCAAATTTATTAAAAATAAAAAAAACTGAGAAATCCCATGTACATAAGTATTCACAGCCTTTGCTCAATACTTTGTCGATGCACCTTTGGCAGCAATTCCAGCCTCAAGTCTTGTTGAATATGATGCCACGAGCTTGGCACACCTGTCCTGGGCCAGTTTCGCCCATTCCTCTTTGCAGCACCTCTCAAGCTCCATCAGGTTGGATGGGAAGCGTCGGTGCACAGCCATTTTAAGATCTCTCCAGAGATGTTCAATCAGATTCAAGTCTGGGCTCTGGCTGGGCCACTCAAGGACATTCACAGAGTTGTCCTGAAGCCACTCCTTTCATATCTTGGCTGTGTGCTTAGGGTCGTTGTCCTGCTGAAAGATGAACCGTCGCCCCAGTCTGAGGTCAAGAGCGCTCTGGAGCAGGTTTTCATCCAGGATGTCTCTGTACATTCCTGCAGTCATCTTTCCCTTTATCCTGACTAGTCTCCCAGTCCGTGCCGTTGAAAAACATCCCCATAGCATGATGCTGCCAACACCATGCTTCACTGTAGAGATGGTATTGGTCTGGTGATGAGCGGTGCCTGGTTTCCTCCAAACATGACGCCTGGCATTTACACCAAAGAGTTCAATCTTTGTCTCATCAGACCAAAGAATTTTCTTTCTCATGGTCTGAGAGTCCTTCAGGTGCCTTTTGGCAAACTCCAGGCGGGCTGCCATGTGCCTTTTACTAAGGAGTGGCTTCCGTCTGGCCACTCTACCATACAGGCCTGATTGGTGGATTGCTGCAGAGATGGTTGTCCTTCTGGAATGTTCTCCTCTCTCCACAGAGGACCCTGGAGCTCTGACAGAGTGACCACTGGGTTCTTGGTCACCTCCCTGACTAAGGCCCTTCTCCCCCGATCGCTCAGTTTAGATGGCCGGCCAGCTCTAGGAAGAGTCCGGGTGGTTTAAAACTTCTTCCACTTACGGATGATGGAGGCCACTGTGCTCATTGGGACCTTCGAAGCAGCAGAAATTTTTCTAGAACCTTCCCCAGATTTGTGCCTCAAGACAATCCTGTCTCGGAGGTCTACAGACAATTCCTTTGGTTTGTGCTCTGACATGAACTGTCAACTGTGGGACCTTCTATAGACAGGTGTGTGCCTTTCCAAATCATGTCCAGTCAGCTGAATTTACCACAGGTGGACTCCAATTAAGCTGCAGAAACATCTCAAGGATGATCAGGGGAAACAGGATGCACCTCAGCTCAATTTTGAGCTTCGTGGCAAAGGCTGTGAATACTTGTGTACATGTGCTTTCTCAATTTTTTTATTTTTGATAAATTTGTAAAAATCTCAAGTAAACTTTTTTCACGTTGTCATTATGGGGTGTTGTGTGTAAAATTCTGAGGAAAAAAATGAATTTAATCCATTTTGGAATAAGGCTGTAACATAACAAAGTGTGGAAAAAGTGATGCACTGTGAATACTTTCCAGATGCACTGTAATAAAAGCATAGGCTCATGAAGGTAATGGCAATAGGAGATAAAGGATTTGGGTTTGAGGGTCTTTGCTAGAGGTGTTGCTAGTCTAAGTGCAAGGGACAAGGAAATTAAAGCAAGGGGGAAATAGGGAAGTGAAGAAAGCTGAGGGCTGAACCATGTAGTAAAGTCACAGTTTTTTTAATCTATCTTGTGTTCATTTATTCACTCTGTTAAGGCACCAGTCAAACTCGGGGCCACAGGGCACTCAAACCCAAGGTGACAAGAACCTGTCCAGCAGGACTCAGCCGCCCTGAAAACTTATCCCAATTGAGCTAGCAGAGGGTACAGGACACTGGAGCTGATGAGCCAAGAGCTCACCGAGAGTCATTATGACTCGTGCCAGCTGGAGTTCAGCTCCCGTTGTTCTTGCAGTGAGCAGGGCGGCATTGACAAAATGTTACAGAATTGATTTTATTTAACTCCAGAGATGTTCCCCTGCCATGCAGCCTGAGTCATTCAAACACAGAAATTGATTTGCATTTCTTTTTTTACCAAATAAAATTGGAAGGAGCGTCAGGGGAAGATTATGGAAGGATAAGCCTTGCTGGAGCGGGAAGAGCTTATGCAGCCCTCCGTCTTTATTTGCGGGACCCCGTGATTGGCGAGGGCTAAAGAGTTCACTGGTGACTAGGGGCCTGTGCGAGGTGCGCAATGAAATGTTGATTGATTTTATAACTCCTTATTGCTGCAAAAAAAAAAAAAAATTGATTGGTCACAAGTGCCTTATAAAAATAAAAAATGATTTATTGATTATCAGTCGTGTAACAGGTTATGGTTTGAAAGATGCTACTTACAATAAAGTATACAATAGTGTTAGCGCTTGAAAAGGCGCTATACAAAAGGACTACTGAATGATGGATGGACTGATTCATTGTTAAGTGTCTTATGACGGTGTGCACTTTTGAAAAGTACAAACAATAAAATGACTAAAACTGCTTAGTGTCACTGTAAATATTGAAAGGCACGGCATAAAATAACAATTGATTAAGTATATACCGCCTTATCATAATGAACAGATCAGAAGGTATTGTTTTATTTATTGGTTCCATTGATTGAACAGTGCCTTATACCTAACTAGGTGGCTCTGCCCCCTGCTTGTTTCGCTTGCCCATCCCCGGGTTTGGTTAACCGGATATACAATTTAAAGACATTGTGACATTCGCATTATTTTCACTTTTACTTTAAAACTTTAGTAAAAACAATATTTGGAATTAGCTTTTCTTCAAGATCGCATTGAATTTTGATTCCGTGTATGGACTTACGTCGCGACAACACAACATGTAACTGCCTGTGAGTGAATACCGTTTCTTTATCTGTAATAAATAAAACGACTTTCTCGAATGTTTGTCCATGCTCTTTCTTCTTCGCTTAGTTGTTGACGTGTCATCTAAAACGTATAAAAATTATTGTCCTGATAAAATAAAGAGCTGAGAGTGCAGGAAGTGTGTCTGACAAAAGCATTCACGCGACTGAGATTAGATGACCTGAGGCCTCATGCATAATGCTGTGCGTAGAATTCACACTATAACATGGCATAAGCACAAAAGCGGAAATGTGCTTACGCACAAAAAAATCCAGATGCATAAATCTGTGTGAACGCCAACTTCCACATTCTTCGCTACATAAATCCCAGTCAGTGTGAAAATTAACGCACGTGCATGCGGCTGCTGTCCCACCCCAACTCCTCCTAGAATTACGCCTCTTTGAATATGCAAATCAATATAAATAGTTCTTAAGCTCAGTGTTCTGTGAAAAGGCAATGGCAAAAGCACAGAGGGAAATAGAAGAATTTCAGCGAATACCAAGTGAAGGCAAAGTAAAACGTACTATTTGTTGGTTTAAACAGTGATATATAATCAACAAAAGGAAGTTGATCGAGCGACATAGCGTGTCAGAGAAACTCGAAAGCTCAAGTTCACAAAGTCGCACAGTGCCCGAAATAAAAAAAGGAGTTGTCACATATCAAAGTCGCCGTGGAGAGGCGAGTCGTAGCCCACCGTCTGAGTGTCGCATGAAAGCTTATTAGGGTACAGAGAAAAAAAAAGGCACACAGTGGGGGGAAAAAAGCACGAAATGTCAACTTTAATCTTGAAATTTCCACTTTAATCACGTAGTTTGTCATTAAAGTAGAACATCATAAACTTCATCTTAAAATTTATTTACTAGTTTCTCAAATCCCATCGTAACTAAAGTAGCACGTTAAATGCTTTGTTTTGTATTTGATCTTCTATGTGCTCTGTGTGTGAATCACTATGTGCTTCCAGGCTTTCTATTCCTCCTACAGGACAAAGAATCCATTACATTCGTAATATTACAGCTCTCTGAATAATTAAAATACTGAGATGTATACGTGATATCATTTTTTGTTAAAGCGTGTTATTAACGGAACATGGTGGCGCAGTGATTGTTCATGTCTCACGCAAGATGCTTGCTGCGTGACCTTCAATGAAATACTTTATTGCAGCAGTACTGTCTCTTTCAAACGTACTAACCTCCAATTCCTGTCCTTAACTTTTCTTTCACCAAATACCCAATCGCCACACAATCAGCTCTGTAATAGATGTTAAGCCATCTGTAAGCTTAGAACATCGATTCTTCAAAACCTTTAAGGAACATTGAAATATCTTTGTAGTACGTGTTTAATTATTCTATCCATCTATCCTTCCAGTGTAGCGTCAGCACCCGCAAGAACACAGCGCGAGGCAGGAACAATCTGTGAACAGAGCACCATCTCATCGCTATCGCTGCGGCACGTGTCCTCACATGTTTAATTATTAACAATATAGATTATTTAAATGAAGTTAAAGTTTTATCTGTATAATATAATAAACATATTTTACTGCATTTCATCTTAAAAATGATATCGTCATCATATGTAAATACGCACTTTATAAAGTGGCTCAGGTTGTGCAAAATTATAACTGTATCGCAAGTTTACAGTGAGGTAAGTGTACTTATAAGTACAAAGCGTTCTACAAGGAGCACTTGATGGACTGATTGAGTGCGTTTAGAGTTCTTGGGATGAAACTGTTTCTGAACCATGAGGTCTGTATAGGAAAGGCTCTGAAGTGTTTGTCACATGAGAGCAGTTCAATAGACAGCATGGCTGAGGTAGCATGTGCTTGATGCTGTATACCGATAATTCTCTTTCCGATCAGCTGCTGTACAGCTGTGATTCCCCACTCAAATACAGTGATATAAATACTCAGAGTGGTGCAGTGAGAGCAATATGGAAAAAGATGATCCGCTGTGGCAACTGCTAATGGGATCAGCTGAAAGAAGAAAAAGAAGGTGCAGTGAGAGTAACAACGCTAAAGCAGTTATGGTATTTGGAATAGTTTGATCATTCTGTGGACCATTATATTGTTACAGGTTAATTACAATCAGATGCATTAAACTAACAAACAATATGCTGCTAATTTCAGTGTATTTATAAAGCCACGTCAGGGATGTGGATCTAAAAAAGAAAGGGAAACCAGACAGGAACAGTAGCACTGCTTTGACGCTGGGTGCCATCAGTTTGCAAAACCAAGAACAGAACTTGCGTACGACAGGGTATGAGCTACTGTGGAAGTGTGCGTGGCTTTACGCCAAGTTTAAGTTTTATACATCACGATTTGAACGTGGAAACATTCTTACGCAACATTTTTGTGCATACGCACCGTTTATACAGGAGGCCTCTGGTCTTGTTTGAAAATAGCTGTAAGTAGGGAGTGACTTAAAAGAATCTCATGTTAAGAGTCTTGATCTCACGGGACTTCATACCACTCCAACGTTTTTGGAATCTTTTGATTCTCGCTGGCAACACGAATTAGACGATCTACAAGTCTTCGACTTAAAGTTTAAATCCGAACAATATCTTTTCGCAGCCTTGCGGACACCCAAATGGGAGCTGCAGCAGTAGGATGCTTTCACCTAATGGTGCCGGTGGAAGACACGACTCCTGGAGGGAGTCCCAAGAACCCCAAACCCCACTTTCCTGTCATTAGTTTGGATTACCACCCAGGGAAGGGACACCATCCACCACATCATGTTGTGCACTTTGTATATAAAATAATGACTGATTGATACATTAATTGTGATGCCTTATGATAAGCTCTATTTTGAAAAGTACTACATAAAGTGATTAAGTGAAAAATGCCTCATGGTAGAGTGCACTTTAAAATGTACTAATTGTCTGTATAGTGTCTTCCATTATGCACTTCAAAAGGAACTACGTACAATTATGAATGACTAATTGCTGATAAAACGTAAAGTGCCTCATAACAGTCAATGACTGACTAATAGATTTATCGTATTATGCCTCAGGATGGTGGTGTGGTCAAAAGCACTGAAAAATATTGATTTATTACTCATATAGTGCCTTCAGACAGTACACTTTAGAAGGAACTGTGTACAATAACGACCGGTTTAATTGAAAAGTACCTTAACTCTTTGAGGGCTGAATATTTTTTCCAGTTTTCTGAAAAGCACACAGAGCAATAGTTTCACACAGAAATCAATATAAAATATCTTTTGTTGCATGTCGCGGCTGGGGTTGGCACCCATTCTGCGACTCTGGTAGCAGCGGGGGCAGCTCAGTGACCAGCAGGGATACGCAATGGGCCGGCTGCCTGGTTGTCCTCGCACAGTGGCGGTGGTGGTGTTCCCAGTGGGACACAATCTGGCTTGTCATCATAAGAGACGGTCCTCCCGCTTGAACGTTGGCGTAGGCGCATTAGCTACACAGACATGTTCAGCACCACAATCGGCTGATGCTGGTCCCTTCATTTTCGTTTTCAATCTCCAGATCACTTACATCAAAATCCGACAACTCAGAGTCCGACTCAGCGATTTGATACACAAAACGTCACCCACAGAGTGTTTTGCTTTGCACATTCGCCTTTGGTCTCTCGTCAGATGTCGATGCCATGTGTGGGGTTGTTTGCTCTTTGTTACTCACGTATGCACAAGAAATCTCGGTCAAATCAACAAAGCTAACTTTAAAGAGAGTCGAACTAAAACATAACGGTGAGTTTTGTCCCAGTTTACTGCTGATTACCATCCTCTACCCCTGAATTTCGACAAAAGTCGACATCCGCCCTTTATGAGTTAAAATCATAAACCCTTTAAAGGGCACTACATAAAATAGAAGTGGACACACGGATGTAGGGTTTTATCGTGCGAGATATAATAAAGGTAGGCTGATCAACTGATGCTCGATTAGGGGCCTCCTTCACAGCACCGCCTGAGGGTCCTCAATCTTTGGTTTCCCAGTTTCCATTCCATCGGGGCTGTGAGAGTTTGGTGTGTTTGTTCAGCTCTTCCTCCTGCACCATTGTGAGTGAAGTACGAGTTCTCCTGCAGCTCAGACATCACAAACCCACACTTCCTATTAGGCCCTCTGGGGTGTGCAGAAACGGTGAAGACTCGCGGTGGAGCAGCAGCCTCATCGCGCAGAAGGATGGGTCAAGCAGGCAGATTTTAATGAGTCTCCACACACTGAACATTTTATAGTCAGGGGATACAAACAAGCAGAACTGAGGAAGTCGACAAAGTTTTGGCAGTTAGGAGCAGTTCACCATGTCAAGTCAGCACAAAGGCATATCTGTGCTGTGTCACTCATCAAAGCCTTTCATACTTTTTTAGTCATCAACTCCAAAGATTCAAGATCTCTCTCTCTCTTTTTTATAATACATACGAGTACAGAGGGAAAGAAAGAAAAAAGGAAATAAATTCAGGGCCATGAAGGGAGGCCTGATGCCCTAACATGGACCTGTCCACCCCTCAGACTGGGATACAACAACACCCACTGTCACTGTGTGCTTCTCCAAAACGGATTTGTTCAGTTACAGTGACATGTCACCTCATAACATGACAGACATGTGTAAGGTGGGCCGGGGGTCCACAGAGAAATCAGCAGGATGGCTCTTCTTCAGTACAGGATTTCTCAAGCTGATGAAGAAGAGACGGCAGCATCTTTACCTTTACAAATGTTAACAGTAAAGTCGCTGCAGTGTATTACAGCAAGGCAGCAGAGGAAACACACCAGTCTGCCACGTAGGACAAAGTTATCAATAATGTCGACATCCGCGTCGCTCCACTCAGTCTCGGGCTGAGGACGGAGAGGCTGCTGTGACTGCGGGCACTTCACGCCAGCTCGCCACCTGACACATGTTTAATTGAAATCCTTTGTCTTATCGCTTACGAGACACATGACACTTGCCGCGTGACGCCTTGACACTGTTGTGTTTTCCTTTCTTTGTAGTTCAATTGGTTTTCTTGCTAACTCAATAGAGAAAAAATGGACTAAAGTTTCAGTTTCAGTAACAAGTTAATCACATCTTGATTGGTTTATTTCAAATCAGAGCCAAAATAATCAAAATCGTGTCACCGTCCAAATACTTATGGTCCTGACTGTATGTCACATCGTCCCAAACCACACATATTATATCCACACTATGCTATATCTTTCTATACTATGCTATACTACACATTTCTCATCCATACTATACTATTATGCTATACCATTCCATACAATACTAAGTCAAACTGTACATTCTATATCACATTAAACTATACAGTTATGCTAAGCTATACTATTATATATAACTAGCCGACGCCCGCCGTAGCATACGGCGATGTAAGAATAGGAATGGAAAACAGTGAGAAAGGAATTCAGAAATCAAGAAGAAATAAATACTTCTTGAAAGACGCAGTGTGCATGAAGAATTTCCGGCCAATTAGGATTATATGTGAAACTGATAAATAAATCAGGCCCTCTGTATTTCCGTACTATGGCCATGGCATCCTGGTAGTTTTGTTGCATGTATCTTGGACTCCCTGGAAATGTGGACGGTAATATGATCATTTTGCCTACACGTACGTTGTTATTTTCAGCGTTTGCTTGCAATGCGTCTGATAGTTCCACGCGCAGATCTTGTAGATGTAATCTGAGATAGTTGAGACGCGTGCCCTCTGTTTTAACATACGCATCTACGACGTACAGTAATCCCTCCTTGATCGCGGGGGTTGCGTTCCAGAACCCCCCGCGAAAGGTGAAAATCTGCGAAGTAGAAACCATATGTTTATATGGTTATTTTTATATCGTCATGCTTGGGTCACAGATTTGCACAGAAACACAGGAGGTTGTAGAGAGACAGGAACGTTATTCAAACACTGCAAACAAACATTTGTCTCTTTCTGCTCCATGACAAGACAGATGATAGTTCCGTCTCACAATTAAAAGAATGCAAACATATCTTCCTCTTCAAAGGAGTGCGCATCAGGAGCAGAGAATGACAGAGAGAGTGAGAGAAAAAAAAGCAAACAATCAAAAATCAATAGGGCTGTTTGGCTTTTAAGTATGCGAAGCACCGCCGGACAAAGCAGCTGCAAGAAAGGGAGCAATGTGAAGGTAGTCTTTCAGCATTTTTTAGAGGAGCGTCCGTATCCTCTAGGCCAGTGTGCGAACAGCCCCTCTGCTCACACCCCCCTCCGTCAGGAGCAGAGAATGTCAGAGAGAGTGAGAGAGACAGAGAAAAACAAACAATCAAATATCAATACGTGCCGTTCGAGCTTTTAAGTATGCGAAGCACCGTGCGGGAAGCATGTCGCTTGACAAAGCAGCTGCATGGAAGGGAGCAATGTGAAGATAATCTTTCAGCATTTTTAGACGAGCGTCCGTATCGTCTAGGGGTGTGAACAGCCCCCCTGCTTACACCCCCTCCGTCAGGAGCAGAGAATGTCAGAGCAAGAGAGAGAGAGAGAGAAAAGCAAACAATCAAAAATCAATACGTGCTGTTTGACCTTTTAAGTATGCGAAGCACAGTGCGGGAAGCATATCGCTTGACAAAGCAGCCACATGTAAGCCCAGCAAGGAAGGGAGCAATTTGAAGGTAATCTTTCAGCGTTTTTTGAGGAGTGGCCGTATCCTCTAGGGGTGTGAACAGCCCCCGTGCTCACAATATGTTTGAGGAGTTTTATTTAATATGTAATACACACTCTGGTTGGGTAGCTTCTCAGCCATCTGCCAATAGCGTCCCTTGTATGAAATCAACTGGGAAAACCAACTGAGGAAGCATGTACCAGAAATTAAAAGAAACATTGTCCGCAGAAATCTGCGATATATATTTAATTATGCTTACATAGAAAATCCGCGATAGAGTGAAGCCATGAAAGTCAAAGCGCGACATAGCGAGGGATTACTGTACTGTTGGAATAGTTTGCCGCTGGAGTGCAAAATACTAAATGTATTCCGCATTGCTAATCTGTATGCGTAAAATTGGCATTGAGTAAGCCTTATTCGCTTGGTGGTTCTTTTATCGGGAACATGTTGTAAATCTTTGTGCCAGCCAATGTCTCCGTAAGGGAATAAAAGTGGATAAACCATAGGATCGCAATTCATATTGAGCGTGGAAATCTGTTTACAGGAGTTTCCTATGGGATAGATGCAAATGTCCCTTTCGGCAGGCATTTCGCCATCTTCTCCAACGAAAATCGCTGCAACATCGGTGTGACATGTCGGGGCATTGTATCGTCGTAAATCCTGCCTAAGGGTCTTGAAAACCATTCGTACAGATGCTGTTGGATTGGACTGAGCGATTTCGTGCATGTATTTGTATGATTTAGCGAAGGGGTTGATGGTTCAGAGCATGGAATAGCAGAAGAAGTACATTTTCGCTGCATGCAGAGTTTGCTTTATTTTGTCAGCGTACTTCAGTAGCTTGCGCTGTGTCAAAAACATACAACTGCCCATATCCTGGAGAGGTAGAAGTGTTAGCGTATAGTGGAGAGATTTGGTGATAAATTTGCCCGTGTATTTTAAAACAGTATGGTCCGTGACCAGGAGGTTGAGTTATCTGTGGACCCATGGAAGCAAATGCTAGAGATGAGTTGTATTCTCGAATGTGTTCACGATACATTTTTAGCTTCTGATGTTTGCTGTGTAAGAAGCTGTTGTAAAGACACAGGTGGCTCCCGCAAAGGTGGTAAAGCTACTTTGCCGTTGTGGCAGCATCTTGAGTACTTGTTGGATGTATTACACTCAGCAGGCCAGTATAGTGCATGACATGGAAGAGGACAAATAGGAATCGAGAAATGCTGTGTCGGCTGCGTGTGGGCGGGACCAGTTTTGAAGTGGAAGCAGGACGAACCAGGAGAGATATATATAAGAGATACTATGCCATACAATATCATTCCATCTCATACAATTCATATCTATACTATAATATACTTTACTATATGTTATGCCACTTCATATGGTTCATATCATACTATACCGTATTATACTATGGTAGCTAAGCTTTAGCATTTTATATAGTACTACACTCAACTACTGTATGTTATACCAAAATGTACTATAATTTACCACAGAATAATATGCTATACTTTGTCCTACCATTCCATATTCTTAGTATGCTATAGTATGATATGCAACCATATGCAATATAGTTTGCTTTGATATGCTATGCTATACCATTCCACACAATACTAAACTATGTCATACTATCCCAAACTACACACTTTATATCCATACTACACTATGTGAAGCTATGTTATACCATTCGATATAGTCCTATGCTATACTGTGTTATACCATACCAAGCAATTCCACACCCTTACTATACTATGCTTGACAGTTCCCTATAATACAATATGCCAAGTCAAGTCAGGTTGGGGAGCATGCAATGGTATAGCACGTTGCCACACCCACTGCACAATGAAACAACTCGGGAACCCAGCTGGCAACACCCCAGGTAGACACGCGGTCCAGTCCCACCCTCCGGAAATGACAATCTATCTGCCACAGCCAGGTGTTACATGGGCAACTCCTTGGCTTGGTCCAGCCACTTGGGTCCCCAACAATGAGGATCTTACAAGCTGGATCACTCTCTGGGGAAACACGCTACATGGCTGTAGTGCCGTAACTGATGCTCCCTCACAATGACGGTAATGTGCCTCATTCGGGACTCCATGAGCAACACAAAGTCAAACCAATGGTACCCAAGGATTTTCTGGAGAGACACAGTACCAGAGGAGTCCAGTTTTCATCTCAGGCCACTGGATAGCGTCCATGTCTCACAACCATATAGCAAGACAGGAAGCACCAGGACTTGGACCTTTGTCCTTTTGCATAGATATACCATATTATTCAATATCTTCACCATGCTATACTATGGTATGCTCTACAGTTCCATATATTATTATTCTGTAACCTAACGTCATACTAAGCATACAATACCATTCCAAATCCTTACTATACTACACCAAATCATTCCATATAATACTATGCTGTTATATACCATACTACACCACGCTATGCCATACTGCATGCTTACTATACAATACTGTGCAATTTAATGCTATGCTATACCATTCCATAACCATATACTACTATGCTGTTAAATGCCATACTGCAGCATATTATATCACACCCTTACTATACTACATTTTATTACACTTTGAAATGCTATGAAATATTACATAAAATGGCACAGTGCGCCATTTAATATTCATATATAAAAACATATTCCATAGAAAAGTATAGTATATCATCATATACTGTAATATACCATCATAAAATGTCATCCACTACCATTCTTACTATACAATACAATATCATTCCATATAATACTACGCCATCCCATCCCCTCTCCTTACTATACTACAGTACATTGTATGTCTCCATGTTAAGAAGGTTTTTGCAGGAGCTGTAGCTCCAATAGTTCATGTTGCTTTATGACATTCGTGCATATGGCCAGTTCTCGGTAGAATGTAGAAGGTGGGCTGTAGAACACACAGAAACAAACTGAATGCCGACTCTCTGCATCAGTCTGAGGATGCCATTTGTTCTTCGTCGCATGTACAGGAATGCTCTGAGACAGCGCTGCATGATGTCAAGGCGACCTGCTGGTTTAATGGTAGCTGTGGTAAGACTGGCAGCAGGGCCGTGAGGCATTTGTGAATGGCGGCTGCTTAGCAGGTGGTCAGTATGGGAACCTGAATGCTGCTGGTCAGTCGGTGCCCCAGTTTGGGTCATTAGGCCTATTCTACCTTTCCTGGCTTTTCCCCAGTGATTCGATTAGAATTGCTTCAGTAAAGAACAGACCTTTGGGGGTTCAAAATGGAGTCTGCATTGGGAGCCTTGCTGTAATTTGCAATTTGGTGAGCGAATTTCACATTTATTATGGGCACTGAGCCACACAGAATCGTTAGTGGAGATCAGGTTAAGTAATTTCTCAATCTCTCCGATAAATTTATCACAGACCATCAAGAATAAGAAGCCCTGCGACTGGCAATGTGGAATAAAAGATAAAGACGAGCTTCTATCACTGTGGAGCACTGGGTAGAAATTCAGCGGGGAGTCACAGACTTCATGCATAAATACAGCGGAATTAAGGACACATTACAGAGCGTTACAAGATTTTGCCAATATAATGCTTCTTAAAGTGGGTTAGATCCACAAGGATCCTAAATCAAAGAGCAAGTCTGTGCAGCTAATTAAAACAGAGGAGGAAAAAAAAATCTCCCAAACTTTTGTGAAGTGCTTTTTGAAGGGCTGGATTGCCATTTTTTTTTTCATTTATCACCACACTGTCATTTAAGGTTTGCTTTTTACACTCAAAGTTGCCTGAAGATAAGTCACAAAATCCAGAACAGACGCAGTACTGCGGCGGCTCCCACTGAGCCATTGATCTCGCTCTGCCAAGGAAGAACAAAAACGTCGATCACCTGCAATGTAAGGAGGGCTGGTGACCATAAAAGAAACTGCCAGCTCTGCAGCCGCTTCTAAAGTGAAAAACGATGCGAGTGGGACGTCTGCACGGGTCTATGAACCTTCCAGTTTAGGGGGTCCCAGGCGGGCGGAGGCATGACAGTTAACAGGGACACAGCAGGAGCCCAACCTGGATGGCAGGCCAGCCCCATAAACATTCATAGATCAGCCCATCAAAACATCAAAACGGCATCAGAGAAGACGCAAAAATATTTTTTTAACAAAGTTCAATAAAATATCCTTTCGGTAAAAAAATAAACTAGGTTTGTAATCTTCATAGTCAAAAATCTCCTAAAGATACAAAGATTAGAAAAAGCTCTAGAAGGGAAACTAAACACAAACAGAATCCTAGCAGTGGGCTGATTCAGCATTGTGATTTCCTTCTGTTCTCTGCCTTTCAGTTTTGAATTTGCGATTAGATTACCCAATTATTTGATTTCTGGCTTTTGGAATAAGATTTTTTGGGTGATGTCATGGATTTATTTTTTTCCACTCCTACCTTTGTTCTCCATAGTGAAATGTTTCCATTCTTAATACTAAAGATTTTTTTTTGTGCAAGATTTGTGTGAGATTTGTATTGTTTTCTCTCACACCATTTAAGGCACTAACGGGCCTGTGCAGGCCATAAGCCTACAATTTTGAGTTTGGGGCAGCTTTGGCTGGAATTCTAAACAATTCTTTTAACTATTACAGGAACTTCAATTTGTTTTTGTGGACCAGGAAATTTTACGGTTTTCCCTCTCCCCCTTTGTGACTTTAAATCTTTTGCTCCACTACTTGGCATGTGTAGGCCTGAGGCCTGAGTTTGGGGCTAGGCTGCTTTGGAGTGGTGAGGTCTACACTTTCGGATAAGACCTGCTTAAGAGTGCAGGTCTGACTTTTGAGGCCTTTAACCTTTATGAGATATGTAAGCAGGCAGATTCACGACACCTTGTTATTGGCGTCCACACAGATCTTGACCAGTTTCTCTTGCTTTCTAGGAGTGAAATGGCTTCTACATTCTCCATTTGCTCCAAAGAAGAGTAGCAAGCAATGATTTGCTTTTTAGAGGCTGAAGGTTTAACGAATTCCTCCTTGGTCTGTCAGAATCACGGTACTAAGACTTGCTCAAGGATGTTGTAAGTGGGGACACTCACTTGTGACAGTCAATTTTGTAACCTTGTCTCGTAACACTTGTTCATGAAGAGTCCCTCAGATTGACGTTTACTTGGTTATGTTGACCTCTTTTGTAATCCACTTTGATAAAAGAACGGCTAACTGAATACATGTAAAAAGTAAACTTTTTTTTGCTTGAAGCCTTCCTTTTTGCATTATTATTTGCACCAATTTGTTTGATCTTGGAGCTTTTTGCATAGTCCATTGCTGCAAGATATCCCATGATTCACCAGGAGCGTGTCACGTAATTGCTGCTGCTATATATACGTCACCAGGATCCTCTGAGATTTGTGATTATGGTAGTCGATTTGTTCTCTGACTACCAGTATTAGAAACTTGCTTTAGATTGAGTTTTGGTTTCGTGTTATTGCTTATTAGTGACAGTTATTTGACTTTCCAGTTTCATCTGGATCTCATTTATTTCTTTTTTAGTCATTGCACAGCTGATGCAAACTAACATTAATCAATGGACACAACAACACGGGTGTAATTCTGATTTAACTCAAAGTCAAAATACTAAAGCCTCCCCAATGAGACCTTGCCAAATATTCTCCTCCGTCGTTCACCGCCACCTCTGAACTCATGGTCACCTCTGACTTGCTAAAGGGTTTTCTCGCGTCAGCTTCTTGTTTGACAAAACCTGCAATCTTGTGCACTGAGCCAATGGCGACACTCCATTCTCTACAAGGTGAAAATCCCATCGGCATACTGAGCCCAATGAAACTCTTACTTGCACGTCAGGTCGACACCTCCCTCAGCTGCTCATCCTCCCTCAAACTACACCTAGTGGGACTCCTGACCCAGACCCTGGGCCCAGCCTTCTCAGCTCGCTGATCTAAAGGAAAACACCTCGATGTCAAGTGACCGTTTGAGTCTCTAATTGCATTCTTCAAGTCTGTAGTGTCATTTACAATGAAGATAAAATGTCAAAAAAAGCCAAAGGCCTGAAATGCTGTAGGTGTGCACAGACCAAACCAAAAGGCATTATACGATATTCATAAAAATTACTGACGCCACTGTATGTGCACTCTTTATACTTATTTGAGAATGGCCAGACAGCAGGAACTCTGGTGGCTGGCTCCCATGTGCCAGTCCGAGCAGAAAGACCCTGTGACTTCATTCAGGGGCCTGCTGCTGGAGGTGAGAAGTGGGGAGTCTTGACTTGACAGAGGACTGTCTTGAAAATATGTCATTCAGTGGGCCGACAGGTTTAGTGGGTAAACGTCGTCACACACAGCTAAAGGGCCTGAACGAGAGTAATTCCATGCCAGACCAGGGGCTGGTGGAGTGCACTAACTGTTTTTCTCTCACTCCTCTGCAGAGCAGTTATGTGAAATTCCACTCGGCCCCCATGGCGTCACTTCTGGTTTCTGGTCTCAATGATGCCACTTCCGTTTTTCCGGCCCCAGAAATGACATCACTTCCTCCACTCTGCCTTAAAAATGCCATCTTGGTGCCAGCATGTCAGTTCTGTTCTGGACTCTGATCCATACACTTCTATTGCGATTATTTATTCCATTTGCAGCCAGGAAATAATATTTGGGTGGCTGCCCCAAACCTTTCTATGGCTTGTTTGTCGATTTGTGACAACGTATATGAGCAAATAAAATCACATATGGATGCCAAGCAAAAATAAATAAATATACTTTTGCTAGTAAAACCTCATATAATAAATTAACCTCCTTAGCGTTAGTCCAGAGCGTCACTTGGGCAACTGTACAGTATAGACAAGTCTTGCTTAAGGGTTAGACCTGAGGATTACTCGGGTTGTAAAAGCGCCAGCAGCATCAGTGCGGGAAACAATAGAGGCGTGTCTTGCGTAAGTGTTACCCAGGTAACGGTGCCGACACTTCTTCGCCTAGCCTCAATACGGCGTCTCGTAGGAAGTGTTTTTCAGCAGCCCAGGTGCTGCACGCTCTTGACAGTGATGATGAAGTGAGTTTGTCTTCAGGCAGTGAAACTGAGATGGACAGTGAAATCAGAAATGATTCTGATGAATCCGAACATGACAACTGTGTCAATCGCACATGTGCAGTGTGCTGTTCAAAAGCTGATCAGTCTGGAAAGACAATCTGCAAGGAACTGCGATACTATTGTCCCGACTATGACACTGGCTCGTGTATTTCACCTTGCTTCAAGATATACCATACAAATTACACATTTTGACAGTATATATGGTTTTAGCATTATATTTATTATTATTATTATTATTCACTAGCTGTATAACCTCCTGCTGTAAAAAGCTTGGGGTACCAGAAACTATTGAAATCGTCAGAAAAAAAACTGAAATGTAGAGACGTCGGGTATATATCCGTATATACTCGCAGATAAGTCGGGACTTGATTTTATCGTATAATTCCTGGTATCTTATAATGTCGGTCGTATAAGCCGAATACGGAAAACTCACACTATTGGTCCAAGAGATTATGATATGCTAACACTCACCCACCTGAGGGAGTAACCACGGAGCACACGGCCTTTTTTGTGGCAATGTGCTGTATCAGCGTGTGCTTCTAACTTATCTCTCTCTCTCTATTGTGACCACACGATAATCCCAGAACTATTTCGAAGCAACGTTTGCATGGTTTTGTGTTTTTTGTATCTCACACCCTCATACACCTTTATCGTAACTTATCTATGATGGAGTGTTCGATTAGAGAAAAATATGAAGCTGGTTTTAAATCAAAAGTCGTTGAAGTGGCAAAAGAAATTGGTAACTGCGCTGCTGCAACAAAATTCGATGTGTCTGAGAAGCTGGTGTGAGATTGGAGGAGGAAAGAAGATGTAAAAAAAAAAATGTAAGTGTCGCAGTGTTTTGTTCTGCTGTGTTGCACATGTTTGCACATTTGACTCACATGCACCTTGTTATATATTATGTTATGTGTCGTGGATTCTTTGTTGTCCTGTGTCTTATGTAGCACTATGGTCGTGGAGGAATGTTGTTTCGTTTCACTGTATGCTGTACTACTGTATATGGATAAAAGGACAATAAATACTCTTGAATCTGGAACGGGCATATAAGTCAGGGTCTGATTTTATGATCGATTTTTCAAGTTTCAAAACCCGACTTATACGCGAGTATATACGGTACTCTGGGCATCTCCCTCATAGGAGGTTTCGTTTTGCTGATGTGTTATTAGCGGCTAAGCGAGTTTCTGTTTCCTCGGAGGCGAAGCCTTTACCTGGACTCCACCTCTCACTCCCGGGCTTGACAGACACACACACAGTTCCATGCATAGACGTTTATATTATTTGTATCATTATACTTTCTACACTTCTGACTTTTAGTGTTTTGCAAATTTTCCAGAAGTAAGTTCAGATTTAAAACATCTGTAATTTTTCAAACAAGAAAACGCAAAGCTTTTACATGTTTTTTCAAGAAAAAATGCAACGCTAAGGAGGTTAATAAGTGCAGGACTTCAATAACAAAAGATACTTTACTGTTCCTACATTTGTATCAGAAAGGATTATCTACTTAAAGCTAGTTACATTGCTTGTGTGTCTATAATATATGTGACTCTATGTGAAAGTCAAATAACTCGCTATGTAAATATGTACATGTGAACATCAACAGAAATGTTTTCTATTCCCCAAAGCCGATTGTTCAAAAATGTGTTTTTGCGGTATTTTATCGTTAAATACTGTATTCTACTGACATTACCGCATCCCATGGTGCCTCTCGTCTCGTTTGCAGACATATTTCAAATAGCAAATTGCCACTCTTTGCTATGTGCCCTCTGCCCCAGGGTTCAAGTCGGAGTGGATGATCTGATCCATCTAGCTGGCTTTTGAGAGGCCTCCTACAACACCACAATGTAACATGGAACAAACAGTCAAATTGTTATGCACGCTCAATGCCATCATACTTTTTTTTTTTTATAACAATATAATTTCACTATGACATCTTACTAATTCTTTAGTCCTACAGCAGCCAAATGGATTCAAATTCTGTCTTCCCTCGACTCTGCTGGAAATTAGTTTTCCTCATAAATCCTGCCAGCAGTGTTGAATAGTGATTTTCTTTTGAATGTGATTTGCTCTTGCGTTTCATAATGTCGGGTGGTTTACAATTTCTGAATGCCATTATTCAGCATATAGGAGCACATGGCATTCAATGGGTAGGCTGCTGAAAAGGCAGCATCTCTCTGCCTGCCTCTTTTGTGATGCCCTGGGCATCAAAAAGTAGCAGTTATGGCGCATAGGAAACTTCTGCAAATATTTAAAAGTGGCGGCCCTCTGGTATAAGAGCTGGGGCTGTGTGTTATTTGTAATTGACATAAATTATCACGATAAAGATACAACTAAAAAGCTGGCTGCTGTTGAAGATGACATGAAATCCTAGAGTCAGTGGAATCATAAAAGATGGACCTGGGCAGATTCTGACTTGGGAAGATAATGTGGCAGATGAAATTCATTGTAAATAAATGTCAAGTATCAGACACAGAAGTAAAAACGTTATGATTTTGGGGATCTGAAACTTGACAATGCAAACAATGAGAAGGACTTAGTGGTCTCATCACTCACAGCCTGTGTACAGAAGGCTTATGGGATGGTGGCCTACAGTACAGTATATGGCACCCATGCTCTATGGAATGCAAGTGACGAGAGGTTATTCCTTAATCTATGCAACACAATTACTATACTTGAATTATGCACAGTTTTGGTCTCCATATTGTAAGAGGCAACAGAGAAAGTCCAGAGAGGAATTGCAGAAGGTCTCTTTATTGCACGAGGCACAAGAGCAAAGAAGATTGACTGGAAGAATGAAAGAAGGAGCTGAATCTTTCCAGTTTATAGAAATAGATATTTAACGGTGTTACATGATGAAAGAGAACTGGTAAAAACGTTAGTTGTGCATCATAGATTCAAATCCGGCACCTGGGTGCCATCTGTATGGAGTTCACATGATCTCCCCAAGTCCCTGTGGGAACTTCTACTGGTACTGTGGTGTTCCTCCCAAACCCCCAGACTGATCAAATGAATAAGATGAACAAGGAGAAGACAAGAAGCAAAACAAGTTCAGAAAAAAAGGGCAACAAACAATATTAAGCCAAAGGAGAGAAGTAGAAGTTTGTGAAAATGAAGAAGCAACAGATATTCATTCACCTTAGAAAAAACCAGGGGGCTGGTGTGAATGTTTTCAGAACATAAAATGAAACTTAATCAGTTTAATTTAGTTTAGTTTAGTGTCTGACTTGAGGGTCTGATCCATCAACCTTGAATATGAGACGCTGTTTACAATGAAGATGAAATGTTCTCCAAACGCATGAGATGCTGCAGGTGCAACTCTCCAATGTACTCATTCAATGTACTCTCCTACTTATTTGAGAAGGGTCTGGCTGCAGGACCCCCAGGGACAGACCCCTTTGGGGCTGCTCCAGCCGAGGGACTCTACGACTTCAATCAGCAGCCTCTGGCTGGAGGTGTGAAGTGGAGAGCCTTGGCACAGGGCTATCTTGGAAATATGCCATTAAGTGGGTCCACCAGACTAAAACATTGGGTTAGTGGATAAACTGAAGTATGAATGTAAATGAATAAATACATAAGTGCAGCCGAATAGATCTTCATTATCAAAAATTAATGAGTGTACGACTTCAACAACAAAGGATACTTTACTATTTCTACGTTTGCACCGTAGCAGACACCTCCCTCAAACTAGTTGTGCTATTTATGCATTTTCACTTTCTTGTATACGAAGTTCAGGGAAAGTACTGTAATCGCTTGAAGAGTCGATGTCAAGATTTTGATGAATCTCAACGTTTTAGACCTCCCTGACTTTCTCGTATATGAAGTATAGCAAAAGTATTGGAATCCTCTAAAAATTCCATGTCGAGATTTTGATGAATCTCGATGTTTTAGACCTCCCTGAGTCTGAAAATACCACTTTTGAAATTATGTTTGTGTGTGTGTGTGTGTGTGTGTTAATGTGTGTAAACACGATAACTTGAGAATGCTTTCACTTTGGTCAACCAAATTTTGCATACAAGTTGTGACAGACATTCGGGGACGTTGCCCCACCGGGACACCGGAAGAAGTAGAGGACCGGAAATGGGGCAGTACTTCCCCCGGAACGCAAGAGGGCAGCCTCCCTGGACTGCATGGGGGCCACGGAGCTGGGAAGCTCAACCCTGTGGGGGGGACGTGGCCACCGCCAGGGGGCGCCCGGACATTTATGGAACCCTGGTTGGGAGCACTTCCGCCACTCCAGGAAGTGCTGCCAGAAGAAATCCCAGTTGCATCCGGACTGCTCCCGGGTGCTCATCTGACACTTTCACTACATCAGGAAGTGTCGCTGGATAGAGCACCTGGAGCCCATCCGGGTTATTGTAAAAGGGGTCGCCTCCCTCCAGTAGAAGAGCCGGAGTTGGGAGCAAGGAGACAGAACTTGTGAGGAGGGGAGTAGAGGCGACAGAGGGAGAAGAGAAAGTTTGTGGTGTTTACACATTGTGAGAAGAACAAGGAGAATAAACGTGTGTGTTTTGGACATTCTGGTGTCTGTCTGTCTGTGTCTGGGGGCTGACTTTCCAAAGTATTAGGTACTGTATGAGCCATTTTCCTAGTTATATAAGATTCATAAATATTTTACTAGATGACAAAGCATAATCTATGGGAGGTTCCTATAACCCCCATAAGTTGAGTAAAATTGCTATATTCTAGCTATTTCTATCTGCTCTGACAAACTTTATTCTTCAGTTAGTGACAGCCTTGCCATGTGTAAGGTATAGAGGGCATATGGTTTTAAACCATGCTCGTTCCCGTGCTTACAGGCTCTTTGAGTATGTGAAATAACTCGTAAAGATCACGTGCTTATATAAGCACAAAGCCGTACACTTAAAGCGTACAGAAGAAGAAGTAAAGAATCCTTAAGTATAAAAAGAAGAAGTAAAGAACCTGTAAGTACAGAAATAACTAAAGTTTCTCAAGAAAAGCTAAGTTTAAAGAAGATACATTATTCCTTTTTTTTGCCTTTTATTCTAATTGTGTAAATATATTTTTCTTTTATTCTTGTGTGGATTATTTGCTTTTAACTTTCACTAAATATTTCTAAAACAAACTATTGGACTGAGAGATTTCTTTTGACACGTGTTTAACCCGTGCTTGATCTCGCCTTATACTTCGGCGGCTACAGGTATAAAACCTAGACTTCTATCAACTTTTGGGCTATTTCCTTTAACCGGAAGTGGTGCTTTACCTTTTATTCATGTGGCTGCAGAGTCAGATTTATTCAACTTCACTATTACTAATTTGATTTGATGCTGATGATTCTTTAATGTACATAATATAAAAATATAATCATTGTCTTGTGGTTTACTCCTCAAATATCCATCCCCATATCTAAGTATACGAGAAAGTCTAGAAGAGATCACTCCAGATTTTTAATATACTGTATGTGAATATATGGTAAAATCAACTTAGAATGTAAATATATCTGAATATAGTATATGTGAAAATCAAATATTATATAGTATAACTATAAATGAATATCAAATCACTTAATGTGAATATATATGAAAATATAGTGTAGATATTTGTGAACATACGTGAAAATCAAAAAACGTATAGTGTAAACATATGTGAATATACGTGAGAATTAAATAACCATGTAAGCATATATGAATATCAAAACACATGATGAAAACATGTCAAATAATGCATAGTACAAATACATGTGAAAAATCAAAAAAACTCATAGTGGAAATATATGTGTACATTAAAAAGCAGTGTAAACACATGTGAATATCAAAAAAAAAAACTGGAGAGTAAATATATGTGAATGTATGTAAAAAAAAAAAAAAAAAAAAATCACATATCTTATACAGCAAATATATGTGAATATATGTGGAAACCAAAAAACACATTAGACACACAGTATATAAATGAAAGACCACTGTGTGTGTGTGTGTGTGTGTGTGTGAGAAGCAGTCCACTCTGCTCACGCTTCACCACAGCCACTAGATGGCGCTTGCACGCACCTCACTTCTCACTACGAAAGACAGCGCAACATCGTGCTAATGACACACAAATGAAGAGACGCAATGTCGAAACAAAGCAATTGCCGTGGCTCAACAACGTGTAAGTGAAACGCCTCAGCAGCGGAGGGCAAGGCTTGAAGTTTTCGCTAAAAACACTGTCTATCTGGAGGTATTTTTCTCGAGACAAACATTAATAAGACTCATATGCCAGTGATATGGCTAAGATATGGTATCGTCAGTGTCTTCTTATGAAAGTCAGTGGGGCAGCAGGCACAGGTGGGTCCACATCCTCCACCCTGGGAAATTCCAAAGAGTTAGCTGACACCTCTCCAAGTTCACGAATATAACAAAACTGCTGGGGAGTCTTCGGGTTGTTGTTTTTTTTTGTCCCAAAGACGACATGCAGCTAGTGATGTAAATATGTGAGAATTAAATAACAGTGTAAATATATCTAAGTATCGACACTTGATGTGAATGTATGTGAAAAAAAAACAAAAATGTTAATAGTCCAACTCCCCCCCCAACCCCGAGGACCAATAAAGGTCTACCTAAATCCATCCATCCACTATTCAACCTGCTATATCCTAACTACAGGGTCACAGGGGTCTGCTGGAGCCAATCCCAGCCAACACAGGGCGCAAGGCAGGGACCAATCCCGGGCAGGGCGCCAGCCCACCACAGGGCAAACACACTAGGGACAATTTCGGATCGCCAATGCACCTAATCTGCATGTCTTTGGACTGTGGGAGGAAACTCCACGGAGGGAGGACCCGGGAAGTGAACCCAGGTCTCCTTACAGCGAGGCAGCAGCGCTATCACTGCGCCACCGTGCCGCCCTTCTACCCAAATATATGAGGAAACCAAAAATATATACGTTGTAGTTTAGATATATGTAAGAAATAAAAAGAATATGGTTCAAGTATATGTGACTATTTATAAAAATCAAAAAACGTGGTATATATGTGAATATATGAGCAGAGCACATCACACACAAATGAGAATATAAGAAAATAAATTAAGTCAATGCTTTAAACCTAACATGTCTCTAGATGTCATTTAGTATTTAAATAAAGAGCTCTGTGTAAAGAAGAAAAAAAAACAAAAAAACCCGGACACCTTTCTTGTCCCTTGTAGATGTTTTGTCGAGCCACCAGTTGTGTTCCGCTAGTCACATCCCCACTTAACTAAAGAGGATGACAATCTTGGAGATTCCAAGTCTAAAAATGCAACACGGCGCTTGGAAAGATCGCATCCTCAGCTCTGAGGTTTAGGCCTTAGGTGCACATCTGTCTGGTTTTCAGCATCTGCATCTCCCAGTCCCACCATTTGTCCTGCTGCCTGAATCAGAATAAAGTATAAATCACCCCAACTCCAGTGTGCAGTGAAAGGTAAAGAAACAAGAACTTTGGAGAGAAAGTGTGTTACTTGGGCTGAAATCAGTCGGCAGTAGGGCCACTGGTGCCATTGTACTTGGTTTTTAATTTTTATTCCACTTAACTATTGTTCTTGGAGTTTTACCCTCCTTGGCTTTGTTTTGGGTTCAGCAACAACTCAAGAGCACCCCTGACAGTATGAAATGTATATCATGTGGCTTGAACTGCAAACAGAGGCGTAGCTAGGGTTTTCAGCGCCCGGGGTCAGCTGAAGATTTCGTGCCCCCTCCTGTCTGCCAAAATGCAATGGGGAACATCAATTCGGCGCCCCCTGGATGCTGCGCCCGGGGACAGATGTCCCCCCCTTGCCGCCCCCCTAGCTACGCCACGGACTGCAAATGTCCTGGGTCAGCTGAATGTGAAATCGTGTTTTGTTGTGCTCATTAAACCTTACAGTTTTATCACCATTGATAGAGGAGGAAAAGCCCAGGAAGCCAAAGAACACAAAGACACAGGTCATCAACGGGCAGCTTCATCCATAACGATGTTCCATGCATGGCTGCCAGATGCTGGTCACCAAATATAAATAAAACAAATAAATTAAAATGCAACTGTTAGTTTAGCAACGCTGTGCTTTATCAAAAGTCCACATTCTTCACCTGCCCCTCCACCACCCCGAAGAACAAGAAGTTTTGTTTTTTCTCCTGCTTAGTGACTTTTTATGTTGCTAAGCAACTAACCGTACCATAAAATTTCTCAATAAAACACCCCGGCAGCGAGCAAACTCTGTTCTCCAGGACTTGGAAATGGAGGCATTTTTGTCATAAGGAAATGCATTTAAGCGAGTGAAAAGCAGGGCAGGTCAGAATTAGCGGCCTTTCGTTACAACGTTAGCCACTAAACAAAAGGACATCGTGCATCCTGCCTGTTTTATGGCGGTGGGCGCGATGCTCTTCTGGCAAACTTTTCCGTCATCTTTGATTCAGTTAAGCCTGATGTTATAATTAAATGTTCCCCTCATTGCTAACAGCAGCCGGATACGGGGCTTCAAAGGCAGAACGTTTAGTCACAGACATTGGGTGCTCTTCTAGCCGTTTTACATCTCACAATGACATTTTTCACTCGTTACAAGGAGACACAAAGATTTTACTTTTAAAAAAAAAACAAAAAAAAACAAAAAAAATTGCCACAGATGTGCTGCCATTTCTGATCATCTCTAAAATATACATTACCCTTAACATGTTGTACAGTGTCTTTCATATGTATTAGAACAAGATTATTACTTTATAAAATATTTATTTTATTTGGTTGATACCTTGATCCAAGTCAAGTTAAACATTTGAGATACATTTGGTTGCATTTATTTTGTTTTTCCAGTGGGAGCACAAACAGGTGAAGTGACCTGCTCGTGGTCACGCCACGTAGATGGCAGGATTTGAACCCTCAGCCTCTGGGTTTGAAGTCCAAAGGTTCCAATCCTTCACCACAATGCCACTCTAAAGCATGTATAAAACAGATATACAGTATCTACAGTGTGGTATACTATATACTACCTTTCATACCTGTTATATGGTGCCTTTAAGATCTACTGTAGAGTGTATAAAATAGATATATGTCAATACATGCTTATAAACTATCTATTACAGTAGACCCCTGCGAAGTCACGGTTAAGATTTTGCGGCCTCGATCCTTTGCGGATTTTCCCTTAGTCAAGTCGGGGTGCATGCACTGGTACAGTACGTTGCCACACCCATCACACGATGAAACAACTCAAGGTGGCGGTTGGCAACCCTCCAGGCAGACACGCGGTCCAGTCCCACCCTCCAGAAATGACCCTCTATCTGCCGCAGCCAGGAGTTACGTGGGCGACCCCTTGGTCTGGTCCAGCCACTCGGGTCCCCAGCAATGAGGATCTTACGAGCTGGATCACCCTCGGGGAAACACGCCACATGTCCGTAGTGCCATAACTGATGCTCCCCCACAATGCAGGTCATGTACCTCATTTGGGACTCCATGAGCAACACAAAGTCAAACCAGCGGTACTCAAGAATTTTCCGGAGAGACACAGTACCAAAGGAGTCCAGTCTTTGTCTCAGGCCATTGGATAGCGTCCATGTCTCACAACCATATAGCAAGAGAGGAAGCACAAGGACTCTAAAGACTTGGACCTTCGTCCATTTGCCTAGATATCGGGAGCGCCACACACCCCTTTCCAGCGACCTCATGACCCCCCCCCCCCATGCTCTCCCAATCCGTCTACTGACTTCATAGAAAGAGTCACCAGAGACATGAATGTCACTGCCGAGGTAAGTAAACCTCTCGACGAGGTCGACACTTTCTTCGCAGACAGACACACTACTGATGGCCGTGCCCAAGAGGTCATTAAAGGCCTGGCTCTTTGGTTTTTATCAGGACACTCGCAAGCCCAGACACTCAGACTCCTCACTCAGTCTCTTCAGCACTCCGATCACTAAGTCAATGGAGGCTCTGAAGATCACAGCATCGTCAGCAAAGTCAAGATCCATGAATCTTTCTTCACCAACAAATGCCGCAAAGCCGCTGGACCCCACGACCTTGCCCAACACCCAGTCCATACAAGCATTGAACAGAGTAGGAGAAGAACACACCACTGACAAACCCCAGAATCAACTGGGGAAAAAACACAGAGGTTGTGCCTGCACTCTGCACAGCACTCACAGTCCCAGTGTACAGGCCGGCCATGATATCCAGCAACCTCAAGGAAGCCTAACTAATAATTGCAAGTGGAAACCACAAATACCCTCTGCAATTTTTTTATGGCTTCTTTCATGGCAATACTGTACTGTAGAGAGAACACAAAGCAACCGTAGAGGAAAAGGCCGTTTGGAATGGTGAAAGTAGCCAATCTGAAAGTGTTAGTCATTTCTCCTTGCTGCTGATTGGCTGCTTCCCTGTGACGCATCCCCAGCAGATGCAACCCCACATTCCCGTTTCATAACCGTTTAACACGTGTAGCTGTCTCAAGGGTTTCGCTGAATGTTCTCGTGTTTTTTGTTTGTTCTTCTTCTTAAAGCCCTAAGGTGCCACCCAAATGCCCTGCACCTTCTAAGGCTTCTGGCAATGAAGTTAAGCGGCAGAAGATACGACTCCTCCTGAAGCTCCTGAAGAAGAGGCGCCACCACGAGGAGCTGTAAATCCTCTGCTCTGCTGTGCAGTCATTATCTTCATTACATACCGTCATCGTACTGCACAGCTAATTCATCATCATCTTCAATCAATATCATTAATTATTGGTGAGTACCCGTACACTTTACTGTATTTTTATTAAATTATTTACCCGACTTATACCAAAGAAAATAACAGCACATACGAAAGAAAACGCTCCTGCATGAATTACAGTACACATCACCAGTTGACATTCTAGCACTGCGGGAGACATAGCAGTACATTACTGTACAGTAGACGGGTTTACCTTTACATTCTTTTTTGTAGGTAATGTATTAAGCGGAGTTTGAAATGAAATTAAAGTGTTTTGGGGGCAAATTTAGGGTTAAAACTATAAAAATAGGCATTTTTTTGACCACAACCAAAATTTGCGGTTTTTCACAATTCGCGGGTGCTTTAGGACCGCAACACCCACAAATTTTGGGGGTCATCTGTATATAGTGCCTTTAAAAACTCGTAGGGAAAACTTGGGTGTTATTGTCAGGATTGGCACTCCCACACACGGTCCCAGTGTGGTGCTGAGGTGTCACCTGTTGCACGGCTGCACTTGGGTCATAACCTGGGGGGATTCGGCGTGCGGTGGGTGCAGTGCATGCTCCCCAACCTCTCTCTCTCCCTCTCTTTTTTTTTCCTCTGTTTTTTGTTTTCAGTTGGCTAGATTACTGTAACGCACTTCCCTCGGGATGACCCAAAAAAGACATCCATGGGTTATACAACAAGGGCAGAATGCAGCTGCCAGAATCTTAACTAGAATCCTATAATTCGGAATGCCTCTCAATCTGCTCTCCAAATCGTAACCTTAGATCTTCAATTGAGGGTCTGCTTATAATTCTAAGTTAAACTTAAAAGAAGTGGTGAGGCGGCCTTCTGCTGTTATGTACCTAAAATCTGGAACAGTCAACTGATAGAAATTCACCAGGCTAATACGGTGGATCACTTTAAAAGAACTGCTAAAAACCCGTTAGTTTAACATGGCTTTCTCATAGCTTCATTTTAGTGCAACCCTGATATTCTGTATATGCATTTATCATTTTTATCATGGCTCTGCAATCCATACTAACCCCTACTTTCTCTGCTGTTCTTTTTCTGGTTTTCTGTGGAAGATCTGTGCCATTATCACCACCTGATTAGGACACCATGCAGTCCCCACATTGATGGATTGAAGGCCAGATGTCCACATGACCGCCATCATCTAATTCTTTCACGTGACGACTGTAAACCATGAGGACTGATTGAGATCACCAACGTTAGGTAGAATGCCTAGTGGGGGCTCAGTGGTCTCGTGGCCTTGGAACCCCTGCAGATTTTTTTTTTTTCACCAGCCCTCAGGGGTTTTTTTTTTTTTGTTTGTTTTTTCTGTCCTCCCTGGCCATCGGTCCTTACTTTATTCTTTGTTACTTGGTATTGCCTAATCTTATTTTTATATTTTTCTTTTCTTTCTTCATCTTGTAAAGCACTTTGAGCTCATTTGTATGAAATCGAGCGATAGAAATAAATGTTGTCTTAATATCGATTTATTCTACTCTATACTGCTTTTCATGTTTATTATAACACACATACATCTATAAAGCATGTAAAAAATAGATACAACCTACTGCACAGGGCAGCACGGTGGTGCAATGGTAGCGCTGCTGCCTTGCAGTTAGGAGACCCGGGTTCTCCCCGTGTCTGCTCTCACAGTCCAAAGACATTGGCGATTCTATATTGTCCCTAGTGTGTGTACACCCTGCGGTGAGCTGGCGCCCAGCCCTGGGTTTGTTCTGCCTTGTGCCCTGTGCTGGCTGGGATTGGCTCCAGAAGACCCCCCTTGACCCTGTGTTAGGATATAGCAGATTGGACAATGACTGACTGACTGGCCTACTGCACATACAGTTATATGAACAAGTCTGGGAACCCCTCTCAGCCTGCATAATAACGTACTCTACTTTCAACAAAAAAAAAAGACAACAATGGTATGTCTTTCATTTCCTAGGATCATCTGAGTACTGCGGTGTTTTTCGAACAAAGATTTTTAGTGAAGCAGTATTTAGTTGTATGAAATTAAATCAAACATGAAAAACTAGCTGTGCAAAAATGTGGGTCCCCTTGTAATTTTGCCAATTTGAATGCCTGTCACTGCTCAATGCTGATTACTTGCAACACCAAATTGGTTGGATGAGCTCGTTAAGCCTTGAACTTCATAGACAGGTGTGTCCAATCGTGAGATATAAAGGTATTTAAGGTGGTCAATTACAAGTTGTGCTTCCTTCCCTTTGACTCTCCTCTGAAGAGTGACAGCATGGGATCCTCAAAGCAACTCTCAAAAGGTCTGAAAACAAAGATGGTTCAGTCGCGTGGTTTAGGGGAAGGCTACACAAAGCCATCTCAGAGGTTTAAACTGTCAGTTTCAACTGTAAGGAATGGAATCAGGAAATGGAAGACCACAGACATAGTTGCTGTTAAACCCAGCAGGACTGGCAGGCCAAGAAAAATACAGGAGCGGCATATGGACAGGATTGTGAGAATGGTGACAGACAACCCACAGATCACCTCCAAAGACCTGCAAGAACATCTTGCTGCAGATGGTGTATCTGTACATCGTTCTACAATTCAGCACAGTTTGCACAAACAACATCTATATGGCAGGGTGATGAGAAAGAAGCCCTTTCTGCACTCACGCCACAAACACAGAGTCGCTTGTTATATGCCAATGCTCATTTAGACAAGCCAGATTAATTTTGGAACAAAGCGGTTTGGACTGATGAGACACAAATAGAGTTATTTGGTCAGAACAAAAAGCCCTTTGCATGGCAGTAGAAGAACATGGCATTCCCAGAAAAACACCTGCTACCTACTGTCACAATTGGTGGAGGTTCCCATCATGCTGTGGGGCTGTGTGGCTAGTTCAGGGACTGGGGCCCTTGTTAAAGTCAAGGATCGGATGAATTCAACCCAATATCAACAAATTCTTCAGGATAATGTTCAAGCATCAGTCACAAAGTTGAAGTTATGCAGGGGTTGGATATTCCAACAAGACAATGACCCAAAACACAGTTCGAAATCTACAAATGCATTGATGCAGAGGGAGAAGTCCAATGTTCTGGAATGGCCGTCACAGTCCCCTGACTTGAATATCATCAAAAATCTATGGGATGATTTGAAGCAGGCTGTCCATCAAATTGAACTGAACTGGAGAGATTTTGTATGAAGAATGGTCAATAATACCTCCATCCAGAACCAGACACTCATCAAAGGCTATAGGAGGACAGCGTCTAGAGGCTGTTATATGTGCAAAAGGAGGCTCAACTAAGTATTGATGTCACATCTCTGTTGGGGTGCACCTGTCCAATTTTGTTCTGATGCATATTGCATATTTTCTGTTAATCCAATAAACTTAATGTCACTGCTGATATACTACTGTTTCCATAAGGCATGTCATCTATTAAAAGGAAGTTGCGACTTTGAAAGCTCAGCCAATGATAAGACAAAAATCCAAAGAATTAAGAGGGGTTCCCAAACTTTTTCATATGACTGTATCTATTATATGCTGCCTTCAATTTCTATCTAATTTACAGTGTTTTTCATATGCATTAGAACATATCTATTTTACTGACGCTCTATACATTTATCATCTACCGCCTTTCAGATCTCTCAGTGAAGACGTACTGAAGAGATCCTGACAATGCTCTCTATAAAAAGGCGTTATATAAAATAACAAGTATCGACTTCTGTCATTGACTTCCTGGGTGATTCATAGTGATGCACTCCAGTGACGACACAGTAAAAATACTCAACTTTTTGTAAGCCAATAAAATGATTGCAGATTGTAGTTTCCATATTTAAGACAAGGAACATGAGACATTTCACTCACTGGAAAAAAGACACAGGACCAGCTGTAAAGGATGATGGCTCAACTGTGGAAAGGCGATATATGAGACAACAGGGATCAATACCCACCTCTAATTACCTGCATTAGACTGTGCAACTCATTTACTTGCCAGTTATCACATTTTAGAAATACGGAAATAAATGGCGGTATGCACAAAGTTTTGTGGGGTGAAATTCACTAAGGAAACATATTATACAGAGCAAGACTCGTTTTTTTGTTTAGTGCCAGCCTCGCCATCTCCTCCTTCATCTGTCGAGAACACTTCTCTCCTTATGAGCCAGTTGGCAGCAAGCAGCAGTCCAAGTTTAGGAGCGGGGAGGAAGATGAACTCCAGATTTGACGCATAACGCCCAGCCCATTTATGCCTGGCTGCTGTTGGTTTCACTTCAGGGTCACCACACCTGGAGCCCCACACCCCGATCATCTCACCTTATCCTCAGATTCTCAGTGTGTAGCGGCTCAGTTCGCGTGCCATGGAGGCGGCCGGCTGCCTTGATTATTTTAATGGTTCAGAATTCATTCATTCAGCCGCATGGAGCCGGGGAGAGCTGACAGCTGGACACGCTGGCAGAGATTTATGAACTGCTTCCATTAGCACTGAAGTCTTATCAGGTCAGAGTTGGGCGATAAGCTCGTTTGTTCAAAGACGATGGATATGACAAAAATTAATAAATGAAATCTACAAACGGTTTACGGGACAAAAATGAAAGCAAGCACTCGACCAGATTAGTTTGTGCTCTCATGTTGTGTCCTTCATGAAGAGAGTTTGTCACGGAGAAAATGACTTCTGGACATGCACAGAGAGGGATTGTGGGTAAGAAGACACGCATTTTGGAGAATAAGTGAATATTTCAATCTATGTATTATAGTGCCTTTCATGTTTATGGTCCCGTGAGATTGTTTCCCCTGTAGTCCACTCAGAGTAGCTCATCGAGTTGCTCTTCAGCTCACCTCATTTTCTTTTTTTTTTTTGTGTGTGGTGGTCCCACAAGGTTTTTCTCAGTTCAGGCCTTGTCCGGCTCTGTCCTGTCAGAGAGGATCATCAAATTTCTCTTCACCTCGCTGCTTCTTCTCTTCCTGCACTCTCCTTGACTCCACCTTTCGTGAGACACTGTGTACCCGTTTAGCGGGTACTTTGCCAACTCAAACAAGCTGCAGGCACACATACAGAGCCTGGCCTGAAGAACGTCAGGATCTCCTAATGCAGTTCTAAAGCTGCCTGTACAACTTTGTGGGAAAAGTAAAGTTATTCAGATTTGTCCTCCATAATATGAGCTAATTTGCCAGAAGAAGCAGAACTTTTGCCCGGGATTATTTATGCATGCGTTCTCCACTCTGACCTTTAAAGCCCCGTGTGTAAGCGAGGCTTTACAGTGACAGGCGTGTGCTCTGCCCGGCTGGTGCAATGTTTAAATTTGCATACATCACCCCTCAAACCTCCCCAAACACCCCCCACAGGCAGCACCTTTTCAATACGAAAAGACAACAATTCCTCCATTTCAATGGTCATTGAGAAGTCGCAGGAGGCACCTGGCAGCAGCTCATGCCCTGTAAAATGTGCCAGCATTTGGTGTTTTCAAGTAGCAAGCATTTTTGCATAAAATTGGTCTTCATTCTATTATCCATTAGGACAATAAAAAAAATAAATAAAACTTATTGTGTGAAACTACTATCAAATTAAACCCATGACAGCCTACACTTTTGTTTTATATAGCACCTTTCAGAGCACAAAGCTAAATACAGTGAAGCCGCCCAGTCCAGTCAGTTATAATGGAGGCGAGGACGTGAAGGTGAGCTGAGCTCTAATAAGTACCAAGGAAACATAGGAGGAGCAGCAGCTATGGTGCCCCCAAGTGGCCAAGGCGATGAACTGCAACCCACATGGCCAAAGGTCCAACCTCATACTAACCCCCAAACCACTGTGACTCACTAAACAAGTCAATTCACCTATCAAGGAACATTATGGAAAGGCACTATATAAAGTTACCTCAATCAAACATCGAGCAAGTTATTTACAGCAGACAGAAGAACCAATGGCAGCAGACCTCTAAAGTGAAATGAGGTAATTAGGAAACAATGTTAATTTTCACTCGTATGCAGATGACATCCAGTTATACCTTTCATTTAAATCAGATGAAGTTTCTCCGATGTTGTCTTTAATTAGTTGTGTTAGTGAATTAAAGGAGTGGATGAATGAGAACTACTTGTCTTTAAACACAGATAAAACAGAGATGTTAATTGTTGGAGGGAATGACGCTGATCATAACAATATTTTGTCATCATTTAACTCAGTTGGAATCCCAATTAATTTTACTGAATCAGCCTGCAATCTAGGAGTTATCTTTGACTCTAGCATGTCATTTAAAGCGCATATTACAAAGTTGTCCAAAACATGCTTCTTCCATCTTAAAAATGTTAGGAAATTAAGGCGCTTTCTAAATAAACAGGATTCTGAGAAATTAATTCATGCATTTATCTCTAGTAGGATGGACTACTGCAATGCGGTGTTCACTGGATGTTTAAAACTGTTCTTTATACAGCCTCCAGTTAATACAAAATGCGGCTGCAAGAATTATTACAAGAACAAGAAAATACGAACACATAACTCCAGTTCTTAAATCCTTACACTGGCTCCCGGTTAAGTTTAGGGCAGATTTCAAAATCCTTCTTTTAACATATAAAGCATTAAATGGCCGAGGTCTGGCTTACTTGTCTGAACTTATGACTTACAAACCAGAGCGCACATTAAGATCTGAAGATGCTGGTCTGCTTATGGTTCCAAGGATTAATAAAACAACAATGGGAGATTGAGCTTTTAGTTACAGGGCCCATAAACTGTGGAATGGTCTGCCTGCTACTATAAGAGATGCCCCTTCGGTCTCAGCTTTTAAATCCCGGCTGAAGACTCACTACTTCAGTTTAGCATATCCTGACTAGAGCTGCTGATTAACTGTACAGACTGCATCTCTGTTGTCAAGTCATTAGCACTAAAACATAAGTAACATGATAGTTAGAATTGGATACTTACCCTCACCTATTCGGTTTCTCTTCTCGGTACTCAAATGTGGCACTTGGTGCCATGGCCCACCTGCCAAGTTGTTTTTCCTGCCTAAGGTAAAGTCATCCCTGATGGAGGATCGCAGGAATCGTGAGAAAGAGGGGTCCTTTCATCGGATTGGCTGGCCTAACACTGTTTCAGCCGTGGAACGGCCAAATGGGGGAGGCAGCTTGATGGATGAGGTCTCCAGGAGTCTAAAATTATCCAAATCTTATTATGTGATATCATCTACTGTTAAATTCTGCTCTGTACTTCTAAAAAATTTTTATTTTTTATTGAGGATTTGTTCTGTTCTGTGTATTGTATTGACCCCCTTCTTTTGACACCCACTGCACGCCCAACCTACCTGGAAAGGGGTCTCTCTTTGAACTGCCTTTCCCAAGGTTTCTTCCATTTTTCCCTGCTAGGTTTTTTTGGGAGTTTTTCCTTGTCTTCTTAGAGAGTCAAGGCTGGGGGGCTGTCAAGAGGCAGGGCCTGTTAAAGCCCATTGCGGCACTTCCTGTGTGATTTTGGGCTATACAAAAATAAACTGTATTGTATTGTAAATGAGGTAAAGGCAGGTGATTGGTGACATTTCAACCTCATTAAAGAGGTGGGGCAAAAAAGTGGAGGTGGGGCCACTTGAAAGAGTGGGTGGGGCAACCTCCCCTCCCATTACTCTGGAGACCTCCTCCCACATGGGAGAACCCCACCGCACAGCAAGCCGCTATTTGGACCTTCCTTAGCTTGTGAAGGCGACTCCATTAGAAACATTTGCTGCTGCAATCTGCATGCCTGGCTGAGCAGAAAACAAATGAGAGCGGGAGTGAGAACAAATGGTGGTGTACGTCTTCATAAGAAGGCACATTCATTATCAGGCAAATTCTGGAACGAGGAAAGTAAAAATGATATTAAAATAATTAAGCGTGTGATCCTTAAAATGACTCTAATATATACTGATTTACAGCACTTCTCTCATCATGCCGAGAAGCATTCATCTCACGAATCCTCCCAGCTCGCTCTTGAGCCAAGGCGCACACAGGTGGCATTTGTCCCGACTGTCCCTTGGCCACTTGCCTGCCACCGACAGCCCAAGAGAGGACACAGCGGCAGCAACACGGCCGGTCTAATTGGTGGGTACTGACTGCCTCCTAGAGGTCATCACTGTAACTAGAGTACATGAATCTCCATCCAAGGACCAAAATCTGTACCTGTCTATCCATCTATGGTGCCTTTGATATTATCTACATAAATCTTAATTTTTGTACATTACCTTTGCTACATAAAATCTCATAACATATGACTTATGTCACAGCTATGTAAAATAATTTTATATAATACCTTTCCTATCCATCTATCTTACATACACCTTATGTTATATAGTGCCTTTCACTTTCCACCTGTCCCATATACAGTAGTGTCTTTAATACAAGTTTTGATCCTACATAGAGTGTGACAACTGTAAGGGGCGAGCCAGCCACCCAACCCGACACAGACAGACGCAGGAGGCACACTTAGAAAAGCACAACACAAGTGTTTTTTTATTTTGTTTCTTGTGAGCAAAGCCTTCCCCGTTCCCACAAGTACAACACCCAGTCCCAAGCACAGCACACAATAAATCAATTCCTTTCCTTCTTGTCTTTCTTATTCTCCTCCTCCTGACTCTGGCTCACCGAGTAATGTCCACTGACCCCTTATGTAAGGCCCCCAGAAGTGCTTCAGGTGCTCGCTGCCCCACCTCCTGCAGCACGGGCCACACAGGCTCAGGAACAGCTGCAGCGCCCCCCGAATCCCAACAGGGCTGTATCCAACTCCATCTCCCATGAAGTCCTGTAGGAGTCCGTGGCACTGCTGCCATCCAGGGGGGCTGACATGTAGCGTTCCAGGGGAGGTAATGCTCTGTCCACACTTGTTCCCCCAGTCATTCCAAAGGGTGTCCCAGCCGGGCAAGGGCTCCAGCCATTCACGACATCTGTCTGCGTTATTGCTCAATTCACGTCTATCTTTACTTTTGTACATTACATTTCCTAAGTCCTATGACATACTGTACATCATCTGAGACCTACGTATATCGATTTTCTATACTGCATATTCTACCAAACTATCATGTAAATCCTTATTTATAAACTTTACATAAGTTATACAGAGTCTTAACGTGTAACGTGTGTTATATGCTGTATATAATACAAGGGCCTTTCACCCACTCTCTCTCTATGTACTTGTGTTACTGTATATATATATTTCAGGTCTATTTTTATGATGCTAATCACCAATTTCCCTTTTCTCATTCTGTCACTTGAGAATTTAAGACTTTTTTCCCCCCATTATTTTTTCTTCGAATTCTCCGTTGTCTAAACATCGCAAGGCAGGTCCAACAGTGCGCTGTCCAGTTCGCTGGACACTTACACAGGTGTTTGTGCTGATTCTGAACATCTCAATTGTTTATTTCATTTCCTTTTCTTCCAGATCTCCAAGAAGTGGGCACTATAGTGACATGGATTGGCAGATGCTTTACGTTTGCATGGTATGCGTGTGCCACCGTGTGCTGCTATGCCTGAGGAGCTTTGGCACTTCGTAGTATAAAAGCCACCCAACTCTCCTGATCCACATGAGAAAGCCTGCGGTCATCCAGGGGTCTTCTGTCTCTCCAAGATCTGTTTTGAGCTTTTCCTCTTCTTCGAATATTTGGGATGTTTGGTTGTTGAGCAGAAATGAATGCTTTAGTTCCTTCAGTTTAACATGAGATAATGTAACAAGCCTGGTGTGAGTCACAGGAGGTTAGAGTCCATCAGGGCAGCACTGGGTGCAAAGCAGGAAACGGTCAGTGAGCAGATAGCCAGTCCACCTTCGAACTCACAGTACAACTATTGGGGCCTGCTGATCTTCTACACCATTTCCCTGTCTCTGCAGCTGCCCAGCTGAAGCAGTGCCATGTACTCTGTGTGCCACCTCAAAGTTTATCTCGTGTGCCCACAGAGCGGTCACAATGGGCATCGCCAGCGTTTTTTTTTTTTTTACTGAAACGAAAAGCCCATGCAAGACTTTCAATCTGCTGATTTTGTATGGTAAATGAAAGCTAAAATTGAACCTTGTTGTGGTCATAGCCCGTTTGCCAGCTGTTTGCCTCAGTCTCTGTAAAGTTTACAAGCAAATGCCACTTCCTGAATGAACGGGTTGGCACTCCGCTATAAAGTACATCAATCTGTCATGGGCATAAAAAAAAAAAAAAAAGAATTCAAATAAAGCTTCAATAATTAGAGGGTGGCATGAAGATTATCACAGCTTCTTCACAGCCTCGGGGAGCAGACCATGGCGCTGTCTTATATACCACAGTGCATATCCATCTACAGTACACTAAATTATGCCTTTCCTAAGCGAATTTATAAAACACACTTCATATGATCTACCCATCTATCTATCTTTGATCAGAAAGGCACCACCTATTTATATAACAATAAAAAACATTTATTTGTATAGTGTATTTTTATAGTGCCCATCAACTCCATATCTGTGTAAAGTTTGGGCTTTTGTACATTTTTCTCCAGACACACATTAGGCTAAATGGCTCCCATCTGACCCTGTGGTGAGGGAGCCCTGGCACCACATTCAGGGTTGGTGCCTGCTTTGTGCCCGATACTGCCAGGATAGCCTAACTTGCCGATTCCAATATAGGGTTACGGTGGGCCAGAGCCTATTCTCTGCAGCATCGGAGATAAGGCAGGAACTCATCTGGATGGGTTGCCAGTCATCTCACACAAACACACACACACACACACACACACACGGCACCAAATTGCCATGCAAACCAACTTACAGAATGTGGACAGAAAATCCAAGCAGATCCTGGGAGTTCTACATGGACATTGGCCACACCAGTACTCAAACCTGCTAACAGGGTACAAACAAACAAACCAGTTTAGGGTCAGCAGCCCTACAGAGCCCATAAAAGGAAAGGAAATGCCAGCATTTCCTAAAAACTCTGCTAAATTAATTAGTATTGCCTAATTTTATTTTTATATTTTGTCTTTTTTCATCCTGTAAAGCACTTTGAACTACACCACCTGTATGAAAATGTGCTCTACAAATAAATATTGTTGGTGTTGTAGCAGAGACCTGAACAATGACGACATCTAAAATGCCAGTTATAAGGGCAGCTATTGTATCATCCCAGATGTACAAGGACAAACGTGAAGACTGCAAACCTAAAATCTCAGAATTGTGAGGTCCAACATCCTGGGCAGCTTCAAATCATAGAATTGTGAGGTCACCTATTCTGAAAGTGGATGTCTAAAAATCACCGACACAAGAGGTCAAGCATCCTAAAGCTGGGCACCTAAAATCTTAGACCTGTAAGGTCGACTACTCTAAGAATGAAATCATAGAATTGTTAGGACACCATTTTCTAAGCATGCCAGACTTGTGCAGTCAAAGAATCTAAGACTGGAGACCTGGAATCACACACACACACACGTGAGGCCACACATTCTAAGACACCTACGATATCAGAGTTCTGATTCTAGGACTGGACACCAAGGATCTCAGACTTGTAAGCCACTTACTGCGACTTGGCAGGATGCAAAAAAAAATGAAGACTGCACATCTAAAATCTTAGAATTGTGAGGCCACCGATCACAAGAGTGGACAGTCAAAATCATCACAGTGTAAGGCTGGAATAACAACATCCCCACCTGTAATATCATCTATTCCAAGAGTGGGCACCTAAAGCCGCACAATCTAAGGCTGGACACCCTGGTGCACCAGATTTGTGAGGTCACAGATTCAAAGACTGGACACCTAAAATCAAAGAACTGTGAAGCCACCTTTTCTAAGAGTGGACATCCAATAAGCCAATCTTAGAAAGTTGGTGGTAAATCTACATAAGATTCTGCTTAATTTTAATAGGATATTAAAATAGTTACTTAGATTATGGTATAGTCTTTTATCCCCCGAGTTAACATGAAATAGCTATACCTGTGAAGGTGAGGTGAGGTGAGGTCAGGTCAGGGAGCATGGACTGGTACAGCTCGTTGCCGCACCCACAACACAACACCTTGGAATCCTGGTTGGCAACCCCCATGCAGACACGTGGTCCAGTCCCAGCCTCCGGAAATGACCATCTTTCTGCCACAACCAGGTGTTACATGGGTGACCCATTGGCTTGGTCCAGCAACTCAGGTCCTTAACAATGAGCCGGATCACCCTCAGAGAATCGCGCCACATGGTCGTAGTGCCGTAACTGACGCTCCCTCACAATGCAGGTCATGTGCCTCATTCTGGACTCCATGAGCAACACGAAGTCAAACCAGCGGTACCCAAGGATTCTCCAAAGAGACACACGTGAAGGAGTCCACTCTTCGTCTCAGGTCACCGGATAGCGTCCATGTCTCACAACCATATACGCTATATGGACAAATGTATTGGGATGCCTGACCATTACACCAGCTTTAACTGGTGACTTTAATGACATTGCATTCAAATCCGTAGACTGTAATATGTAGTTGGTCTCCGCCATTCACCCCCCACACCCCCCCCCCCCCATCCCCCGCCATTGCAGCTAAAACAGCTTCCACTCTTCTTGGAAGGCTTTCCACAAGATTTGGGAGTGTTTCTCTGGAAATGTGTGCCCATTCATTCTGTAGAGCATTTATGAGGTCAGGCACTGATGCTGGACAAGAAGGCCTGGCTCACATTCTCCATTTTAGTTCAACCCAAAGGTGTTCGAGGGGCTTGAGGTCAGGGCACTATGCCGGTCAGTCCAGTTCTTCTACACCAAACTCTTTATAGACCTAGCTTTGTGCACTGGGGCACAGTCATGCTGGAATAGAAAAGGGCCTTACTTAAACTGTTTCCACAAAGTTGGTCAGAATGTCTTGGTATGCTGAAGCATTAAGATTGCCCTTCACTGGAAGTAAGGGGCCTGGCCCAAACCCTGAAAAACTGCCCCCAACATTATCCCTCCTCCACCAAACTTCACAGCTGGCACAGTGCAGTCTGGCAGGTAACGTTCTCCTGGCATCTGCCCAACCCAAATGTGCCCATCTGACTGTCCAACAGAGAAGCAGGATTCGTCGTTCCATAGAACATGTTGCCACCACTCCATCCGACGCTTGGCTTTGGTGATCTAAGGCTTGGAAGCCCATTCCATGAAGCCAGTTGAAGTTTAGAACTCTTCAGCTGTGGAATCAGCAGAACGTTGACCACTTTTACGCACCACACACCTTTGCAGTCGTAGACCCCGCTCTGACTTTACATGGTCTTCCGCGTCATGGCCGAGTTGCTGTTGTTTCTATACACTTCCACTTTCCAATAATATCACTTACAGCTGACCGTGGAATATCCAGCAGGGATGAAATTTCACAAAGGGTCTTATTGAAAAGGTGGCATTCTGCCTATCACAGTGCCACTCTTGAAGTCACTGAGCTCTTCAGAATGACCAGTTTTGTTTCACAAATGTTTGTAAATGGAGACTGCATGGCTAGGTGCTTGAGTGTATACACCTGTGGCAATGGGGATGATTCAATAATTAAGAGGGGGGGTCCCAATACTTCTGTCCATACAGTGCAGCAAGACAGGGAGCACCAGAACTATAAAGACTTGCAGAGATTTCGGGAGAGCCACACACCCCTTTCCAGCGAACTCATGACCCCTCATATTCTCCCAATTCGTGTAGTGACTTCAAAGGAACAGTCACCAGAGACATGAATATCACTGTCGAGGTAAGTAAACCTCTTGACGAGGTCGACACTCTCACCGCAGACAGACACACAGCTGATGGCCGTGTCCAAGAGGTCACTAAAGTCCTGATCTCGGTTTAAACCAGAAACCCAGAATACGTATTAATAAAGCTGCTAGCATGGACTACTAGATTAGTTTACAGATGGAGCTGTGGAATGCAGTTTTCTGACCATTTTACATGTAATCAGACTTTATGACCAAACTTAGAAAGAAATCATTTTGTCTTGGTAGAGTAATATTTTACTCTACTTTCCCCTTTTGTATTATTAATATGTAGCCTTTGTCAGAATACAAGCTATTGTACCATATCACTTCTGCCCACCTTCCCTTCTACATCTATAACCTCAGGCAATTAGGTGTAGTAAAAAACAAGCATGTGTTAAGTTACAATTTAAATAATGTATTATTGATAAAATTCATAAATAATAACAATGTACAAAGTACATTTGAATATTGGCAACCATACAATCTGATAAATGGTGATGTGTAGTTTCAGGGGGCACACAGACTTGTTAGTTACTTAAAATGTCTCGAGTTAAGGCCTCATTTGTGGTCAGGTTTCTTCAGAACAGGCCATGAGACTGCCAAGTTGTGCTCTTTTTGGGTTGTCCTTTTCAGTTCATGGTGTGTGATGGTCTTCCATCAGTTTGGTAAGAGAGAGAGAGAGAGAGAGGGTTAGGTAAAGCAAGCAAATTTTTAAGTGTTCTGTCCAACCCCTAGAGCCAATAGGGCGTTGCGGTACTTAAAGGCTTTTGATACAAGACAGTTCCAAACAGCCATGCTTCAGACCAATGGGGGGCCAGAATACCCTCACACCTGCCCTCCAAACTACGTGTTAAGTAAGTTAAAGCTGGCAGTTAGGCAGACTGGCTTTGCTGAGGGGGCTGAATGAGAGACTTCAGAAGAGAAATATTAGCCCAACTTGTCATAAAATTACAAAGAGACTCGTTCCTAAAAGGGGTTCTTAACCATCAAACCATTGATGTTGTTAACACTAATATTACATTGCTTTGTCTACGTTACAAATAAAGACATACAAAATATCTATCAACTTGTTTGCAAAATTTCACATCGCAACAGAAATGAAACAAGAACAGCAAGCCTTCAACAGACTTTTCTTTTCTTTGTAATATCAATATCTGAATTTGAATATTACTAAAACTTTTAAAACAAAGATTGTGGAAATATGTGAACAATACGTCACACTACTGCCTGAACTGCTCTATGAAGTAAAACTAAAAGCTGCAGAACTTTGGTAAGGCGACTATCACAGACTTGAGGACGCAAATGACCCCTTAAAAATTATATAGAGTTAAGAGGCAACAGACTGGGCACCCAAAATCACCAGTTCTCAGAGTGGGCACAGAGCATCACAGACGATAAGAATGGGCACCCAAAATGTAAGGCCACAGGTTTTAAGCCTGGACATTGACGTATGAGCCTCTCAGTGTGTCGCTCGTTTACATAAACTAAGAATCCAAAAAGAGGAGAAAACAAAGGACACGGAGAAACTGAAAGAAAGACTCGAAGGCAAGAAACAACTGCACGAGCAGGTGACACCAAGTGTGGTTTTGTCATCCCCATCTGTGACACCACAACTTCGAAATGACATATGGGAATGTCACGACAAAGGCTGGCCACTTGCATACAGCGCACAAAACATGCAGCCGCCACTTCTCTGCGTAGCCCGGCAGAAGCCGAAAGCAGCGAAACGTGGAGAAGTCCTCTCTCGCTCCCTAATTGGGGCCTTCCGGTCCTGACAACAATACACTTGCAGAGTGGCAATGAAAAATGGCACGTCTTGCTGTTTCTGAAGGTGAGCAGGCCGTAATTATTAGGAAACACGTGTTCGGGACTCTGAATGGAGCGCATGCTAATTTGAACTGCTAAAAACAAAAAGGTGGATGGCAGGGTAATTAGAAGTCCCCGGCTAGCCGTGGACAATCAGCTTGCTTTTGTCTATTTGGCCGTCCCTGCCAGGCAGACGTGGGCCGCGTTTTGCGAGCTCATTGGCCTCCACAATGTCAGCCTCAACATGGCTTGCCATGTTTGAAAGGACTGGAGACATAAATAGATGCTGTGAGGCCCAGGGCACGTACAGCCACCCTAACCCTGACACAGACAGGTAGAACACGACTTTGCCACACAGCACAGAGTTTATTTATTCAGTCCAGCACACTAACGTCACATAGCACAAAACTGTCCCTTTGCCGCCCCTTCAGTCCTCCACACAGGCTTCGTCCTCTTCCTCCCCACCGTGGCCATTGAGTGCTGGTGACTGGCACCTTTTATAGGGCACTCAGAAGGAGTCCAGGTGCCCAATGAGCTTCTTCCAAAAAGTTCAGGTGCCCCCTGGCAGTGGCCATGGGCCCCAACAAGGATTGACCTTCCATGCTCATAACCCATGGCCCTGCTGTAAGCCAAGGGGACTGCCCTCCATCGGTCCTCTCCCCCAGTCCTTTTACACGCAGGGCGTCCCGGCTGGGTAGGGGCTCCGGCCGTCCGCCACAATGAGTAGTAGAAGAAAACCTAACAACGAAAGTGCATTCACTGCGTCAAGGTTTAGTTTATATAGTGCCTTTCACAGTTAGTGCTGCTCTTGTCACATTCTCAGCAAAGTAAATGAAGTAAATGGTCTTTGTCATTAAGGTATTGGAGAATAAGCTTAGGAGGATAACCATTTACTAGTTTTACAGCATTTAGGTAAGCAGACTTTATTTTATATAGCACCGCTCACACAAAGCCTGCTTAAGCATCTGCTGTCATTCCTCATTCAACAGAGGGAGTAGAAGTAAAAGGTTTTGGTCAGCATAATAATAAAGTAATGGTTTAATTGTATGGTATATCATCCCACTTTATTTTATTTTATACAGCGTCTTTCACACTTTGTCTGGGTGTGCCAATACTTTCATTGCATGCTGACCAGATGGAGAGAAACAAATTGCTGTTTGTCTCCAAAAGCTTGGAAGGAAAAAAAAATAATTTTACAACATTCACTTTATTGGGTTTATTTTATACTAGCCATGCTCCGCCTGCGTAGAAGTGAAACAGGACAGCGAGGACAACCCCGCCCGGCTCCCCACTCCTGGCGTCACGCTTTCTCCTCCCCTTGACCCGCAGCCTCAGTCTCGGATTAGCACGAATATATTGTTCCTGCAAGTGAACTATGATTCTTAGCGTGATGAGAGAAGTCGCAAAATCAAAACGGAATGTTCAAGCAAATTCTAGAAAAAATATCCGTTAAGTAGTTCTCTCGTTCGCTAACTAAGCGGATGTAAGATATGCCCAAAAGCTGGCGCATGAGTGAGGAGGGCCCCGCTGCGTCTCTCTTGGATTCGCACAAATAAATCAGCACCACAAGCGAACTCGGATACTTAGCACGATGACAGAAGTCGCAAAATCAAACGGAATGTTGAAGCAAATTCTAGAAGAAAAAAAACCTGATCTAAATCTGTTAAGTAGTTCTCTCGTTCGCTAGCTAAGGGGATGTAAGATACGCCCAGAGGCTGGCGTGTGTGGTCGAAATTTAACATCTTAATAACGAAAGAAGCATTCCTAGTCTAACAGGACAAGTCAGTGATCAGGCAGGAGAAAAGCTGTTCATTATAATAACAATGATTCATTACATTTACATAGCTCTTTTCTCATTATATCTTTTAATTACTCCTGGGCAAAATGCTTTGGAGGGAGCATTCTTCAAAAGAGCATGGTCAGAATGGTCAAAGAAACAAAGGTTCATTTTATAAACTGTTGAATTTACATAGAGTGCCAATCAATGCATATATTTTACTCTGGTTGGTTCATTGGTTTAAACCCAAATGATTTATATAAAATAAAAGTCTGTGATATTATATTCTGATTCTTCTTAAACCTTTGAGTTGCACCATCACCCTTGAAATTTCTGTGCATATAACAATTGTCCATTCTTGTTGCTTACAGTACATCTGCTGATTTCTTAGTCATCCTTCAGCACATTTTGTATATTACATCAACCTCTCTTCTGGCACATTCTTTATTTACTTGACCATGTCAGTATTTTTCCTAAACCAAATCTTATATTTCAGTGTACATTTTGTTGTTCACTTGACCACCATTTGGTTTCCCACATTTATTTCTTTAAGATGCTATATTACCCTAAAATTATTCTTCCACACGTGTGAGTGAGGAGGGCCCCGCCACCTCCCCTCGGCCCGCTGCGTCTCTCTCAGATTCGCACAAATAAATTAGTACCGCAAGCAAACTATGATACTTAGTGTGATAAGAGAAGTTGCAAAATCAACTGGAATGTTCAAGCAAATTATAGAAAAAAAAAAACCTGATCTAAATCCATTAAGTAGTTCTCTCGTGAAAAGCGGACAGACAGACAGACTGACAGATGTTGGGTTATATATTATACAATATATATATATATATATATATATATATATATATATATATATATATATATATATAGTGGTGTGAAAAACTATTTGCCCCCTTCCTGATTTCTTATTCTTTTGCATGTTTGTCACACAAAATGTTTCTGATCATCAAACACATTTAACCATTAGTCAAATATAACACAAGTAAACACAAAATGCAGTTTGTAAATGGTGGTTTTTATTATTTAGGAAGAAAAAAAAATCCAAACCTACATGGCCCTGTGTGAAAAAGTAATTGCCCCCTGAACCTAATAACTGGTTGGGCCACCCTTAGCTGCAATAACTGCAATCAAGCGTTTCCGATAACTTGCTATGAGTCTATTACAGTGCTCTGGAGGAATTTTGGCCCACTCATCTTTGCAAAATTGTTGTAATTCAGCTTTATTTGAGGGTTTTCTAGCATGAACCGCCTTTTTAAGGTCATGCCATAGCATCTCAATTGGATTCAGGTCAGGACTTTGACTAGGCCACTCCAAAGTCTTCATTTTGTTTTTCTTCAGCCATTCAGAGGTGGATTTGCTGGTGTGTTTTGGGTCATTGTCCTGTTGCAGCACCCAAGATCGCTTCAGCTTGAGTTGACGAACAGATGGCCGGACATTCTCCTTCAGGATTTTTTGGTAGACAGTAGAATTCATGGTTCCATCTATCACAGCAAGCCTTCCAGGTCCTGAAGCAGCAAAACAACCCCAGACCATCACACTACCACCACCATATTTTACTGTTGGTATGATGTTCTTTTTCTGAAATGCTGTGTTCCTTTTACGCCAGATGTAACGGGACATTTGCCTTCCAAAAAGTTCAACTTTTGTCTCATCAGTCCACAAGGTATTTTCCCCAAAAGTCTTGGCAATCATTGAGATGTTTCTTAGCAAAATTGAGACGAGCCCTAATGTTCTTTTTGCTTAACAGTGGTTTGCGTCTTGGAAATCTGCCATGCAGGCCGTTTTTGCCCAGTCTCTTTCTTATGGTGGAGTCGTGAACACTGACCTTAATTGAGGCAAGTGAGGCCTGCAGTTCTTTAGACGTTGTCCTGGGGTCTTTTGTGACCTCTCGGATGAGTCGTCTCTGCGCTCTTGGGGTAATTTTGGTCGGCCGGCCACTCCTGGGAAGGTTCACCACTGTTCCATGTTTTTGCCATTTGTGGATAATGGCTCTCACTGTGGTTCGCTGGAGTCCCAAAGCTTTAGAAATGGCTTTATAACCTTTACCAGACTGATAGATCTCAATTACTTCTGTTCTCATTTGTTCCTGAATTTCTTTGGATCTTGGCATGATGTCTAGCTTTTGAGGTGCTTTTGGTCTACTTCTCTGTGTCAGGCAGCTCCTATTTAAGTGATTTCTTGATTGAAACAGGTGTGGCAGTAATCAGGCCTGGGGGTGGCTACGGAAATTGAACTCAGGTGTGATATACCACAGTTAGGTTATTTTTTAACAAGGGGGCAATTACTTTTTCACACAGGGCCATGTAGGTTTGGATTTTTTTTCTCCCTAAATAATAAAAACCATCATTTAAAAACTGCATTTTGTGTTTACTTGTGTTATATTTGACTAATGGTTAAATGTGTTTGATGATCAGAAACATTTTGTGTGACAAACATGCAAAAGAATAAGAAATCAGGAAGGGGGCAAATAGTTTTTCACACCACTGTATATATATATATATATATATATATATATATATATATATATATATATATATGGAGGTGGCAGAGTTAAAGATGCTAAGATTTGCATTGGGGTGACGAGGATGGACAGGATTAGAAATGAGGACATTAGAGGGTCAGCTCAGGTTGGCGGTTTGGAGACAAAGTCAGAGAGGCAAGATGGCGTTGGTTTGGACATGTGCAGAGGAGAGATGAGGGGTATATTGGGAGAAGGATGCCAAGGATGGAGCTGCTAGGGAAGAGGAAAAGAGGAAGGCCTAAGAGAAGATTAATGGATGTGGTGAGAGAGGACATGCAGGTGATGGGTGTAACAGAACAAGATGATGAGGACAGAAAGATATGGAAGAAGATGATCCGCTGTGGCAACCACTAACAGGAGCAAGGAGAAGAAGACGACGAAGAAGAAAGGTGGTCTACACATATGCTATCATGGCACATTCAGTAGATTAAAGATAAGTACTTGGGGGAATAAACGTCATTTAGTTTTACAGCATTCAGTAACTCAAGCTTTATTTTATGTAGCACTATTCAGACTTCGGTATTAGAGGAAGTAGAGCTAAGGTTTTTCGCTTTCTATTATATATTGTTCCTATCAGTGTTATCTATCTGTTATCTACTGTCTTTATCAACAGTCATGTGAAAAAGTAAGTGCACCCCAAGGAAACTATTCACTTTTTTTAGCACAACTTAACAAGCAAATATTAGCTCTTCAGGCCCAGATGTACAACTGCATGAGAGGATATGTGCAGATGAGAGTGTGCAGTGTGAGAAACACAAACACCTTACAGGTCCTCAGCTGGCTTCTTCCTTACGATAAACACCAAACACCTCAGTCATCTGCAACAGAGAAAAGATGACTCTGGGATGCTGGAATTAAAGGTAGAACTCAAACTGAATTACCAGAACATCCGGCGGGAAGAATGAGGCTTCAACTTGATCCTCAGTTCTGAAGGTAATGGCATAGGTGGGTCACTTCCAGTTATGCCCTACAGACCCTTCTTCTGTGATCCTGAGTATCAATACAATGGTCACACATGGGATAGTATACATTAACATGTATACTATGTTATCCACATACACATTATCCGGGGTAAGTGACCATCTCCACAGCCTCATATCTTATCTGTTAAAAGTCATAAATTGATTTTGTAGACAAACAGCAAGAGGCGGGGCAAAGAGGGAGGCGGAGTCACACAGACAAAGTCCTTGCAAAGCAACAGGCTTCCAGATAAAGTGATGTCAGGTTTCAGGGAAGGCAGCAAAGTGCTGACAAATAAAAAAAAAAAAAAAAAAAAAAGGAAACACGCAAATGTGGGAAATTAATGAAAACTTAAAAGAGGCCAATCCTTTTACGAAATGAGCAGCAGTTCTCTCTTTCAAAAATGGTTTTTCAAATGAATAATTAAACGAGCTCCGGCGAAACGGCTCTCTTCAAGTGGGACATTACTAACGTATTATATCATCACTTAATTGCACTCCGTCCCCAGCACATCCATATTAATATCAGTGTGGCAACATTGCATGAAGCGCTGCATCTTATTATCATTTGCAATTCATAGCTCCGCGTGGCTGAAAATCTGCAGGGGTGATATTTTAAAGGAAATGAAATAAAGCCGTGCTCACTTTTATCAGCCGTGCTTTTCTTATAGGGCATTGCAAGGCTATGCAGATCACTCCATTAAGCGCTCTCTCTGGCTATCACAGGGGTATCACAGTGCCACCTCACCTCACAGTGGACACCCATCCATCCATTATCCAACCCGCTATATCCTTACTACAGGGTCACGGGGGTCTGCTGGAGCCAATCCTAGCCAATACAGGGCGCAAGGCAGGAAACAAACCCTGGGCAGGGTGCCAGCCCACCGCAGGGCACGCACACACACACACACACATACCAAACACACACTAGGGACAATTTAGAATCGCCAATGCACCTAACCTGCATGCCTTTGGACAGTGGGAGGAAACCCACGCAGACACGGGGAGAACATGCAAACTCCACGCAGGGAGGACCTGGGAAGCAAACCCGGGTCTCCTAACTGCGAGGCAGCAGCGCTACCACTGTGCCACCCTACAGTGGACACTGTACTTAAATTATTTTTATTTTCATTCTTACTTCTTCAAGGTGCGGGTGTTGAGGGTAAAAGATCGTTAACCATGACACAGCTCCTGACAGCCCCCTACAGCTCTAAATATTCCATAGAAGCTCAGCTTGTGAGGTTCTGCTCATCCACTATGCTCTCTCAGCTCTAAAGTCTGGTCAGATTTCCCCAGTTGACCCCAGCCTGTCAAGTGGATCTTAATATTAGCAGACGTGTATACAACACTGGATGTCCTGCCCAGGGCTGGCTCCTGTTTTGCACCCAATGCTAAGAATACAAGGCATGCATGACCCTGACGTTACTTATGAAAGAAAAACAGATTCCTGTAATATACCACTTTAGGGGTGACATCTGGGTAAATGCTACACTGCCATCCATGAGTGGGCCCAAGTCACCAGGACACACTGCAGTGCCGTGTTTGTTGCTTATTGTCTGGGCCGCATGCCTAAGTTCAAGGATTCAAGGCCGATCCCCCAGAATCCTCTTTGGGCGCTGATCCATCTCATATATATATATATATATATATATATATATATATATATATATATATATATATATATATATATATATATATATATATATATATATATATACAGTGGTGTGAAAAACTATTTGCCCCCTTCCTGATTTCTTATTCTTTTGCATGTTTGTCACACAAAATGTTTCTGATCATCAAACACATTTAACTATTAGTCAAATATAACACAAGTAAACACAAAATGCAGTTTTTAAATGATGGTGTTTATTATTTAGGGAGAAAAAAAATCCAAACCTACATGGCCCTGTGTGAAAAAGTAATTGCCCCCTTGTTAAAAAATAACCTAACTGTGGTGTATCACACCTGAGGTCAATTTCCGTAGCCACCCCCAGGCCTGATTACTGCCACACCTGTTTCAATCAAGAAATCACTTAAATAGGAGCTGCCTGACACAGAGAAGTAGACCAAAAGCATCTCAAAAGCTAGACATCATGCCAAGATCCAAAGAAATTCAGGAACAAATGAGAACAGAAGTAATTGAGATCTATCAGTCTGGTAAAGGTTATAAAGCCATTTCTAAAGCTTTGGGACTCCAGCGAACCACAGTGAGAGCCATTATCCACAAATGGCAAAAACATGGAACAGTGGTGAACCTTCCCAGGAGTGGCCGGCCGACCAAAATTACCCCAAGAGCGCAGAGACGACTCATCCGAGAGGTCACAAAAGACCCCAGGACAACGTCTAAAGAACTGCAGGCCTCACTTGCCTCAATTAAGGTCAGTGTTCACGACTCCACCATAAGAAAGAGACTGGGCAAAAACGGCCTGCATGGCAGATTTCCAAGACGCAAACCATTGTTAAGCAAAAAGAACATTAGGGCTCGTCTCAATTTTGCTAAGAAACATCTCAATGATTGCCAAGACTTTTGGGAAAATACCTTGTGGACTGATGAGTCAAAAGTTGAACTTTTTGGAAGGCAAATGTCCCGTTACATCTGGCGTAAAAGGAACACAGCATTTCAGAAAAAGAACATCATACCAACAGTAAAATATGGTGGTGGTAGTGTGATGGTCTGGGGTTGTTTTGCTGCTTCAGGACCTGGAAGGCTTGCTGTGATAGATGGAACCATGAATTCTACTGTCTACCAAAAAATCCTGAAGGAGAATGTCCGGCCATCTGTTCGTCAACTCAAGCTGAAGCGATCTTGGGTGCTGCAACAGGACAATGACCCAAAACACACCAGCAAATCCACCTCTGAATGGCTGAAGAAAAACAAAATGAAGACTTTGGAGTGGCCTAGTCAAAGTCCTGACCTGAATCCAATTGAGATGCTATGGCATGACCTTAAAAAGGCGGTTCATGCTAGAAAACCCTCAAATAAAGCTGAATTACAACAATTTTGCAAAGATGAGTGGGCCAAAATTCCTCCAGAGCGCTGTAAAAGACTCATTGCAAGTTATTGCAAACGCTTGATTGCAGTTATTGCTGCTAAGGGTGGCCCAACCAGTTATTAGGTTCAGGGGGCAATTACTTTTTCACACAGTGCCATGTAGGTTTGGATTTTTTTTTCTCCCTAAATAATAAAAACCACCATTTACAAACTGCATTTTGTGTTTACTTGTGTTATATTTGACTAATGGTTAAATGTGTTTGATGATCAGAAACATTTTGTGTGACAAACATGCAAAAGAATAAGAAATCAGGAAGGGGGCAAATAGTTTTTCACACCACTGTGTATATATATATATATATATATATATATATATATATATATATATATATATATATAATCCAGCTTTTCACCCTGGGCAATTTTATATATATATATATATATATATATATATATTATATATATATATTAATTAATGAGAGAGAGAGAGAGAGAGAGAGAGAGAGAGAGAGAGAGAGAGATGACAGGCCTTATCATGTGAAATACATTGTCTGCCTATTACAATAAAATAAACAAAGGAAGAAGTGTTGGAGTTCCCTCAGCTGTGCTCTATATAATGAAGATAAAAAGAAGGTTAATAATCACACAGAAGAGATACTAGAGATCACTGAGGTCTAGCATGGCAGTCAATACCAGTTGCTTCTGGTGTTTCAAGGAGCAAAACATCTTTAAATGCAGTCTGGGGAGAAAGAAGTGGGAGTTCAAGTGAATGGTTGAAGAAAGTGACGTTGGTGCTGCTGGGTGGGTTTGGCACTGGACGTCAAAGAGGACAGCGTTATCGACAGTGCCCTCTCTTCTGCTCAGTGACGCCACTGATCCTTCTATAACCAGTTGCTCCCTATTTTCATGTGTCTCGACACTATCCATCTACTGAATATAGTGCCTTTCACCAACTATCTATCCATCTACCATACCTTGTATACCTCTTTACAGTAAACAAAATTGCCCAGGGTGACAAGCTGGATGGGCATCACAAGGCCCTATTTGAGGTGACGTCTGAAAAGCCCTCACTGGCTACATTTCCATCTGATGTTAAAGGCATGAGGTCCTCGGCCTTCACTGTGTGTTAGCGCCAGCCTGATTAGCTCTCAGCGCAACAGCACCCCCTAGAGGCCTAACTGAATTGGTCTCCTCTCTTAAGTTCCTCCTCATCTTACCACCAGTCATTTTGGGAGAGCAGCGAGTGAGGGATTGCAGAGTCAGATTAATGGAGTGTTTTTTTACTCTTGCAGCTACACACTGACGAGGCCCGTTTGCTAACAAGTCCACTGGGAAGGTGAACCAAAAAAACCCACTACTCCAAACGGGGAGCATTAGTGAATGAGATAATGAATCCCCCAAGGGAGGCGAATTACATTAAAGTGAATAAAGTCTCCCAGTCTTGAGATAAAAGCCCATTTTCACTGCCCCTCCTAGCCGACTCTGTGACGGCTGAGCCTTTCATTTACAACTGTCATTATGGCCTACCTGTATGCCACTAGAGCTTGGGGACTTGCAGGACCAGTGTGGAACAGCACGCAGATGGATATTACAGCCTGGCAACTGTTTAAAAAGGCATCAAATGATCTGTGACACCTTGAACTAACCAAACCCACAGCCCCTTTACAGATGTGATGTTCTTTTTGTGGGCATGTTGGTTTGCTCAGGAATCCTAAAGATCAGCATGCAGGATTATCAAAATGGGCTCAGTGTGAGAGTGTGCTCTGCACTGGACTGGCAAGCCAGCTGGGGATGGCTCCCAATATCCATTTGATGTTGCAGGAATACAAGATTAGAAACGGAGTGGGAACAAATGGACAGCACTAACTAGAAAAATCTTTGCTATATTGCAGCCTTATGGAAAAATCACTTGAATTAATTTCCAAATGTAATAAAAATAAAAAACTGAAATATCCCATTGACACAAGTATTCAGACCCTTTCCCCGGCACTTCGTTGAAACCCCTCTGATGGCGATTCCAGCCTGGAGCCTTCTCCAGTCTGATATGACAGGCTTCACACTCGGATTTAGAGATTTTCTGCCATTCCTCTCTGCAGATCCTCTAAAGGTCTGTCAGGGTGGATGGAGACAGTGGGTGGGCAGCTGTCTTCAGGTATATCCAGAGATGTTCACCATAGACCAAGTCCAGGCTCTGGCTGGGCCACTTATGGTCATTTCCCAGACTTGTCTTTGCTTTGTCCTGTTGGTAGGTGAACCTTCGGTCCAGAGTGCTCTAGAGCGGGTTTTTATTGAACTTTCTCTGTATATTCCTCTGTTCGTCACTCTCTGAAACCTGATTAGTCTCCCAGGGCCTGATGCTACCACTACGGTGCGTCACTTCTAGAATGGTATTGCGCAGGTGATGAAGAGGCCGGACAGCTCCATCTTGGGTTCATCAAACCAAAACAACCTCATTTCCCACCGTCCGTTGGAGTCTCATTTAGGTGCCTTTTTGCAAACTTCAAGAGGGCTTTCATTCGTCATTTATGCAGGAGAGGCTTCCGTCTGGTCACTCCATCATTATTGGCATTTGTCCTTCTGGAAGCTTCTCTCATCAAGTTCTCTGGACTTAAACCAGATTGACCATGGGGTTCTGGTCACCTCTCTCTTACCATGGGCTTTCTCCAATGATTGCTCAGTTTGGCTGGGTGTCCAGCTCTAGGAAGTCATGATTGTTCCAGATGTCTTCTCTTTAAGAATTACGGAGGCCATGGTACTCCTGAGAACCTTCATGGCTTACCTTCAAGACATACTTTTTATAGAATTGCCACATCTGTGTCTTTAGAACAATTGAGACGAGAACATGCCATTGAGCCCAACAAAACTTGCCAGTCCTCTCCACTTAATTCTTGTAAAAAATCATCAAGTCGAGTTTTGAAACACCCTAAACTCTTACTGTCTACCACACTACTTGGTCGCTTATTCCATGTGTCTGAGGTTCTTTGTGTAAAGAAAAACTTCCTAATGTGAAGGGTAAATCTTGCACAAAGAAGATTCCAACTGTGTCCCTGTGTTCTTGATGAACTCATTTTAAAAATCACAGTCTCACTCCACTGGAGTATTCCCTTCATGGTTTTAAACACTTCAATCATTACATCTAATGTTAGTCTCTGTAAAGGCTCAGCTCTTTTATTCTTTTCTCATAACTCATCCCCTGCAGCCCCTGAATCAGCCTAGTTGCTCTTCTCTGGACCTTTTCTTGTGCTGCTATGTCCTTTTTGTAGACCAAAACTGCACCCAGGACTCCAGATGATGCCTCACCAGTGTGTTATAAAGCTTGAGCAGAACCTCCTGTGACTTGTGCTCCACACATCAAGGCGCTATATAACCTGACAATGCTGGCTCTAATCACTGCAGGGAAGAATGACCTCATGACTCAGTTGTTGCTCAACTCTGGGACTTTCTATAGACAGCTGTGGGTCGTTCCTAATCAGTGCCATCAACTGAATGTGACTGTGCGGGTCCGGCTCCATTCTCCCTCTTCCAGTTTAGGAAGCCTCTGGAACCAAACGCTGTTGATAATGTAACTGAACAAGCTGACAGATGGGGACAAAACACATGCTAAGCAACGGGACGGCACAAAGTGCAAAAGTGCTTTTATTAACAACAACAAAAAAAAATCAAAACCATTTGTGTTCAAAAGTGCAGATCTCCAAGTTCATAAATAATCCATAAAAACAATGAAAAATCCAACGTTAAAACCAGGCTAAAAACAAGAATAAGAACCAACAGTCACTTGGGTCAAACAAGCCGAACCCAACACCTTCCAAGACTTCCAGCTCACCCATAGCTCGTTCAGCTGGAGAGATTTCAGCAGCTGCAGTCCTCTCAATCCTGACCCCCATCTTGGCTGCCTCTGTTGGCATCTGCCAGACCACTCAAGGTCGGTTGTCGTCTCATCATCCTTCACGATGATGCAGTCGTCACTCAGATCCCTGGAGAGGACGGCAACTCGATTGCACCCATTGCTCAGCTCAATCAGTGGTTGTGATTCGTCCCCAGAGTGCCGATCCCTCGCTCCATCGTGGGACTCCTGACCGTGCTGCCTCTCTTTCTAACCGGCTGGCTCGTTCTCTCTCTTGGTCACAATGCCACACTCTCTCTCTTCCTGTCTCTTGTTCCTTTTCCTCGCTTTCCTCTTCCCCCCCCATCTTCTGTGCTGGCCCGTACTTATATGGCTCTGTGGGTGCAGCGTCTCAATTACACACTGCAGGAAGCCAATGAAGCAATTGAGACTGATGGCACCTTCACATGCAGGTACGTCTCGCCCCAATTACCTCATCAACTCCCCGCAGTTGCACAAGAAACGAAGACTGACATGGCCAAACGGATTATTTATACAAAAATTGGTCATTCGTACAGAGCCATGAGCCCGTTATATCACACTGAACTGACCACAGGTGGACTCCAAAGAAGATAGAGAAACATCTCCATGATGATCAACAGAATGGCAAGCACTTCAGCCAGACATCAAGTGTCACATCAAAGGGTCTGAAAACTTGTGTCAGTGTGGCATTTCATGTTTTTTACTTTTAATTCATTTGCACAAATTTCTAAAATCCTGTTTTCGTTGTGTCATTCTGGGGTATCAAGTGTTGCATGATGTGTGTGGAAAAAATGAATTTGAAAGATTTCAGACGGCAAGATACCAAAACGTGAAAAAGGTGAAAGGTCTTAAGACTTTCTGAAGGCACTGTATTTAATATTCAATTTTAATTATGTAGACAGGCTTATAGGCTCTCTGTGTTTTAGATATTTGTCGGCCTTTTGTTGTTGCTACGTTATGACAAATGTGTTCTGAGAATTTTCAAATAAGAAGAACAAAAATTTCAAGGTAAGGTAGTTCTGCTCATTATTGATGGCACCAGAGAGTTTAGATATGTTGATTAGCACACGGCCAGCAAATAAGAGTTCTATTGACACTAGGAGGTTGATTTGAACTTAGTTTTGTCAAGTTTGACTTGCTTGCATAGAAAAAGTTACTTGCTTTAAATAAATTCAATAAAATGTTACAAAAAAAGGAATTCCATTGAATTTAATACGTGTGACAATGATGAGGTCAGTGTCATTGGCTCTTCTTATATATAGACATTTACACATGGAAGTGTGTGTGTCTGTCCGGCCCGGAAGTGCGAGGCTACAGCATGAAGCTCAAAGAAAATCGACTCAGTCCCGAAAGTGAAACTGCTGAGGAAAGACAAAATTGCTTAGCCGCTGATGCACAAGCGAGGCAAGCACATCCGCAAAACGAAACCTCGGAGGAGAGAAAAACTTGCTTAGACAAGTGGGGGCGAGCACATCCGCAAAACGAAACCACCGAAGAAAGAGAACATCACTTAAAATGAAGTTGTCGAGGAAAGACAAACTCGATTAGCTGCTGATACACAAGCAATGTGAGCACATCGGCAAAATGAAACCTCTGAGGAGAGAGAAACTTGCTTAGCCGCTAATAGACAAGCGAGGCCAGCAAAACAAAACCGCCGAGGAAAGAGAACCTCACTTAAAACAAAACTGCTGAGGAAAGACAAACTCGCTTAGCCGCTAATAGACACCCGAGGTGAACACATTGGCAAAACAAAACCTCTGAGGCAAGACTAACTTGCTTAGCCATTGTAAGAATGGACGCTGTATAGCACCCAACCTGACACAGATTGGACACGGGAGGCACGTGTAAAATAAACTGTTTATTTTTCTTCGTCTGTGGGCTACGCCTTCCCCGTACCCACAGACACAACACAGTCCCAAGTATTAAGCACACAAGTACAAGCACAACTCTCTGGCACCACCACTCCTCCCAGGCAACCTTGTCCTCCTCCACCCGACTCTGGCCGTAAGCGATGGTCGCTGGCTCCTTACACCTGGAAGTGCTCCAGGTGTTTGATCACCAAGTTCCGGCTGCACTTCCAGGTGTGATGCATATGCTGCCCACATGGGCTCAGAAGTCTCAAACACAGCACCCCCTGGCGGTGCCTGCGAGACCCAACAGAGCTGCACCCAACTCCAATTCCCAGGGAGCCCTGTGGGAAACCAAGGTACTGCTCCACCCCAAGGGGGTGGCCATCTAGCGTCCAGGGGGAAGTATTGCAGTGTCCAGGGCTGCTCCCCCTGAATATAGTGTGCTGGGGCATCCCGGGTGGGCATGGATGCCAACCGCCTGCCACACCGCTAATATACAAACAAGGTGAACACAGCGGCAAAACAAAACTGCTGAGGAAAGACAAACTCGCTTAGCCGTTGATACACAAGCAAGGCAAGCACATCTGTAAAACGAAACCTCTGAGGAGAGAGAAACTTGCTTAGACAAGGGGGGGGGGGCGAGCATATCCGCGAAACGAAACCGCCGAAGAAAGAGAACCTCACTTAAAATGAAACCGCCGAGGAAAGAGAACCTCACTTAAAATGAAACCGCCGAGGAAAGACCAACTCGATTAGCCGCTGATACGTAAGCAATGTGAGCACATCGGCAAAACGAAACCCCTGAGGAGATAAAAACTTGCTTAGCCTCTGATACACAAGCAAGGCGAGAACATCGGCAAAACGAAACCTCTGAAGAGAGACAGAAACTTGCTTAGCCGTTAATAGATAAGGGAGGCGAGCACATTGGAAAAAAGAAACCTCTGTGGAGAGAGAAACTCACTTAACCGCTAAAAGACAAGCAAGGTGAGCACATCGGCAAAACGAAACCTCAGAGGAAAGAGACACTTGCTTAGACAAGGGGGGGGGGAGCTCATCTACAAAACAAAACCACCAAAGAAAGAGAACCTTACTTAAAACGAAATCGCCGAGGAAAGACAAACTTGCGTAGCCACTGATACACAAGCGAGGCAACCATATTGGCAAAACGGAACATCCGAGTAGAAACTCGCTTAGACGCTGATGGACAACGGGGGCGAGAACATCCACAAAGCGAAACTCTGTATTACAATTTTTTTTCAGACAATTTCAATAGTTTCTAGGACCCCAGGCTTTTTACAGCACGGCTTACACAGCTAATGTTACTATAAATATGGCAGACAGTAGGTGATGGCCTCTACATGATTTGACAACAGAACTTTGGCCTACTCCATGCACACAAATTGGGGAGTCATCCAAAGGGCTCAGGGAGAGGCCAATGAGCAGACGGCTGTGCAGGTGATGCCACGCGCCCCCCCCGTCTGTCCCTTCAATATGAATGTGTTTGTGAATAATTTATCTTAACAAATGTGGAAGTGTGTGCCGCACCAACTCACAAATTCAAGTCTACTCAATCAAAAGCTAAAATAAAGGAAGGAGGCATAAAGAGAAAACGCCAGAGTTGCAGATGGATTGGGCCTGTCACTATCCATCAGTCATCATAAAGGACTTTTTTTCTGTGGTCTATCCCAGTGGCATTTGGCTGCAAGGCAGCATCCGACCCTGGAAGAGGCACCAGCACAACCATGCTCACTGGCAATGGGCCACTTAACCGAACTTGCAGGTCATAGGGTTGTGGGTGGAACTCTGGGGAATGTGGCATCATTGACAGGGACCAGACTGGATTTTGAACCCAGGACTCCAGAGCTGTGAGACAACAACAATGAGCTGAGAGACAGGGACCACACTGGAGCTTGAACCGGGGACTCTGAAGCTGTAAGGCAGCAATGCTAAGTGCTAGGCCACCACCCGATGGACTGGACAGGAAATGAAACCCAGAGCTCCAGAACAGAGAAACAGTAACACGGAGTATGGTGCCATAAAACAGACAGTAAATTCACTGGAATGTGAACCAAGGACTCAGGACCTGTGAACCACACTGAGCCACCAAGAGACAGGAACCGCATTAGAATTTGAACCCAGGTCTCTGAAGGTGTAAGGCAGCAGTGCTAGGTCCTGGGTCACTAATAGACAAGCACTAGACACAAATTTGACCCCATTATTGTGCCACCATGCCACACAGGTTTCTTTCATTATTATTAAAATCCAATTACTTGGTGAATACAATACAGGAGCTGGTGCTCCAGTTCAGATCCTCTAACCCCCCCTCCCAATTTCCCTGTGCCACACTACACTGAGAACAAACCCTGAAGGTCATTTCTCAAAAGACACCCCCACCCCATTGTTCTCCTGAAGCTCAGAGTTGACACCCCTGCCATGTCACGCAGGCCTCTCCTATCAGGTCAGACATTATGTCCACTGCTGATGTCCCGTCACTGCTCACCCACCTCATGTCATCACACGACAAGCAGAAGAGGAATCGAGTAGATAGGGAGAGGGTGAGGCAGAGACGTCGAGAGCCGCTGTCACTAAACGCTTGGCCCCTCAGGCCACTGCTGTCCAGCCTGTCGAGTGGGGCTCTTCATTTCCAACATTTAAACTGACATTCTCACCAAATGAATGATAAAGAACTGAGGAAGGTTGGGGTCACGGGACGGCTCTTCGCTGACTTGTTTAGCCTGTCCTTTTGGGGTCCTTAAATGTGAAAAAAATGCAACTTTCATAAAGCAGGAAATCTAAGTGGATGGGATACCAGGGCACCACAGGGCATATTCATTCATACAACATTTACAGCTGCCAGATATCTCATCTGCACACCTTCTGGATGTGGGAAGAAAATCACCGGAGAAATCCATAAACACACAGCAAGAATATGCCGAGTCCACATACAAAGCAGGAGCCTATGCTGGGTGGGACGTCAGGGCACCAGAGGGCACACCAATCCACACATCGTTTATAGCTGCCAGTTATCCTTATCTGCGTATCTTCAGGATTTGGAAAGAAAACTTTCTTTACTTTACAGAAACGGCACTACCTTGTGTTGTAAAGGACACTTCAATATCCTCTGATGAAGGAAAGTCCACAGAAATTAAGTTGTTAGACTTAGAATCGAGTGGTCGGTGGTGTCAAAGTCTGTTACATAGGCTGGAAAATGACATTGGGATCTCGGGCACAATCTATGCTGATGTAATTTAATTCTTATTTATCACTAGCCGTTCCCCGTGGCCCCACCCACGTAGTAGTGAAACAGGACAAACTTTAAAAAAAAAATAATCAATAAACAAAAAGGTATTGCCAGCTAAGTGGAGGCAAGCTATGCTCCAAAACGCAGAGGCAGACTGACTCCCCACTGCCAACGTCACGCTTCCCCTCTGCAGCCTCTGTCTCAGATTAGCCTCTGTCTCAATATAATCGCTCCTGCAAGCGAACTAGGATACTTAGCGTGATGAGAGAAGTCGCAAAATCAACCGGAATGTTCAACCAAATTCTAGAAAAAAGCCCAATCTAAATCCGTTAAGTAGTTCTCTCATTCGTTAGCTAAACGGATGTAAGATACACCCCGAGGCTGACGTGCGAGTGAGGAGGGCCCCGCCCCCTCGGCCCGCTGCCTGTGTCCACAGATCGCGCAAATGAATCGGTACCGCAAGTGAACTCTGATACTTAGCGTGATGAGAGAAGTCGCAAAAATCAACCAGAATGTTCAAGCAAATTATAGAAAAAAACCCGATCTAAATCCATTAAGTAGTTCTCTCGTGAAAAGCGGACAGACATACAGACAGAAACACGCTGGATTATATAAAGAAGTCAATTAGAATCTGTAAAGAAATGTACAGACAGGACTCCATCGTAATGCTCAAAAGTCAAGTGTGGCCCCCCCTTGGGGCTCAGTGCTTTACTGTTCTCACTTTACCTGATTCCACTGGGAACTCTCATCACACAACCCAGCATTCACTTTGACTCGTACGCAGACAACACCCAGCTAGACCCTTCTTTTAGAACCCACAATGTTAATCCAATGTGACCTTAACGGACTGTGTCAGTGATTCAGAGGAGTGGATGGGTAAGAACAACTTGTCTTTGACTACAGAAATGGCACTTATTGGGTTAATGAGGCTGACCGCAACAATGGGCCGTTACTTTAGGTTTACTAAATCAGCGTGCAATTTAGGTGTTAAAAGACAGGCTGGTGCCAAAGCTGAAAGACACATTACAACACAATCGAAAATCTGTTTTTGTATCTTAAAAATACTGGAAAATTAAGGTGGCTTCTGAATAAGGATGACACGGAATTTATTTCTAGCAGGACTGGCTACTTCAATGGGTTACTCACAGTACATAAAAAGGGAAAAACTGAATCCAGCTAGATAAGGCAATCTATAAAACAGATAGGTGCTATATAAAATGTGAGACGTGAAGTGCAGCTACACAGTAAGATATCAACACTATATGACAGACAGATAGAAAAAGGCACTATAAAATAGATAAGTGCTATATAAAGGTGGGACACACTTCTATGAACGATGAAGTGCAGCGAGACAGTAAGATATCAAACCTGACAGACAGGGCTCTATATAATACTTAGATTATACAAAATACACTATACAATAGATAGAGAGGCAGTTAGATAAGACACTGTATTACACATAGAAAAAGGAATCATATAATGAATATGACAGATAAGGTAGACCGTTGGATAGATAAGGCAACATATAATACATACAGTATATGGGTACAAAAGACACTGGCACTGATCAGAAAGCAGGAGACAGAGCTGGAGTTAAAGATTTGCATTGGGCGAGACGAGGATGGACAGGATTAGGAACGAGGACATTAGAGGGTCAGCTCAAGTTGGTGAAGGTGGAGGAGTTTAAATACTTTGGAACCATATGTACAGAGTAATGGGGATTGTGGAAGAGAAGTGAAAGAGAGTGCAGGTAGAGTGGAATGGGTGGAGAAAAGTGTCAGGAGTGATTTGTGACAGACGGGTATCAGCAAAAGTGAAAGGGAAGGTCTACAGGACGGTAGTGAGACTAGCTACGTTATATGGGTTGGAGACGGTGGCACAGGAGACACAGCTGGAGGTGGCAGAGTTAAAGATGCTAAGATTTGCATTGGGGGTGACGAGGATGGACAGGATTAGAAATGAGGACATTAGAGGGTCAGCTCAAGTTGGACAGTTGGGAGACAAAGTCAGAGAGGTGAGATGCTGTTGGTTTGGACGTGCAGAGGAGAGATGTTGGGTATATCGGGAGAAGGATGCTAAGTGTCAGAAAGTCCTTTGTCAGGTTGAATTGCGACCTGTAATGGCAGAATATTAAAAATCACTTGTGGAACTTTTCCTACGTATTTCCGGGTGAAAGTTCAGGCTTCGCACGTCTTTCGTTCCCTTGTTTGCTTGCTGCACGTTGCGGGAATAGTTTGTTCTTTTCTCTTATCACTTGAGCCATTAATGCTGTGCGTCCTTGCGGAAAAGTAAGTTTATCCTAGATAATTTGATATAAAGAGGTTCAAATGTTTGTTAAACTTATACGTTCAGAGTGTTAAAATGTGTATTTGTACGTAACGTTGTAACTTAGTGTATGTATTTAATTTGTTTACAGACCACAGCCACAGGAATTAAAGTACTTTCAGACTTCAGATTGTGCTTGCAATTAATCTTTACCTCGATATTGGAAAGAGGAGTTTACAAACAAAGTTGTACCACCGTGGAGTTAATAGCGACACCTCCCGTGACCAGACATCTGATCGTGTCTAAGGTCGTTTGGACTTTATCTCACCCGCATCTATTACACCAGCCTGTTGTACCGAGATCAGCTCTCATTTTTACTAAGTATAGAGCAGTCAAGTAAGAGGAGAAGAGGAAGGCCTAAGAGAAGGTTTATGGATGTGGTGGGAGAAGATATGAAGGTGATGGGTGTGACAGAGCAAGATGTAGAGGACAGGAAGATACGGAGAAAGATGATTTGCTGTGGTGACCCCTAACCCCAAGGAAACTGTTTGCTTTTTTAGCATAGCTGAACAAGCAAATATTAGCTCTTCAGGCCCAAATACACAACTGCATGAGAGGATATGTGCAGATGAGAGTGTGCAGTGTGAGAAACACAAACACCTTACAGGTCCTCAGCTGGCTTCTTCCTTAGATACACACCAAACACCTCAGTCATCTGCAACAGAGAAAGATGACTCTGGGATGCTGGAATTAAAGGTAGAACTCAAACTAAATTACCAGAGTGTCCGGCGGAAAGAATGAGGCTTCAACATGCTCCTGATTTCTGAAGGTAATGGCATAGGTGGGTCACTTCCAGTTATGCCCTACAGACCCAGGCACTATATAGTAGATAGATAGAGAGAGAGAGAGAGAGAGACAAAGAGAGAGAGATACAGATGTGAAAGGCACTATATGATAGAGAGATAGAGATCTAGGAAAAGCACTATAAACTAAATAGATATATATGAAAGGCACTATGTACTAAATGGATAGACTAGAGAGAAAGACAGACAGAGCACTATATAACAGAGGAAGAAACAAATATATAATACCTACAAAAGAGGGGCCTATATAGTAGAAGGGTAGGCAAGTCACCATATAATAGACAGACAGATGTAAAAGGCTTTATACAATAAACAGATGGACAGACCGACCTTTGGCCTGGCAGTGCTAAGATGGTTGCTTTCTGAGCTCCATGTCAAGTGAGGACCTGAGTTTGTACTCTGGGAGCTTAGTGGGGTCTTCTCTTGCTCATATGAAGTGTTTTCTCCCAAAGAGCGACACCCTCTCTTTTTTTGGGGGTCATGTCACCTCCCACTTGTTTGCATTTTCCTTGCAGCTGTGGTGGTTCAGCCCCCAAACACAAACAGACAGAAAGACACCAGATGTCCAAAAACACACACATTTAATTATATTCTGGCTTAACAGCACCACACAATGCTCTAAACAGCCAATCTCATTCCCTTCTTTCTCTCTGCTGCCCTCACTCCTCCAAACGTAAGCTCCGTCCTCTTCTTCCCAACTCCGGCTTACCTAATAGAGTGAGGCGGCCCCTTTTTTTAATGCCCCGGATGTGCTCCACGTGCTTCATGATGATCTTCCAGCAGTACTTCCTTGTGTGGCGGAAGTGCCCCATGAGCATCCAGAAGCACTCCGGATGTGCCTGGAATTTCTTCAGGCAGAAGAGCTGCAATCTGGGGCTCCACATTCCTCTGGGTGCCCCCTGGCGGTGGCCACGGGCCCCAACAGGGTCAAGCTTTTAAGCTCTAACCCGTGGCCCTATTGCAGACCAAGGCAGCTGCCCTCTCGTGGTCCAGGGGAGGTATTGTCCCTCTTCTATAATAAATAATAATAATAATACATTTATATAGCGCATTTCCCATGCTCAAGGCACTTCACCGGTCCTTCCAGGTGTCCCCAGCCATCCTCCACACAGCTGACAAGTAGAGGCTTTCATTATCTATCTTAATAAAAGACGGACACTTAAAGGACAGGTGTGATATAATGCCAAAGCAGACCTCCCTCTGTAACTGACTGCAGGCGCAGTGACTTTCAAGCTCGTTTTTTTACCATCACCCATTTGTCTTGCTTCCTGATGAAGCACCCCCACATCAAATCAGCAATTCACATGTTTACAAGTGGAGGCCCTCGCAGTTATTGCCGAAAGTGGGGGTTTGCAAGAATAAGCATGGAGCTTTTTGTAGCTTTCATGCAGATAAAGATCATGAGTTCGATTGTCTGCCTCAGCTTAATCAGCTTATGATGAGCGCAGCATGACAGGCGTCTCTTGTGGGGAGAAGAGAACAACCCAGATTGGAGCTCAAGGCCATCACCCCATGTCGGGCAGAACACTTGAGGGTATCTGTAAAGTCACACGCTGGTTCACCCCCAGTGCAGATCACCACCTGCGAAGGATGCTGAGGAGTCACCGAGTGCCCAGATGATACATGGCAGCCCCTAGACTCCCAAACTGGGTGTGCGAGTGGCTCATGCCAGATTACAGCCTTGGCGGTGATTGGCAGAGTCCGATTCTTATCTCCCTAATACCCGTGGTCAGCTCTCGTCACAGTCGTGCACTCGCAAGCGCAGTTTCCAGTCTGGCGGAAGACACGATTGTTAAAAGTTTAATCCGAGATTGAATCTTGTTTACATTGTGGAAGACGAATGAAAGGCAGCCTCAAAGAGAGGATGTTATCAACAGCGCAGTGAAGTTATGGGGCTGCTGATCCGCTGTTCGACAGCAAGGAAATGAGGGTCCGCTCAGCCACAGACACACACCTTGTCAAAGCTGGAAGAAGTCAAAAACAAGCAGCCTAGAGCAAGCTCACTGCTAACAGTAAAGCTCATACACTCTAAAATGGCCTCTGCCACACACAACATTGGCGCATAGAGAGCCATACTGGAAGGTGTGTGAGACAGGTGGGTAGAGCGCCCACTACAGGATGGTCTAGCACGTGTCTATTATCATAAAATGCTTTTTATGTCTATCCTATAGTGGCTTCCTATTAAATAGTACCTCAGTCATATCAACTTTATACAATTATATAAATAAAAGGCACTGTATAAAACATTGACATAAGAAGCATTATTCCTAGATGAGCAAGGCACTAAATGCAAGAAAGACTTATTTATAGTGCCTTGCACATGTCTGACTATTATGTAGTGCCGATCATATCTAGGTCTACCAATCATATAGTGCCTTTCATATCTATAAATTTTATACAGACAAATAAAGGGAACTGTACAAACCATAGAAATATGAAAGGCATTATACACACGTCTGTCTGCTAATTATGTAGTGCTTATTATATCTACGTCTGTCTATTTATATTATAGTGCCTTTAATTTATTTATATATACTGCTCAAAAAAATTAAAGGAACATTTTTGAATGAGAGTACAGCATCAAGTCAATGAAACTTCTGGGCTATCGATCTGCTCAGTTAAGTAGCAGAGGGGCTTGTTAATGAGTTTCAGCTGCTTTGGTGTTCATGAAATTAACAACAGGGGCACTAGAGGGGCAACAATGAGACGACCCCCAAAACAGGAATGGTATAACAGGTGGCATTTTTCGCTCCTCATCTGTTTTTTCACTCGTTTTGCACTTGGCTACAGTCAGTGTCACTACTGGTAGCATGAGGCCATACCTGGACCCTGCAAAAGGTGGCACAGGTAGTCAAACCTCTCCAGGATGGCACATCAATACGTGGCATTACCAGAAGTCTCAAGGGCATGGAGGAGATTCCAGGAGACAGGCAGTTACTCTAGGAGAGCTGGACAGGGCCATAGAAGGTCCTTAACCCATCAGCAGAACTGACCGGTATCTGCTCCTTTCGCCAAGGAGGAACAGGATGAGCACTGGCAGAGCCTACAAAATGACCTACAGCAGGACACTGGTGTTAATGTCCCTGACCAAACAATCAGAAACAGACTTCATGAGGGTGGCCTTTCGGCCCGACGTCCTCTAGTGGGCCCTGTGCTCACTGCCCGCCTGGCACCATGGAGCTCGATTGACATTTGCCATAGAATACCAGAATTGACAGGTCCACCACTGGCACCCTGTGCTTTTCACAGATGAGAGCAGGTTCACCCTGAGCACATGACAGACGTGAAAGGGTCTGGAGAAGCCGTGGAGAACGTTATGCTGCCTGTAACATCGTTCAGCATGACCGGTTTGGTGGTGGGTCAGTGATGGTATATCTGGGGAGGTATATCCATGGTGGGATGCACAGACCTCTACAGGCTAGACAACGGCACCTTGACTGCCATTAGCTATCAGGATGAAGTCCTTGGACCCATTGTCAGACACTATGCTGGTGCAGTGGGTCCTGGGTTCCTCCTGGTGCACGACAATGCCTGGCCTCATGTGACAAGAGTATGTAGGCAGTTAATGGAGGATGAAGGAATTGATACCATTGACTGCCAACCATCTCCCCCCTCCCCCTCACCGTTCACTCGCCTGACCTCAATCCAATAGAACACCTCTGGGTGGGACATCATGTTTTGGTCCATCCAATGCCTCAGACTGTCCAGGAGCTCAGTGATGCCCTGGTCCAGATCTGGGAGGAGATCCCCCAGGACACAATCTGTCGTCTCATTAGGACTTTGTCAGGTATGCATACAAGCACATGGGGGCCACACAAACTACAGAGGACGATTTGGAGTTGCTGCAATGAAATTTTGGCACAATGGACTTGCCTGCCCGCCATATCATTTTTTTTCCCCTTCGATTTTCGGGATGTCTTTGAATTCAGCCCTCTGTAGGTTGATCATTCTCATTTCCATCAAACAATGTGCCATCCTTTTGTCCCTAACACATCACCATATCAGTCCATAGTAGTAGAGACAGCCAGCTGGATTTTTTTTTCCCATTGAGATTTGATGTGCTTTCAAAATGTTCCTTTAATTTTTTTGAATCGTTTATTTATATACATGCACACACACACAAAGTAGATATGGAAGACACTATCATAAATAAATAAATAAATCACTATCATAAATGTATCATAAAGTGCCTTTGTCTCCATATTTATAATAATGTGCCCATCATATCTTTCATTCAGTACCTTTCATATCTATGTAATTTACACAGACATAAAAGGCACTATATAACACACTGGCATTAAAAGGAATTGTTTTTAGAGGACAGAGGCACTATATAATAGATAGATACATCTGAAGGCGATATATAATTGGCACTATACAGAATATCCATCCATTATCCAACCCGCTATATCCTAACTACTGGGTCACGGGGGTCTGTTGGAGCCAATCCCAGCCCACCACAGGGCACACACACACACCAAGCACAATTTAGAATCACCAATGCACCTAACCTGCATGTCTTTGGACTGTGGGAGGAAACCGGAGCAACCAGACGAAACCCACGCAGACACGGGGAGAACATGCAAACTCCACGCAGGGAGGACTTGGGAAGCGAACCCGGGTCTCCTTACTGTGAGGCAGCAGCGCTACCCACTGCGCCACCGTGCCGCCCTATACAGAATATACAGATATGAAAACGATTATAAAATGAGCCTTATGTGATCAGTCATGATGATCTTTAGTGCTCCCTGGTGTCCTCTGTTTAGTCAGTTCTGTTTTGCCCGCAGTCACACAGCAAACATGAATTGACAATTAACCACATCTGGACATAGCTGGGGTCACGGACAGACGGACGGGTGGAGTAAATGTTAAGTAGCACTATGGTGTGAGCTAAAGGCTGATCAAAGTGTTCTTCAGGTTTAAAATGACAAACTGCCTCTCACGGACTCCTTTGGCAATGTTCAGCTATGACTGCGATACCCAAGGATGGCAAAGCTGCTCGATTGTTATCCTTAATTACGTCACAGTGTGCACAGTGGGCTGAACTGAAAATAGAAAATTTTGTAGCATTTCACACTTTATTGTAAGGGAAATACAGAAAAAGAAATCATTAAGGCCCTAGGTAGCTGTGTGAGTTATGTGAACTACACAGCTGGATTAGACAGTTGGACTTCAACATTTTTTTTTTGTTTTCATTTATTCAATAGAGAGATGAGTCGGGGGGTTTAGGGAACAGCAGTGGGGGAAACGTGACTTGGCCAGAAGGCATTAATCGGAATCCGCGGCTACATTTAGGCAGAAAACATTTAGGTAAACACCCGGGATTGGTTCCCTGCCTTGTGCCCTGTGTTGGCTGGGATTGGCTCCAGCAGACACCCGTGACCCTGTGTTCGGATTCAGCGGGTTGGAAAATGGATGGATGGAAAGGATACATTCAAACAGGTATGCATCTGTACGGTCTACGGTATGAGGATGATTGGGGCCATAGATGTCTGCAGTTACTGGGTGCTGTACAATCCTGCACAAAAAGGGGAGCCGGCCTTCAAAAACCTCACACAAAAGGCCAGAGGTCAGATCAGACTCTTTTCAAGTGTATCTCTGAGCTGGTGGAATGAGCTACTCACTTCTGTCTAACCTTCTGACTTCCTCAGTGCGTTTAAGAAGTCCTTGATGACACTCTTGTTTTGTGAGTATCTGTCAAGCAGATAGGACTTTGATAGGTTTCTGTAACTAAGGAAAGATTACTAATCTTTAATTAGTCTGTTTAGTTTAACTCTTTGAGGGCTGAATATTTTTTGCAGGCAACTCACTTTTCAGAGAAGCACACAAAGCAATGGTTTCACATGTAGATCAGTGTAAAACATCTGTTGCTGTGGCTGCTGTCAGCGCCTGTTCAGGTTTCTGGTGGCTGTGTAGGGGCAGCTCGATGGCCGGTAGGAAAGTGTGGCGTGCGGGTTAGCTGCCCGACTGTCTTCATATGGCAGTGCGACACAATCTGGTTTGTACCTCTTGTCATTGTAAGTGGTGATCCCCCCCCAGGCAAACGTTGCCATAGGCACATCAGCTACACAAGCGTGTTCAGCACCACGATCAGCTGGGGACCGATCAGTTGAAGCCGATTCCTCACTTTCATTTTCAATCTCCATCTTCAGATTACTTGCATTAAAATCGGAGACCGACAAATCAGAGTCCGATTTGGCAAGAATACGCAAAACATTGTCCAAGGAGTCTTTTGCTTTGTGCATTCGTTTTGGTCTCTCACCAGATGTCGATAACATTTTAGAGGTTGTTTGCTCTTCACTTATCACACATGTGCAGGGAATCAAGGTCAAACCAACAAAGCTAACTTTCCTTCTAGCAAAGAGACCCGAACTAAAACAAAGCAGCAAGTTTTACGGCTGATTACCGTCCTCTACCCCTGAATTTCGACAAAAGTAGACATTCACCCTGAAAGAGTTAAAGCTCTTCACTTGTGGTCATCATTTTTGTAACCCTTGTTCCTAAACAGTTCCCTCAGACTGATGTTTATTTGTGTATTTACTGCGTGCTAAACAAATTGTCAGGCACACGAACACAGGGAATGGCAGGCACATCTACACCTGAAAACACAGGAAATGTGTTGGGTGTAACACCACTAACCGCCTTTTTGTTTCCTTTAGAATGGAGGAGACCTGCCTGAAGGACAAGCAACATCACTTCTGCCCGCAGTAACTCTGCCCCTTCTACCTCTATAAATACTCCAGTCTGACAGGAAGTCATTATTCAGTCTGGAACCCGCTCACCATGACGACGCATCCCTTCAGACAGCGAGGGACACCTACTCCGACAGCTTCAGAAGCTATGCATAAATGACACTTGAAAACTGGTTATTCGTTCTTTATTTTTTTCATCTCGGACATTAATTGGATTTTCCCTGGAGAGCCAAATCTTTTCTGTTGTACTTCTCTTCAGTTCACAAAATGTAAAATTAACTTTCATCAATTTTTTTGTAAGATTCAACAGATAACAGAAAAGAAGATACAAAATACATTAGCACCGAACAGAGCTGGAAATTGGCAGACTCTGGTTTAGTCCTATTGTCCTGGTCACCAAACATGATTGCTTTTGGTTCTACTGTTGAGGGCGAGATAAACATGACTCTGCTAAAGCAGTTTTTATTATCTAGATGAGCCAGGATGAGTTGGAGTGCTAGAGGTATGGCATCTTTCTTAAAGGTGGTCTTGACAGTATTCCCTGTTAAAGGTCTGATACGCGATTTAATTTCCATATTAATGTATGCACTTAAGTTTATGAAGTGAACTTAGTAAAGCCAAAGTAAAAAAAATTACATCAAAATTGTTGACCCCCCCCGCCCCCATTATGTCATGTAGCTGTACTTGATGCCCTTAAAGGAGATTCCTCAGTGCCACCCATGGTCCATCATTTCTTATTCAATTTAAAATTCCAACACTGCAAGAAGTACACAGACCTCACCAACCCAGATGCAGCCAGCTTGACTGTATTTGTTATTTACTTTTATTCTGCTGGGTTACGAAGTAGAAGTTAACTTTCTAACAATGAGATGTGGCACACATTCCGTGCTCTCAGGAAACACAAGGATCACCAAAATGTAGTTGCCCCCAGGATCCCAGACACAATGCTGATTAACAGGCCATCATAAGTAAAAAGGTGAAAAATGCACATATATGAGAGTTAAAGAAAAGGTAGGAGGATACTGGGCCCTTACTTCATCCCAGAAAAGTGTGAAATATGATGTAAAAAAAAAAAAAAAAAAAAAAAATCTTCAGACACGTTTGATTTGAAATCAAGAGCAGGCCAGAAGCCCCAATGATGCATGGAGCACCAGCACTAAAGCAGGCCGCATCCTCGCACGGTAGTCCCATGGGAGAAGACCCTACAATCAGGCTCTACGATGAGCGAGTACAGGCACTAAGTCATTATCTGGTCACCCATTTGTTTACTAGATACCAAGGTGACAACACCCATACATCTTCGCTTGTCTCAAAGTGTTTCGCTGAGAGAGGTGTCCTAGTTTCTCCAAACCGCTGCCCTAAATCATCCTATAAAGACGAATCGCTTGGTTGGGCCTTCCACTGTTGGAAGTTTGGCCGCATCTTGTATCCTAAGATAGTTGGAGAGAGCTTTGAAAATGGAACAGAAATGGACAAGGTTAAGTTGTGGCTATGAGGTGCCATCTTGGCTATCCATCATTTTTAGCAGAGAACATCTTAGCCCTGGATGCCCATGGGCCAAAGTAACACAAACGTACAGACGTTATATGAGCTGAATGTATTTCGTTCTTCCTATGACAAAAGGGTGAGCTTGGATAAAAACTCGAGCTACAATTACAATACAATACAAAACAGAAAACGTAAAGACGCAAGCTGGTCTACTGTGACTCTACTTTGTGTGTGTGTGTCTCAAATTCATTTTTCATACTTTTTAGCACCGGCTGCCTGTACTTATTCCTTATTTGTAATGGTGGTGACTACACACTGCCATCGACCGCCACAAGACCGAAATGGTTACGTGTGACTTCACAGCATTGAAGGTATTTCAGACAGTTGCACAGCAGTTCAGGTCTCCTAACTTGCTGTATTCATCTTAAAAAATAAATAAAAAAAAAAAAAACACAAACATTTATAACACCTGACTTTAAGTTTTGTATTACAATTTTTTGTTCATGAGTCTTTGTTTTAGTCCCACAGACAGGACCAAATCCTACACATGCAAGTCAGCGTCAAAGTCCTGGCCTTCAAATTTCAAGTCAACTATTAAATACAGAAATTGCAGTTAAGAAGACTTTAATGCAAAAATTTTTATAATGTCACAACTCTGTGCAATTAATCCAAATATGATAATATGTGATGTATACCAGCATAAGCTTACGATATCCTTAGATATCCAGAGAAAACTATTTTATATGCTGTATATGCTCACGTATAAGTCAGGTCTTGAAACCTGAAAAAATCGATCATAAAATCAGACCCCGACTTATACGCCCGTTCAAAAATGTGACACATTTTTTCCTCCAATCTCGTATCGGTTTCTCAGACGCATCGAATTTTGTTGCAGCAGCCGCGCAGTTACCAATTTCTTTAGCCACTTTAACGACTTTTAATTTAAAATCAGCTTCATATTTTCTTCCAATTGAACACTCCATCACAGATAAGGGATGGTCTTACGATAAAGGTGTATGAGAGTGTGAGATACAAAAAACACAAAACAGTGCAAACGTTGCTTTGGAAAAGTTTGGGTATTACTGTGTGGTCACGTAGGCACAATACATAGAAAAAAAAAAAAAAAAAGGCCATGTACTCCGTGGTTACTCTCTTAGGTGGGCATTGGCATATCATAATAATAATACATTTTATTTATATAGCGCCTTTCCCATGCTCAAGGCACTTACAGAATATAATCAAGAACGGCAGAATATACAGTATATAGCATTGTACAAACCAGATAAATAAATAAAGAAGATTAAGACAGTAAATTCTGAAAAAAAAACAAGACAACATAATTGATGGTCTAGCACACACATACAGGTTACATTGGCATCTTGACAGAGAAGTAAACTGAGAGAAAGGTAATAAAATCAAGTAGAGCTAAAAGCCTTCCTGAACAGATGAGTTTCGAGTTGTTTTTTAAAAGAATTCATGGAGTCAGCTGACCTGATTAATTTTGGTAGGTCATTCCAGAGTCTGGGCGCTATACAGCTGAAGGCCCTGTCACCCATAGAGTGTAGATTAGTGTGGGGCACAACAAGACTACCAGAATCAGAGGACCTTAGTGGGCGGGCAGGCACATAGTGATGGAGGAGGTCACTGATGAGCTTTGTAGGTTATTAGTAGGATTTTATATTCAATTCTGTAGGACACAGGGAGCCAGTGAAGACGGAGCAGGATGGGTGTGATGTGCTTGCTGCTGCTGGTTCGAGTAAAGACTCTTGCAGCTGAGTTTTGAATAAGCTGGAGCTGTGATATAAGATTAATCTCTTGGACCAATAGTGGGAGTTTTCTGCCTTCGACTTATACGACCGACATTATAAAATACCAGAAATTATATGGTAAAATCAAGTCCAGACTTATCCGCAAGTATATACGGTATAAAGCAGACTGTAACAATCTTGTATGTTATCATCCAGTTGATGCTTAGTAACCACAATGGGGCGCCAAAGTGCACCAGACACAGCAATACAGTCCACAATATCAGAAGATAAATACAATAAAGAGTTTTAATTCAACAAAGCACCTTCCAGGTATTTCAGCTAGTTCTTAATAAAAAGTAACAGCAATTGGTATATAAATAACTGGTTTACTTGAAAGCACAGTTTCTTAAACATTTTTTGCTCGCGACCCAATCTTACCCTTCTCGGGGTCTTTTTAGACCCATTCCATGACGATCATCAGATTGGGGGGTGGTGTGGGGAGCCGGACCTCTGAGGAAAATTGCCAACGAGCAACACGGCCTTCTCCTTTGGAGAAGCGCCTCTATGGTGATCAGCGGTGAAACTCACGGAAACCCAACGCAGAGCTGCAGCACATTCCCATTAAATACAACTGTGACTCGTTACCCTACAGTGGCGACTCATGACCCCTTTTTCTCATCACAACCTACAGTTTAAGAAACTCTGCTTTAAAGTAATTGTTATTTGAAAAATCAATTTTCAACATAAGTACACTGCATCTAAAATACACTGTATTAAAGCAAATACATTTGGAAAGGCAGTGCCACTCCAGGGTAACGCAGAAACATGATTTAATCTCATGTTAAAATAATTTTGCATATTTAATAAATTAACAAAATATTTTAACTATACCCCATCATTCACAACACACTGCACTTCCAGAAAATTAAGTCTGATCACGATTTTTTGTGAATGATGTGGCTGCATTATCACCCTTCCATGACAAAACACCCGTTTATCGAGGTAAACGCTCGCAGATGTGGCCTCTTAGAACAAGGAGAGAGAGTCGGTTTACTTACCACCCAAAACAGAAGAGTACTGGTTCCGCTGAGCTCGAGCATTGCGACGTTCAGCTGTTGTTTTGCGTGTTTTATGTTACGGCGCTAACTTTTCTCTCTTGGGTTCTGATCGTCACTTAAAGAAGTAGTAGTAGTAGTCGGCATGTAGACCTGGACACTGCCTGTTCCACTGTCATCTCTAGTAAACAAATATATATAGAAATATTCAAGGTAGTTATAAAAGATAAAAGATGTTAAACAAAACTATACAGTCCCAAAAATCTGTTTAGGAACAAGCAACAGTTTAATGACTTCCAGCTGTAGGCCTCACTGTGCACCTCTGGCAACATTTGACTTGTCTAATGTTTGATTTTATTTTCTCATCTTCCACAAAACAAAGCAGCAATGGCCACATTACAATGAACCACCTCCGATATCACTGAAGCATCTAAAGGTTATCGGACACAAGTTGTGAGCTATACAAAAGGGCTGTGATATTGGCCATAACAACACTTACAGGACATTGCTCAGTGTGTAAGAAAGCACTCCTGACACCCCTTTCAGCATCCTTTTGTGTGGCTTGATGCTGGTAGAGAAATGGGATAAGCGTGTTGACTCTGCGTCATAATCGCATCCAATGTGCAGAGTGTTTGACTCAAACTGGCGCAGGAGAGCATGAGCGTGAAATGGAGTCAGTGGGACCATGGGGTTGACACGACGCTGAAGTAGTAGTACGTTAGTCGGAACAATGACACATCAATGACTAATTTTTGGGATCAACTCTCTAGCAAGTGTAACTGTATTAATTATCGTATATACTCGTGTTTAAGTTCTCCCGTGGATAAGTCATTTTACCATATAATTTCTGGAATTTTATAAAGTCGGCTGTACAGGTCGAATGTGGAAAACTCACGCTATTGGTCCAAGAGATTATGATATGCTAACGTCCACCTGAGAGAGTAACCACGAAGCACACGGCCTTTTCCCCCCCATGTATTGTGCCTACGTGACCACACGGTTATACCCGAACTATTCCGAAGCGACGTTTGCACTGTTTTGTGTTTTTTGTATGTCACACCCTCATACACCTTTATCGTAAGAGCATCCCTTATCTACGATTTAGCTGGTTTTCAATTAAAAATCGAAGTGGCAAAAGAAATTGGTAACTGCACTGCTGCAACAAAATTCAATATATCTGAGAAACTGGTGTGAGATTGGAGGAGGCAAGAAGATGTAAAAGTGTCGCATTTTTGACCGGGCGTATAAGTCAGGGTCTGACTTTATGATCGATTTTTCAGGTTTCAAGCTCCGACTTATACGCGAGAATATATGGTACTTGACAGAAAGGACAGATTAAGCTTAAATTTGACGTTGGGTCAGAATGTGTGACCCACCGGTCTTGCAGACGGCCATTCTAGAGGTGGGCGGTATGACCAAAATTCTATATCACGGTATTTTTCTAAATTCTGCCGGTTTCACGGTATTAGACGGTATTTTTTTCCCCCATGTATGAGTGGATGTTAACCACATTTTCCACTGCAATTACTGCAGTAGACTGGCTAAGAATAACCTATTCGACTGTTATGAGAATTGTACATCGTACAAAAAGACATTTTAATGTGCACACAAGTATTAATCCAGGTTTGCATGGCCCCATAAAGTGATAGTTTTCAAGGGGGTGGCACTAAAGAGAAGGAATCACATTGCATGACAGATGCAGTCAAAATATAGAACCTTTTAATTGAACAAATTTTGCAAAAGCTTAAACTATGATTTTGACAACATATTTTCAACCATCCAAAGAGGCATTTAGACTTAGTAAAATATCCAGAGGTGTTTGTCAAAAGTTGGATTGCACTGAACATGTCTTAGAAAAGGAATAAATAGTAAATATTTTTTGTAAACCAACTACACTTTCTGTTAATGTTAACAATCTCTGTGCACTGACACGTTAAAGTGACTTTTTAAACAATTTTACCATCATTAAACTGCATAATATTTAAAATAATAAATAATAACAATAAAATACATAATAGTATTACTGATAGTTGCACCATTACTTCAAGGCTTCAAGCCCAGGTACATTACACAGTATTCACCAAATTAAAATAAAATAAAACAAGTGCATCTTGGTGATGACATCTTACCAACTTTACCATCATTTAGGCAAACTGCATTAATATGGACCTTGCTTCAAGCTAAGCTATATACATAAATAATAAAACTGCAACTTGCATTTATAATGCTGTTTGTGGTATAGCCCTATGGAAGCGCATTAGGGCCACTGTAAAGAAAAAAAAATATGGACACAGAAGAAAAAAACAAACTATATATCGAGAATAAATTCAACATGTTGACTTTATTCTTGACATTTCCACTTTAATTATAAAATAAACTATGAGAATAAAGCGTCAACATTAAAGTAGAATGTTGTAGAATAATTAGAAGTAGAATAATTAAAGAAGAATGTTGTAAACTAAACTTCATCCTAAAATCAATGTTTAATTTACTAGATTTTCTCAAACCCCGTCATAAGTTAATGCAGCACATCAAATACTTTGTGTTAAGTGTTCCCCGACCCAGTCGTTAATCATTACGCTTCTTAAACTGACTTCCTCCGCACTAAGAGGAGGCGCCTGCAGCAATCACCGCACAGAATCCATTCACTTCATGATATTCCTGCTCTCTAACAAAACCCCAGTTCCTATCTTTCCTTTTTCTTTCTCCACATTACCAATCACCACACGATAAACGTCTTTGTGAAATTAAAACTAGTTATTAACTTAGCCGACGGAGTGTTCAGAACTTTAAAAATATCTTCGTTATACATGTTTAATTATGCCATCCATTCAGAGCTGCGCCCATCTCTGAACGAGTCGCCAGCACATCGCAGGATGAATACAAGCAAAACATACAATAGCAAGTACAAAAACAAGTACAACTTGGCTTGCAGTATTATCCAGTAGTATAGAAACAGTATTTACACATCTGACCTTTTAAAATTGAAGTATCTCCAGGTGACAGACGTGACTCCTTTTATTCGGCAAAAGTTCTTCTGTTGTTCATGTTCAACTTTATCGTCGGCTTCATTTTTGGAATGCTCTCTGTCCATTTTTCACATTTCACAGAACTTTATTTGCACATTTATTTATTTATTTAATTTTGTCCGAAATAGTCCTCCATATACCTATGCTACCGCCCACTATTTGGTGGTGTAGCAGTGAAAAAGAGCCCTAGTGCAACAAATCTGTGTTTAGCGGTGTAGCAGTGAAAAAGGTCCCCACTTGAACATGTTCCGAACGTCGTTTAGGCAATTTAAACTGGTGTTGCGGTATAAGAAAAATCCATATCATAAAAAAAATTTTAAAAAGGTTTTCGGTATGAACCGGTATACCGCCCAGCACTAGGCCATTCCATTCTAGACAAATCAAAATTAACTGGAAAAGATTCATCAAAAGGCAAACCAATGCTTGCTAAATATGTCCACAAACCTCAAAATCTAAGCCAATAAATCAAGAAGAGGTCCAGAATCAAACACTTGATTCAAAGCCTAAAAATCAAAAGCCAAAAAGGGAGAAGAGGAAACTGATGCTGTAGCGACCGTCTCATGGACTAGCAATAGCCACTGCCATATCAGGGGGCCCTACCCCCTGGGTTCAACTTATAGTGCACATAAAGAATAAGTAACATAAAGAGTTTACGCAAAATATTAGGAAATACATACATATATACATACACACATATACATGGGCGGCACGGTGGCGCAGTGGGTAGCGCTGCTGCCTCACAGTTGGGAAACCTAGTGACCTGCGTTCGTTTCCTGGGTCCTCCCTGCGTGGAGTTTGCATGTTCTCCCCGTGTCTGCGTGGGTTTCCTCCGGACACTCCGGTTTCCTCCCACAGTCCAAAGACATGAAGGTTAGGTGGATTGGCGATTCTAAATTGGCCCTAGTGTGTGGTTGGTGCGTCATTAGATACGGGGGTCTTCCCAGACTGTCTTAAGACTGCGGTAGTTAAACCCCTACTTAAGAAAAATAATCTCGACCCCTCTTCTCTTGAAAATTATAGACCCATCTCTAACCTGCCTTTCTTAAGTAAAATTCTAGAGAAGGCAGTCATTATGCAGTTAAATGAGCACCTCAATAAACATGCTATTCTTGATAAATTTCAGTCAGGTTTTAGAACAAATCACAGCTCTGAAACTGCACTCGTTAAAGTAGTAAATGACTTGCGGGTAAATGCAGACAGAGGCCATTTATCTGTTCTCATCCTCTTAGATTTGAGTGCCGCATTTGACACTATTGATCATAATATTCTTAAGAATCGCCTTAGTCAATGGGTGGGCCTCTCTGGCAGTGTCTTAAACTGGTTTGAATCCTACCTGGCAGGGAGAAAATTCTTTGTTAGTTGTGGTAATTATAACTCAAAGACACATGATATTCTATATGGTGTTCCACAAGGCTCTATCCTGGGTCCGCTGCTCTTCTCAATCTACATGCTTCCATTAGGTCAGATTATCTCGGGACATAACGTGAGCTACCACAGCTATGCTGATGACACACAGCTGTATTTATCAATAGCACCTGATGACCCCAAATCTCTTGATTCGCTAACACAATGTCTAACCTGTATCTCAGAATGGATGAATAGTAACTTTCTCAAATTAAATAAAGAAAAAACCGAAATCTTAGTGATTGGCAATAATGGATACAATGAGGCTATTAGAAATAAACTGGATGCATTAGGATTAAAAGTCAAATCGGAGGTAAAAAGCTTAGGGGTAACCGTTGATTGTAATCTGAATTTTAAATCGCATATTAATAAAATCACTAGGACAGCATTTTTTCATCTAAGGAACATAGCAAAAGTTAGACCTCTTATATCATCGAAAGATGCAGAGAAATTAGTTCATGCGTTTGTCTTTAGTCGGCTAGATTACTGTAATGCACTCCTCTCAGGACTACCCAAAAAAGACATCAATCGTTTGCAGTTAGTGCAGAATGCAGCTGCTAGAATCCTTACCAGGAAAAGAAAATCCGAACACATTTCTCCAGTTTTGATGTCACTACACTGGTTACCTGTGTCATTCAGAATTGACTTTAAAATTCTGCTTATGGGTATCTATCTATCTATCTATCTATCTATCTAAAGCTTTAAATAATCTCGCCCCGTCTTATATATCGGAATGTCTGACACCTTATATTCCAAATCGCAACCTCAGATCCTCAACTGAGTGTCTCCTTAGAATTCCAAGAGCAAAACTTTAAAGAAGTGGTGAGGCGGCCTTCTCCTGTTATGCACCTAAAATCTGGAATAGCCTGCCAGTAGGAATTCGCCAGGCTAATACAGTGGAGCACTTTAAAAAACTACTGAAAACACATTACTTTAACATGGCCTTCTCATAACTTCACTGTAATTTAATCCTGACACACTGTATATCCAATTCATTATAATAACTATTCATTCAAAATTTGTACTAACCCCTACTCTCTCTTCTGTTTCCTTTTCCGGTGTCCTATTGGTGGTGGCTTGTGCCACCACCATCTACCCAAAGCACCATGATGTTCCAACAATGATGGATGGATTAAAAGCCAGAAGTCTGTATAACCATCAGCATCAAGTGACTCCGTGAGAACCCTAACTACAAAGAGGACTATTTCATTTATGTTAGGTAGAATGCCCAAAGGGGACTGGGCGGTCTCGTGGCCTGGAACCCCTACAGATTTTATTTTTTTCTCCAGCCTTCTGGAGTTTTTTTTTGTTTTTTCTGTCCACCCTGGCCATCGGACCTTACTCCTTTTTATGTTAACTAAGGTTGTCTTATTTTAATTTCTTATTTGTCTTTTATTCTTCTTTTCTTCATTATGTAAAGCACTTTGAGCTACTTTTTGTATGAAAATGTGCTATATAAATAAATGTTGTTGTTGTTGGGTGTGTTTGTGTGTGTCCTGCGGTGGGTTGGCACCCTGCCCAGGATTGGTTCCTGCCTTGTGCCCTGTGTTGGCTGGGATTGGCACCAGCAGACCCCCGTGACCCTGTGTTTGGATTCAGTGGGTTGGAAAATGGATGGATGGATACGCATACATACATATGTACATACACACATATGTACATACACACATACATATATAATAAATATAACAAATGAAGACAAAAAACAATCAATAACTTCTTTCAGCTGCTCCAGTTAGGCATTACCATAGCAGATCATCTTGTTCTATATCTTTGTCCATCACCTTCATGTCCTCTCTCATCACATCCATAAACCTTCGCTTAGGCCTTCCTCTTGTCCTCTTCCCTGGCAGCTCTATCCTTAGCATCCTTCTCCCAATATACCCCTCATATCTCCTCTGCACATGTCCAAACCAACGCCATCTCGCCTCTCTGATTTTGTCTCCCAACTGCCCAACTTGAGCTGACCCTCTAATGTCCTCATTTCTAATCCTGTCCATCCTCGTCACACCCAATGCAAATCTTAGCATCTTTAACTCTGCTACCTCCAGCTCTGTCTCCTGCTTTCTGGTCAGTGCCACCGTCTCCAGCCCATATAACATAGCTGCTCTCACTACCATCCTGTAGACCTTCCCTTACACTCTTGCTGATACCCGTCTGTCACAAATCACTCCTGACACTCTTCTCCACCCATTCCACCCTGCCTGCACTCTCTTCTTCACCTCTCTTCCACAATCCCCATTACTCTGTACGGTTGATCCCAAGTATTTAAACTCATCCACCTTCGCCAACTCTACTCCCCTCATCCTCACCATTCCTCTGACCTGCCTCTCATTTACACACATGTATTCTCTCTTGTTCCTACTGACCTTCACTCCTCTCTTCTCTAGAGCAGATCTCCACCTCTCCAGGGTCTCCTCAACCTGCTCCCGCTACAGATCACAATGTCAAAAACAATCAATAACAATACTTGCAAAACAACATTTAAAAACACAGAAAAAGAAGCGACACCTAAACTAGAGATAACAAACACCCAGATTCACATCCAAATTCAACAGCTGGGCAGATTGAGTGGATGCAATGTGAGACAAAACTGTCAGAGAAAAACAAACATGAAATGTCAAACAATTGTCCAGAAATAACCTTATTTGACAATTCATTCACAAGTCGTGTGCAATCGTCACACATTAACAAAGTGCATCCAATCAAAAATCTCAACCCAAACTCTTTTTTTTTTTTTTTTATAGTTTTAAGTAATACATTTTGACAGCCATTTTAGTATTGAGGCTTTTTGCTTTGCCAGTACCGTGTACAAAAGTTTACTAGATGAGTAAAAATAGATTGTGTCTGTCAAATCTGAAGAGATCTGAAAAGAATCAGAGAAGCCATGGGGTGCTTGAAGGTCTCCTTATCGACTGTCAAAAGACACTGCAGAGCTTTCTTCACTGCTTCACACCCCACATCTGTTTTTAGAATCTCATGCGGCTGCCAAAATGTAAAGTCACGCTGCCCGAGCTTAAACTTCAGGGTCTGCCCAGTCTGGACATCTTGTAGTCACCAAGTGGCCTTTGTTTTTGTTTTTTGTTTTTTTTTGGTCTCCTGCATCACATGAAGAGCTTCTTAAAGTCGGCATCCCTGTTGACAACGGAGAAAGCAGCAGACATGACACACCGACAGGACTTGTTCGTCTCAAGGGCAATTCACAACCAACAAAACCAGAGCAGAAAATGGCCTTGCCCAAGCGCAGCTGCCATCCCTCAGCTCTCTACATCAAAATGGAATCATCTGGTCTGATCTAACAAGATGTCGGTTCAGCAAAGGGCAGGTCAGCACAGCAAGGCAGCTGTCAGCCTCATTACGGCGAGTGGTTGTCAAAGCCTGACCTTTCACTTCTTCACCGACTCCCTGGACTCCGAGAACTCTCACCCGCTGCTTGGCCTTTTGTGCTCAAAACATGGGGAGGTGGCACCTGTAAGGGGAGCCTGTATGTACTTTATATAGATAGGTATGTGTTTGGATATCTAAGTATGTGTACATCATGCGCATGTGCAGCAGATTCAAAAAGTACTCAGACCACTTCACTTTCTGCACAGTTTACTGTGCTGTAGAGTCCATTTTAAATGGATACATTTGCCATTTTTACCCATCAGTCTGCACTCAGTAACCCATAATGACAAAGTGAAGACAAGTTCACCGAAAAATTCATTTAAAAATCAAAAACAAATGTGTCATTCGTGTTAAGTATTCAGACCCTTAATTCTGCACTTTTGGTAGAAGTCCCTTTAGCAGCAAATCCAGCTTTGGATCTTCCTGTGTAAGTTTCTACATACTTTGCACCCCTGGATTTAGACAATTTATCCGATTCTTTCTGGCAGATTCTCTCAAGCTTTGTTAGACTGGACGGGAAGTGTCTATAAAGGGCCATCTTCAGGTCTCTCCATGCATGTTCTATGGGGTTGAAGTCTGGGCTTTGGGTGGGCCACTCAAGGACACTCAGAGGCTCGTCACAAAGTCACTCCAATTATGTCTTTACTGTACACTTCAATTTGTTGTCATGCTGAAAAGTAAACCATTGCCCCAGTCTAAGGTGGTGAGCACTCTGAAGCAGGACCTCTTTGTATTTGGCTCCATTTTGACCAGTCTCCCCATCTCCATAGCACACCCAGAGCATGATGCCGCCGCCACCACCACCACCATGCTTCACCACAGAGATGATGAGCAGTGCCTGGTCTCCTCCAGACACAACCCTTGGTGTTCTACCCAAAGGGTTCCATTTTTGTTTAATCTGACCAGAGAATCTTTTTCCCTCATTCTCTCCAATTCCTTTGAACTGTTATATGTCTTTAACTCTACAGAAGCGTCTGTCTCATCCCTCTACCATGAACTCCTGATTGATGGAGCACTGCTAAGATTGAGGCCCTCCCGACAGGTTGTACTCTCTCAGTTGTGGCCTTATGAAGTCTTCTTAGAGTGACCCTTGGGTTCTCAGTTACCTTGCTGACCAAAGCCATTCTTATTCGGTTAGTTGGGTGAACTTTTAGTCTGTTAATTACCATTTTTGGGCAGAACGGGTTTTACTTCTGCCTGAGACGTTCCACTTATTTCTTCTTTTACAAATACTCAGAGCAAATATTTATTTAGTTCATTTGCTTCTTAAAAACCAAGAAGAGTAAAAGAATAAAAGAAGAAGAACAAGAACAAGAAGACTAGGCTGATTATAGGGCTACAGGGGTTGAATTATGAGGAAAGATTAAAAGAGCTGAGTCTTTACAGTTTAAGCAAAAGAAGATTAAGAGGTGACTTGACTGAAGTGTTTAAAATTATGAAGGGAATTAGTCCAGTGGATCGAGACTGTTATTTTAAAATGAGTTCATCAAGAACATGGGGACACAGTTGGAAACTTGTTAAGGGTAAATTTCGCACAAACATTAGTAAGTTTTTCTTTACACAAAGAACGATAGACACTTGGAATAAGCGACCAAGTAGTGTGGTAGACAGTAAGCCGCTGGGGACTTTCAAAACTCAACTTGATGTTTTTTTGGAAGAAATAAGTGGATAGGACTGGCGATCTTTGTTGGGCTGAATGGCCTGTTCTCATCTAGAGTGTTCTAATGTTCTAACAAGAAGAAGGAAAGAATAGAAGTTCAAGAAATGAAAAGGCTGCAATGGATGTGTGAGGTGAATTAAAAGAATAGAGTAGAAAATTGTGAGCTTAAAGGTGAAAGTCATACAATAGTATATGGTGGACAGAAGACTTCAGTTGGCTGGACGTGTTTGGAGACGTGAGGACAACGGTGGGCCAAAGAGAGTATTGGTGATGAAGTCTATGGGAGAAAGAAGGAAAGGGAGATCAAAAACCAGATGGCAGAGATGGATGTGCACAAGATTGGGAATAATAAGGAAAATGATGGAAAAAGAGATATGGTGACCCCAGATATGGGAAAACACCAGAATAGAAAGAAAGAAGACAACAAAGAGGTGCTGGATACCAACGGAGTGTTACGAATGGTGTTCTTTATTCTTTTTTAATGTACCAGTCAGACCTGAGTTTAGGTAACAGTTTGCCAATAAAAGAGAAGGCGATGAGAAAAGAAACATTGAGAAAACCAGCCAAAAGTCTGTTACTGCAAATCAGTCCTCTCTTTCATGAAAATCAACTCACAAATCAAATCAACGCCAAAGCAAAAAAAAAGTTTAAGAACACTAAAGTGCACAGCAGACAAACTCAAAAGTTTCTCCAAGTTGTACACAAACTCAGCTTAGGATTGCTGGTCATCAGCAGCCTTTTAACTCAATGCGTCCGTGACATCGGGCATCGTGACCTCAAGAGGCCACACTGTCGGCAACCGGGAGTGCAGTTAAAAAAACAAACAAACAAAAAAAAATCCATAACTATTTCAAAGCAACAATTTACAAAGAATATGTCAGAAATGAACTGAGTGACCCAACAATGATATAATTTCACTAAAATACTGTAACTGCAAAATAGACTCCAAACAAACTAGCAAAAAAATTCGGATGTGCAAAGTCAGTCAGCTTTGCACCCTCTGAACCACGTTACCCGAACTCTTCTCTATCTTTAACTATTTACTGCTCTGATGCTGATCTTTCTGACCATAAAAATCAGTCATTACGATAGCAATTGACGAGAAGAATGTCTAATTAATTGCAGAATGACGGTATTTGAGGGTTCCTCTAGAGCGCCTCTTTCTCTCGGTTCAAACACTATTCAGAACATCGTCATCTCATAACAGGCTTCAGTTTCGAGTTTGGTATTTTCCGTTTAGCTCTAGTCCAGCGTTTCCCCAACCTCGGTCCTGTGGCCCCCCCTGTGACTGCAAGTTTTGTTCCAACCAGATTCCTAATCAGTGACAACACCTGATAGCACTGATCTCTCATTTAATTAGCTGGTATTATTTTTCTTTTATTCTACAGGGTGTCCACAAAGTCTCTTTACAATTTCAAAAAATTACTAAAAAGGCAATTGATGAGATATGTTAATCAAATTTGTCCTATGCACTGTGGTGTTGTGGGTCCACAGCTCTCTTAGCAAAGGCCGTTTTAAATAAATAATCACCGCGCTCGCGGCTTAGCGAGGGGGTGTGGTGGTTGCGGCTGTAGCGGGTCTCAGGGCGATCTGCGGTGTGGGCATTTCTCACCTAAGTGCACAGGTGAGAGACTGCCCACATCCGTGATTGTTCGTGGGGCTGCTAACGTGCTGCAGCTGCTATGACCTCTCGGCATATACAGAAGCGCGAGTCGGCTAGAACAAAAAAATAAGGATGGAAAAAGAACAAGAAAGGAAGGAAAAGAAAGATGGAGGTTGCTGGAGAGCGAGGAGCAGGAGAGACAGCCAGTGCGGGTGAGCGAGCGAGTGAATGCTCGCAGGCAGCTGAACGGAAGCCTGGGTGTTAGGCCGACACCTGGGAGTCATAGTAGTGGTCACTCCCGCCGAGTGATAGAGTAGCGGGAGTGACCAGTGAAGGGCGACTGGCCGCATAAGGCCGGGATGGCAGCGGGAGTCGGAAGGCTTGGTGGAGAAGTCCATGACGTGAGCGTCCTGGTTCTCAAGGACTCCAAGTCTCGGGCCTGGGATGAGTGCGTGACCGAAGCCAGGATCAGGAGGCCTCCAGAACTGTGTTTGGAAAAGAAAGAAGGTCAGCTGCAAGAGAGCGTCTCGCCTGCTGCAGGGTCCAAACGGGAGAAGCAGGCGAGACGCTAGTGTAAAAGAAGCACCGAGCTCTTAATTGAATTTTAATTTTAATCCAGCAACATTTTAACCTCATCGTCTTTTAATGGATTATTTATTGGTTTGACTGCACTTATTTATTTGAACGCACTTTTGTTTTGATTGTTGGATTTTAAATAAAAGCACCTTTGCACATGTGTACCATCCCCTTGCTATTGTTGCCTCACTGTCTAGCTCATCGGTAACATTACCGACGGTGTAGGGTTCAAGGGCTCCCGAACAGCGGACGGGAACATGGAGCCAAACCCGCATCATCACATGTACTCAGTCGTTATCAAAGTTTATAACCACACTGCATTTGCGTATTTCAGGTACCCTATTGATGAAAGAGGCTTTTGAATAAACCCCTAAAAAAAGGCTACTCCTCAAGAAGGGGGCGCAATGTGGTTTATTGAAACAAAATCGGATTGGAAAGGGTGGCCCAATTCCCTGGCCACCTCATTCACCAGATATCACTCCCCTGGACTTCTTTCTGTGGGGTTATGTTAAAGATATCGTGTATGGAACAAAGATACAGGACATTAATGACCTGAAGCAAAGGATCACTGATGCCATTGCCGCCATTGATGACGCTATGCTACAAAGAACATGGCAAGAAATCGAGCAACCGTCTTGATGTGCTTCGTCCACCTAATGGTGCCCATATAGAGGTGTATTAAATGAGGCAAAAAACAAACATCAATATCTACTCCTCATTTTGTAATAATTTCCACAGATCTGTCTATTCGTTTGTTTTTTTAATAAAATCTTGAAATTGTAAAGAGACTTTGTGGACACCCTGTACATTCAGAAAAACACAGCAGCATGATTTTTACATTTATAAGACATTTCTGCTTTTGCTGTTGATTTAAATGCTTAAGTCTTTTGTTAATTTCATTCTATTTTGCCCTTTCTCTGTGCAGTTTCTCCCCTTTGTTGAGTCTTATTAATGACAATTAAAAACGAGCAGAGCAGACACACTGGCAAACAACACAAAATAATCAAAGGCTGCAAGTACTTTAGCATCAGACCCACTAATTAGTAAATAATGGATTAATTAAACAATTAGAACACCTAGAAAAGTAGAATTAAAATCAAAATGAAAATATTGTTAAAAAGAAAAAAAATACATTATTCCCATATAACTGCTTGGTACATTTTAATATTTAACTAAACTTAGTTTTCTAATTTCTACATTGTTCCCAAAACACAGAACTTGGGAAACAACACATCACTTAATGAACCCAGGAGTCCAATTAAAAACAGAAGCTGGTTGGAACAAAAACCTGCAGCCTCAGTGTGCCCCCTGGACCAAGGTTGGGAAACACTGGTCTAGACCGTCCTCGAGAAACTGTGACACCCAGACAGACGGACACAAACCCATTATCAAGATATCGACGTGTTCGGTATGGGGGGGAACCCTAAAACGTTGAGATCCGTCGAAAACTGGAGATCAACATTTTTGCCGGATCTAAAGCTTTAACTTCCCCAATAGACGATAGGTTGTGGTGCGGGAGGGCGCAAAGCAAAAATGAATTATGAATCCCAGTCATCCCAGTGAGAGGTTCTGACCCCCACATCTGCATTAAGAATGTTCTTCTTTGGTGCTTTGCAGCAGCTCTTTTACCTCACATGTACCGACCGGCATCACACAGCGAGGCTGATTTAATCAGAGAATAAAGAAGCCTGCGGAGCATCTAATGACAAGGACCAAATAAAATGTTGAAAAAGGCTCCTAGTTTATTTTAAGAGGTTTGCAGAAGGAGGAAAAAAAAACTGTTTTGAATCAATAGAGGGTACAGCAGATTTATTTAATTATTTATCGTGTATTCATAAAATAGGTAAAGAACACTGGAGACCAATGTTTTTGGAGAAATTAATAGATTCTACAGATACAAATAATGGACTTTAAAGGTCACCCCAAGGGGCAGCCAAGCTTCAGACAAACTGGGACGGCATCATCCTTTGCTTCACAGCGCCACCCTGTGGCTGTGGTGGGCATTGTTTTGTGCTCGGCAGACATCACCAGCTGCTCCAGCAAGAAAACAAACAAAAAAGAAACGCATTCAAATCATAATCATCTGCTGCACCAAAGTTAGGTACCCACCCAAAGTGTGTGTTTTGGGGGGGGGGGGGGGGGGGGGCTTTACAGGCCTAGATAAAAGTCACAAAGGCAGAAAGGGAAGTCTGACATAAGGGGGCTACCCACTAAGGGTGGTATGGGAGTCACAAGCCCCAGAAGAGAATAAGCAAGGGGAACCAGCCCAGGTATGACAGCAGCGAGAGAGAGAGAAGTCATCGATACCATCAACGCAGGGTGAGGAAAACAAAAAACAAAAACACATTTTTAGATGGGGTGGCGCAGTGGTAGTGCTGCTGCCTCGCAGTAAGGAGACTTGTGTTCGCTTCCCGGGTCCTCCCTGCATGGAGTTTGCATGTTCTCCCAGTGTCTGCATGGGATTCCTCCCACAGTACAAAGACATGCTGGTTAGGTGTATTGGTGATCCTAAATTATCCCTAGTGTGTGCTTGATGTGTGGGTGTGCATGTGCCCTGCGGTGGGCTGATGCCCTGCCCGGGATTTGTTCCTCCCTTGCACCCTATGCTGGCTGTGATTGGTTCCAGCAAACCCCCGTGACCCTGTGTTAGGATCTAGTGGGTTGGACAGTGACTGACATTTTTAGATGGCATATTCATTCTAATAACATCAAAGTAAATGCCCACAGAATGCCAAGCTGCAAGTATTTGGATGGTCCACCTCACAATGACAGGCCGGACTGCATTGGTAGCACAGAGGAGCTCTGGACAGAGCAAACCACTCTATTTCTGAGGAGTCTGCACTCCCTTAATGTGCGAATTGACATCCTTCAGATGTGCTAAAGCTCTGTGATCCACAGGACAAGTTTCTGCACTGCGGCATGCTGGTCTGGTAACATCACTTCGAGAGAGAAAAAGAGAGGTCCACCGAATCAACAAGCTAATGAAAAGGGTAGGCTCAGATATGGGACCCCCTCAGGATGGTCATAGAGAATTAGAAGAAAACCAAGTGCCATTATGAACAACTCTGCACATCCTCTCTGTGACACAGCAACTCTGAGGACTTTCAGACAATGAATCACCCGGCAGAAGTGGGTCAAGAAAACGGGATGGGGGCTTCTTTATACCAACAGCAATATGCCAGCATAGCGCCTCACTGCGACAACGAATGCTCTTTTTATCTTTAGCCAAGTCTCTCTTTTTAGTAATTGTGTGTTTTTGTTTCTTATAATATGTATTTGTTTAATGAGCTTCTGTAAGACGCCAGATTCCCTCTATGGACAAATAAACTTCCATTTATAGTACAAACCAGTAATACCCACAAAAGTAAACAGACGGCAACAACAAAGTAACACAGTGTAAGTCGTGCTGCCATTGGCAAAGAAGTCACTAAATACTACAGACATGGCGCACACGCTTCAACAATGTTTCCCATACACAACATTTCTTAAAATACTTTACAAACAGTATTAAAATACACCCACACTGATTAAGGGCAGCCTAAAATACTTGGGCAGAACATGGTTACTGTTTTTACTGTCTAAGCCAGGGGTCTCCATCTCCAGTCCTGGAGAGTTACTGTGGCTGCAGGTTTTTAATCTAACCCTTTTCTTAATTAGTGACCAGATTTTGCTGCTAATTATCCATCCATCCATTTTCCAACCCGCTGAATCCGAACACAGGGTCACGGGGGTCTGCTGGAGCCAATCCCAGCCAACACAGGGCACAAGGCAGGAACCAATCCCGGGCAGGGTGCCAACCCACCGCAGTGCTGCTAATTAACTCGTCTTAATTTTAATTGATTCACAACTTAAGACTCAGGCCCTTTAATTATTTCTTTTTTTTTTCTTAATTAGCAAGCAAACGATATTAAAACACAAAATGTACCAACACATACAACCTGCGCCCATCACACAATAACTGAAATTAAAGAAAGGTGAAGGGTTCAGTAATGTTGATCTGCTCAGGTCCACAAAACATTTTGATAAACCGCACTCTTAAAAAAGAAAATCAACAGTTTTGGAAATGTCTGCCATGGCAGAATGAGCGCCACGAAATTAAATAACAGTTTAATTAGCAACGAGAATTGGCTTCAAAATTAAGAAACTGAATGAAGTGAAGTTGGTTGGAGTTTGAGGCCCCAACTTAGTTGGTCATCTGTTGGCTCACTTCACATCAAATGTATATTTAGGTGCTTAAAATACAGGGAAATAGTTAATTAGCAGCAAAAATGGAGCGGCTGCTGCTTCACCACCTGAGGCCACAGGTCCGCCACACCCTCGACCCTCTGCAGTTTGCATACCAGGAGAAGGTGGGTGCGGAGGATGCCATCATCTATATGCTACACCGATCACTCTCCCACTTAGACAGAGGCAGTGGTGCTGTAAGAATTATGTTTCTAGACTTCTCTAGTGCCTTCAACACAATCCAACCTCTGCTCCTTAGGAACAAGCTGACAGAGATGGGAGTAGATTCATACCTGGTGGCATGGATCGTGGACTATCTTACAAACAGACCTCAGTATGTGTGTCTCAGGAACTGCAGGTCTGACATTGTGGTCAGCACAAGAGGAGCGCCGCAGGGGACTGTACTTTCTCCGGTCCTGTTCAGCCTATATACATCGGACTTCCAACACAACTCGGAGTCCTGCCACGTGCAAAAGTTCGCTGCTAGACGCTGCTATCGTGGGCTGCATCAGGAGTGGGCAGGAGGAGTATAGGAACCTCGTCAAGGACTTTGTTAAATGGTGCGACTCAAACCAGCTACACCTGAACACCAGCAAAACCAAGGAGCTGGTGGTGGATTTTAGGAGGCCCAGGCCCCTCATGGACCCCGTGATCATCAGAGGTGACTGTGTACAGAGGGTACAGACCTATAAATACCTGAGAGTGCAGCTGGATGATAAATTGGTCTGGACTGCCAATACTGATTCTCTGTGCAAGAGAGGACAGAGCCGGCTATTCTTCTTTAGAAGGCTGGCGTCCTTCAACATCTGCAATAAGATGCTGCAGATGTTCTATCAGACGGTTGTGGCGAGCGCCCTCTTCTACGTGGTGGTGTGCTGGGGAGGCAGCATAAAGAAGAAGGACGCCTCAAGCCTGGACAAACTGGTGAGGAAGGCAGGCTCTATTGTAGGCACAGAGCTGGACAGTTTGACATCCGTGGCAGAGCAACGGGCGCTCAGCAGGCTCCTATCAATTACGGAGAATCCACTGCATCCACTAAACAGTGTCATCTCCAGACAGAGGAGCAGCTTCAGTGACAGACTGCTGTCACCGTCCTGCTCCACTGACAGACTGAGGAGATCGTTCCTCCCCCAAACTATGCGACTCTTCAATTCCACCTTGGGTAAACGTTAACATTATTCAAAGTTGTTGTCTGTTTTTACCTACATTTTTATTACTTTTTAATATTGTTTTTTTTTTGCATCAGTATGCTGCAGCTGGAGTATGTGAATTTCCCCTTGGGATTAATAAAGTAGCTATCTATCTAAAAACTGGTCATTCATTAAGAAAAGAGAGTTAGAATGAAAACTTGCAGCCACAGTAGCTCTCCAGGAATGGAGTTGGAGACCCAAGAGTCTAAGCCATCTCATTTTATGTAACTTACTATACTACCAAATACAAAGTTACAGCACCAGTGCTAACTATCACTCAAAAAAGCTCATTTAAATTTTTACAGATATGGAAAGTACATAACTGGGCAGCAATTATACAGCATGTGTCTGTGTAACAAGGTTTAGAAAATAAGATGGACTTCAAATATTATCAGTCACAGCCATGGAAAACATTCCCTTGAATATTCAGAGTGAACGTGCGAAGCTGGCACAGGTAACACAAATTGCAAGGAGTAGCAAAATGGGAATCAAGTAGTTTGCTGTCATGTACTGCTATTATTGGGGTGTTTGTGCCTGGCAATGAGCTGGTATATCATGGGCATGATCAAATTAATCAGGTAATGACAATGACACGTGGCCGGTGCAGCTATAAAAAGTGTGCAAGTAAAAGCAAATCACCGTTAGAAATTACAATAGAGTAGAATTCTTAATGCTACAGTTGTTGACAAAACAATGAAACCATCATGTATAGAAAACCGAAAGCAAACAACACTTGTATGCTTCTATACCATATGGTTCGTTCCATTCTTTCTCAGTTAAACACACTTTTGAGACATTCGCTTGCTTTCTTTCATGTTTCGTTCTCTTCTACCGACTTTAACCTGCAATTGGACCGCCCAGCCCCGCTACACCACTTGTTCCACGGAGGGACGTTTAGCGCGTGCGCGATCTGCCCGATCTGGTTAGAAAGACCCCAAACCGCACGGCCGAGTCCTGCAGGAGGGGCTGGCTGGGGCTTTGAATGGCGTGGGCTTGTATTCTGCTCTGCCGCTTCAACCCTAAAATGCGGAACGTGATGTAAAGTGGGCTTAGCACAACGACAGCAATGTTGTTTTTACTTTTTAAAATAAAACATGGAGAACACCCTTTGTGCCAAATTGAAATAATTCAAATGGCAATTATGAAAAAACTATGTTAAAATATAATGCAGGCGCGCGTGGCTCAAATAGATACGCGCTCTTTTTCCTGGCGGTTTCGGTTGCCTCGTTGCTCACCCAGCCGTCAGTAGACCGAAAGGCGGACGGCTCTGCAGATGCCCCCCACCATTCCCCCTTTTATAGTGTACATAGGGGGCTTTTTGATGGCTCCTACATTTGTATAACGGTCACCCGGATACCGCTTGGATGGGACAGCATTTGTGCTCGTCACTGGGAGCCGCTACCGCCGTTACAATATCTAAAGGGTTCACTATATGTTGAGCGGGCATCATTAAATAAAAGTCGTCTAATTGTTATGAAATACACACTCATTGTTCCATTTTCTCAAATTAAGTATCATGGCGTTTAAAAATACGATCATTTGGAAATTTATCAATGGCCGTTTTAATGCCAGCGCTATAATGTCCCTGTTCTTGAAGGCTTCGTCACTTCTCAATGGACAAAAAGGCCACCCGGCTGAACCCGTTCCTATCGGTTAATCTTTTGCGATCGACTCGGAAAAGTCTAAAGATTAAACAAATAAAAATAAAACCTACAATAATTAAATGTAAAGTAAGATTGGATTAGATTAAACGTCATCAATCCCAATGGGGAATCCAAATGCATCCAGCAGCAGAAACATAAAAAACAAAAGCACAGACTCTGAGTGCAGATAATACAGCCAGTCAATCGATCGATAAATAAATAAAATCAACTTAACGAGAACATCGGGTGGAAACACTGAATTGCGTTAAAAGCGGTGGGTAGAAAAGACCCCCAGAGTAAGTACATCATTGAAACAAAATAAAATGACACTGCATTTCATAACAAAGAAGTGAATTTTATTTAATCATACATTCTGTCACAATTTAATGACTCCGTTTTACATGTAAAATATTTTATATATAACGTTTTGCCCCTCCACCTCACGTCCTAATACAGTATTGTTGACCACAAACCTTAAAAACACACAGCCGATTATTTAACAAATTTTAGACAAGACTGTCGGTATATATGAGTATATAAACTCCAAAAAAAAGTAAAATTTAAAACGACGAGTAATTTCTATACCGTAAAGCAACAGTAACACGGAGTCTTCGCACCAGCTGCAAGATTTCCGGTTCTTTTTTCTTGTTATAACTTTACGGTTGACTCGTTAAAGGCACACTTCACCCAAAAGCAATATAATTTTTTAAACGTCACTTACCATGTAGTTTGTAAGACAGTCAAGAAAAGTTTTCAATCTCTCGTTAAGTACATCTTGAATATTCAATCTCGACGGCGCCCAGCTGTGACAAATATTGGACGACGGCAAACGATGTGAAAAACGTCCATGGGGGGTGAAAAAAAGAAATCTCAGGTAACTCGTGTTGAAATATCCATGTCTCCAATATCCATTCGTACGGTCAAAATGTGCGCATTTTTTGTTAAAGCGTTATTAACAGTTACGTCCTGGAAAGGCGCCATTTATAGTAAACAGGAAATGCTCGTGTGTTTAACACGCAGACCTGCCTCTTCCCCTTCATTCATTGGTTGAAAGTCCTGCCTTTAATTCAACCGCACAGTATTGCGGGAATGACGATTTTGCTGTTTACAATGAACGGCGCCGTTACAGGAAGTAACTGTTAATATTTAAAAAAAACGCATCCATTTCTTTCCTGGGTACTACTTGCAGATTAATATCTGTTTAATTATTGATGACAAACCTAAGGGCCGACTGCATTATACTGTAACACTGCTTCTGTACCCCATACACCCACAGCACGAGCGGGAAAAAAGCATTTGAAGTGCAGTCTGTCAGAGGCGGGACAAAATGAGCGGCAAAACGCACAGGGGGAGGAGCCTGGGAGAGCGAGAAGCATGCGTAGTGGAGGAGCTCGGGCGATTGAAGAGAATAGTGAAGTCGGATCGGGGAGGTGCGAGAAATACAGGCTCGCCAGAGCAGTGGGTGAGATCGCAGGTGACCGTGGTGGTGTGTCCGGGACCTAAAGATCGGGCTGACGAGAAGGAAACCCTATTAGGGAGAGCACTGCATAATTAAAGTAAAGTGCACTGTGGTGTCCTGGTGGTTCCTTTAAAGTGTCGCTATAACATATCTTCTTGTATAATACGCTACCGTGGCTGTTCGTTTGTCTGTCCAGGATTTTAAATCACCTGTAGATCGCAAACCGTTTGAACGATTGACCTGAAATTTGGTACACATATACTACGTGACGTCTACTATCCGCTTTCGGGATGACGAGTGACCTCCAAGGTTATTCCTCTTTTTATTTTTATTTTATTGTAGAATCAACTCTCGGCAACTGCCAGCAGGGCCATGCAGTGCATACGCACGGACGCCGTTCTCATCCCTACCACCTTCGCCGTCACTTCCCCTACCTGTTCATCCATCCATCCATTATCCATCCCGCTGAATCCGAACACAGGGTCACGGGGGTCTGCTGGAGCCAATCCCAGCCAACACAGGGCACAAGGCAGGAAACAATCCTGGGCAGGGTGCCAACCCACCGCAGCTACCTGTTCATATCTTAAATTATTCTTCAGGCTGATTGAAGACTTAAGTGCCAGCTTAAAAAATAAAGAAAACATAATAAGTAATTGCAAAAGATGCCGACGAAAGAAGAGAAGACGTGGGCTGCTAGGGTGGAGAACAGAAGATCTGCTCAGGAAGCAGCAAGCACATCAACCTCTGAGCACACAAATGATAAACGTACAGAGAAAGAGGATGAAAACTATGAATGCTCAAGTGAAGTGTATTCACTGCACGTTATATATACTGTGACACTAAAGGGCGCTGTCGCTCCTCTAACCCAACAGCCAAACGTCCAGGACACCAGATAAAAGCACAAAAAGGTGTTTTAATTTGTTCCTTTTCTGTAATAGTGCCTCTAAGCACCCCAACCACCATACACAGGCAAGTAGTAATAATAATTTTAATAACAAGTACACAATTCTCTCTCTATCTATCTATCTATCTATATTACATAGTTTACTGTCAAATAATGCAATGAGTATGCAACACGTGTTTCGCCCTTATTTGGGCTCATCAGGCATACACACTCACTGCACCCCTCTCGGGGATCGAACCTCAGATGTCAGAAGCGAAGCCTGTTTACACTGCGCAACGGGGTGTGGTTCGTTTATTTGACAGCCTGGAGATCGGAGTAATTACATTCATAGCATCCGTAGTCTGAGGGCCCATGGTGGATGTTTGTAGACTGGCAGACCAACCACACGCGTTACCTGGTAGGTAACCATCCATACAATCAGACTGAGATTTGGACTACGGATGCTATGAATATATATACTGTATGTATGTATGTATGTGTATATATATATATATATATATATATAAATCTGTCCTCCCAACTTGCTGGGTTCACAGCAGTCCTTCATATAGTCCTTGACCTGGAAGTGCTTCCACTGTTCCTCCCACGTGACTTACCAGCACTTCCGGGTCAAATGGAGGGCTTGAGTTTTCTTCAGCACGGAAGTACTTCAGGGCTTCCGTCTCTGTGACTTGGGAATACTTCCGGGCTATACGGGAAGCAAAAATCCCCCATCGAACTCCAAATCCCATGGTGCCCTGTTGGAATACGGGGCACCGTTGTGCTGCAGGAGAAATGGCCATCTAGTGTCCTGGGGGAGGCAGTGTCCCAAAGTAGCTGTCTTCCCCCATCCTTCCACTCTTTTGGCGTGCTGGCTGGGTTGAGATGCTGGCCATCCATCACAATATATAGTATATATATATTTAGTTATGTGATAATTTCATATTTGCCATTTTGTTTATTTCATTATGGAACAAATGATATTCAATAAAAAAATAACACATTGCTTCTTTGTTGTTTTTTCTATAAGAAAGCACAGCCCACAGTTCAGCTGTGAAGGCAAAATTTGTCACATTTGGTAAAGGGGGGGGGGGGGGGGGGGTCTGGTGTGGGCTGGAAACAATTGTGAGGGCGAGCCTAAGCTGGTAAGCCGTTTTCTAAAATCTGAAATTTGTGGACAGGGGGTCGAGTTCTTTGACAGCTCCCCTTGAAAGTGAGCGACCCCTTTGAATTTTTTTTTTTTGGCTTTTGAATTTGGTTGGGAGGGGGGTAGGGGTTCCATGTCCCAGACCCCCTTAGCTTCATCCTTGCCACCGTTAGTTACTGCCAGTGTCATTCAGCAAGTGAACTAAATAGATCATCTACCATGGAGACTAAGATAAAGAAAGGCACAGTTATAGGAAAATCTTCAGTTTAAGTTGAACTCTTCAACTGCCGTCGTGTCACTGCACTTAGAATTTTACCGATTTTCAGTCCGTAGTAAATTTTTATAAGTAGCTGATCTTTGTATGAAGGTTGGAATTGCAGTAAAGGTCAGCAGTAACCAGTATGCTGTGTTACATTTTTTTTTGTTTCTGCCTTTCTGAGGTCGTCGTTGTATCCTGTACTCTCTTTTTGGGGGGGGGGGGTCCATATTCTATTGGCTCTATTGTGTATCTGGTAACCCCAGCTGTGATTTTTGATCCCAGTGTCTTGTACTGACTGCTTTTTTTCCACATATGAAGCTTTTCTTGAAGTCTTGTGTGGTACTGAATTCCAGTTGGCAAAGACGTTCACAAAATTACCAAACGGGTAATAAAAATAATAATAGTTAATTACACTTGTATGTCGCTTTTCTGACCTACTCAAACATAGTGAGTGGGGAGCCACTTCAGCCACCACCAATGTGCAGCTGGATGATGTGATGGCGGCTCACCACGCATTACCTGTTAGGTGGTGAAGGGGTCAGAGACTGGGGATGATTAGATGTGGTGGGACATCAGGATATGCCCTGCTCTTTACAAAGGACACCCAGGGATCTTTTATGACCCCAGAGAGTCAGGATCTCCATATGTACAGCACAGTGTCCCCGTCACTGCACTGGGCAATTGAGAGCCACGCACTGACCACAGGATAAGCGCCCCCTCACCAACATCTCTTCCAGCAGCAACCCAAGCTTTCCCATTTGGTCCACCAAGCCCAAACATGGATTAGGTGTACATGACCCTGCCACCCAGCCAATTGTACCAAGCGGCTGAGCGAGCAGAAGACGCCCGTGTGTGGGTGTGTCGGCCACACAATTCATTTCAGAGAGACTTGTCATCGTTTGTCATTCCTCAAAGGGGATGTCAGCTTTGCCCGAGTGACCAGGGATGTCAGATGACATCAGGCGGACACTCACTTGAGGTGTGAGATAGCGGGCGTCATCGTTCAGAAGTGACGGTGGTGAAGCTCGATTCACACTTCCGTCTGATAAAAGGACACTTAGAGATAGGAGGTTCGGAGGAAGATCAAAGTGGGCCACTGCCCGGCTTACATAGTGCCATCACTATGCCGACCTTCAGGACCATCTCGGATGACTTACCTCGGTGAAATGTCGCCTTTCCGTTCTCCATCCTTCGATATCTGTGTGATGATTCAGTGCCGTCAAGTCAGAGCTCCCACTCCGGACTTGTTTTCAGTCCACCACTCTCACACGCTGAAGGCCCGAGGAGTTCAGCTTGCTTTGTGGCAGTTTGCTTGGGGAACAACTGAGAAAGACATTAAGCTGCAGCGCAAGTGTAGGGGCGAGGGGGGTGCTGCACGTGAAGTCGCCCTGAAGGGCGTGCCAGTATTAGAACAGCCGTCCATCCATTTTCTAAACCTGCTTTATACCGAGGACGGTTGTGGGGAAGATGGAGCTGATCCCATCGAGCACAGGGCACGAGGCAGGAACAGTCCCTGGACAGGGCACCAGCTCATCACAGGGTGACCACACACACACACACACACCAATTTACCTGACCCGCACTGTGGGAGGAAATCCCTGTGGGCACAGGGAGAACATGCAATCATGGAGGACCCACAATGTGAACTCCTTGTTGAGCACTACCTCCGTAACAATCAGAACTAAATGCCCATGACAATTTTTCAACATTAAATTAATATAAATTATTTAACAGTTCCTGAGAAATGAGAACATGCACATCTAACTGTCAGCGTGATTCAGCATTTCTCTGAACGACTCCAGAAGCCGCCCTGAAGACCCCCAATTGACTTAACAGCGCGTGAATTCTCTGTTTCAATGGCTAAAGCACTGCAAGTTCCCATTTTTTTTTTTTTGTAGATGAAGGTTTTTCTCTTGACCTCGGGGTGTTAAGCTGATTTGCTGACTGGAGTTCAACGTGACAACAGCGTCTGACGTCCTCCCTGCTGTTCTAAGGAGCCCCGCGGACAGGCTGGCTGGCTGGCATGGCATGGCATGGCGGCTTGAAATGTTCGCTAATTTGTACTCAAATAATGAAGGCTCCCTTTTCCTCAGGCGTTTCTGCTGCACTGTGAGTCAGCAGCATCTCTTATTGAATTTCCACACCTTCAATTTCCTTTTGGAACTCAAGTGTTGCCTTCTGCTAATTGGGAAGCACAAAGGTTAAATGAAACTAGCCAGCATTAAAAAAAGAAAAGAACAGAAAGTAAAAAAGGAAACTTCAGCGCATCTCCATTTAATCAAGTGTGGCCATCGTCACTGGCACAGGATGTCACTTCTCATTGGCACTGTAACTGCATTCATGGAGTCAGCAGAAGTCCAGTTGGTGCTGATGATGAGCACAGTGATCAACATGGGACCTGTGGTGGGCTTCATTCTGTGCAGCTCGTGTAATAGATAGATAGATAGATAGATAGATAGATAGATAGATAGATAGATAGATAGATAGATAGATAGATAGATAGATAGATAGATAGATAGATAGATAGATAGATGTGAAAGGCAGTATATTTCATTGTATCTGAGAGGAGATCAAATGGTAGGTTAGAGTGAGGAGAGACAGCAGAAAGAAGAGTGAGATGTGAAAGGCACTTCTTCTTCTTCTTTCGGCTGCTCCCATTAGTGGTCGCCACAGCGGATCATCTTCTTCCATATCTTTCTATCCTCGTCATCTTGTTCTGTTACACCCATCACCTGCATGTCCTCTCTCACCACATCCATAAACCTTCTCTTAGGCCGTCCTCTTCTCCTCTTACCTGGCAGCTTTATCCTTAGCATCCTTCTCCCAATATACCCCTCATCTCTCCTCTGCACATGTCCAAACCAACGCCATCTCGCCTCTCTGACTTTGTCTCCCAACTGTCCAACTTGAGCTGACCCTCTAATGTCCTCATTTCTAATCCTGTCTATCCTCGTCACACCCAATGCAAATCTTAGCATCTTTAACTCTGCCACCTCCAGCTCGGTCTCCTGTGCCACCATCTCCAACCCATATAACAAAGCTGGTCTCCCTACCGTCCTGTAGACCTTTCCTTTCACTCCTGCTGATACCCGTCTGTCACAAATCACTCCTGACACTCTTCTCCACCCATTGCACCCTGCCTGCACTCTCTTCTTCACTTCTCTTCCACAATCCCTGTTACTCTGTACTGTTGATCCCAAGTATTTAAACTCATCCACCTTTGCCAACTCTACTCCCTGCATCCTCACCATTCTACTGACCTCCCTCTCATTTACACACATGTATTCTGTCTTGTTCCTACTGACCTTCATTCCTCTCCTCTCTAGAGCATATCTCCACCTCTCCAGGGTATCCTCAACCTGCTCCCTGCTCTCGCTACAGATCACAATGTTATCAGCAAACATCATAGTCCACTGGGACTCCTGTCTAATCTCGTTTGTCAACCTGTCCATCACCATTGCAAATAAGAAAGGGCTCAGAGCCGATCCCTGATGTAATCCCCCCTTCGTCACTCCTACTGCAGACCTCACCACTGTCATACTTCCCTCGTACATATCCTGTACAGCTCTTATGTACTTCTCTGCCATTCCCGACTTCCTCATACAATACCACAGCTCCTCTCTCCTCACTCTGTCATTTGCTTTCTCCAGGTCCACAAAGACACAATGCAACTCCTTCTGGTCTTCTCTAAACTTCTCCATCAACACCATCAGAGCAAACATTGCATCTGTGGTGCTCTTTCTTGGCATGAAACCATACTACTGCTCACTAATCATCACCTCACTTCTTAACTGAGCTTCCACTACTCTTTCCCATAACTTCATGCTGTGGCTCATCAATTTTATCCCCCTGTAGTTACTGCAGTCCTGCACATCCCCCTTATTCTTAAAAATCTGCACCAGCACACATCCTCTCCACTCCTCAGGCATCCTCTCATTTTCCAAGATTTCATTCAACAATCTGAGGTGTGAAAGGCACTATATAACTGATTTCATGCATAAATACATACCAACATATTGTATTTGAGAAGAGAGCAGGACAAAGGTTCAAGTGGTAGGTGAGGAGAGAGAACAGGGTGAAGAGTGAGTCATGAAAGGCGCTATACAATAGATAGACATTCATATATACATACATGTGATTGTATTGGGAAGGGAGCAGGACAAAGGTTCAAATGGTAGGTAAGCGTGAGGACTGTGAGCAGAAGAAGAAATGTCAAGTTTGAGATACAGAAAGGCAGGACTCATTTGTGACAGTTATAGAAGGGCGAGTGTGCCACCTGTCCCACCAGACAGAAGGGGCTAAGTGACTTGTAGATGTGGGTGTTTATTTATTTTGTTTTATTTTATTACCCCTTCTTTGTTTCCTTTATTTTATTAGTAAAGACACCCCTTTTTTTATCTTTGGCTCCCTTGACATGTATTCTGGGTTCAAGAACAGCTCAGTGTTGCCCTCTGCTGTCCGCCACTGGCCATTAATCCTAGTCTGTATTTTTACAGTTTGAGGGTCTCACATAGAGTGTCATGGTGGGTGTGTGTTATTTTCTCATGGGCTGGCATCACATCCAGGGTGGGTTCTGTGCAGACCTCCAGCTTTCCAAGAGCTGACAATTATTGTTAAGCAATTTACGGTGATGGATGGATGGCCGGATAGATGAGTGGATTACATTTCTCCATGAGAGGCACAAGCAGCTGGCTTCTCAGTCTCATCTTGCTGTTACTCCTTTGAAGTAAGCATCACAGGTCATCATGTGAGGTGAATTTAGTACCAGGGGTTTAACGAGGGCAACGAATTGGCTGGCACCAACAGGGCATTTGCAGCCAACTCCTGATAGTTTTTTTATTGTGGCAGCTCCAGCCAGGCAGGCAGATTGGCACTGCCAGGGTTAAATGATCTCGGCCTGCCTCCAGGTCTGATAAGAGTCCAAGAGCGGGCAGGCATGGATCAGATTGGCAAGCCCAGCGCCTCCAGTGCGTGGGCGTAGCTTTCAATCCATTTCTGAAAGCTGCCTGCAGGATACACTGAGTTATGACAGGGATGAAAATCGCAGGAAAGATCTGGCCGAGCGGCCGCTGGATGTCGGAATGAAATAAAGGAATAAATAAGTAAAAGTGCGTAAAGGTCACATTGGGATCACGGGAATTGACGGCCGTGCCACTTAACCTGACTCTGCTGAACAGCCGACACAGCGTCTCTGAGATTTTATCAAGTCTGACGCGCACCCTTGGCAACAAGTGATGGAGTGTGTGTTTCACTGGCCACTGGGGGGCGCTGGCACCAACTGATACATTACAAGTTGCATAATCAAGAAGATTAATAACCTCCTTGGGGTTATCTTAATTTTTTGTCAGCAAGACAAGGATATTATTTTGTGAAACATGGAAACATCAGCCGATATACGGCAGGGGAGATGTGTCCGGTGTCCAGTGTTGCTCTGATGCAGGTTTAGTGTACGTCCTTCATGTGACATGTTTTGAAACGGTCACCAACGCGCAGCCCGACGTCACAATTGGGACAGTGGAGGAGAGTTTCATTTTCTGCAGCTTGCACATGGGAAGGTGAAATGTCAGGGCCCTATCTGCATGGTCGATGTTGCCCCTTGTGTTACTGGGGGCTCAATGATTTCCACATTCTCCCCACACAAACTTTGACAGTTGTTGTATTCTGAAAGTGCCATGGCTAACATCTTTGTTTTTCCTTCTACTTGATTGCAGTCCTATTGCCTTTTTTTGCTACGCTGAAGCCTCACATGACCAAAGTCACCAGGCAGGTGGCACAGTGCCACATGCATCAGTTTCACCATCCATTTCAGCATTCGATGACCAATTCCCATTGTCGTCACTATCGCTTCATTCAAGTTAACTGGCTTTACAGCTTCTCATTCACACGCCATTATGTTTTAGCCAAAGGCTCCGCCCCTACTCATGAATATTGATGAGTTACCATAGAGTGGTAAAGCACAGGGAAATATTCTTGCTCTTTTTGCAGCAGGATGTTATTTTATCCACTAGAGGGCAGCAGAATTCTGTCCTGAATGTTAGTGCTGCGGATAATCACAGCTTTCCCAGAGAGAGAGAGACACTCGGGAATAACTGTTTTTACTAGAGAGGCACTCAGGGTTAACGCCATTGAAAGGAGCCATTCTTGGACACACACCAACACAACCACACTCGCTCAGCCTGGGTCATGTAAGAGTGACTGATTGACCAAACAAGTGAAAACCAGCACAGGGCACAAGGCCGGAAACAGTGCCAGCTGGTATGAAGGCACAATCTCAAACTGTTAATCTAACTTGTATGTCTTGAAAAATGTGGGAGAAAGACCAACATAGACACAGGGAGAAAGTGGAAACCCACCACAGACCACCAAGCAGGGGATCTGCATGTAGGATGCTGGATCTGTCAGGCCGCAGCACCATTCGCTGTGCCGCTGTACTGCCTGACATGAGGTCACTTTCTTGTAGCTAAAAGGCCCTGACCGCTCCACTGTGTTATTTTATATAGCGTCTTCCTGGGTAGGACGTTAACCTGCATTCGGCCCTGCAGGCAGGTCCTCCAACTTGCAGGAAAAACTCGGGGGTCAGTGGCAGGACTGGCACTCCAGCCACCGTTAAAAAACCTCACACTGATGAGTGTGCTGCTGTGGTGTCACCCTCTGCACTCGGGTGCCAATCTGGGTGGTTCATCGTGTGGTGGGTGCGGCAATACGATACAATCAGCGCCTGCTCCTTCTTTCTCCCTCTCTTTAAAGCATTTAGCTTATAAATATAAATCCAAAGTGTCATCCAGCACTTTGGCAGCCGTTCCAGCTTTGAGTCTTCTTGGTGAGTCTCTACAAGCTTTGCACACCTGGAATTTGGTGGTTTTTCCCATCCTTCCTGGCACATCCTTCTCAAGCCCCAGTGGGAAGTGTCTGTCGAGTGCCATCTTCAAGTCTCTCTCTCCACACATGTCCTGTGGGGTTAAGTCAGGGCCACTCAAGGCCACTCAGAGACTTGTCCCCAAAGCCCCTCCAGCGTTATCTTGACTGTGTGCTTCAGCTCATTGTCACGTCGGAAAGGGGATCTTCTTTAAGGTCCTCTCTGTATTTTGGCCGCATTCACCCTTCCCTCGATTCTGACCTGTCTCCCTGTCCTTGTGGTGTGATGCTGCCAGCACCATTGTGCTTCACCATAGAGCTGGCATGAGGCAGGTGATGAGCGGTGCCCGGTCTTCTCCAGACATGGTGCATAGAGTTTTGGGCACATAGCTCTCAGATTTTATCTCATCAGACCAGAGAATCTTTTTTCTTTGTTCTCTTAGAGTCCTGTAAAGTGGGAGTTAGCCACTCCACCAGAAACGCCTGATTGATGGCGTTCTCCCGTCTCAGCGGATAACTTTTGAAGCTTTGTTCGAGTGACCATTGGGCTCTCGGCCACCTCCCTCCTTGTTAGACCTGCAGCTCAGCTCTCGGAACTGCTTGGTATCCAAGGTCTGTCCGGAAAGTATCAGGTCATGTAATACGAAAAATAGATACATTTACTGAAGAAGAAGAAGATATTACATAGGACAATGACGCCTCAGCACCCGTCAAAGTAGGCACCTTGGGACACACAGCGTCTCTTCCACCATTCGGAACACTCTGTTGTTGGAATCGCCATCAGCTGCCTCGTCGTGTTTTCCTGAATCTCACCAACAGCCTGAAATCACTTCCCTTTCAACGACAACAACATTTATTTCTAGAGCACATTTTCATACAAATGGTGTACTCAAAGTGCTTTACAGGATGAAGAAAGAAAAATATATAAATAAGATTAGGCAATACTAAGTAACAAAGAATAAAGTAATGTCCACTGGTCCGGAGGAAAAAACTAAATCTGCAGGGGTTCCAAGGCCATGAGGCCACCGAGCCCCCACTGGGCATTCTACCTGACGTCAGTGATCTCAATCAGTCCTCATGGTTTCCAGGCTTCATATGGAAGAATTAAGTGACGTTGGCCATGTGGACCTCTGGCCTTCAATCCATCAATGGAGGGACTGCATGGCCCTGAACAGACGGTGGTGGCGCAGATCACCAGAACTGGAAAAAGAGCAGCAGAGAAAGTAGGGGTGAGTATGGAAAAATGATAATTCAATACATATACAGAATATCAGGGTTACACTAAAATGAAGCTATGAGAAAGCCATGTTGAAGTACAGGGTCTTTAGCAGCCATGTTAGCCTGGCGGTCAGCTATTCCAGATTTTAGGTGCAGAACAGCAGCACTTCTTTTGAGTTTAGCCCTTAGAATTAGAAGCAGACCCTCACTTGAAGATCTGCTTCACATCAACGTTTAGTCCTTCAGTAATCACTAAGTCTAACGTATGCCCTGCTTTGTGTGTTGGCTGACTAACATGCTGTCTCAAATCAAAAGCGTCCAGGAGGTTCATAAATTCTTTTACTTTCAGGTCACACTGATTATCGATATGAAAGTTAAAGTCACCGACTATTAGGAACGTGTCATAGTTCGCCATTATAATTGATACCAAGTCTGAGAATTCCTCAAAGAAAGACGCACTGCATTTAGGAGGTCTATACACGGATAAAACGAGAAACTGAGAAACTTCATGAATAACAACAGCAAGATGCTCAAAGGACTTGAATTTACCAAAACGGACATCTTTACACTTTAACTGGCTCGAGTAAATGTTTGCTAAACCGTCGCCTTTCTTACCTTGGCGATCCGCATGAGCAAAGCTGTAATTCGCAGGCGCAGATTCGATTAAAATATTCGCGCCATCAGAGCTAAGCCACGTTTCACTTAATGCAATAAAATCAATTTTCCTATCACTAATAAGATCGTTGATAGGAAACGTCTTATTGGTTAATGCCCTAACATTTAAGAAAGCCATATTTAATGTTTCGGAAGAGCAGAGCTGAATTGTATGTGCGTGATGGGTATTCGAGATAGAAATTAAGTTATTTTTATTAGCGCCGCTCTGTGCGTATTTTTTATTTAATCTATAATCTGTTTTTATAGAGTTAATACATTGTTCATCTAGAGGTGGAATTGTAATTAAATTATTTGTATTTATGCCGCACTGCCTAGATTTTTTACATGCACTGAGGTTAGTTATTAGAGTAGTAATGCAGTGCACTTTTGAGGAAGATTTTGTTAAAGAATTATCATGTCCTAGCAAAGCATTACGGACAGGATTAGGAGTAGAAGCAAAGAGTCAAGAGAGATGAATTACCTTAGCGATGTTTTCGGAGAGGACCCGGGCGCCGAATCTACATTATTTGGGTGCAGACCATCCCGCTTGAAGAAACGCGGCCTCTCCCAGAAGAGGTCTCGGTTGTCTATGAACCCGATGTTGTGACTCTCGCAGAAGCCTTTCAGCCAGATGTTTAATCCCAGTAATACTCGTTCCATCTTCTAACGAGAGGTAGGGGACCTGAGATGGTGATTCTGGCAGCCGGGGTCCTCTCCTTTGTGGCTTTGATCAGTGCTGTGAAGTCCGCCTTGAGAATCTCCGACTGTCGGTATCTCACGTCGTTTCCCCCAGCGTGTATTACAATGGATCCCACTGGCCTGTTCTTGTGCCTCTCGAAGACTGTCGGCGCACGTCTCGTAACATCTCAGACATGAGGACCGGGAAAACAAGAGACAAAAGATTTCTGATTAGGGCATGAGATGCTTAGGTTTCATACGATTGAATCTCCAATCACAAATACATCACCCGGGGTTGAAGGAAAACTTGGGGCCGCGGAGAGAGTCGAACTGGTTCTGGTTGGAGATGCTTGCCTGTGCCGATGGAGGTGTTCTAGCATTAAACCCCCGCCTGCATAGCTGAAACAAGCCAAGGTCTTCATCGTTGATGTCGTCGCTCCGACGATGAGGCGTGGGGGTAAAGCACACTTGGCCCTGGAGGTGAGCGGCACAGCGTGGAGTTGATGTTACTGAACCTCAATGTGCTGCATCAATTTCAAATGTTGGGATGATTTTTCCAGCAGACGAGCCTTCAAACCCCTCAGGTACCTCCGTCTGGACAGGAGTTTCTGGATCTGGATGTTGAGAGCCTGGAATTCTTCGACGACGCGGTTCATCTCACTGTCGGCCATTGTCTGCTTCCGCTTCAATGCCCTAGGAAAGAATGAGAGAGAGAAGTTAGAGCCAGAGCACACCTCCACCTACGAATGTGCAAACTCGTTGGTCGTCCCCAGAAGCCTTCTGAATCACCTGAATCATTTCCGTGGACAAATGTTCAAACTTAACGTAAAATCGGGTGCAGATCCGTTGCTCTTCTCTCTCAGTCATTGTGAATGCGACGGTACAAGTGCTCACTCGACGGCGTCTAGCGCCCCCCACTGACTAGTCCGGTGAAGTTCATGCATGCATACTGCAGTCCACTCGCCTTGGTTGTCAGGTTACGTCAGTGCCGCACAAACCGTTCTCGCTATATTAACAAGGGCTGGACTTTTTCCGGACAGACCTCGTCATTCGGAATTGTGTGGGTGTTTTGGGCTGGCATGTTGTATATGGCAGGTGCCAGTCCAGCACCATCACTGACACTGCTCTATCTGAGCTGCATATCTTTAGGATACGGTAACAAAATGAGGAGGAAACACCACCCCATGAACCCGGGGAGAACATGGCAGCTCCATTGAGATAGGACTTCTGGGTCTTTGGGGTGGTGGCACTGACCACCATGCTGATCTTAAGCAAACCAAATCAATAATCCATCTTTGATGTCAAGAAAAAGACGAAAAAGGAGCGAATAAAGCAATGCGGGTTGATAAATTATTCATTATAAGCTGAGGAACATCTGTGGCCATGTGAATAATTAGCCAGAAGCTTTTAGGCCACATTAAAGGAGTGCCTAATTAAGGACGGTGGCTTCATTTATCTTCGGAACAAAATGTACCATCCGGCTGCGTTACCCCGCACTTTAGAGAGTCCAGACCAGGGACGGGCACCCCCAAACCCAAAGCCCCCAGTATGTCCGATGAGCTCTTCAAAACTTAAAAAGTAACGGATCCTGGCGAACGTCACATGTCCGACTAATCTCCAGGGCCTCAAGAAGAATTGTCACTTCTTGGAAAAATAATCCAAGGAAAGCTGATGTGTATCGGGGGTAATTGCCTGTTTGGAGGCAGCGTTTGATCTGGCAGGCATCTTACGCGATCTTTGTTAACATTTGTGAGAAAGATCAAAAGAAATGAAAATGATTTCTTACACTTGTTTCTTCAGAAGGAAGACAAACTGTACATGAAATTCAGTCTTTGAGACCCCGTGGAATTTGAGGGACTTTAGAGAAGTTTAGAGAAACTTCGAAGGGGGAAAGAGAGAGAGAAGGGGAGACAGCAGGGGATGAGGGGAACTTGAGGATTTGGGGATTGGGGCTGGTCTCCTGTATGGCAGACCAGGGTGTCAGGCTGACAGATACAAGGGAATCCTGAATGATGGACAGAAACAGAAGGTGGGCAAAATGACGGGCAACACCTTAGAACAGGGGGCTGCAATATCAGGCACTTAATGCTACTGTACATAAAAAAGGCGATAATAACTTACCCATAATGCATCTGTTAGTCACTTCTAAGAAAGAGATAACTAAGGGTTAGAAAGGCGCTTTATTATTGGGGTCGCTGACACTCCCACGATTAACTCTGAGGCTAGGGAGCTGCACTGGCAATCGGGAGGTTGCCGGTTTGAATCCCGTAAAATGCCAAAAGGGAATCTGCTCTGTTGGGCCCATGAGCAAGGCCCTTAACCTGCAATTGCTAATCGCTCTGAGTAGTGAGAAAAGCGCTATATAAATGCAACGAATTATTTATAACAAGACCGACGAAAGGATTCCTGGGGTCTTGATATGACTTAGTAATCGTTAATGGCTACTGTCACGCACGCGAGTCAGAGGATCTCCTCACGGTCTCGCCCGAGGTGCAGTATGTGATAACCCGCCAGGGTGAGACGCGGGCGCTCCTTCTCTTCTCTGTCTCTTTCCGCAACAGCGAGGAACCGCCCAGTGAGGGCATTTAGCCCCGCCCCTTCGGGTTCGCGGGAACATCAGCGCGGCTGCCTGAAAAGAGGCGTCAACTGCAAACAGAGCGACCCACCGGACGGCCGGCCAGTGACTGACCCTGATTTCCAGGCGAAAAGCTGAATTTATTTTACTTTTTTATTCATCTTGTTGTTTATTTTGCCCGAGCGGTCAGCTTATTGAAGAGGCACGGTTGTGTTGGACTTTCCCTTATTAAACAGCGTCCCAAATACTGTTGCGCTTTGCGACCTGTCATGCTGCACCCGGCCACGCTACCAACTATTGGCCACTAACGGCAACACTATGTTGTTTTGTCGTGGGGGGTGTTACAGAGGGGCTCCGATCTACCTATAATGTCCCCTCTTTACGTTTATCTGTTTGTCAGTTATGATCCGTATACCCTGGTTATGTTTATTTCGTGGAATGTCCTTGATGGCTTTATCAAGTCTATGAATAGACATTTACATTTCCTTATTTGGCTTTATCCAATGCGACTTAAAACATTTATGACACAATTGGTGACATTTCTGTTGGCTTTCCAGTTGGAGCGCAGGCAGCTGAATGACTTGCTATGGTCACACTGAGTCAGTAGCGGGATTTGAACCGACAGCCTCAGGGTCTGCCTGGAAAGAACTCGGATGCCATGGTGACGATTTTCTCCCTGCGTTTTGTTTTTGGTGTCATTTGAGAAGGTTTAGGATTTCTTTTCCCCGTTATGTCGCGACACCATCTCTGTTTCCGATGTTTGGCGTCTCCCTTTGTCATGGCGTTCTCTCACATGGCAAAGTCAGCGGCGCGCTCCAAACATCTCCGAAAGTATCCGAGTTCTCATGGGTTTTCGGAACCTTTTGACGACCCGTCGTTTTTCGAGCTCCTGCAACATTTTTTATTTACGTTTCCAGTTTGTTTGAAAGCCGGCTTGGACTTTCGGTGAGGACCTGCAGGGCTTGCTTTCTGACTGCGCGTCGCGTATCTCCGGCCCTCACAATTTACTGTCACCCTCTCCGTCAGGACACTTGGCTGACCGACCAAACCAGGACCGACTGCACGGCTCGTTTAGCATTAGCTGAGTTCTCCTGCGTTTATGGCGCTTTGCCTTTTTTGATTTTGTGGATTTTTGACCAAAGGCTTTGTCTTCTCTTCATATTTTTGACTTGTGATTGGAACTTGTTTGCCTTTTTTCAGCATTCCTGACTGTGCTTTCTGTGCTCTTTGGTGCTTATGCTGTGCCTCTGAGCATTTTTGCAAATACGCGTATAATTGTTTTTTATGGTTAAACATTCCACGTGGCCTTTTTTACTGTTTGCCAGGGTCTGCCAGTTGTTTCCCCCTTTAGAGTATTTGGCGATTTTTTGTGCTTGGGAACTTTTTATTTCACAACCTCTATAAACCACTTCTTGTAATAAGCAGGTTTGGACGAGGACTGACTGAGTGACTGATTGCCTTCTCATCTCCGAGTGCCCTGCCAACATCCTTACCCCCCTGCCTTGCCCTTACTGTCTGCCCACCGTGCCCGCTGCTCCATACTCATCCGTTCCAGGTGTCGGCCTCACAGTCTGATCGGCCTTCAAAGATTTACAAAACCAGAAAATAAAAAAAAAAACACAAGAAACCTGGCAAGACAGAAGTAAACACCAACTGTCCTGATGGATTTATTTGATTCATGCCTGGCCCATAATGAATAGGCGGGACATTATGCTCTGTCTCGATTTATTCATTCATTTCGTCACAATAAACAGTCTAAAAAACATCGAATCTTTTCTTTGTATTGTTTGCGTATGCATTATAAATGTGACACGTGAATTGACTCATCACAGTTAAATTGGCCAGAAGCTGCGGCAGAAAAGAGAAGAAAAAAAAGAACAAAAGAAAAGAAAAGAAAAGAAAAGTGTGTCCAGACGCCCTCTAGTGGACGCACAGCGCAACTAAACTTCTGAGCTGGGCTGTCAAATTCAAAGCGGCTGCAGGTTTTCATTCCAGAGACTGTCGTTCAATAAACTTACTTCTTGTACCTTAATTTTAATTAACCTCACCTTTATAGTTGGGAAAGCTTAATTCTTCATTCTCTAACCAGCTGTCAAACCAATCATGAGATACAGCCAACTGATGAGCAGCTAAATCGGTTCAGACGCTATTCTAGGTAGGCTCAAACCAATGTCTTATTTAGAGATCCTGACTCTTCATTTGCCAGCCTGGAACTTCAGGTGTCTCCGTGCTGATGAAGGTGAGAGTGGATGGGTGGGTTTTAATGGTATCTTGAGTAGAGGGCTGCAAACACCTGAAGCCTACCAGTTTAGAAATTGGGCACAATCCTGTACTGTACTAGGCACCATGCCAAGGCACCTGTGCTCTCTCACAGTGACACTCACTCATACAAAGTGAATGTAGAGTCACCTGCAAGGCTTTGGAACGTGAGAGGAAAATGAATAAAATGCACACGGGCACAGGGAAAACATGCAAAACGTCCAAAGGCTTTCCTCATGCTTCCGAGCAGTGACGAGGCATCATTGGATAAAATGTGACAGGACATAATGCATCATAACAGGGTGTGACATGATATAACATAACATAGCATAGCGTGATGTGGCATGATGTAACACAACATAACATAACAGGATGTAAAGGAACATAATGGGACATAACATGTGACACAACATAATAGGACATGATGTGACATTAATGTAACAGAGAATGCCATAACATGATGTGACATGACCCGATATATTGTGACATAACGTAACAAAAAATAACAAAGGATGACATGATGCAACATAACAATAAGATGTGACATGACATAACATAACGTACCATACAGTGATGTGACATAATGAAACATGATATAACAGGATGTAACAGAATATAATGTGACATAACATGACATGATGTGACATTAATGTAACAGAGAATGCCATAATATGATGTGACATGACCCGATATGTTGTGACATAACGTAACACAAAATAACAAAGGGTGACATGATGCAACATAACAATAAGATGTGACATGACATAACATAACATACCATACAGTGATGTGACATAATGAAACATTATATAACAGGATGTAACAGAATATAATGTGACATAACATGACATGATGTGACATTAATGTAACAGAGAATGCCATAATATGATGTGACATGACCTGATATATTGTGACAGGACATAACATAACATAGGATGACATGATGCAACACAGCATAACATACTAGGATGTAACAGAACATAATGGGGCATAACATGTGACACAACATAACATGACATGATGTGACCTTGCCTGATATTTTGTGATAGGATGTAACATAATATAACATAGGATATGACATGACATAAAATAACATAACATACTATGATGTGACATAATGAAACACAATATAACACAACCGGATGTAACAGAACATGATGGGACATAACATAACATAAGGTGGCATAACATGTGACACAACGTAAGAGGACATGATGTGACATATTATCACAGAGAATGCCATAACATGATGTGACATTACCTGATATATTGTAAGAGGACATAACATAACATAATATGATGAGACATAACATAATAAAACATAGGGTGACATGGTGTAACATAACAACATGATGCAAAATGACATAACATAACATAATGTGGTGTGACATGATAACAAAACATAACTTAACAGGATTTAACAGAACATGATGGGACATAACATCGCATAACGTGACATAATATACTGTATTATAACAGGACATGATGGGACAGAGAATGCCATAACATGATGTGACATGACATTGTGATATTGTGACAGGACATAACATAACATAGGATGGCGTGATGTCACACGATGTCACATAACATAACGTGACCCATCGTCGCCTGCCACCGCACTGCATTTGGGGGTCTGTCTGTGCCAGTCCCACCCGTGGCACCTGGTTCAAGCACAGAAGATCCATTCGACACCCCCCGCCTCTGCCATGCTGATCCGTATGTTTTCTGAGGCAACTCGCCTGACATGAATTCTGCTGAGCTCAATAATCCCACTTAAATCTGGAATCCCATTTCTTTCGGTGTCTCTGTTTCCCAGGATTTATCTTATTGCCCCAGTTTGCTCTCCGGCGGATCACGTTGCCTGCGTATGAAGTGAGCCAGGTGTGCCTACAGCTGGGCGATCACTTACGCTGTCACTGGGGGTCTCGAGAGATGTGGCATACAAGCTAGCATGCTGCATCTGGGAGTGTTTCATTTCCTGACGTCTGTTACACTAAGTATAAAGAAAAGAAAAACCGGTAAAGAGATCTATCACTAAAAAAACACACACACAAAACCGCTGACGCAGAAGTGCCGGCTTGGTGAAAACCTCGAAAGCTTCTCCTCAGCTGATCTTTGCAGGTGCCGATACGCTCGTTTACCTGTTAACTCACGTCACTGCGTTCTGTCATGAAGAAGAACAAGTGAACAGGGCATCTGCAGAGGGCATCAGACCGGTGAACGGGTTGGGAAGATGGACGGGGCCGACTAAAACAGCAGGGGCAGCGCAGGCCCACCAGGAAGTAACCCCGACAGTCCGAAGCAACCTGATGCTTTTATTGAAGCGGATGTGCCCGCCGCCATTTTGTTTTTTTGTTGTGAAGGAGCCGTCTGGCAGCGTTCCGCTATAACTGGAGGAGTGAAGACCCCCTGGCCGGCAGGCTTGATGGCACTGCGCCCAGGGTTCAAATCCCACGTCAGTCCCGTCACTGATGATAAGTCCAGCTGGCACAAGTATTATTACGCATTTGAACAGCAATCACAATGAGGCCAATAATTCAAAATCATTCAATTCAATGATCCTGAAAGCCAGCGGGGTTTCACTTTTCAGGGCAAGTGGGGCTCTGCTCCCTGTCACCCAGCAGATGGCGCTGTTCTGCAAAAAATCAAAGAAGCGGTAAACTCATCTCATTTCTTTAACTGGTTGTTAAAATGTTTACAGCAAAATCAACTTAAGTCGTAGCGTTCGGACTTTTCAGTCTTTCACAGTATGATCGATGCAGTTTTTACATTGAAAAATATTTCTTTTCTGGAATATGTGAAACCAGCTGTGATACCAACGGAGACCTCAGCGTTAACGTTTGCAGTGCACCATGTAATGCATAGGTCTCTGCTATATGCCATTTAGTATGTGATTTGCTAAAATAGTGTGAACGTTTGTGATGCACCATCTGTTGGAATGAGAAATGCAATGCATACATCTTTGATATATGCCATTTAGTATGGGATTTGTCAAAACAGTGTTAATGTTTGTGATGTGCCATCTGTTGGAAGGGCAAATTAAATGCATATGTCTCTGTTATATGCCATTTAGTATGGGATTCATTAAAACAGTGTTAGTGTTTGTGATGCGCCATCTGTTGGAATGGCAAATGAAATGCATATGTCTCTGCTATATACTATTTAGTATGAGATTTGCTAAAACTGTGTAAATGTTTGTGATGCCCCATCTGTTGGAATGACAAATGCAATGTATACATCTTTGCTATATGTCATTTAGTATGGGATTCATTAAAAAAGTGTTAGTGTTTGTGATGTGCCATCTGTTGGAATGGCAAATGAAATGCATATGTCTCTGCTATATGCCATTGGGTTTGGGATTTGATAAAGCAGTATTAAGGTTTATTATGCACCATCTGCTGGAATGACAAACACAATGCATTTTATTACTAAAAGTGTTTGTGATACACCATTTTTTGGACATTGCATTCCATGCAGACACACAGACACTTTTCCTTTTATTAAGGTGGATTGCATTTGTGCCTGGCAGCACTGTTTCCAGGTTGCTCCTTTGACCCCCTCAGTCTTTTTGTCATACGTTTTCTTAGGTGTGCGCAGGTGCAGCCAACTTCAGGAAGAGTCCTGGTGGTTCCAAACGTCTTCCATTTCCCAATTCTTGAGGCCACTGAGCTCCTGGGGACACTCAAAGCTTCACACATGGCTTGATCTCCTTGCTCTGGTCTGTGCCTCACCACTGTTTGATCGTTGAGGTCTACTGAGAGGTCCTTGGACACCATGGCTTGGTTTTTGTTTTGACACGCCGTGTGAATTGTGGCACCTGATACACGCAGGTCCACGTGTGCCTTTCTCGATGGTGTGTAGTCAGTTCAGGGTGCCACAGGTGGAGTTCAATCCAGTTCTAGGACCATCTCAAGGAGCACTGAAGGGAACAGGAGATTTCGGATCACAATTTGGAGGGCCACAGCAGGTTTTGATTTTTAATGCAGTCTCCCACCTTGCTGTTGTCATTTGGTCATTGTGGCTAATCAAGTGTCGAGTGATGAGGAAAAAATGGTGGAAGTACCCAAGAAAATTAAATCTGCAACACAACAAAGTGTGCAGAAAGTGAAAGGGGTCTGAATACTTTCTGAATCCATGTGATGTGACATCGCGGACCCTGCTCATTTCACACCTTGTGCCTTGTCACACACGCGCACATGGGGGGACTGTCCACAGGCATCACTCGTCAGCCAGACCAGGGGTCTGCGCTCTCACCTGATCCTCAGCCTCCCCCATCACTTCCGACCACATCTGATGATGTCATTTCCAGGACCCAGAATCCATCTTACCACCACATCAGTTCCTGTTCTGGCCAGTCTGTAACCCACTAGTCAGTTCTGTTGTGAACGCCGCGTGTTTCTTTGAACTTTTGATGACTTTTCAACATATGGGGTGGCCGTCCCCAAACCTGTTTCTGTCTGCTGATCATTTTTTAGCACGGGTTTGAAGTGTGCCACTGGGATCTGTGAGGTTTACTTTCAAACACATTATTCTGGAGCTCAAACCACACGAATAAGCTGGCAGGGAGAGGAGATGACCACTGGAAGGCGGCCCAGGTAGGCTAGTTGCTCTATTTGGCCCTGTCTGCTATTTCCAGCTTTCTCTGGGCAGGGAGTTTGTTTAACTGAAGCAGACCTGACCCTTTACTTTGAGGCACAGGCTTCGAGTGATTAGAAAAGAGCCGGTGTGAAAGGCGCTATATATTGGTCTGAGAAGAGCGCAGCCCAGATGGCAGCTATGCGTATCTGGCAAGTCTCACTGACACTCGAGGATATAAAATGAAGAGAGAACATGGAGAAAATGAAATCCCACCACTTTACTGGACTGGGCTCATATACAGCAGCTGTCATCATCCGCCACTGAAGACTGAATGACGACTGTACGCTCTGTTGGCCTCACTCCGCTGGCCTGGATCTCTTATACAGTACATCCGGAAAGAATTCACAGCGCATCACTTTTTCCACATTTTGTTATGTTACAGCCTTATTCCAAAATGGATTCATTTTTTTCCTCAGAATTCTACAAACAACACCCCATAATGACAACATGAAAAAAGTTTACTTGAGGTTTTTGCAAATTTATTAAAAATAAAAAAACTGAGAAATCCCATGTCCATAAGTATTCACAGCCTTTGCTCAATACTTTGTCGATGCACCTTTGGCAGCAATTCCAGCCTCAAGTCTTGTTGAATATGATGCCACAAGCTTGGCACACCTATCCTTGGCCAGTTTCGCCCATTCCTCTTTGCAGCACCTCTCAAGCTCCATCAGGTTGGATGGGAAGCGTCGGTGCACAGCCATTTTAAGATCTCTCCAGAGATGTTCAATCGGATTCAAGTCTGGGCTCAGGCTGGGCCACTCAAGGACATTCACAGAGTTGTCCTGAAGCCACTCCTTTGATATCTTGGTTGTGTGTTTAGGGTCGTTGTCCTGCTGAAAGATGAACCGTCGTCCCAGTCTGAGGTCAAGAGCGCTCTGGAGCAGGTTTTCATCCAGGATGTCTCTGTACATTGCTGCAGTCATCTTTCTCTATATCCTGACTAGTCTCCCAGTCCCTGCCACTGAAAAACATCCCCACAGCATGATGCTGCCACCACCATGCTTCACTGTAGGGATGGTATTGGCCTGGTGATGAGCGGTGCCTGGTTTCCTCCAAACGTGATGCCTGGCATTCACACCAAAGAGTTCAATCTTTGTCTCATCAGACCAGAGAATTTTCTTTCTCATGGTCTGAGAGTCCTTCAGGTGCCTTTTGGCAAACTCCAGGCGGGCTGCCATGTGCCTTTTACTAAGGAGTGGCTTCCGTCTGGCCACTCTACCATACAGGCCTGATTGGTGGATTGCTGCAGAGATGGTTGTCCTTCTGGAAGGTTCTCCTCTCTCCACAGAGGACCTCTGGAGCTCTGACAGAGTGACCATCGGGTTCTTGGTCACCTCCCTGACTAAGGCCCTTCTCCCCCGATCGCTCAGTTTAGATGGCTGGCCAGCTCTAGGAAGAGTCCTGCTGGTTTTGAACTTCTTCTACTTACGGATGATGGAGGCCACTGTGCTCATTGGGACCTTCAAAGCAGCAGAAATGTTTCTGTAACCTTCCCCAGATTTGTGCCTCTAGACAATCCTGTCTCGGAGGTCTACAGACAATTCCTTTGACTTCATGCTTGGTTTGTGCTCTGACATGAACTGTCAACTGTGAGACCTTCTATAGACAGGTGTGTGCCTTTCCAAATCCTGTCCAATCAACTGAATTTACCACAGGTGGACTCCAATGAAGCTGCAGAAACATCTCAAGGATGATCAGGGGAAACAGGATGCACCTGAGCTCAATTTTGAGCTTCATGGCAAAGGCTGTGAATACTTATGTACATGTGCTTTCTCAGTTTTTTTATTTTTAATAAATTTGCAAAAATCTCAAGTAAACTTTTTTCATGTTGTCATTATGGGGTGTTGTGTGTAGAATTCTGAGGGAAAAAATGATTTTAATCCATTTTGGAATAAGGCTATAACATAACAAAATGTGGAAAAAGTGAGGCGCTGGGAATACTTTCCGGATGCACTGTATATATAAACGTCTACACGTGGAAGTGTCTGTCTGTCTGTCTGTCCAGCATGAAAGTGCGAGGCTACAGCAACGAAGCTCAAACAGCCGGCAAGGCGGCCCCAAGTTAACAAGTCGGAAGAAGAACGAAGTGCGAGGCTACAGCATGAAGTTGAAAGAAAGTGAGTCTGTCGCCAAAGTGAAACCCCTGGGGCTTAGCCACTGATACACAAGCGAGGCGAGCACATCGGCAAAATGAAACCTCCGAGGAGAGAGAACCTCGCTTAGCCCCTGATGGACCACTGGGGCGAGCACATTGGCAAAACGAAACCACTGACTCAATAGTTTCAATAGTTTCTAGGAGCCCGGGCTTTTACAAAGAAAGTGAAGATATAAATAATTATGCATTGTATTTTGGGGGGGGCTACAAGCTACATTTTGAAGCAAGTTAAATACGTTGTAATGACAAGACAAGACCAAGAAAAAGGTTTGGGGTAGCCACCCTGTATACTTGAACAAAAAATACAAAAAAATAAAACAAGGAGATGAGTGGCCTTAAGAGACCGAGTCCACCCTGAAGTGAAACCACAGAGAGGGTATGGCGGCTTTAAAGGGGGGAGACAGGAAGAGGCAGCACCCGGAAGTGACGTCAGGCACCCGCAGAGCACCTTGAAGTGACATTAAGTAGGTTTTCCTGCTGAGGAACTGTAGAAGAATGAGATAAAAAAGTGTTAGCGGGCACTGCCAGCCCCTGATCTGGCATAACGACACATGTAGTCAAGCCCCTAGCCTGCCCCCAATGTGCACATTAATCTCTTTTTTTTTGTCTGATTATTTTCGCCATGGTTGTCCTGCATCAATAAACAACACAATACAATGGAACCTCGGGTCACGAACGTCTTGGAACACGTACAAATCGGGTTACGACCAAAATTTTGGCAAACTTTTGCATCTGTTCACGACCATGCACACTCGGGTGACGAATAAGCCAGTTTCTCTTCCGGTTCGTACACGCCGATGAATTCCGCACGTGTTCAGTCTTTCCCTGTGCATTCGTTGTGAACTCTTTGTGCTCTATTTCGTTTCCCTTCCAGTTCGTACGCGCCATGTTCAGTCTCTCCCTGTACAGTACATTGTTCTCGGTTAGACGTGCACCGCGCAGAGGGACTTTGTGGCATAGCGGGTCCACAGCTCACGTCAAGAGGCCAAATTTAAATAAATAATCGCTGCGCTTGCAGCTTAGCGAGGGGACGTGGTGGTTGATTGCTACAGCAAAGAATGCACCGGGCTTGTTTTTAAAGAGACTGCTTCCAACCTTGTTTTAACCTCGTTGTATTTAATGACGACTTTTTTCTATTGGAGCGAGCGAGCGAGGGCGTGCATGCTTGCAGGCCGGCAGCTGGGCAGTGAGCCCAAGCAGGGGTGTTTTGGCCGACACTCGGTGGGGCAGAAGGAAGCGGTCGCTCCAGCTGAGCGATCAAGGAGCTGGAGTGACCAGAAGAAGGATGGCCTTTCATTCCGGCCAATACCCCCAGGCCACAAGGTGGAGCCCTGCTTGCAACATAGAGGTTCCCTGAGTTCCACCAGGGCATCATGGACAGTGGAGTTTTTCATCACAGCCCTGCTGGATACCATGGGGGCCTCCAGGGGACACTGCAGGAAGGCCCAGAGACTTCGGTTTTACCTATAAGCCGGAAGTACATCTTAGTCACGGCGACAGAGGGAATGACGTACTTCCGGGATGAAGAAGAGGAATCTTCATCTGACCCAGAAGTGCTGAATAATCACATGGACTGAGGGCTCAGAAGTACTTCTGGGGTCATGAACTATATAAAGGACTGTAGGAGATCCCAGGGTTGAGCTGAGTTGGGAGGAAGGGTGGCAATGCATCTGGGAGTGGAGGATTGGGATTAATTGTATTGAGTATTGTGTTGAGTTATGAGAGTAGTGGAGTGGAGGGTACTTTGTGCACATTATTGTCCAAATAAAAACAATTGTTGGACTTTTATCTGGTGTCTGGCGTCTGATCAGAGGGTTCAAGGGAGCGAGAGCACCCCCTATCTGTCACACCGCGTAAGGCCGAGAAGGCAGTTAAAGAATGCACCGGGCTTGTTTTTAAAGCTTTGTTTTAACCTCATTGTATTTAATGAAGGCTTTTTCTTCTATTGGAATTTAACCTCCACTTCAATTCTGTTTTCATGTGATCATTTATTTATTGAAGGATTCTGAAAGCGGCTGGGATGGGAATCAGCACCTCCACATCTGAGACCATGGTCCTCAGCCGGAAAAGGGTGGAGTGCCCTCTCAGGGTTGGGAGTGAGATCCTGCCCCAAGTGGAGGAGTTCAAGTATCTCAGGATCTTGCTCACGAGTGAGGGGAAGAATGAAGTGTGAGATCGACAGGCGGATCGGTGCGGCGTCCGCAGTGATGTGGGCTCTGCATCGGTCTGTCGTGGTGAAAAAGGAGCTGAGCCGTAAGGCAAAGCTCTCAATTTACCAGTCGATCTATGTTCCTACCCTCACCTATGGTCATGAGCTATGGGTAGTGACCAAAAGAACGAGATCGCGAATACAAGCGGCTGAAATGAGTTTCCTCCGCAGGGTGTCTGGGCTCTTCTTTAAAGACAGGTTGAGAAGCTCAGTCATCCGGGAGGGGCTCAGGGTAGAGCCGCCGCTCCTCCGCATCGAGAGGAGTCAGATGAGGTGGCTCGGGCATCTGATCAGGATGCCTCCTGGACGCCTCCCTGGTGAGGTGTTCCAGGCACGTCTAACCAGGAGGAGGCCCCGGGGAAGACCCAGGACACGCTGGAGGGACTATGTCTCTCGAGTGGCCTGGGAATGCCTCGGGATTCTCCCGGAAGAGCTAGAAGAAGTGGCCGGGGAGAGGGAAGTCTGGGCATCTCTGCTCAAGCTGCTGCCCCCGCGACCCGACCTCGGATAAGCGGGAGACAATGGATGGATGGATGGATGGATTCTGAAAGCACTGCGCTTTATTTAATTTGGACGTTGTTTTTGATTGTTGTTTTGTTGATTTTCGTAAAAGCACTTGGCACTTTTTGCCCCATCCCCTTGCTCGATTGTAGTGCCTCACTGTCATGCCCATCGGTAACATTACCGGCGGTGACGGGTTTAAGGGCTCCCGGAAGCGAGATGGGAGCAAGCAGCGGACCCGCATCGTCACAGACTTTACCTCAAAACTGTAATCTCCTCTCCACGCAGCTTCCTCCTCACTTCCTTCACGCCAGAAATCGACTCATGCAAGGTTAGTTTTCTTGGTTGTTTATGGTTTGTTTTTATATAAATTATGGATTTTTCAAATGTTCATTTTTTTTTCCCTGTGCTTAAAACTCATTAAAAAAAAGTGTTTACAGCGAGCGGTTCCTAAGGCTATTAGCGTGAACTCTTACAATGCTAGTTTTCTCTGTTCAAGGTTTTCTCTGTTATTCAATGTTTTTACATTTAGTTTATTACGCTGTGCATTCTATGGTATAATTAACTATTTTTGTGCTTAAAAATCTTAAAAAATATATATTTACAGTACATACAGTTCGTATGGTCTGGAAAGGATTAATTGTATTTACATACAACCCTATAGGGGAAATTACTTCGGGTCACGACCAAATCAGGTTGCGACCAGAGTTTTGGAACGAATTACAGTTGCGACCCGAGGTTCCACTGTACCAGGGAGTAAGCGCCCCCTGCTGGATACAATGCCTGCCCCCTAAAGGCTCAGCCATGGAGATGCCCGTACTTAACGAACGACTGAAATCTTTTAACAGCAACTTGCCAACCCAAAGGAAAAGTCCAGCATGCAAAACAGTGAAACTGAAAGAGAGACCAGGATGTATTTCAGTAAAATGAATGCCTGGCATCAACGGGCAACTGCCAGGACCAATCTTTGCCACGTTAAGAAGCCAGTCTTCAAGGCATCTCACTTTTCCATTTCCAAGGTGCCTTCACTATCTCCTTCAATCGGGAATGTCAGCGGCCGGACACGGTTATGATTATGCAGATCTGGCGGGCAGGCGGGCGCCGCTGCTAAAACCTCTGCCAGGTTTACTCAAGTCCTGTAAATTTAATAAAAAAAAAAAAAAACTCCACAAATGTACCGAACAGATTGCTCATTAAAACCTGTCAGATGTGCAGAAGGACGTGGGATGATCATTAATTCAGGAAGCAAAAGATATCAAAAAAAAGGAGAAAAAAAAATCTTTTTTCCCATTATTATTTCTTTCTCTTTGCAACTAAATGAGTGAGTCCCCCATTGTGTCGCGCTTATTACAGTTTGTTCTTCCGATTTTCTTTTCTCTCCTTTAACACAACAGGGTCACATTTAATTTAAGCCACCACAGTCGCTTCGCCGTCACGCCGTTAGAGTGTGGGACCGTCAGTCTGTGCCCGTTTAGAGCTGTCGCTACCCGATGCATTCTGTGCCAAAAAGAGAAACAGAAATGAATGCGTGGCGCCCTCTCCTGGAGAACTGGGGTTTGCCTCCCTGATTTGAAATGTGACTGAGATGATAGGATGGGGTTGGGTTGGGGGGGGGGGGGCAGCGTCTACGTTCAGGGGTGGTCTTACTGTGACAGAGGTGACCAGCAGGTTTCAAATACCATTCAGAACTTCTCTTGTAACGTCTGAGAGTGGCCCTTAACTTTCACAAAGACAGTGCCTTCCTTTTCTACGCTGAACAACACCAGCATTGATTTCTGTGGCCCATTTTCATGCTCAGGTTTAGCTGCGGACCCCGGTTATGTAGCTCATGGGAGTCATACGAGATGCCAAAGAAACACAAATTCAAGTCGCTAGCGTCAGCTCCCACCAAGTCACCCACGTGATGCTGGGCTGGGGATCGAGAACCAGCAGTCCGTCACTCACCACTGATGCAAGCAAGGCCCAGTTCTCCAGCAGAGGGCGCCACACGCTCATTTCTGTTTCTCTTATTTAATCTGGGGGGGCACGGAATGCGTCGGGTGACCATGTCACCATATCGTCACAAGGCGTCTACTAATGCAGATGGCCTGCTAGTAGTTTGGGACCAACCAGGACCAAGGGTCTGTAATGAGAGTCTATAATCTCAGTTCTTTATGAATTTACGGGGGGAACGTGTACACTGAAGAGCAACAAAAGAAAACGTAGTCCAGAGTTACTGTAAAACAATTCTTATTATGAGAATGAACAAAAACAAGTAAGTTACCCTGATGTTGATTCAGTTCCGTAAAAGGGTATTAGCAGCCTTAAAGGAGGCAAAAACAAGAAAAACAGGACCCCTTAAAGAAAAAAAATCTCAGGAGCCGCGTTTGGTTCATAGGACCCTCAAGCCATAACCCCCCCACCCTGTACGTCTGGTGCACCTCGCACACCCCATCTGAGATCAGAACAAAAAACTCCCCCCTATTGCGCCCACGGCCATGCTTATAAAGACCATTCCATTCCCCCGTCCCGCGTGCGAACACAAAGGGGGACGCCAATTCGGTCCTGCAGGGGGAGCTGCACACCTCAAACGTCACATCAAAGCGTCCACAAACCAAATCAACTGACATAACCCAACATAACAAGACAAGAGAAGACAGGACATCATTCAGGCCAAGTGTCTCCACCAGGGGGCGCTGACTCGCAGGGTAGACCTGAGCCACACACGTCACTTTAATAACCACAGTGGAAATAATCAGACGACAGCAATACGGTACAAAAAGAGATCGACGTACTTACAGTCATATGAAAAAGTTTGGGAACCCCTCTAGGCCTGCATAATAATGTACTCTCCTTTCAACAAAAAAGATAACAGTGGTATGTCTTTCATTTCCTGGGAACATCTGAGTACTGCTGTGTTTTCTGAACAAAGAAATTTAGTTGTATGAAATGAAATCAAATGTGAAAAACTGGCTGTGCACAAATGTGGGTCCCCTTGTCATTGTGCTGATTTGAATGCCTGTCACTGCTCAATGCTGATTACTTGCAACACCAAATTGGTGGGATGAGCTCGTTACGCCTTGAACTTCATAGACAGGGGTGTCCAATCATGAGATATAAAGGGATTTAAGGTGGTCAATTGTAACTTGTGCTTCCCTTTGACTCTCCTCTGAAGAGTGACAGCATGAGATCCTCACAGCAACTCTCCAAAGATCTGAAAACAAAGATTGTTGAGTCTCCTGGTTTAGGGGAAGGCTACACAAAGCTATCTCAGAGGTTTAAACTGTCAGTTTCAACTGTAAGGAATGGAATCAGGAAATGGAAGACCACAGGCACAGTTGCTGTTAAACCCAGCAGGACTGGCAGGCCAAGACAAATACAGGAGCGGCATATGGGCAGGATTGTGAGAATGGTGACAGACAACCCACAGATCACCTCCAAAGACCTGCAAGAACATCTTGCTGCAGATGGTGTATCTGGACATCGTTCTACAATTCAGCGCAATTTGCACAAAGAACATCTGTATGGCAGGGTGATGAGAAAGAAGCCCTTTCTGCACTCATGCCACAAACAGAGTCGCTTGTTGTATGCCAATGCTCATTTAGACAAGCCAGATTCATTCTGGAACAAAGTGCTTTGGACTGATGAGACACAAATTGAGTTATTTGGTCAGAACAAAAAGCGCTTTGCATGGCAGACAAAGAACACCGCATTCCAAGAAAAACACCTGCTACCTACTGTCAAATTTGGTGGAGGTTCCATCATGCTGTGGGGCTGTGTGGCTAGTTTAGGGACTGGGGCCCTTGTTAAAGTCGATGGTTGGATGAATTCAACCCAATATCAACAAATTCTTCAGGATAATGTTCAAGCATCAGTTACACAGGGGTTGGATATTCCAACAAGACAATGACCCAAAAACACAGTTCGAAATCTACAAAGGCATTGATACAGAGGGAGAAGTGGAATGTTCTGGAATGGCCGTCACAGTCCCCTGACTTGAATATCATCAAAAATTTATGGGATGATTTGAAGCAGGCTGTCCATCAAATTGAACTGAACTGGAAAGATTTTGTATGAAGAATGGTCAACAATACCTCCATCCAGAATCCAGACACTCGTCAAAGGCTATAGGAGGACAGCGTCTAGAGGCTGTTATATGTGCAAAAGGAGGCTCAACTAAGTATTGATGACATATCTCTGTTGGGGTGCCCAAATTTATGCACATGTCTAATTTTGTTATGATGCATATTGCATATTTTCTGTTAATCCAATAAACTTAATGTCCCTGCTGAAATTCTGCTGTGTCCATAAGGCATGTCATATATTAAAAGCAAGTTCAGCCAATGAGAAACAAAAATCCAAAGTATTAAGAGGGGTTCCCAAACTTTTTCATACGACTGTAACTGGTTTTAAAAGAAAACTTCCACACCTCCAGAAAAATAGCATTTATACTGTCACACACGTGCGATCAGGAGGCAGCTAAAGGGCTGGAGTTATTGTAATACTACATCAGACCAGGGGGTGGTGGAGTGTGCTGACTGTCTCTCTCAGTTCCTTGCAGACCATTCCCGGGAAGTCCCGCCAGGTTCCGGCACCCCCTGATGATGTCACTTCCGGTGCCTCCGATGACGTCACTTCCGGGTTCCGGCATAGATGACATAATTTCCTCCACCAGCCCTTAAAACCGCCATCTTCCCTCCACGTATTCAGTTCTGTTTTGGACTCTTTGGAGTCTTTTAAACTACTCAATCATTTTTCAGCCTTTTGCAGACAGGGTTATAATATACGGGTGGCTGCCCCAAACCTTTTTTGACTGTCTGGACTCTTTTTGTGACAATACTCACATAAGCAGGCCGGAGTGAAGCCTTTGGAACAATACAATCGTCATCCTTTTCTTCAGTGGGGAACGCTGACAATTATACGACCACCCGGCAGAGTGTGTGGTGGCATGGAGCTTCGGGATGGCTTCCTCCTCATTTTATATACTCGAGTTTTTATAAACCTTGCCAGGTATGGAGAACTGGCATCTGGGCTGCGTTCTTCTCAGACCAATATGGCAGCTGTTCACATCACTAATGGCTTCTGTAGACGGTGGCCCTCGGTCACTCTAGCCATATATTGGTTTAGCATACATCAGCATTTTAAAATAGCCTGCCGGGCTCCTCCTTTCACAGGTTTCTCTCCATCTTCCTGGCCAGTTTCACCCTGTCAGCTTATTCTGGAGGCTTTGAAATAAACTTCACACATTACAGCGGCAACACTTCAAGCCTCGAGGTTACTAAGAAGATTACGAAAATTATTTCTAGTAGGATTGACTGCTGCAATGAGGTGTTCACTGGATGTTCACACTGTTCTTTATACAGCTTGCAGGTAATCCAAAAATACAAACACATAACTCCAGTCCTTAAATCCTTACACTGGCTCCCGGTTAAGTTTAGGGCAGATTTCAAAATTCTCCTTTTATCATTTAAAGCCTTAAATGGCCGAGGTCCGGCTTACTTGTCTGAACTTATCATGACTTGCAAACCAGAGCGCACATTAAGATCTCAAGATGCTGGTCTGCTTATGATTCCAAGGATTAATAAAATAACAGTGGAAGCTCGAGCGTTTAGTTACAGGGGTCACCCCTAAACTGTGGACTGGTCTGCCTGCTACTATAAGAGATGCCCCTTCGGTCTTAGCTTTCAGATCCTGGCTGAAGACTCACCACTTCAGTTTAGCACACCCTGACTAGAGCTGCTGAGTAACTGTACAGACTGCATCTCTGTTGTTAAGTCATTAGCACTAAAACATAAGGAATTTGATAGTTAGAATTTGTTACTAGCCCTCACCTACTCTGCTTCTGTTCTCGGTACTCAAATGTGGCACTTGGTGCCACGGCCCACCTGCCAAGTTGTTCTGCCTGCCTAAGGTAAAGTCATCTCTGATGGAGGATTGCAGGAATCATCGGGTAGAGGGGTCCTTTCATTGGATTGGCCGGGCTAGCACTGACTCAGCTGTAGAATGGCCAATAGGGGGAGGCAGCTTGATGTCCGAGGTCTCCAGGACTCTAAACAAATCCAAATCGTATTATGGGATATCATCTACCGTTGAATTCTGCTGTGAACTTGTAATATTTCTATTGCACTATTGTATTGTATTGAGGATTACTTGTGTTCTGTTCTGTGTATTTTATTGTATTGACCTTCTTTTTGACACCCACTGCATGCCCAACCTACCTGGAAAGGGGTCTCTCTTTGAATTGCCTTTCCCAAGGCAGAATGGAAAAGGAGTTAATTAGCAACAAAAACTGGTCACCTATTAAGAAAAGGGTTAGAATGAAAACATGCAGCCACTGCGGCTGTCCAGGACTGGAGTTGGAGATCACTGGTCTAACTGATAGGAGCTGTTTGGTGTTGTAACCAAGGAATTGCAACTCCATTCTGTTTTGTTTTGAGATCTTCAATTTGGTCACCTTGTCCCCCAGGCTGATGTTTGCTCGATTACGTTGACCTCTTTTGTTGCACTTCATGGTTTTGTATCATAAGTGGGATGGACTGGGCGATTCCTGGCCTGGATGGGAGGCCAGTGGGAAAACAACCTGGCTGGACCACTTGCTCCCCCGACACGCCATGTAGCTGCCTCCCTGAGCGACGTTACTCGTGTGTCATAGTCCCTTAGGGCAGCCTTGTTGGGTTCCGTTGATGCCACCAGGTGGGTACTGCAGGGATCCATCATCCCTACTTTGTTGGACATCCGTTTGACCCTGAAGTGTGTCCATCGGGCCATGCCCCAGCACTGGAACTACCCCCGGGTCCAACATACAAGAAGCGAGTTGGAATTGCGCGGATGAAGGACAAAGTTCACCTGGGAGGAGAGAGGAGAAGAGACAAGAAGGAGAAGAACTGCACTGTGTTTATTAAAGAAGCCTTTTCTGTAAGGGGTTTGTAACAATAAACCTTTGATTGTACCGGGATTTGTGTGGTGGTGCTGCAACACCCCCTACTGGTCACCGTATACTTGACGCATGTTAGATGTACTTCAGTTTGCTGCTCTGAAGTTTTCCACAACATCCTTGAAGGACTTTCATGCCACTTCCTCTGTCCCCACTAGTAGACCTTCGAAACGCCGGTCATGGGTGACGGGTCTGATTTGTGGACTAAAAACGATGCCTTGACGTCAGTTGTCGGCCACAGATTCCTAAATCCTTCACCTTCCGAAATAATTGTTTTCAGGAACATTTGTTTTCATCCGTGCAAGTTTTACACAAAGAGGAGACAAAAGAAAAATCAAATTCCGTCAAGTGGTTTACAGTAGGTGCCGCACTTTTCAGTTCTGTTTACTCCTATGAATCGGCTACAGTTGGCCATAATCTAAACTCTCCGCTTTGGCCTCTGTCATAGGTTGACGGACTTCATTTTGCTTTCGGTAGGCCGACGGATCTCTGCTTGCAAAGACTAAAGCTCTTTTAAGAGCCTTCATTATGCCAGGCTCTCCGCTTCACCGGCGCGTGGTCCACGTTGCGTCTCCCCTTGCCTTCTTCACTCTTTGGCCGGTCCCCATTTTTGCTCACGACAGTCGGAAGAGTCCTCTGGCTAAAATCTGCTGAGAGCGGAGGGCCAGAATACCAGGCTCTTCTGCGCGGAGCTCGGCCTAGTCTGCTCTCTGCCGCAGCTGACGACGGTGACGGTGGCACGAGAGCATCCCTGCAGCTCTCGATTCCCAAAAAGCCACCCGTTTGCTGTTGAAGAGGGAGAGGATGGAGAAGAGGGGACTCGGGAAATGTGGTATGGCTACGGGGAAACGGAACGGGAGCTCTGCTTGAAAACGTTGCCGGGGAAGGTGACGGTGAGGGAATGGAGACGGAAGGTGGCCTTTCCTCATTCCTCATCCGTTGCCAGCCCCGTCTCTTCCTTCTTTTTTCCGTGGCCATACGCTGAACCCTCTGCAGATCGCTCTCGATCTCTAGGAGGTCGTCGGTGACCTTATTGACACGGTCAAACTGCGTCAGCAGGCTGTTGACGGTAGGGAGGAGACGCTCCAGGTAGACCTGCACATCATAGGCCGCCGACTGGCTGCTCTCCATGAGGATGGAATCCTCCGAACCCGAAGAAATGGCCGAACCTGTGCGGGGCTCCTCTGAGGTGTCGGTCAGAGTTGGAGATGTTTTGGAATTCTGGGATGATCTTGAAGGGAGAGACTCGATTCCTTCAAACTTCACTTTGTGGCGAAACTGAAAAGACACGACATGCAGACACATTAGAGTCGGCAGAGCGAACACGGTGGACTCAGAACAGATTGAGACCCCTTCACTTTTCTTTACACATTCTTTATTGTAAATGAATACATTTTGCCATTTGTGTCCATCAGTGGCCCATAAGTGGACAACGTGTTTTCAGAAAGGTTTGCAAAATGATTTAAAAAATCAAAAAACTGAAACCTCTCATCCCTGTAAGTATTCAGACCCTTACGTCAGGGGAGCATGGTTGGTGATTGGGTGGCAAGGGGGCAATGGCCCTGGGCCTCCATATCCGGGGGGGCACCCAATCCAAAGAGTGTTGCTCTCTAGGAGAGCCCTGTTTCAAAAATAATTTTAATATGAACACATTTACATTAGGGTGGCGCAGTGGTAGCACTGCTGCCTCGCAGTTAGGAGGTCTGGGTTCGCTTCCCGGGTCCTCCCTGCGTGGAGTTTGCATGTTCTCCCCGTGTCTGTGTGGGTTTCCTCCCACAGTCCAAAGACATGCAGGTTAGGTGCATTGGTGATCCTAAATTGTCCCTGCCTGGGGTTTGTTCCTGCTTTGTGCCCTGTGCTGACTGGGATTGGCTCCAGCAGACCCCTGTGACCCTGTGTTAGGATGTAGCGGGTTGGACAATGACATAGCTCATTCTCAGTGAAGCACTAGGACTGACCGGGCCCAGCGTGCGAAAAGAGGCCTTCACCTCGAAAACTTTATGAAATCTATGTTTATGTCACACAGGACAGGAAATCGAACCCCCGGGTCAAAGGACCTTGAAAAGGGCTTCAGTACGAGAGAGATGCTCCGCCCCCTCTCCGTCTCCATCCCTCAGGGATTACTGTTTTAAGCATGACAAATCGTTGAATGCGGCTTGCAGGCCACGTATTACAGTTGCCAGAAGACCGACATGCCAGCATTGCTACAGTCATATGAAAAAGTTTGGGAACCCCTCTTAATTCTTTGGATTTTTGTTTCTCATTGGCTGAACTTCCTTTTAATATATGACATGCCTTATGGAAACAGTAGTATTTCAGCAGTGACATAAAGTTGATTGGATTAACAGAAAATATGCAATTTGCATCATAACAAAATTAGACAGGTGCATAAATGTGGGCACCCCAACAGAGATATGACATCAATACTTAGTTGAGCCTCCTTTTGCTCCTTTGAGCCTCTAGACGCTGTCCTCCTATAGCCTTTGACGAGTGTCTGGATTCTGGATGGAGGTATTTCTGACCATTCTTCATACAAAATCTCTCCAGTTCAGTTCAATTTGATGGACAGCCTGCTTCAAATCATCCCATAGATTGTCGACGATATTCAAGTCAGGTGATTGTGACGGCCATTCCAGAACATTGTACTTCTCTTTCTGCATGAATGCCTTTGTAGATTTCGAACTGTGTTTCTGGGTCATTGTCTTGTTGGAATTTCCAACCCCTGTGTAACTGATGCTTGAACATTTTCCTGAAGAATTTGTTGATATTGAGTTGAATTAATCCAACCATCGACTTTAACAAGGGCCCCAGTCCCTGAACTAGCCACACAGCCCCACTGCATGATGGAACCTCCACCAAATTTGACAGTAGGTAGCAGGTGTTTTTCTTGGAATGCGGTGTTCTTCCACCATGCAAAGCGATTTTTGTTCTGATCGAATAACTCAATTTTTGTCTCATCAGTCCAAAGCACTTTGTTCCAAAATGAATCTGGCTTGTCTAAATGAGCATTGGCATACAACAAGCGACTCTGTTTGTGGCGTGAGTGCAGAAAGGGCTTCTTTCTCATCACCCAGCCATACAGATGTTCTTTGTACAAATTGCGCTGAATTGTAGAACGACGTACAGATACACCATCTGCAACAAGATGTTCTTGCAGGTCTTTGGAGGTGATCTGTGGGTTGTCTGTCACCATTCTCACAATCCTGTGCATATGCCGCTCCTGTATTTGTCTTGGCCTGCCAGACCTGCTGGGTTTAACAGCAACTGTGCCTGTGGCCTTCCATTTCCTGATTCCGTTCCTTACAGTTGAACCTGACAGTTTAAACCTCTGAGATAGCTTTGTGTAGCCTTCCCCTAAACCAGGAGACTCAACAACCTTTGTTTTCAGATCTTTGGAGAGTTGCTTTGAGGATCCCATGCTGTCACTCTTCAGAGGAGAGTCAAAGGGAAGGAAGCATAACTTGCAACTGACCCCCTTAAATACCTTTATATCTCATGATTGGACACACCTGTCTATGAAGTTCAAGGTGTAACAAGCTCATCACACCAATTTGGTGCTGCAAGTAATCAGCATTGAGCAGTGACAGGCATTCAAATCAGCAAAATGACAAGGGGACCCACATTTGTGCACAGCCAGTTTTTCACATTTGATTTCATTTCATACAACTAAATATCTTTGTTCAGAAAACACAGCAGTACTCAGATGTTTCTAAGAAATGAAAGACATACCACTGTTATCTTTTTTGTTGAAAGGAGAGTCAATTATTATACAGGCTGAGAGGGGTTCCCAAACTTTTTCATATGACTGTATGTAATGGATACCACCAAGTGGAAAACAGAGGAGTTTTGGCGTCGAACCCTTCAAGAAGATCTTGCTGAACTTGATGTCAGTCTTGAAGAGGCCAAAATCATTGCCAACGACAGAGACAACTGGAGATCACTTGCTGCCCAATGTGCTGTAGGCCACAGGAGGACCTAAGTCTAAGTCTAAGTCATGGCCTGGTTCATTTGTGTGATTGGAGCGCCATGGGAGAAGTGCTCTCTGATTGTTAAATTCAATACACGTGTCACATCTAGCTAGCTGAAATCACCAAGTGTTAAATGGTTCAATTTGCTTGCTATCAAGCCATCTAGAGTACGGTACCTCTTTGGTCTTGCTAATTCCCATCCAGAGTTTGAACCTCTTGATGAAGAACTCGACCATCTCATAGTCCTGGGGCTCCAAGGCAGGCCTATACAGTTCCGTCTGCACCATCTTGTAACAGCAGATCACGACGGCCCCAAAGAGTCGACCGAACACCCAAATGACGCAGACCACATAGCTCAAGATGTACGATGGTCCAAACAGCGGGTGTTTGTGAATCATTGTGCCCAGCTGAGTTCTCCCTCGTAACACGGACACAAGCCACAGGTACGTATGGCCGAATGTCTGAAATTCTTCCAGTGTGGTGGAGAAGAGCTAAAAGAGAAGATACATAGAGATCGGTTAACCTGTCGATTCTTAGCCATACACTCAACGCTGAGCCCACGATACAAAGTTGTGTATGTGCTGCCCCCAAGTGGACGCATGGAGTACTACATCTGTGGCAAAGGGGGAGAGATACGACGACGAATGCAGAAACCGTGAAATCAAATGAGTTGGGAAAGGCGCATTTAGTGGCAAATCCGATTGAAGCGTTCAGACTTGGGTCTCACTTCAGATTTAGTAACACACAAGGGAAACCCACGGACCGAAGGACCTAAGATAAAAGGCAAATAAAAACCAAGTTAAAGATAAGGAGCTGTGGATACTTCTTACGTTTTTTCCTAAATGGTTACTCCTTTCAGTTCACTTCTGGTGCCTCATCTACAACAAGTGGAACTTCTCTATTTTGGCCGCACATTCTTTGTTTTGAATTTGTAAAGGTCCAGCGTGACGCTGATCACATCACCAATATAACTTTGCTAAGTAGTGGTCTTCAAAGAAACATCGCTGTAAGGATGTAAAGGCAACGCTAATTGAAGATCTTCTCGAAGGTCGCCGTGCATTTCTCTCTTCTTCCTCGATTCCTAACTTCTGTATCCTGGACTTTGTCTTGTACGCCTAAGAGCCACCGTGTTTGTCGGCTGTACAACTGCTCCATATTCAGGATTACTTCTCGCTTGTCAATGTGGTTCAGCGCCAAGTCTTTTTGTTGGAGGGGGTTGTGTGACTGTGTCCAGCAGGAGGTGCTTGCTCCCTGGGAATGAGTTCTTTTGTAAATGCGGCGTGTTACTTGACCCAAATCTATATAGATATACCATAAAAGACGATAGCCCTCACTAGCGATACGAAGTCACATAGCAGAAATAATTTCATGTCGACTTACAATGCAGATGATAAAAAGACGATTGATGCCGGTGACAAGACCCGGTTCTGGAGTGGGGGTCCGAGGCATGGAGTCTGTCGGTGTCGTCGGTTCAGTGGAAGGCATTTTCAGGAACAAATGGTGATGTCTTCCATTCGTTTGTTGGCTTCAAAGGTGCTAAGCCTTTATACCATTTTCTCCACGTGCAGGGACCCCCCTTAGGCGAGCATGCAATTCCAAAGAAGGCAACGATACTTAAACGAGGATACAATTCCATGCTGGCTTAACAGATAGAAATATCTCACGAACTGACTGCACGCTGTCCATTTGGCCCAAACAATCTTCTGTCATACTGTTTGCCTGGCAGTTCTGTGTGAGCCCCTGTGCTTAATCTGGCTTTGTGTGTCAGCCTTTTTATTTAGATTTATAAGATAGATTTGCACAGAGCACATTATTAAACTTCTGCCTATAGTGACCCAACAAAAGGCTGGATATACCGTAAGCAACAATAAGCAATTTCTCCGTTTTTGTCGTTCCTGCTTTCTGTATCTCACATTAGAAGCTCAGCAGATGTGGCTGCTCTTATTCTTCTTCTTTCTAGTATGGTGTCCTTGTCATATAAGTAGCCTCTGCGATTTGCTTGATACTCAGCAGATATCACGTTTCTTCTTTTTCCTTCTGCCATGTCACTTGGTTTTGTGAGCACTTTGCCATTATAAACCCATGACCACAGGTCACTTTGCTGAGGTTGCCACTACCTGAAATTTTTTGAATTTCCGGAACATAGCATGTTGTAAGCTTTTGATTAAGACCAACATTAAGATAATCTACAAGTAACTGTGTTACAGGCAGACAGACCTTAGCGTTTTACATACTGTATATACTAGATGTGCAGAAATCTAAGTAATCATGTAGATGTCAGCGTTAACAGTTGCATTGCACCGTCTATTGGAATTTATTTTGTAATGCAAATTGATACAAATACCTGTTGCAATGGCAAATGCAATGTGTTTCTTTACTACAAATGTTTGTGATGCACCATCTGTTGGAATGACACACGCAGTGCATTTTATTGCTACAGATGCTTTAAGCAAAAGAAGATTAAGAGGAGTCATGCCTGAAGTGTTTAAAATTACGAAGGGAATTAGTCCAGTGGATTGAGATGGTGATATTAAAATGTGTTCATCAAGAACACGGGGGCACAGCCGTAGACTAGTTAAGGGTAAATTTCGCACAAACTTTAGGACATTTTTCTTTACACAGAGAACTACAGACACATGGAGTAAGTGACCGAGGAGTGTGGTAGACGGTAAGGCTTTAGAGACCTTCAAAACACGACTTGATGTTATTTTAGAAGAATTAAGTGGGTAGGACTAGCGATTTTTATTGGGCTGAATGGCCAGTTCTTGTCTGGATTGTTCTAATGTTCTACTCTGTACTTCTAAAATTTATATATATTTTTTTTTATTTCTTACTATATTGAGAAATTGTTCTGTGTACTGTACTGTATTGTATTGTATTGACCCCCTTCTTTTGACACCCACTGCACGCCCAATCTACCTGGAAAGGGGTCTCTCTTTGAACTGCCTTTCCCAAGGTTTCTTCCATTTTTCCCTACTAGGTTTTTTTTGGGAGTTTTTCCTTGTCTTCTTAGAGAGTCAAGGCTGGGGGGCTGTCAAGAGGCAGGGCCTGTTAAAGCCCATTGCGGCACTTCCTGTGTGATTTTGGGCTATACAAAAATAAACTGTATTGTATTGTATTGTATAATGTTTCAATGTGTGTGATGCGCCATCTGTTGGAATGACAGAGACACAGCAACTGGACGGAAACACAAACTGTTTTTTAAGGTTGTTAGATCTGATCTGGAAAGGTCGGACTTCATGTTTGTTTGAAAAAATCCGAATTGGGCTGCAATGTGAAGATGACCAAGGCTCAGAAGTGACATTTGATGGGTGGTAAAGTGAACTTCAGGCCTTTCACTCTCACATTTCCATGATATGTTCCTAGCCACACTGTGTTGAAACAGAAACTACGTCACTGTGTCCCTTCTGCACATGAGTGTATAAGCGTCACACAAAAAAGGTAAATGAAGTACGAATGCCCCCATCATCTGCTTCACACGCAATTCCAGTTTTTTTTTGCTTGGTGTGTTTTGGGCATTTTCGGAGTTTGGCTAACACTTTTTCTGGTCCCTGGAAAGAGGCAATTCAAACAGACCAAAGCAGACTCGTGTCATCAGCTGGGCTCCTACCAGATAGCCGCTCTGTGCAAACACTCCAAGAAGAAAGAGCAGCTGGACGCTCGCCATGAAGAGCTCCCACCAGGCCTGTTGGACGGCCTTGCCGAACACTGACCACTTCCTCACGAACCTCAGCTGGTGAGCAATCTGTAGCAAAACAGAGAGACAGAGCAGGGTCGCAGTCAGAAACATGGTGAGAAGGTACCTTGTGATTCTTCTACCATGAGAAGTATCTTCATACCAATGGGTGGACTATAGCTCTTAAATGGTCAAAAATGGAAGAAAATTCCAAAAATCATTGCTACCCGCACTTCCATTCCTGCAGACTCACTTATCCGTTCATGATACCAGTGGTTTACTTGCAGCTGTTTTACGAGACGTGAGATTGACCAGTACCATGTCTGTGAAGCCCTGAGATCTCTGCGGCTGCATGTATGCTTCACCGAATAGATCACCGAGTGCCCACCCAGCACCGAGAGGTGTGGGTAAGTCATTGAACGTTATTCATGATGGGGACTGGGGCTTGCAATTATTCCCCGTGGGTCATAACCTTACACTGATTAAGTCCCTGCCAGCCATCACTATTATCGATTGGATGGTTTAGTGAGGTCCTCAGATCTGCCTCTGCTGCTGTCGCTCGTGGCTTCTACCAGACCACCTAGGAGACGTTAGAACTTGACTATACAGGTGCTGGTCATAAAATTAGAATATCATGACAAAGTTGATTTATTTCAGTAATTTCATTCAAAAAGTGAAACTTGTATATTAGATTCCTTCATTACACACAGACTGATGTTATTTCAAATGTTTATTTCTTTTAATGTTGATGATTATAACTGACAACTAATGAAAGTCCCAAATTCAATATCTCGGAAAATTAGAATATCAATTAAGACCAATGCAAAAAAAGGATTTTTAGAAATGTTGGCCAACTGAAAGGTATGAACATGAAAAGTATGAGCATGTACAGCACTCAATATTTAGTTGGGGCTCCTTTGGCCTGGATTACTGCAGCAATGCGGCGTGGCATGGAGTCGATCAGTCTGTGGCACTGCCCAGGTGTTATGAGAGCCCATGTTGCTCTGATAGTGGCCTTCAGCTCTTCTGAATTGTTGGGTCTGGAGTATTGCATCTTCCTCTTCACAATACCCCATAGATTTTCTATAGGGTTAAGGTCAGGCGAGTTTGCTGGCCAATCAAGAACAGGGATACCATGGTCCTTAAACCAGGTACTGGTAGCTTTGGCACTGTGTGCAGGTGCCAGGTCCTATTGGAAAATGAAATCTGCATCTCCATAAAGTTCGTCGGCAGCAGGAAGCATGAAGTGCTCTAAAACTTCCTGGTAGACGGCTGTGTTGACCTTGGACCTCAGAAAACACAATGGACCAACACCAGCAGATGACATGGCACCCCAAACCATCACTGACTGTGGAAACTTTACACTGGACCTCACGCAACGTGGATTCTGTGCCTCTCCTCTCTTCCTCCAGACTCTGGGACCTTGATTTCCAAAGGAAATGCAAAATTTACTTTCATCAGAGAACATAACTTTGGACCACTCCGCAGCAGTCCAAAAGCGAGACACTTCTAACGCTGTCTCTTGTTCAAGATTGGCTTGACACAAGGAATGCGACAGCTGAAACCCATGTCTTGCATACATCTGTGCCTGGTGGTTCTTGAAGCACTGACTCCAGCTGCAGTCCACTCTTTGTGAATCTCCCCCACATTTTTGAATGGGTTTTGTTTCCCAGTCCTCTCCAGGGTGCGGTTATCCCTATTGCTTGGACACTTTTTTCTACCACATCTTGTCCTTCCCTTCGCCTCTCTATTAATGTGCTTGGACACAGAGCTCTGTGAACAGCCAGCCTCTTTAGCAATGACCTTTTGTGTCTTGCCCTCCTTGTGCAAGGTGTCAGTGGTCGTCTTTTGGACAACTGTCAAGTCAGCAGTCTTCCCCATGATTGTGTAGCCTACAGAACTAGACTGAGAGACCATTTAAAGGCTTTTGAGTTAATGAGCTGATTAGAGTGTGGCACCAGGTGTCTTCAATATTGAACCTTTTCACAATATTCTAATTTTCCGAGATACTGAATTTGGGACTTTCATTAGTTGTCAGTTATAATCATCAACATTAAAAGAAATAAACATTTGAAATACATCAGTCTGTGTGTAATGAATGAATCTAATATACAAGTTTCACTTTTTGAATGGAATTACTGAAATAAATCAACTTTGTCATGATATTCTAATTTTATGACCAGCACCTGTAGACGAAGTAAAAATTGTAATTAAGGGTCCACAGGTGATCCTGTGGAAGATCATTACTAAGCCTCAAGGGGTGAGAGAGAAGGGCGGGTTCTACGACTAAACCCAGGGCCTTCTTAATGTGTGGGTACTGGCTGGGGGTCCCAGGAGCATAGGGGCCCATGATGTTTCTGTTTTGCTATCACACTACCTTGTTTGGGGGCCTATGATGCTGTAAAGACAGCCCTGTGGTCTCCCCCAGCTGACACCCCCAACAAGCTGGTGTCTTGCCAGAACCTCACCTCATTTTTCTCATCGGCTCAATTCTTCAGCATTCGCGGTATCCTCATTAATTTTCAAAAACGTAACCCTCACAGATAATGAGAATTGACCGTATCTTCCAAACTCGTCCCAGACTTTGTTTTCTCGTTACATTTTAAACAAGTGTCCGTTAGCCAGTGTGAACAATGTACCCGTGACTTCTTATGAGGTGTAGCTAGAATTCACAAAGGGGCGGAGCCTCCACTGGAAGTCTAATTGGTCACTCTACTCCCTTCCCAATAAAGAGGAAGCCACTCCCCCCCTGAGGAGAAGGATCATTAAGCTCCGTCTCAAACACACCCACCTGCTACTCTTTAAATGGCTGGCCAGACTGTATGAGGACAGTCTGATGACCCAAGGAGCGGACAAAGGGACAAACTTTTTTAATCAGCCACCCTGAGACCAACAGATGACAGCGTCACTCTCTATTTTAATGCCAGAAAGTTGCCCAAACCCTCAGGGTGTCCACTTATTTGCCAGCCACCTACACAAAAGCCCTTCGCTCAAATGATTGTTAACAGGCAAGAACAGCAAATAGTCTTCTCACTTCACGGCATCCTTCAAATTTCACGAATCGTTATACTTGTCCGTACCTTTAGGGTTAGAATGGTGAGCAGGATGGCGGAGAGACTGGAGGCGACGTCAAAGAGCAGGGCCACTCTGCGGAAGTCGGTAAAGCCATTCGGCTTGCTTCTGTGACACTGCAGCTGAGTCTTGAGGAAGGAAATGTAGGCAAAGTAGAAGCCAGCGACGCCAAGGGACAGCAGGATGATGAGGACCTGCAGATACCGCCTGCCCTGTTGGAAGCACCATCCTCTTTCGCAGTAGACAGCCCAGATTTCAGATGTCAGAAAGCACACACCGAAGACCAAAAGCATCACCTGTAAGTAGAAGACAGGAGACCTGGAAAAGGGTTTGGCATTGAAATGAACCACGTGATGGTGGAGGAGGATATCCCCACTAGAAGTGAAATCATCGTTGTCGCCGAAAACTAGAATCAAATCACGAGTAGCATCATCTCTGCGTTAGGACGGCGGCAGCACTAGACAGTGCTCTTTTGTAAAATACATGATAAGCTTTGCTCACCAGCTATAACGGAGAATAACACTTCGATAAGATGAAGTCGAGTGGAACTACAAGTTTATGTGCCGCCTGAAACTACACATCTAACACCATCATGGTGTATGGTTTGCAAAGCCTCTGACGTTACTTCTGGTGATTGTCCACCTGGAACTGACCGTTTCTTCCTGCCTGGCCTGTATTTGTGTTGCCATCTTGGAGAGTCTAATTTCAGACTCGTGTCTTCAGAGGTGTTCTCTTTTGCTGAGAAGCAGGATTTAATTTTGTCTTTACAATTAGCGAGGACGTGGGGGCGCCCCAACTCTTCATCCGGTCTTTGTCCTCTTTCACAGTGGTGTAGTCGGCAGGATTCCGAAGACTCACAAGATGAGTGAGTTCCAGGCTGTCGCTATGATTATGCAGGCCAGGCAGGAAGAGGCGGGTCCAGGTGGATGGACATCGGAATTGGCGTCAGAGGTGGTGAGGCTGTCAATCATCTGGTCTGTAGGAGGAGGAAGAAAGAGGCATCAGAAAACAGCACCACCCTGTGGATCGGCAGGGAATTACCATCCCCAGAGCCTTTAAGTGGTCCCCAAAGCGCACGTGTGTGACAGCGGTTTAGAAAATGACACATCGTTAACGGGCAAAAATGATAAACAGTTATGGATAATTGACTTTCCCATTTTGCAGCATATAATGCCTTCATTTAATGTCCCGAGTTGTTTTCTTTGAATGCCATCCTACATACCATAGATGCGTAGAGGAGGTCTAGCACAGAGCCAGACTGGTAAATATGCAGGAGCTGGATGCTGTCCGATGAGGCCGGTGGACCGAACTCAGGCCACTCCAACGTCATGGTCACAGTCACAAGCTGGCCGGTGTCCTGATGGTATTGTGAGAACTCCACGAAGAGCACTTTGGTCCTGCGTGAAAGTGGACACAAGTCAGGGTGAATCTGCACCACACCTAATGTGACAGTCAGAAAATAAAAAAAGGGAACCGCACTTAACAAGAGGAATGTCTCACAGTGACACACTTCTTCAAGACAAGAGCAGCAGGCAGTGACCAAGAGAGAGACCTCCACTTGTCAAAGCGGAGATGGGGCACCCTTGGCCCAAAGAAGACACTCGGAGTCTCAGGACAGACAGGCAGCAGAATCAGAAACTTTATTGTGCAATGTACGTGCAGACTCAAATCAGATGACTCGAGCAAAAAGCAGCCGGGCTACCTTACATGTATTATAATCTTTACGAAAAGTTGACCTCACTCAGCTCATTTGACACTCCTATTGGACCCCCTAAACCCCGTTGTCCTGGTCCTGCCTCTGATTAGTTCCACTAATATTTCCCCAGCCTAATGAGAGTAGCACTCTGTCTTATCCATGATGCCCACCTGGCAGGCCGTCTCCCCATCTTGAACCCCGTCCAATTCCTGCCACCATTATCTCTAGTCCTCAGCTCACGTCCGCCACCTGGGAAAATAAGGGGGGCTTGCTTGTCAGCCTCTCTCCATATACCTGACGTTGACTTGTGAAATATTGCTGGCTTCCAGGTTGCTAAGAAAAATAAAAAATATACAGTGTGGCAGACGACCAGGGATCCTGCCCCACCGGGATACCTGGAAGAAGGACGGACCGGGAGAAGGGCACTATCTTTCCCTGGGTGCAAGAGGGCAGCCCCCCTGGATTCCATCAGGGCCACGGAGACAGAGCTCCGTGGCCACCACCAGGGGGTGCCTGGACGGTCCTAGAGCCCAGGAAGTGCTGCTGAACCAGGAAATGTGTACTCCCGGAGTGCTTCCGGGTGCCAGGGCAGCACTTCCGACCACACTAGGAAGTGCTGCTGGAAGATCATTACAGAGCACCTGGAGCACATTCGGGGCGTGATAAAAGGGGCCGCCTCACTCCATTCGAGAGTCGGGTGGAAGAGGACGGAGCTTACGAGAGAGGAGTGGTGGCGGCTGAAGGAAGGAAACGGACTGAGTAGAGTGTGGCGATTTGTACACTGTGATGGTGATGTGTGGTCTGCAAACAAACGGTGCATGTTTTGAGTCCGTGTCCCTCTGTCCCAAGGCTGGTCTTTCACAACAGGCACAAGCCTTTTTGTGATTTAACCCTGGCTATACCAACGGGCACTAGGATATAATGCTTATTTTCATATACGCTCATGATTCTCTTTGAATATATGCAAATCATCATGTTTAAGAATATACTTTTATTCCAATCTGCAGGAGAATCCCAAAATGTGCAGCAAGCAGGACCCTCCATTACTAATGCGAGTATCGCCCCCTAGTGGCCAAGGAGGAAAACTATCTTAATACATAATTTGCCAGTCTCCTCACTCACTCACTCACTCACTCACTCACTCACTTACTCACGTCCGTCTGAAGCTGAATGTGCAGTCGCCTTCTGCGCACGTCGCCTTCTGCACAGTTGCCCGAAAAACCTTACGAGACCGACATTGCGGCAGATGGTGGAATTACGGCCGCGAAAATTCAAAGACAAAGGCGACTTCGATTAAAGCTCTAGAGGCCTGAAAGGCGATTTCGACTACAGCTCGAGGCCTAATTACGCATTCATTCAATACACCTATATCAGGTTTGTGGTGCTTATACTTATTATATATTATACTATTCCACTCAAGCCCGTTTCATCTTACGTTGTCGAAACGGGCTCTTTGTCTAGTAAGAAATAAAATGGTTAGCTCAGCCTTCAGCACAGGCTTGGAATGAGTAAGGAAAAAAATAAAACATAAAGCGGATTCAGACCACTTCACATTTTGCTATGCCAGCAGCTTTTTGCTCAAATCATTTTAAGATCATTTGTTTCCCTCTTCAAGAGGAAAAGTTGCATTTTAGAAATGTTGCACATTTATTTAAATTTAAAACCTAAAATATGCCATTGACGCCGGTATTCAGACCATGTGCTGTCACCCTTGACGTTCCATTCATCATCATGGAGATGTTCTGACACCTGGTTTGGAGTCCACCTGCGGTCAGTTCAGTTGTCGGGTCTGATTAGTTAAAAGGCACACAGCTGTCTATAGAAGATCCCACCGTTGAGCAAACACCAAGCAATGACGTCAAAGGAACTGAGCTCAGAGTCAGGACCGTGTGGAGGCCCAGACCCGGAAAGGCTACAGAAACATTTCTGCAGTACTGAAGGTCGCCAAGAGCACACTGGCCTCCATAATTCTTAAACAGAAGATGTTTGGACCAACCGTGACTCTTAATAGAGCTGGACACCCAGCCAAACACAGCAATCATGGAAAAAAACCCAAAACAAAGCGCCATTTTAAGAGAGGTAACCAAGAGCCTGATGGTCACTCTGGATTGAAACCTCCCGTCACACACGTGCACACGGGGGACAGTTTACAGGCTCCAATAGTGTCACTCGTCAGCTCTCACCTGATCCTCTCACCTCTTGTGCTGAAGACCCTGCCTCCCGATGACATCACCACCGGTCCACCCCCCCACCTCGATGACGTAATTTCCAGTACCCAGAATCCATCTTCCTGCCCCATCAGTTCCTGCTCCTGACTCCACCTCTTCCTCTTATCCACCTGTGAGTCAGTTCATTTGTGAACTCTGCTTCTTTTAATTTGCTGATTTTTCAGTATACGGGGTGGCCAACCACCAAATCTTGTTCTGTCTGCTGCTTATTTTTTACCCCACACCAGAAGGGCAACCATCACTGCAGCACTCCACTGCTCTGGGCTTTACAGCAGAGTGGCCAGATAGAAGCCTATCCGCTGTAAAAGACACATGGAAGCCGACCCTCAGACCCTGAGAAGCAAGAATCTCTCGTTTGATGAAACCAAGACTGAACTGTTTGGCCTCAGTTCTAAGAGTCATGTCTGGAGGAATCCACACACTGCTCGTCATCCAACAGTGTGGCGTGGTGGAGACTGGGAAACTAGTCAGGGTTGAGGAGAAAGCCGAAGAGAACAAAGTACAGAGACATCCTTAATGAGGACCTGCTACAGAGTGGTCAGGACCACCGACTGGACCGACGGTTCAACTTCCAACAGGACAAAGAACAAACAACACAGGAGTGGCTTAGGGACAACTCTGTGAATGTCCTTGAGTGGTCCAGCCAGAGCCCACATCTACACAGTAGCCATCCACCGATGTCCAGCTACAGCATTCGCAACTGTACAACCTGATAAATGTTGATGTGGGGTTTCAGGCGGCACACACACACACACACACACACACACTTGTTAGTTATTTAAAGTGTCCCTAGTTAAGGTATCATTTTATGGACAGGCCCATCTCAATATGGCTGCCGAGTTGTGCTTCTCAGTGTGGTTAGTTCATGGCGTGTGAGTTGCTGCTTCATCATGATGGTGTGAGGGAGCGAGGGGTAAAGCAACTGACTATATACATTCTCTATCCAAATTCTTACACCAATAGGGCGTCGGGCTACAGAATGGCCTCTGATGCCAACCAATCATAACAGCCATACTTCAGACCAGTGGGGGCACACAGTACCCTTCACACCTGCCCCTAAAACCTTTTGTTGAGCTGATGCTTGCCAGCTAGGTGGTCTGGCTTTCCTGTGAGGGTTGACTGAGAGGGTCCTGCAGAGAATCAGTCACTTGCCAAAGTGGTTTCAGGGTCTTAAACAATCAAACCATTGCTGTTCTTATCAATGGTGTAGCACTGAAATTACATTGCTTTGTCTATGTTACAATTAAAGACGTACAAAATTTTTATCAACTTATATACAAAATTTCACACCACAATGAGGGGAAAAAAATGAATTCCAACGATCTGAGCCCAAGGCTGCCAACATCACAAACTGGGAATAAAGTGAAGGGTTGGCAGACTTTCAGAATCCACAGTAGAAGCAATTTCCTTGCGCACATGTGATTCATCAGTCGCTTCGGATTAGGCCATCAGACCATAGCCGTCCTGGGCAAGAGTTTTCCACGCCGTGGACTTTTCTCATGTCGGCTTTCAGCGTTTTATGTTGCCGGGGATCAGCTTTACATCACATCCCGGCTCCCAGTGCGCCTGTCAGTCACTGATAGCTAAGCTGGCATTCTGCATTTTCCACTTGCGCCCCACGTTTTACCCTTCCTGTGTCTCTCATCACTTTGACCTTTTGATTTTTGACTCCCACTTTCACGTTTTTTTCCCCAGCTAATTCCATATCCCCTCTTTATGCTTTTCTAGGATTGGTTTTCTTCCCTCTAGGCTGCAAATTCCTGCTAATATGGCAAAATTGCTCTCAGCCAATAGAGAGCAGCATATACAGTGCATCCGGAAAGTATTCACAGCGCATCACTTTTTCCACATTTTGTTATGTTACAGCCTTATTCCAAAATGGATTAAATTCATTTTTTTCCTCAGAATTCTACACACAACACCCCATAATGACAACGTGAAAAAAGTTTACTTGAGGTTTTTGCAAATTTATGAAAAATAAAAAAACTGAGAAATCCCATGTCCATAAGTATTCACAGCCTTTGCTCAATACTTTGTCGATGCCCCTTTGGCAGCAATTCCAGCCTCAAGTCTTGTTGAATATGATGCCACAAGCTTGGCACACCTATCCTTGGCCAGTTTGGCCCATTCCTCTTTGCAGCATCTCTCAAGCTCCATCAGGTCGGATGGGAAGCGTCGGTGCACAGCCATTTTAAGATCTCTCCAGAGATGTTCAATCAGATTCAAGTCTGGGCTCTGGCTGGGCCACTCAAGGACATTCACAGAGTTGTCCTGAAGCCACTCCTTTGATATCTTGGCTGTGTGCTTAGGGTCGTTGTCCTGCTGAAAGATGAATCGTCGCCCCTGTCTGAGGTCAAGAGCGCTCTGGAGCAGGTTTTCATCCAGGATGTCTCTGTACATTGCTGCAGTCATCTTTCCCTTTATCCTGACTAGTCTCCCATCCCCACAGCATGATGCTGCCACCACCATGCTTCACTGTAGGGATGGTATTGGCCTGGTGATGAGCGGTGCCTGGTTTCCTCCAAACGTGACGCCTGGCATTCACACCAAAGAGTTCAATCTTTGTCTCATCAGACCAGAGAATTTTCTTTCTCATGGTCTGAGAGTCCTTCAGGTGCCTTTTGGCAAACTTCAGGCGGGCTGCCATGTGCCTTTTACTAAGGAGTGGCTTCCGTCTGGCCACTCTACCATACAGGCCTGATTGGTGGATTGCTGCAGAGATGGTTGTCCTTCTGGAAGGTTCTCCTCTCTCTACTGAGGACCTCTGGAGCTCTGACAGAGTGATCATTGGGTTCTTGGTCACCTCCCTGACTAAGGCCCTTCTCCCCCAATCGCTCAGTTTAAATGGCCGGCCAGCTCTAGGAAGAGTCCTGGTGGTTTCGAACTTCTTCCACTTACGGATGATGGAGGCCACTGTGTTCATTGGGACCTTCAAAGCAGCAGAAATTTTTCTGTAACCTTCCCCAGATTTGTGCCTCGAGACAATCCTGTCTCGGAGGTCTACAGACAATTCCTTTGACTTCATGCTTGTTTTGTGCTCTGACATGAACTGTCAACTGTGGGACCTTATATAGACAGGTGTGTGCCTTTCCAAATCATGTCCAGTCAACTGAATTTACCACAGGTGGACTCCAATGAAGCTGCAGAAACATCTCAAGGATGATCAGGATGCACCTGAGCTCAGTTTCAAGCTTCATGGCAAAGGCTGTGAATACTTATGGACATGTGCTTTCTCAATTTTTTTATTTTTAATAAATTTGCAAAAACCTCAAGTAAACTTTTTTCACGTTGTCATTATGGGGTGTTGTGTGTAGAATTCTGAGGGAAAAAAATGAATTTAATCCATTTTGGAATAAGGCTGTAACATAACAAAATGTGGAAAAAGTGATGCGTTGTGAATACTTTCTGGATGCACTGTAGTTCCAAATGAAGAGCGGGACCATTGTGGTCCAGGTGGAATGGCCAGCTATGTACCCCCTGGCTGTGATCACCTAATCTCCCAACCCTGAGTGGCAAGAATGGCATCTTGTGGATCTTCGGAGCAGGGCAGAGGAAACTCTGCATGAAGACAAGGTTACACATTTTTCTCAGCCGTCATGAGGGGTCAGTAGCATATAAAAAATATCATTTATGGATGGAGTTCGTGACCCTGTGTTTGTATATAGCGGGTTGGATAACGAATGGATGGATGGATGGATGGATGGAGTTCTCCATTACAGCCTAAAGTTTTCCTCTGGCTTTGTGACCATTGGAGAGAGTGACACTTTACAGGTGTCACTAGAGGGGCTGAGGGCTTGGGGACAACTTGAAACCTTCCTAGAGAACCAAAGCTGTCACTAGTGAGCGTGGGCTGGAGATCATCCAGATAGCACTGTCATGGTTCTACATGCAAAAGGGGAGGGAAACCGCCAAAACCCCTGGCCTCACAGTTGAAGCTAAATTTAAGTAACGAATGGATTAAATCCAAAATGGGGTAAGATGTCATACTTGAGAGGCCCAAGGAATGTACGCTCCAGGTCTTTGCCTGGAAATTCAACTTCCCATGAGTCATTTGGCTCATCACTAGTTGAGACCGGCCTACATTACCACCGCTCACCTGCTGTTTATCCATGATGCTCTCTGTAGGCGGATCAGAATTTCTTCAGTTTCCTTGTCGCTCTCTCCCAGCTCCACAGACTCCCCTCCATCGTTGTAAACTCCAAATTGCCCCCAGTACCAGAATCTAAAGAGGGCAAAGAAAGAAAGAGATGGTTTATCAAAAATAAGGTAAATGATCTCACCTACCACCTAAATCAACCTTAAGGATTTCCTTCAACAAAGATGAGATAGCTGGGATAATATGAGGATGAGGATGGAGCCAAGCAATGCCAATGCCAAACAGAACAGTGTGCACGCCGTATAGTGGGTGCAGCAACGCACTGTACCAGTGCATGCTCCCCAACTTGACTTGACTTGACTTGTGGTGAGCTTTGCTGAACAGCCAATCAGATTGCGTGTTTATGTCACATGATTTGTACACACAAAACTCCAAGAAGAGTCTGGCTGTGGCCCAAAGAACTCCATGACACGTCTGCTCCTGAGTAAGATGACTAAACCCCAACCATAACCTTACCCAAAATGGATGGAGGTTTTACAATAACGATGCGCGAGGAAAACGGGCGTGTCGGGAAAGACACAAATAACAGGACGTGCTGAGCAACATGACTGACGTGCAACGCAAAGGCCACTAAACATCATGGGGCGGGTGCAATCTGATTGGCTAGCCAACTGAGCAGAGAGTGGAGGTCTGCAGTTGGCAGCAGCGGTGGCAGCGAGCAGATAAGTGTGAGGGGAAGGGGGGAGTGAAGTTGGATTTTCATTGGTTGATTGGCTCAACAGAGGTAGAAGTTTGCTGATGAATCTGCTTCAATAGCAGGTGGATAAGAGGCGTGTCTATGTTAATTGCATTAATCATTATGTTAATTAGTAATACATTTGTTATTTGTTAAAATAATAAGTTTCAATCTGATACATTTATGCAAATAAACGATACCGGCCTCTTCTATGATGTGGACTTTAGGTCATATTGCCCACCCCTAGCACATATGCAGTAATTCAGGACCGAGGCCCTGACGGCGTGTCTGTGCAAGTGTTTACAGGGGTCTAGAGGACACACCGATGGTGTTTATCCCTGCTAACTGGGCCGATGGCTCTTAGGGGACACAGCAAGGGGGGGGGGCACTGCTGTCATCAAAATCACAAGAACGTTTGTCCCCGCAACAGTGCATTTGGCGCTTGGGGTCTCTGGAAGAGCGCCACCTGGACCGTGACATTCAGGTAGGCAGCAGCCATCAAACGCTCCGCCCATGAGTGTGCCGGGGCTGACTTACCCTGCAGATCCTGGTGATGAGCGCGGTGGTCTCTCACTTGTTCCATTGTGCATGTCCATGCTGCTAAATGTTTTATTCCTTCCGTGACTTTGTTCGCCTCCCACAAAGTAACATCCTGCCATTAAGAAGATGAAAAGGTGTCAACGTGTAATGTTTGAAGTTCTGGGTAGAGACGTTCTTATATACAGGTCATCAAATGGACATTCAGGGGGGCTTAAAAAACAACCCGTTTCTCCGTTATTTAGCTTGACTGAACTTCCTACAGGTGATCATAATACTATTACTGCTACTACTACTACATACTGCACGTTGGGCACACATGCATGTAGACATCTCACCATACTTGGCTACTGCTAAGTCTACCATCTCCTTCAAAATAACCATGGCAATGACTAGAAAACGGACATCCTTTATTGTAACATTGGACCTGATGGAGGGTCTCCTTGCAGACTGAAGAATATTGGGTTCATTTCCAAAACACAGTTAAGAAACAAGTCAGTCTACACCAATCAACACACAGATAAATGGTACAATCCATATCTATACATATATAAAAGCCAAATACCACTGACTCACTCATCACGAAATCTCCCGCCCATAGGTGCTTGCTAAGAAACGATTTTAAAAATTTTGTGGTCCAAGTGCATTCTGTCTGTATGTTTGTCCGCTTTTCACGAGAGAATTACTTAATGGATTTAGATCGGGTTGTTTTGTATAGTTTCCAGTTGATTTTGCGACTTCTCTCATTGCACTAAGTACCAGAGTTTGATGGATTTATGCAAATCCAACAGAGTGGCTGTGGGCCGAGAGTAGGGGGGCGGGGCCTTCCTCATTCACTCGCCAGCCTCTGTTCGAGTTTGTCTACCTCTCGCCATGTGTTGGAGTGCACCTCGCCTCCGCTTAGCTAGCGATACCTGTTTGTTCAGCAGACATTATCATCTACAGATTGTTAAGGAGTAACGTTTGACGTTTTTGAGAGAGAGATCAGAGCTCCATGTGTTTTAGAGGGTAGCTGCTGATTGCCAGAGATATCACGGCCATGTGCTTCTCTCCCCAAGCGGGGAACGCTGTCCCGTCAGAGCTGAACAGGATCAGTGCCAAAGTCTATTGATTTTTAAAGTTTGTCCTGTTTCATTACTATGAGGGCACAGCCACAGGTACAGCTATCTATATATATAAAAGTCAATGTATGTATGTATGTGTGTATGTATGTACAGTATGTATGTATGTATGTATGTACAGTATGTATGTATGCGTGTGTTTATGTACAGTATGTATGTATGTGTGTGTTTATGTACAGTATGTATGTGTGTATGTACAGTATGTATGTGTGTATATATGTATGCATGTGTGTATGTACAGTATGTATGAACAGTATGTACAGTACATGTGTGTATGTACAGTATGTATGTATGTATGTATGTATGTATGTATGTATGTGTGTGTTTATGTACAGTATGTATGTATGTATGTATGTACAGTATGAACAGTATGTATGTATGTATGTACAGTATGTATGTATGTGTGTGTGTGTGTGTATTTATGTATGTATGTATGTATGTGTGTATGTATGTATGTACAGTATGTATGTATGTATGTGTACAGGATGTACAGTATGTATGTGTGTATGTACAGTATGTATGTATGTATGTGTGTGTTTATGTACAGTATGTATGTATGTATGTACAGTATGTATGTATGTGTGTATGTGTGTGTGTATTTATGTATGTATGTGTGTATGTATGTATGTACAGTATGTATGTATGTATGTGTACAGTATGTACAGTATGTATGTGTGTATGTACAGTATGTATGTATGTATGTGTACAGTATGTACAGTATGTATGTGTGTATGTACAGTATGTATGTACGTACAGTATGTATGTGTGTATGTACAGTATGTGTGTATGTATGTATGTACAGTATGTATGTATGTGTGTGTGTATTTATGTGTGTATGTATGTATGTACAGTATGTACAGTATGTTTGTGTGTGTATGTACAGTATGTATGTGTGTATGTACAGTATGTATGTATGTATGTGTGTTTGTGTGTGTGTATGTATGTATGTATGTACAGTATGCATGTATGTATGTGTACAGTATGTACAGTATGCATGTGTGTATGTACAGTATGTATGTATGTACAGTATGTACGTATGTATGTATGTTCCAGCATCACTTCTAAACGGCTGGGATGATTTTCATGACACTTGGCACACATGTTTCTCATTGGTCGACTAAAAATACTGTAGAGTGAAATCATTCCTAACTCGCCCCCTTCTGGGTAGGGTGGGGGTGATCTTGCGGTCTTGTATGCATGTGTTCATCCAGTTGACACTCCGAGTGACCACCAGAGGGTGAACTGGAGGTGACTGCCAGCATTCTTCATGTTTGCGTCCCACTGTGCCCGCCTGTCGCTTTTGAAGTTAAATAGAGTTGGCCAGTTCCGAGCGTCACGTGGGTGATAACATACATACAAGACCACAAGACAAGCACATGAGTGCGTCTTCATTGTTTGTTAATTTATTTTTATTTTTTAAGTTGTGTTTTTCTTTTATTATATTTTTCTCAAACAATTAAAAAAAATACTTTATTTTCCTCCCGGGCAACGCGACGGGTATTTCAGCTAGTCATTGTATAAAAGAGATTAAAAGTCTTGGCCAAACATCCCATCATTAATAAAGAGCTCCTTATATATTAATTTTTATAATGACCAAAACGAAAAGAATGCCCTTATCTCGTTGTTTTCAGGTTGAATTTGCAGTAATGAAATGATCAGGAAAGTACATGAAAAGCAAGCTGGGAAACACAAACTCACGCAGAACGTTCTTCCTAACATAACTTCCCAGTCCACACAGCAAACTAGGACCACCATTCTCAGGGTCCACCTTGCCAGACGGCCATCAAGTCTTTACACACCAGGCCAAGAGGCCTGAAGAAAAGGGGCTGCTGATGTCCACCTTGTTATGAAATTCCCATCTCTCAAACGGTCCTCTTGTCCACTAACAGATGGGCCACCTACCATTCTGAAAGCACTGCTGTCGGAGCCGTGGCACCCCGAGCAGGCTGAAAGCGGGGTTCTTGTAAAGATGGGGTATTAGCAGGGCGTCCATCCACCTCCAGACGTCGGCAGTGCTGTAGGGTAGAAGATGCACCATTTCAAACGAACCAGCAATTCATACATTCAAGTCTGATACACTGCCTGTCTGGAAACTTGTAATCAAGCTGCCTCACAGATCCGGTATCCCGGGTTCAAATCCCACGCCTGTCACCGTCTGTTTTTAATTTCAATGCTCTCCCCATGTCCCCCATGTACCGAGTGATTTGGAAATTGTAGAGGGAGAAGTGCTGCTCAGATTAAATAGGCTGACATCAAACAAATCACCAGGGCCAGGTCATATTCATCCTTGAGTTCTTAAGGATATAAAGTCACTGAGCACTGGGGAAAAAAAGGTGATGGGGCAAATCCAGACAACTGTAGACCATTAAGCTTAATGTTCATAACAGGTACATTAATGGAAGGAATTATTAAAGATGGAGCAACACATGGCAAGGACTTTGAGAAAGATTTTGAGAAGGGGCCATGTGAGAGGTTGGGCATCAGATTAAAAGAAGCGAGAAGTGGGTAGGTGGGTGCGGAACTGGCTCAGACACAGGTAATGGTGTGAGGAACCTTATATGAAACGAGCTGTGTAAGCCCCTGCTGTAAAAAGCCCGGGGTCCTAGAATCTACTGAAATTGTCAGAAACACAATTGAAATGCAGAGTCGGCGGTTTCGTTTTTGCTGATGTGTTCTCGCCCCCCTTTGTCTATCAGCAGGTAAGCGATTTTCTCTCTCCTCGGAGGTTTCGTTTTGCCGATGTGCTCACCTCGCTTGTCTATTAGCGGCTAAGCGAGTTTGTCTTTCCTCAGAGATTTCGTTGTAAGCGAGGTTTTCTCTCCTTGGCAGTTTCGTTTTTGCCGATGTGCTCTCCCTCCTTTGTCTATCAGCGGGTAAGCGATTTTCTCTCTCCTCGGAGGTTTTGTTTTGCCGATGTGCTCACCTCGCTTGTCTATTACCGGCTAAGCGAGTTTGTCTTTCCTCAGAGATTTCGTTGTAAGCGAGGTTTTCTTTCCTCGGCAGTTTCGTTTTTGCCGATGTGCTCTCCCTCCTTTGTCTATCAGCGGGTAAGCGATTTTCTCTCTCCTCGGAGGTTTTGTTTTGCCGATGTGCTCACCTCGCTTGTCTATTACCGGCTAAGCGAGTTTGTCTTTCCTCAGAGATTTCGTTGTAAGCGAGGTTTTCTTTCCTCGGCAGTTTCGTTTTTGCCGATGTGCTCTCCCTCCTTTGTCTATCAGCGGGTAAGCGATTTTCTCTCTCCTCAGAGGTTTCGTTTTGCCGATGTGCTCACCCTGCTTGTCTATTAGCGGCTAAGCGAGTTTGTCTTTCCCCGGCGGTTTCACTTTGGAGACGGACTCGTTTTCTTTCAGCTTCATGCTGTAGCCTCGCACTTCCATGCCGGAGAGACAGACACACAAACACACTTTCACGTGTAGACGTTTATATATATAAGATTTCCAGGCCGGAGTGAAGCCAATGGAACGTACAGTCGTCATTCAGTCTTCAGTGGCGGATGATGACAGCTGCTGTATATAAACCGCTCCAGTAAGATGGTGGGATTCTGGCTTCTCCATGTTCTCTCCTCATTTTATATCCTCAAGTGTCAGTGAGTCTTGCCAGATACGCATAGCTGCCATGTGGGCTGTGCTCTTCTCAGACCAATATATAGCGCCTTTCACATCGGCTCTACTCTAATTAATTGAAAGGAACTACTCTGGGCATCTCTCTGCTAAGTGGATTTGTTATGCTGATGTGCTCGCCTCTCTTGTGGAAAAGTAAAAGGGATACCGTCATGCCGATGTTAGCGGCTAAGCGACTTTGTCTTTCTTTGGAGGTTTCGTTTTGCTGACGTGCTGTGGCCTCACTCGTGTTATTAGCGGCTAAGCGAGTTTCCTGTTTCCTCGGAGGCGGAGCTCTTACCCCGACTCCACCTCTCACTTCCGGGCCGGACAGACACACACACTTCCACGCGTAGACGTAGTGACATTAAGAGAGGTGTCCAGCAGGGGTCAGTGCTGGGGCCGCTGCTGTTTTTAATATATGTAAAGGATTTGGATAGGAATATAAATAACAAGCTGGTTAAGTTTGCAGAAGATGCCATGATAGGTGGATTAGCAGATAATCTTCAATCCATTATATCAATACAGAGGGACTGGGACAGCAAGACAGGGTTGGGCAGATTTGTGGCAGATGAAATGTAAAGTCTATAAATGTAAAATATTATGCATAGGAAGTAAAAATGTGTGGTTTGAATACACAATGGGAGGTCGGAAAATCAAAATTATGAAGATTTAGAAGTCATAGTGGACTCAACAATATCAACTGCCAGACAGTGTTCAGAAGCCATGAAAAAGGCTTGTCAGGTTATATAGCGCCCTGCTGTGTGGAGTACAAGTCACAGGAGGTTGTGCCTAAGCTTTATAACACACTGGTGAGGCCTCATCTGGAGTCCTGGGTGCAGTTTGGGTCTCCAGGCTACAAAAAGGACACAGCAGCACAAGAGAAGGTCCAGAGAAGAGCGACTAGGCTGATTCAGGGGCTACAGGGGACGAGTTAGGAGGGAAGATTAAAAGAGCTGAGCCTTTAAAGGAGATGAAGAAGAGACCTGACTGAAGTGTTTAAAACTATGAAGGGACTTAGTCCGGTGGATCGAGACGGTGACTTGTTCATCAAGAACACGGGGACACAGTTGGAAATTTAGCACAACATTAGGAAATTTTCCTTCACATAGAGGACCATGGACACTCGATCAGGTAGTGTGGTAGACTTTAGGGGATCTTCAATAACCGGACCTGATGTCTGAGTGTGTTTTCCTCCCCACATCCCTAAAGATGTGCACGCCAGGTGAACTGGCAACTTCTGAAAAGCATTTGCTTTTATTTTTTTGAATCATCTCCCACCACACCACCACATCCCAAATCTCAGCTACAGGAGAAATGCAATCAGAAGAAGAAGCCGATGGTTTCCACACATGAAAATCTCCATACCTCCTGACTGTGGCGAAGCCGACGTCTTCGTGTTCGGATGAGACGAGGGTCCGTCGGACTGTGGCGTGCAGCTGTCTCCCACTGCTGTCGTGTGTGCCGCCCTGGTAGTTCACAAGTAGGACCACCAACAAAAAGAGCAGGTGAATGACACACTTCTGTTGGGAGAGAAAAGGTCAAGCATCAGACACAGGGGTCAGGAAAGAGTCCCCGTTCAGTTAGTCACCTTCTGGCAAGTTGTCCTGAGGGTATCAGGCGGCTGAACCCTGGTACACAACTCCACTTTCGCAAATTCATTAACACCCCTTAAGCAGAGTGAATGCTTAGGAAGTTAACATCTTCTGGTCTTCAATGGCCGTCCTTCCATGACTCAGTCGTGTATCCTGTGTTAGTTGTGACTCACTAGCGCCCCCTCCTGTCTCCTCACTGTTTTGATTTTATTTTGTTTGGAATTTTTCCAGCCTTTTACACAACATGTTTTGTTCATTTATTGTTAACGAATATTGAAATGTGTAGAATTCAATTATCACAATCATTTTGATGGAGTTGGACTATTTTTACATTTTAGCGTGACACCGTTTTTGACTTAGAAACCTTTAGAACATTACAAAACAGAACGGGCCATTCAGGCTAACAAGCTCGTCCATCTCATTCACCTCCATTATCCAAAAATAACATCAAGTCAAGATTTGAAGGTCAGCCCCTGAAGTCCTGCTCTCCACCACACTCCTTGGTGGTCACCCGACGTATAATCGATCCAGGGCGCCTACAGACAACCAGGAGTGAATTGTGCTGAAAAGTGGGTGGGAACAACTAGACGGCTCATTGAGTGACACATTTCTAAACCAATCCAAATCCTCATGAAGGCGGGGCTCAAAGTAGAGGCGGGGATTTTGAGCTGCACAGATCAGCGGTGCTCTCGTTAACCTGGGTTGACAGACAGCAAGCTTCAGTTTAAGATGAATCGTCTGCTAAAAAGACCCCATTAGACATCTGAATGTCTGTGCAGAGAGCACATCCATCCATCCATTATCCAACCCGCTATATCCTAACTACAGGGTCACGGGGGTCTGCTGGAGCCAATCCCAGACAACACAGGGAGCAAGGCAGGAAACAAACCCCGGGCAGGGTGCCAGCCCACCGCAGGGCACACACACACACCAAGCACACACTAGGGCACAATTTAGGATCGCCAATCCACCTAACCTGCATGTCTTTGGACTGTGGGAGGAAACCCACGCAGACACGAGGAGAACATGCAAACTCCACGCACGGAGGACCCGGGAAGCAAACCTGGGTCTCCGAACTGTGAGGCAGCAGCGCTACCCACTGCGCCCGAGAGCACATCGCACATTTTAAAAATGAACATAACTTGACGCAAGGGAAAAACCTTTTTTGTAGCATCAGATTATACCTTGGCATTTCACGGCATTAATGGACGAGTGGTAAATGTGAATGATATGTCGTCGCAGGTGCCGTGTGGGCTCTCTGTTGTTCACCGTTAATGACGATAGTGAGGGAGCTGATGTAAGATTGAAAGAAGTGGCAGCGATTTTCATGAAAATATGAACTGCAAGAACTGCAAATGGTGTGTCACACTCCGTCAAAAGGACTACTGATAAGAGAGCTGATCACGAAGAGCCACCAGAGATGCGGATTTCAGTCCTCAAAACACCCAAATCAACAACTTCACGACACCAGTAGGTGCACCGACGAGGCTGCACAACATCCACCTTCTCACTGCACATTGAAATGAGTGACTAAAGACATTTTCCCACGGTGTATCCACGTACCGTTACAGAATTTATTTTGAAGTAACAGCTTGGACCCACTTCTTCACACCTCGATAAACGTCAATAAGCTTCAAACATTGTCCAGCTCCCCTTTACTCTTCACCTCCTCCTTGACTGGTCTTTTACTACTAAAATATGAACTTGTTTGGATCAGCCTTCATGTTTACTGCAAACGTTGTTATTCTTGGGGGACGAGGGGGGGACGGGGGGGCGTCGACGTACATGCATGGGTGACGTCAGGGTGGCCTTTTTAAGTGTCCTGCTCATCTGAGATTGACAGAAGCGGATTCACGGTGAGTGAGTTCTCACATACTGTCACACAAGTCTGCACTGGAGGCAACTTAAGGGGTCTAGTGAACATAGTTACCCGCCGAGCCAGGGGTTGGCGCTGTTTTCTGATCCTTTCTCTCTTTCTCCCTGTGCTGCCCGGGTGATTGACGGCCCTTTCATCACTGATGTCATCTCCGGGGTCCCTCCTCCTGGACCCCCCCCTTCCTGCCATTTTCATTCATAGAGCGGCACACCAGCTACCTCCTTCAGTTCTGTCCGCACTCGTGTCTGTAAAGACATCTCCGCCACTAATTATTTACACAAAGACGCCTGCGCCAAGGTTACCAAGGTGGTACCCCAACTCATTATCTGTGTTCTTTGTGTCATTTTACAACAAGAATTCTTGGAAAAAATGTACTACATTGCTAAATATTTTTCGACTTTTTTGTTTGTGTTTAAAACCTGATGAAAGACCGGCCTGACTTTTGGATAACGCTCTTTGGTACTCTTTTTATTTTTGATGGTCCTCTCTTTTTCCCATCCATTCTCTCTTTCTCAGAGTCAGTACGCCCACTAATTCACCGTCACCCCTCAGGTATCCAAGCCTAACAATTTGTTCCACCAGCCATCTTGTCCTTAGCACTGTCTGTGCCCCCAAAATCCCTCAGACGGGACACCTCACCTTCATAAGTGTGTGCAGAGCTTGGACTTTGCGGGCCTCCTCCTTGGCGTGCAGCAAGGCGTATCCATAAGGGGCCCTCACTTTTCCGATCCTCTCAAACGCTTTCTTTATGAGTGGCTCCTCCACCAGGGTGTCTCCGTCATCAGGGTCCACAGGTTTCAGAACGAGCGCCAGGAAGAGGGCTTCCAAAACGACCTGAAAAACAAGAAAGAAAGAAATAATTGCCAATAATTGTGGCGGGCTCTGTAGAAGGTTGCAATGTATATAGAATTCTGGAATTCATCAATAAATATATACAGTGCATCCAGAAAGTATTCACAGCGCATCACTTTTTCCACATTTTGTTATGTTACAGCCTTATTGTCTCGAGGCACAAATCTGGGGAAGGTTACAGAAAAATTTCTGCTGCTTTGAAGGTCCCAATGAGCAGAGTGGCCTCCATCATCCGTAAGTGGAAGAAGATCGAAACCACCAGGACTCTTCCTAGAGCTGGCCGGCCATCTAAACTGAGCGATCAGGGGAGAAGGGCCTTAGTCAGGGAGGTGACCAAGAACCCGATGGTCACTCTGTCAGAGCTCCAGAGATCCTCTGTGGAGAGAGGAGAACCTTCCAGAAGGACAACCATCTCTGCAGCAATCCACCAATCAGGCCTGAATGGTAGAGTGGCCAGACGGAAGCCACTCCTTAGTAAAAGGCACATGGCAGCCTGCCTGGAGTTTGCCACAAGGCACCTGAAGGACTCTCAGACCATGACAAGGAAAATTATGGACATAGGATTTCTCAGTTTTTTTATTTTTAATAAATTTGCAAAAACCTCAAGTAAACTTTTTTCATGTTGTCATTATGGGGTGTTGTGTGTAGAATTCTGAGGAAAAAGGCTGTAACATAACAAAATGTGGAAAAAGTGATGCGCTGTGAATACTTTCTGGATGCACTGTAGATATATATATATATATATTTTTTTATTTTTTTACCAATCTGGTTATTTTTGGGACTCACTTTGTATGTGCTCCCTTGTGAGACCACCACCTGCAAGAGAGGCCATAGGGGTCGGGTGCAATGTGATATGGGTGGTCCCCGCGACCCGACTTCGGATAAGCGGTGGACAATGGATGGATGGATGGACCTTGTATGTGTGTTGGGGAAGGGGTGTGGCTTAGGTAATGTCCCTTGTGTTTTGTGGGTGGCTCCTCACCTGCCAATCACCACCAGGGACGGCCCTCCATAGTCCCACAGTTCCTGGCGGTTCATCGATCACATTTGCAGTGGAGTCTTATTGTGCTTTTTTTTTGCTTTTGCTAATTTTTGAACCTCCACTCTGTTTTTTCGACCACATTTTTGGATTGTGTGTCGGGACTTGAATTTTCAGGCATCTCCGTTGTTTTCTTCGGAGCTCACACAGCTCTTTTGCTAAAAATAAACCTTTTAAATTAACAGGGACTTCTCTTGGCCCTTTGGGTTTCAGGTCGGGGTTTTTTGATGGTATTTTGGTACCTGTGTTTTTCGGAACTCTCCAGATCACAACAGTGTGTTGTCTCAGCACAACGGCCAGACACCATAAACTGATTGGACGAACAGACAAATTACTAGAAGATTAGCAGCCTTAAGCATCCACTAATAATAAACGTGTGACATGGGGACCACCACAAATGATTTGGGACTGTAAGTCAGCCACCTCAAGGAGCTACTCTGTGCCAGATGTTGGTGGCCGAGAAACCAATCCTAGTGCTGCTTCATCTTGAAGAGGATATCTCCTCCTCTTTGCCTTTCCTGAATGAATCTGCCCTTCTTCCTAACAGCATTCTCTCCCTCTCTGTTCCAAACTCATTAGTTGTTCCTTCACCTCAAGGCTCCCTGACAGACACGGGGGCACTTAGACGGGTACCTTAATTGGTTCCACCAAGAGAGCAGACGTGAGAAATGCGCTGAAAGAGGAGATCATCCACAGGAGGACCACAGAGCTGTTGAAAGTGAGCCCATACAGCACAGTGACCGAGGTGCCGCCAACCATCACCCCCAGCGCCAGCAGGTAGGCAGCAACCAGGACCCAGTTGGGTAACAGAAATGCTGGGGGCCTGCGGGGTACACCTATGGAAAATAACAATTCCAAATCACTAGATTAAACCATGCAATGTGGGGGGGTTACCTAAATAAATATTGGCCAGAAGTAAGAGTGCAATCGAAGTTGGACAGACCTATGCGAGACGAGAAGGACGAGGTGGGGTGAGGGTTCAGCTCAGGACTGGAACGGAAACTAGCGGCGGAGGAGAATCCGGAGATGTAGGAGGGCGATTTGCTCCGATGCCTTTTGTACATCTTCCTCTCGTCACTCAGGTCCGACCATCCACTGCAGGAACTCTCCAACCTGAACGTGTAAAAAACAAAAACAAGAAGAGCCAGTGTTGAACACAGACGTCAGCAGAGCAGTAGTAAGGAGCCGAGGGAGGATGGAAGAGGCTGCTGAGTGCTGTGTAGGCCGCTAGGGTCATGATGAAGGTGGGCCCAACTTGAGCTCAAGGTGTAGAAGTTGAGTTTGAACCATCAGTCCGGTGAGCACCTGACATGAAATGTAGGTGGGCTGACAGGTCAGGTCAGGCTGGGGAGCGAGCGCTGGTACACCCACCATACGATGAGACAGCTTGGGATCCTGCTTGGCAGCACACAAAAGTAACAATGTTTTATAATAATGTATATTTACACTATTCACGTGACGTCCTTCAAAACTTCTTCTGTTCACATCCGCTATGGCACCAAATTGGGAATGTGCACTTCTCTGTAAGGCGGACTGGGACGTGTTGTGCCTCCGAACTCCCGAAGTCTAAAGTCGTGTAAACTGTAGGCCTGCCAAATATGTAATATCATCATGGATTGGATTGGACTTGCCTGGGCGATGGTGCAAACAGGTCACTGAAACTGTGAATTATTAACGCAAGGGATTTAAGTTCCATCCATCCATCCATCTTCCAACCCGCTGAATCTGAACACAGGGTCACGGGGGTCTGCTGGAGCCAATCCCAGCCAACACAGGGCACAAGGCAGGAACCAAACCCGGGCAGGGTGCCAACCCACCGCAGGACACACACAAACACACCCACACACCAAGCACACAGTAGGGCCAATTTAGAATCGCCAATCCACCTAACCTGCATGTCTTTGGACTGTGGGAGGAAACCGGAGCGCCCGGAGGAAACCCACGCAGACACGGGGAGAACATGCAAACTCCACACAGGGAGGACCGGGAAGTGAACCCAGGATTTAAGTTGTTTAAAGTAAAAAAAAAAGAAATCCAGGCGACCCTGAATGGGCCCCCCAAGCTCGTAGGCCCTTTTGCTATGCCACAGCCATAGGGGTCCACGCAGGGTTAGATTTCCCATAAGGCCAACCTAGGCTATGGCCTATAGGGTACAGCAGTCGTTGTACTGTATATACAGAAGAAATAACAACCAAATATTTACATATTTTTCAGTATTATTTTGAAAAGGCCATATAAAATGATGTTTTTAAATTTACATCCGTATATATTAAATAAATTGAACGGTACATTTTTGTTGCCCATCTCTACAGCTTGTGCTGTCTTGCTCAGTCACCGGCAAAAAGCATTTGCGGTTTCTCTCTCACACACTCAGCGTACACCACGTGTTAAAATCCAGATTTGGCGTTACAATAGTGATTTGTTATACTCATATCGCTTGACTTCTACACGTCTACTGATAGTAGGTACGAAAAATATATCGTTGCTACTTTTATATACTGTTTAGTTTACTCAGGGCCGTAAGCAGAAAAAGTTGACAGGGTGTTCGCCAAATTATAAGGGGGGCTGAGATTTTTATCACAAAACATGAAACATACACAACTTATGGCTTGTTTATGCAGTTAATGTGGCGTAATGTAAGATTTCAATAAAATTCTATAATGTCAGATGAGAATCGATGTAAATCTTTTGCATTTTATGCCAATTTTATTCGCTGCTTTTCGTATCGAATACGCCATCTGGGTGAATAATTTGAACTCACCAAAGACGTAATCGTCGAAGTGGTTATGAGAAAAAGGACTACAAGCAGTTTATCCAAACGTTGACGTTTTATTAAGAATGTTTGTCTGCAGGCCACTGACGAGTTCCTCAGCTGAAACTTTTTCTTCTCTTAAAAGAATCGAGGATCATTTAAGATCTACGATGCAGCCAAATAAGCTGAATGCCCGGAGCACTGAACAAGATCTGTCGACTTCAGTGTAACAATCGAAGCCTTTTCATGGACAAAAGCGCGACGGAAGAAATTCTAGTAGGTATTTAAGACGACTTGAAGAAATTTGATGGAAAGTTTTTTTGTAGGGTGTTAATGTTATGCCAAGAAAGACTCTGAGGGTGCTGATGGAAAAGTAGAGAGAAGGCCAGAAGGAGTTGCATTGCGTCTTTGTGGACATGGAGAAAGCAAATGACAGGGTGACTGAGAGGAGCTGTGATATTGTATGAGGAAGTCGGGAGTGGCAGAGAAGTACATAAGAGCTGTATAGGATATGTACGAGGGTAGTGTGACAGTGGTGAGGTCTGCAGTAGGAGTGACGAAGGGGGGGATTACATCAGGGATCAGCTCTGAGCCCTTTCTAATTTGCAATGGTGATGGACAGGTTGACAGATGAGATTAGACAGGAGTCCCCGTGGACTATGATGTTTGCTGATGACATTGTGATCTGTAGTGAGAGTAGGGAGCAGGTTGAGAAGACCCTGGAGAGGTGGAGATCTGCTCTAGAGAGGAGAGGAATAAAGGTCAGTAGGACCACCACAACAGAATACATGTGTGTAAATGAGAGGGAGGTGAGAGGAATGGTGAGGATGGAGGGAGTAGAGTTGGTGAAGGTGGGTGAGTTTAAATACTTGGGATCAACAGTACAGAGTAATGGGGATTGTGGAAGAGAAGTGAAGAAGAGAGTGCAGGCAGGGTGGAGTGGGTGGAGAAGAGTGTCAGGAGTGATTTGTGACAGACGGGTATCAGCAAGAGTGAAAGGGAAGGTCTACAGCAGGGGTTCCCAAACTTTTGGATGTCAAGTACCACCTGAGGTTAAGTGAGCTGCGTTGCGTACCACCCAAATTTTTAACAAAAAAATTAAAAAGCAAGTACTGCAATGAATAATTAATTCTTAATTAGGTAATATACAGCAAATTCACGACACTGACTACAACCAACCCGAAATCTGAATAACAGTTAAAGAATTGGAAGAAATTATGCATAAAATTAATGAAAAAATTTGTGCATTAACATAAATTGATACATTCCGCCCCAAAACTAAATCCTGCCTTCGGCCTGTATGTGACGCAGTTACCGAAGACGAAATGGTATCGGCTTTGTGCTTAGATCTAGTGACTACGATGCGGCGATACAGCGGCAGTGCACGTATAACAACAAACGCGAGCGGTTTCTGTGAGGCAGAGTTACCGAAGACTAAATAGTGTCGGCGTTGTGCTTTCATCTAGTGACCAAAAGCTGAAACAGTGAAGAAGTAGAAGTTGACTTCCACGAAACGGAATAATGGTAGCATTAAATGAACTAAATACTGATTCGAATAATAGGCTTTATTTATTTAGATGACGAAATTTCACACCACACTAAATCTGGGAATTCACGTATTATTGTATTTAAACAGTTTCATTGGTTTTTGCTCACAACAGGCTTGTCATAAAGGGTTTTGCACAGATAAATTCAATTTCAGGGACCGCGATGCGTACCACCTGAAAAGACTCCACGTACCACAGTTTGGGAACCACTGGTCTACAGGGCGGCAGTGAGACCAGCTATGTTATATGGGTTGGAGACGGTGGCACAGGAGACAGAGCTGGAGGTGGCAGAGTTAAAGATACTAAGATTTGCATTGGGGGTGACGAGGATGGACAGGATGAGAAATGAGGACATTAGAGGGTCAGCTCAAGTTGGACGGTTGGGAGACAAAGTCAGAGAGGCGAGATGCCGTTGGTTTGGACATGTGCAGAGGAGATATGAAGGGTATATTGGGAGAAGGGTGCTAAGGATAGAGCTGCCAGGTAAGAGGAGAAGAGGAAAGCCTAAGACAGCGTTTCTCAACCTTTAAGTATTTGAGACCCGAGTTTTCATAACATTTTTAATCACGCCCCCCCCCCAATATTTTTTTGAAAGGAGCCCACTAATACCAATTTGTTCTTTTTTAATTAATGATATATCATAGATGCATATTTTATTATACCTACTTAACTTTTATCGACATTTATCTAACTCTATATTTATTTTTCTAGTATCAGAATGTAGTTTAAGTTTATTTGTTTTGGTTTCAATAGATGTATTTTTCATATTTTTGATTCTTGTTTTCTTTTTTTCACATTTTCGGGCCCCACTTTTTGTTACTTTGCGCCCCTCTAGGGGGGCCCACCCCACAGATTGAGAACCACTGGCCTAAGAGAAGGTTTATGGATGTGGTGAGAGAGGACATGCAGGTGATGGGGGTAACAGAACAAAATGACGAGGACAGAAAGATATGGAAGAAGTTGATCCGCTGTGGCGACCCCTAACGGGAGCAGCCAAAAGAAGAAGAAGAAGAAGAATATTATGTAATTTCATAAGCAGCGTAGTTCTGAATTAAAAATATAATGTGGTTCAAAGACTATAAAGATTGTGTTAAGTGCTTATATGTTTCAAAAATAAACTATTACATATTAAGTTGAAAATTATAACTCAGCGCCCTACCCGGGGTTTGCTTCCTGCCTTGTGCCCTGTGTTGACTGGGATTGGCTCCAGCAGACCCCCGTGACCCTGTAGTTAGGATATAGCAGGCTGGATAATGGATGAATGGATTATAAATCAACTTTTTTTGAGTGGTGCAGAATTATGTTCTTTGGCCTCAGGTGTAGAAATGTGGAAATCCAGCCCTAGGGTTCCACGGGCCTCCGGTTAAGAAGTATCTCTGTTCTGCCAAGTCCGGTTGACCAGTGGTTTTAGAGCGCATCTTATGAGTGGGGGACTGAAATCTGACTTTGGAATGTAGTAAAGGGGGCCACACGATCTCCTCTTTGTGACATTTACTGCTTTGCTGATTTGTGTCTTAATAATAATTCATTACATTTATATAGCACTTGCGGTGGGTTGGCACCCTGCCCTGGATTGGTTCCTGCCTTGTGCCCTGTGTTGGCTGGGATTGGCTCCAGCAGACCCCCGTGACCCTGTGTTTGGATTCAGTGGGTTGGAAAATGGATGGATGGATGGATGGATATATAGTGCTTTTCTCAGTACTCAAAGCGCTATCCACACAGGGAAGAACCGGGAAGCGAACCCACAATCTTCCACAGTCTCCTTACTGCAAAGCAGCAGCACTACCACTGCGCCACCTGTGAGGACATTAATGTCTTAATGTGTCACATTAATCTTAATGTGATGTCACCTCCTAGATAGATAGATACTTTATTAATCCCAATGGGAAATTCACACAGGACTGCAGGACTGACTGACGCGTCCTCCTGCCTGTACTCATCTTTACTCAACACAGACGGGGAGAGCAGGGGGCACCTGGTGGCACACAAAGCCAAGCCATCCCAATTGTCCTTCTTGTTGGGACAAGCAGATGAGGACATCTGCAACATAAGATGGCAGTTTTTTGGCTCTTGCTTCTTTTCATGGCTTTCGGAGCTGTTGCGTGGGCTCAATCCGTACTTTTCAGAGCTTTTTATCGATCACCTAAGATTAATGAGTCTCTTAAGTGTCCTGGCGACAAGGACATCCGGCTAAGAAGAGGAGCTCTCAAAGACAGCTGGGCCCCAGGAGACAAACCCAGAGGATCTGCAAAGAAGTGGAAAAAAAGCCCACCGGGTCTTACACATCCGAGAAGTCTGTGTCGAGGCGCGGAGAGAATCTCCCACTGTCAGAGGTCACGTGGCCAGACGATTCTCTGTCCGTCATCTCCTCGGCTGCAATGGCCCTCATCAGGTCTTCATCTGTAAAAAAGTCAAAAACACACAAAACCAGACATGTCATGTTTTATATTGGGGGGTGTTACACAGTAAATACATCAAAACCTCAAGCCACGGAATAAGGACGTGTTTCTAATTTCTGGGATGCCCCTTCTGTGTATGTGTCAGGGGAGCAAGCATGGGCTGCACAGTACCTCCCCCGGACCACTTGGTGGCAGCCCCCCTGGGTGATTGTGGTGCCTCAGATACCCGCAGGGCTCCAAGGATGGGATGCAGGGGTTCCTGGGCCCAGCTGGTCTGTAGTTCAGCCACACCTGGAGGTCAAGCACCTGAAGCCCTTCTGGGTGAGCTGTTAAAGGGGTCTGAGTCGGGAGGAGTGGTGGTGCGAAGAGTAGTGTGTGCTTTGCTGTGGCTGGTGCTTTTGGGACTGTGTACTGCCTGTGGGACACGGGGAAGACCTTACCACAAAGGCACAATCATTAAGATTGGCTTACTTTGTATTGTCATGCCAGGCAGTTGCAGTGCCCGTCTGATGCCAGGTGTTGATGCACTACTGCTGTTTTATGTCACTCGCTCCACGTCACAGGTTTAATGTTTGACCGGCTGGCTGTTTGTGTCGGCATCTCCACAGCTGGCACTGAAGCTGCTGGTTTACCTGATGGAGTGCCAGCTCATACCACGGGCACAAGACAATGTTAAAAACAAAAACAACACTATTTTTCCTTCTTTCAGCATATGAAGATGTCATTATTTTTTTGGCTTGCACTCAGCAAAATATCATCACGAACCGCTTTGGGTTTAATAACAAAAACGCTGGCCAGTAAAACATTCAGTTTTTCATACAAAAGAAGAAAAACGTTTAATAATAAGTGAGAATGTGACGTATTTAGGTGTTTTTTTTCTGGTCACTTTTAAAAGAAGTTCCCCGAGATACTGCCCAATGCCCTATTAACCGTGGCCTTACCCGAGACGGTGAGGTGGCACTGCCTGAAGCTCGGAGTGTCGTCAGACCCGGACAAAGAAAAGGACAGGGGGTCATCGTCAGAGCCGCTCGGCGACTCGATGCCCAGCTTCAGGAGGGCTTTCTTCCTCTTGAGCATGTGGCTCCGACTGGCAGCGGGCTCTCCGGAGAGAAGGTCCGGGATGTCAAAGATGCTGTCGCAGGACGGCCAGCGCTTGGCGAAGCTGCGAGGGAGAGAGAGAGGGTGAGAGAAGCCATGAGAACGCTGGACAGGATCACGAGGACAATGGAGGACAGGAAAACGCAGCCCGGCCCTTCCCAGGGGGTCACGAGAAAATATTTAAAAACAGAAAAACAAAATGAAAGAATGGGAAGTGAATGTCAAAATGGAGTCACAAACCGACCTCTGACTTATTAAGGATGGAGAGAAACAGGAAAGGTTTGGAGGGTTTGAAGCCTTCCAGGTTTGAGAATGTTGACGAGTGAAGGGGTAAGGATGTCCCCTATGTCCTTTCGGGGGGGGGGGGGGTCTGACAGTGCAGATAACCTGTAGAAATGTTCTAAAAAACCGCACACCACCAAATCAACATTTTGCCCCTCACACTGCTTTCAAAAAGAAGCCCACATCAGGCACCACTGGGTGCGTCCATCACGACTCTACTGTCTACTTTGAGAGCGGCACAATTCTAAAAGGACGCCATGAGTATACCCAGGGTGAAGCCCACTGCCATGGGCGCCAACGCTTCTTGTAGTTCATAACTGAGGATGGACTATGGTGAGTGAGGGCACAACAACAAGATGAAGATGCAAATAAAGTGCGTGTGTTTGTTATGACAAAAAGGCTCAAAGTGCAGTCGTTTAGGAAGGTCTTCAATAAATCAATTGTTAAACACAGTGAAGCGGGTTAATGCAATAAAAAGGATAAAACATCACCGGACCACCCGTCTCCCTCTCTCTCAGTCCGTCGGCAGACACGAGACACCGCTGAACTCTCACGTGGACCCTCACCACTGAGTCCACACGTGCCCGCCATCCCCCCCTTGCCACTTTTGTTGGACACTATAGGAAGTCATCTCGAGCCCACCGTCTCCCTTTCTCCAAGCTGCCCCCCCCCTCACTAATAGCAGGTTCAATCCGAATGGCCCCTCACGTGCCACACCTCCCCGTTTTACTCTCTTCCTAATTCTTGTGTTTTATCCAGTAGTGTAGGTGCTGGGCTCACAGCCATCCTGAGCTGCTAATGAGGGACGGCTACGCTGATCTCCCTAAATGCATGAAATCACACGTGTGCACCTGCAGCTCACCTTCCTGGCCAAGAGGGGGCGCCGTCTCAAACCGTACCTTCTCATTTCCTAGAATAGCACCAAGGAAGACGCATAGCCCCGCCCAAAATATCTGACTCTGGCTCCGCCCCTTCCACTCCAAATAGCATAAAAGTGGGCGGTCTCTGGGAAGGTGGCGTCTCCTTCTGACTGTACCCTCAACGAGGCCAGCGCTGGAACCCTTTCAAAAGACAAGGCTGACAAGTGCCGACTTTCATGTTGTGCCAATGTTTGTGTCAATTAAAAGGGGTCACCCGGCTGGTACCCCAACACTCTCCCTGGTGTCCTGTGGTCTGTGCATCTGGTCACACTGTGCACACTTCATTTGCCTCTTCCCCACCTTAGTGCTCGATGGTTGCACGTCTTCCTTTAACTCGCATGCCTGCACCTAAAGTTGTACCCGTTTTTTCTGTTTTGCCACAGACGCACGACACACAGCACCACACCTGGTTAGATAAACATGTCGCACAATAAGAACTGCAGGTCACAGCTGTTGGTCCTGCACAGAGAATTTAGTGAGGCAAAAGTGTGTGTGTGTGTGTGTGAAGAAGAAGAAATGAGGATCAGCAGCAGTTAGAAGTTAAAACCAACCTTTCATTGTCCTGCTTGGCTGCGTTCCCAAGGCCGGATTCCAGCTTCTTACTGCCCAACGACGCCTAAAAGAGAGCAAAAATGCAATCAGACAGACAGAAGAGGCGCCGTACTGCGTATCGTCTTAGAATCACCGCCATACTGACATCAACAGACAACAGACAAGTCATCTGGACACACGCAAGTATGAGCACTAGAAAGTGAAGAACATAAAACATTAAGAATTCCAAGAATTTGATTAGTTAGCTATAATATGCAAATCTGCTACGAGTGAAAACCTTCAACGTTAATAAAGCAAAAATACAGCAAACATAAAATTATATAGTTATAAATATTGTAATCATGTAATTATATGAAACACACTATATGATAGATAGATAGATAGATAGATAGATAGATAGATAGATAGATAGATAGATAGATAGATAGATAGATAGATAGATAGATAGAAAGGTGCTACATAATAGATAGATAGATAGATAGATAGATAGATAGATAGATAGATAGATAGATAGATAGACAGATAGATTGATAGATAGATATGAAAGACACTCTATAATAGAAGCTAGACAGAAGATAGATTTTAAATTTAGCATAGTAGGCAGGATAAGATAGATAGATAGATAGATAGATAGATAGATAGATAGATAGATAGATAGATAGATAGATAGATAGATAGATAGATAGATAGATAGATAGATATGAAAGACACTCTATAATAGAAGCTAGACAGAAGATAGATTTTAAATTTAGCATAGTAGGCAGGATAAGATAGATAGATAGATAGATAGATAGATAGATAGATAGATAGATAGATAGATAGATAGATAAAGGTATGAAATATTAGTGTCCCGTGGATTAACCTCAATGGACCCTGTTAAATCCTAAAAAATCAAAATTATAGGGGGGTCCCTGAAAATAAACTTTTAAAGCATGTTTCAGTGTTATAAACCATTAAGTGCCCATTACTGGGTTGGTGACTGATGGGCACTAAATGATGAGTGGCAGCGGCCCACCTGGCAATGAATGGCAGCCCATCTGTTACATCAGGAAGACTCAAGTAAGAAGGTTTTCGTAACTTTAGCGCCCCATGCAGGTGTCAGTGTTTGCCTGTGTTGGGTTTCACTTGAGAGATGATGAAGAGTGTGGTGGCGATTGCTGTGGTCGGCTTGGGGACAGAGTGACGTTGGCCACATCTGGTTTCCTGTTCATTTTTTCTGTTGTTGTTGTTTTCTTATTCCATGTGGCCTGTAAATATGGAGTTATTGGGTCTCGTTGGACTCGTAGGGCGCAGAGATGCCGCTTATTGCTGTTCACATAAGGGTCTCGTCATTGGGATGATCCTGTGGCGCTGCTACCAAGACGTCTTCAATGCCCAGCAAGAGGACAGGAAGCTCTGATCGGCGTTCAGAGGGAGAGGAGCTGTAGTAGCCTGTGAGTGTCAGGGTGGGATGTCTCAGGAAAGGCGGCTGCTCTGTGTGCCGCTGGTCAGAAGTACGAGGCAGTGTGGCTTTTGTCTGCAGGTTGCGTCTCCATGACGTGCACATTGTAAATGGCCACACTCTCCAGAGCTAATGGTTTATCCATCCATGGTAGCACAATAAGATTTCGGTATTCAGAAGATATTGCAGCACTCACTGGACCTCCAAGTAGACTTTGCACAATGCAAGAATTGTGCCATTAACTTAGGCTTTTAATAGATATTGAATCTGTAGGCTACAAGTGGCACAAAGTGTCACCTCTGACTAGGGAAGGGAAGAACAGGGAATGTTCTAATTTTCTAAGGGAAGAGACAAGAGTGGAGGATGACATTTCATGGAGGAGCAAAGACTGGGAAAAGTAAAGGACCTTGACACAGGAAATCATGAAGGACCACCGTGGTGTCGAATTTCTCCCATTTGTTAATCCCATTCCCCCACCATACTTACCAGTGTATCCGAGCTACCATCCATGATGGAGTCAAGTCCTCCAGGAAGAGACAAGAAGGATGAGCTGCCCAGTTCTGAGTGCTCCAGGTACACCTCCATCTCCACTGTCTGGGGCTCCGCTGGCGAAAGCTCAGAATCCTCAACCGTCACCTGAGGAGATCAAGGAGATGAGAAAACAAGAAGTAGATGGCAATTGATGGCGGAATGCAAAACAGCAGACAATAGTCCGTTCATGGTGGGTTTTCATGCCATCGTTATCCCACCATGCCACCGTTATCCCTTTTCCATCCATCATCTCAGGTTGGCTCCACGAGCGCAGTGGTGATGCCATTTCACTCCAATGGCCTGCACAGACCTCAATCTAATGAAAGGCGCACAGCTGCAAAACCTCCCAGAATCCTTCCCTGTCTCCATACATGACAGGACAAGGACTTTGATGTGACTGAATGTCCGCAAGGTAGTCCAGTTGGACTTTCATGGCTTTTTCTAAAAGCCCATAGCTGACGTCTTCAGTGACATCTTTAATATTTAGCTGGAAGTGTCTGTGGTTCCTGCCTGCTCCTAAAGGACAACAAGCAAACAAAAATGGACAGTCTGAATGACCACAGAGCAGAGGATGTCACTCCAGTCGTGATGTTGGAGACCTGATCACCTCTAGCCGCTCCACATATGATGCCATACTGTATCCCCAGTTCTTAATGGCGTCCTGGAACGTCAGGATAATAAGACCCATTAGTCGATTGCATCTCAGCTGACCACCAAACTCAGGACTCAACACCACCCACCCTCCGCAATTCAGTTTTGTACCTCCTAAAGTTGACTCGAGTCATCACGGACAAACATCTCTTATGAAATGTTCAAAGTACCGTTGGTGAATGTGGTCTGCTCTGGAATCAGAGGGGGTCCCAGTCAGTATTGGATAGATGGGTCTAGAGGTTCAAATGGAAGGGCAGTCGATGGTCCATCAATGAAAGTCCCACTCTTGTCTTTTAATTCCACGTTGACTTTGAGTGGTCAGTAGACCCCTTTACCACCACTACAGTGGCCTCACAGACTTGGCCGTTGACCAGGCTGTTGTCCTCAGCTTCATCACTTCACCTTGAGTATCCAGACTTGCCTCAAATTCTCAGTGCCTCAAGCCCCCCCACCCCAGACCCACCCTGTTCTGTTATGGCCCGATACAAGATGTGCTACCTTGCTCCGTGTCCTCCTGAACAGGAAACACAGAAACAGGTAAACTGGAAGAGCGAGTATGGCGACCGTCATTCCCACAGCAATGGACTCGGCATTCACCAGCACCCGGGCTGAGACAGGATCTCTATGGACACAGAAGGGGAAACGAGAGGACTTGGTGAAATTTACCAGTAGTCACCACTCTCACTGCGTCTCCCACCCCGTCACTTGCCCACTGCCCAGTAGTGACAAACTTCCCTGCCTTGTGACCTTTGCCCTGAGGGATTCCAAACTGCCAGCACCAGGCCACACATGCCAGCTGTCCAGATTGGGTTGCCCTTCACCCGAACACCTTCCATGCCAAAGCTGCTGGGATTTACCAACCTTGTTCCTTTCTCGCCCACAGCTCCATACCACACGGCGCCAGCTCCAAGGTAGAGGAACAGCAAGACGTTGCAGCACGTCACCCTCTGAACCCGTGTGAAGCGACTTCTCGGGGGCCGATCCCACACTGACACCCAAATGTGGCGATCCGAGATGCCCCGTACCAGCTGGGCACAGAAAATCCTGTTGAACATGCATAGTTCTTGAGGACCTGGTGCCATTGTGAGAGGGGACAAAAAAGCAGAGAAACACGTCTTTACTTTATATAGCGCCCTTCAGTTAACAGTAATGGAGAAAATTTTGGTTTGTACTCATTGACCTGTCTGTCCATCCATCCATCTATCCATCAATTTTCAGACCTGCTTAATCCATTTCAGAGTTGTGTGAGGTGGAGCTTGCCTTAGCAGCACTGGGTGCTTATCTTGACTAGTATGCTAGTCTACACACCCACCCACACACACTCATGCAAGGCAAATTTAGTGTCACCAACTAGTAGGACATGGAAGTCTTAGGCATGTGGGAGGATTAAACACAGAGGCAGGCACTACATGAAGACAGTGCCCAGGACCCTGCAGCACTGTGCCAGCCTGTACATACACTGCAATGAAAATAAAGGAAAATCTCCTCTCATTATGCAGTGCTTGACCTTCACAGTTGGCATTGATGCCACCCTGCTTTCTGAACAGATTTTCATAATGTGTCTCCATCTGCCACAGGGTGAGCCTCCAGAGCCTATGGCAGCTGACAGCTTTGTCAGCAATGGGCAGGTGGGCCTTTTCCTTCAAAATTTCGTCCACATACCACCCTGGCTACAAAGTACTACCCTCATGGTGCCAGTCCAAGAAATGCAAGGCACGTCTTACAAGCAGCCAGAACTTCCTTTTCCACCAGGCCTTCATTCTTCTCATTCTCCACAGAGAGCCAGTCGTCTACCAGAAAGAAGTACATGTTGTCTGTCTGTCTGTCCCACACAATGACGTACTGCAGATACCAGGAGGGGTCCATCCCTGGAGATGAAAGCACAAGAGTTAAGAAATGAATGGCACACAGGCCCGAGGTCCCCCTTGTTGGCACACCAAACATGTAAATGACCCCTCACTGGAAACCTGTGACACCTGTGCTTGAGTGCGTATTCTCAATATGGGCTCTCAATATGGATGACCCCAGATATGGGAGGTCACTGTCCGCTCGAGACCACGATGACAGCGGGACCTGGGAGTCATGACAATGCAAGTGGGGCCTGAGCCCAGCTGAGAGGGTCAAGCAGTCAGCATCATAATCATTTTGATCCTCTCCACCCCTCCACCATCTCTGCAGATTATATTGGAGACTTAATTGTGTGCCACCTGAGCTTCCAGCTGCCCATTCTATCTATCTATCTATCTATCTATCTATCTATCTATCTATCTAGTATATAGTGCCTTCCATATCTATCCATCTATAGTGCCTTTCACATCTATCTTTCTATCATTTAGTGATTTTCATATCTATCTATCTATCTATCTATCTATCTATTATATAGTGCCTTTCATATCCATCATTCTATCTAGTATATAGTATATAGTGCCTTTCATATCTACCTATCTAGTATATAGTGCCTTTCATATCTATCTATCTATCTATCTATCTAGTATATAGTATATAGTGCCTTTCATATCTATCTATCTAGTATATAGTGCCTTTCATATCTATCTATCTATCTAGTATATAGTATATAGTGCCTTTCATATCTATCTATCTATCTATAGTGCCTTTCTCATCTATCTATCTATCTATCTATTATATAGTGCCTTTCACATCTACCTATCTATCTATCTATCTATTATATAGTGCCTTTCACATCTATCTATCTATCTATAGTGCCTTTCACATCTATCTATCTATCATATAGTGCCTTTCATATCTGTCTATCTAACTATCTAGTATATAGTATACAGTGCTTTTCATATCTATCTATCTATCTATCTAGTATATAGTATACAGTGCCCTGGCTGAGACGTGACATCTACACAATGTTCTTTGTGATCTGCCCTGTCTCCTGTATGTGGCGCCTAAGGAGGTGGGGCCATCTAATTATGCAGCTTTGGTAGTTTCAGCCTATTATTGTTTTTTTTCTTCTTTTTGGGGGTTTCTGAATATTAATATCACTTTCAACTGGGGGTCCTCCTATAGACATGTGGGTGCCCTTCCTAACTGACCACTCCAAACATCTCAGTGATGATCTGTAGAGTGGGATGCACCTGAGACACAACGACGGGACTGAATGTGTTTTTTTCTTTTTGTAATAAATTTGCAAAAATTTCTAAAATTTCATTTTGTCATTCTGGGGATGAAGGATAAAATGAATTTGAAGGCTACAATATAATAAAAGTAATAAAAATGAAAGTCTGGACACAACATAAGTCATAAACAGTATATTCACCAATAGATAAAACATAAAAAACTGAACACAAAATCGCTAATATTGAAAAAAACAACAAAAATATCAGATTAAAACACATTTAAATTGGGATTAAGTGGGAACCCAAAATATGTAAACTACTTGGGGTCTTTAAAAGGCTAACCAGCCAGCCCGAGTTGCAATGCCAGCCTGGGTGGCGCTGCCAGCCAGCTGAATAGCACTCACCTGTGTTGTCATGCCAGACGCGTATTTTCCAGATCTCTCCCAGGTTGGCGTCCGTCTCTATCTGGAAGACGTCAAGGCTGTTCCTCTGAAAGGCTCCTTCTTTGTCCAGATGCCGCGAGCCACTCTTGTTTAGGCCGTAGAGGCTTATGCCAACATGGGCAGACGTGCCTGTCAGAAGTTAAAGACAAAACGCTCAGTCCTTACTTAGAACTTCTCCGCTATTCCAGTGTCCCGGTTCGCTGAGGCCCTCCTTGGGAGAAACGTGGAAAAGCAATGGACAGACGTTTAGGAGCTCCCGACACACTCAGGAATCTGTGATGAAGGGTAAACACCAGAGGAATCACCACAGGACACTGAAGGCCATCACCCACCCAAGAAGGGGTCTTGACTGAACTCATGGTAAACACGTCCAGTTACACAATCACAGAAATCATATGGAGAAGAACTGCGATCAAAGTATGAAATAATGAAGGAAGACAGCAAACACCTGCAGCCGCATTAGGTTTGGGGGCTTGGGGGCTTGTCCACTTGTTGTCCATATTTTGTCCCAATCTCCACATACACTCCATCTCTCTTCTCTTTTATAGGGTCCCTCTTTCTCCCACCTGTCAGATTCATGTCCTTCACTTTCCCACTTACGACCTCAATAAGTTCCCGGTGTGGACGCTAGGTGGCACTGTTGCCCCTTTAAAGCCAACAGACAGACACTTAGGACACGGGGTAAAAGCACTCAGAGGTATTTTCATTCTTTTTTCCTCCTTTTCAGTGCCACCAAGCACCACAGCCACAATAAACACAAGTCAATCACAATTCTCAATCATAAATTCAATTCTCTTTCCTCCACACCTCCCAGCAAGCTTTGTCCACCTCCTCCCGTCTCCGGCTCGCTTGCTGGGTGCATATAGTCCTTGACCCGGAAGTGCTTCCACTCTTCTCCCCGTGTGACTTGCCAACACTTCCGGGTCAAATGGAGGGCTTGAGTTTTCTTCAGCCCGGAAGTACTTTGGGGCTTCCATCCCCGTGACTTGGGAGTACCTCCAGGCTATGGATGAAATACAACTCCTCTGGTCCTCTTGCAGCGTCCCCTGGTGGCACCCACAGTGCCAGGCAGAGCTGTGGTATTACACTACGTGCCCCATAGTGCCCTGCAGGAATCCGGGGCACCGCTGCAGTCCAGTCAGTGTCCTTGAAAAGCTGCCTTCCCCCATCCTTCAATTGCAGGGATGTCCTATCCGGGTTGAGCTGCCAGGGGGCAGCACCTTTAAATCCCATCCTGGGGTCACTTCCAACCCTAACCATAGTATCTCTTCCGGTGTCCATTTGCTCCAAGAGAGACCAGGTTAGAACTCTGTGACAGCTTCTGGCGTCCCTGCACCCCTGAGCCTTCTATTATCCATAATGGGCCAGGACACTGTGCAATTGGCAGCTGTGGGGCCCTTACCCGTCTGGGACACTTTCATAGCAGATGCCCTGGGGGAGAGAGAGTGCGCACAGATTGCTAGGTGGCAGCCCCTCTGGGTTTCTATGGCACCGTGGATTCTCCCAGGGCAGTTGGAGTTTGTTGACTCAGCCTTGTTGGGATGCAGCAGGGGCCTAAATATTCCAGAATGGTTCGGGAAATTTGGTTACTTAGGCACAAAGCCTACTGTCCAAATTTTATGGCCATGTCATATCTGTAATCTCCAGGTTGTAATTTCCAAATACGGTTAAATCTCCATCTCATAACTCTTGCTCTTAGAACTCTCCTCCCATTCCTTGCCCAGTTCTTTATATATCATTTCCTACAGTGCCACCTGCTGTCCAAAATTAATAACATTAATAATACAACCCAACACAAATGCCATTAAGTGGTGTAGCCATTGGCAAGTCATTTAAGCCACCTACTCCCAAACCCCCCAACTACTCAGCCTACGCTTACGACAAGAGGCGTGAGACTCACCTGAACCTTTTGTCCACCCGGTCTTGACCATCACCTGGTAACGGTACCGTCCAGGCTGTCCACACAGAGGTACGACTCCAACGTGAGTGATGTCGATGTCATCCAGCTTGTGGGCAATCAGCAGCACGGCAAGGTAGATTGTCCAGATGATGGCACAGGTAATCGCCACCACATTGTTTCTCGCCGGGACGTCAGCCTGCAGTCGGTGACAAGTGGACAGGTTACGTGGCACTACAGAGTGAGACGGTTAGCAAATATGAAAAATAAATACAGCTACACAAGAAAACTCAATGGGCAAAGAGGTGGATGGGACAGACTGGGCTGGTTTGATGGACCAATGATTAACTAGGAAGCACATGGATTGCTGGTCCTCAAATAAAGGGGGTTCATACAGAACAAGATGAACGTTTCCATTTTGGCCACACATTCTTTTGTGAGCACATCAGCCATCTTAGTTTCTGGAGTTGTGGTCCTCAACTGAACATTGATGTAAGGATCTGACAGCAGTGTAGCCGGCAGCCGTGAAACACGTGAAGATCTCCGGCGTGTCGATGAGCCGCAAGGGCTAACCAGCTACGCAGGGGGTTCTACTGTCAGCTCAGGCTTACTGCTGAAGTGACTCCTGTGTATCATCCTTGGTGTCCTTTATTCATTCATCTTACAGTTTCCTGAGGAACCTCTGGAAATTCTTGGCGTCCACCCTGAGGTCTATGAGGCTGAAGAATTTATTTTGTCCTTTCTTGGTTCTCGATATTTTTTTTAGGCGTCTTGCCATTTTAATTATTAACGGGGCGGCGTCATTTGGTGAATTTTGCATTGTCCGTTGCCGAGACAAGTCCCCAGTAGCATGCTTGTTGTGATGTCATCCTTCAAAAAGTTCATGTACGAGCAGTACGGCTTTTCAGTATAAACTGTAAAGACTCAACGTGCGCTTCTCTGTATTTTCCTTCTCAGTTTCGTGTTAGTTTCCTTGTGTCACACGCGTGCGATTTTTGGGAGACAGCTGAAGGGCCTAAATGATAGCAATTCCACGCCACACCAGGGGGTGGCGGGGTGCGCTGACTGTCTCTCTCAATCTCTTGCGGACCATCCACGGGAAATCCCGTAGGGTACCGGCGCCGACGATGATGTCACTTCCGCTCCCGATGACATCACTTCTGGGTTCTGCCCCCCGATGATGTAATTTCCTTTACTGGCCTTTAAAGCCGCCATCTTACCTAAATAACATCAGTTCTGGTTTGGACTTGAATCTGTGAACGTCTCAGTTCAAATTAACTCATTTTTTGCAGCCGTGGAACAATATATGGGTGGCTGCCCCAAACCTTCATGATGTCTTGTGACACTTGTCTCACGTTTCTGGCTTAGTGATCGGTTTTTGTCCTTTTGGTTTTTGACCTCAGTGCGTACTCCATTTTGTTCTCGTTTCATCTTCTGGTCCCCAAAATCAACAACGATTCTGCTTCAGCAGGACAGTGTGGGTAATGACAGAACTGGACGGAATCAGGAGACGTAATGTGATAGTGACGTAGTGATCTGAAAAACCCCGGTCAGATTCATGCCGCCTGTTGACGGCGATATATTTATTTTTTTTGAGGTGGGGCTCAATGTTCCCTCTAAAGAGTAGCATATAGTGAGCAAAAAACATTGTTTATGAGTGACATTTTGTTTAAGCCAAAAATTTATGAGCATCTCGGAGTGAGCGATCGTGCGATAAGTACGAGTGACACCATCGGAATGAGTGATCGTGCGGGAAGTATGAGCGACGCTCTGAATTCATGTGAGCGATCGCTCACACGCTCAGCTTAGAGGGAACATTGGTGGGGATCCCAGGGACGCATCCAGCCTTGACCCGACTCACGCACACTCCCTCACAGAGACAAAGAAGCAAACGGCATTACGACAGAAATTGACGAATGTATCGAGCAATAACTAAAGGAAATTACACAGACTAAAACGAGCTCACCCCAGTTCCCTTTCCAGCGAACACACAATAAACATGAACTCAGAAACAACAAACAACTAACAGAAACCCCACATAATGAAGTCCACAACAAAGTCCTAGGAAATGGCAACCAATGTAGTGAAATGATGGAGACGTGATAATCCAGAGATCAGCTCACTGTAAGTACACGTAAAGAACAGTCCTACCGGTACTGTATATCCTGATGGTGAAGAGTGATGGGATCTCCGAAGGTCGACAGACTATCCAATTCAGTCCATACACATGAACAGGAGATCATCCAGGACAAGAACAATAATGCACAGGCCATGAACGGGAAGACAATAGAGACGGGTAACTCCAGACACAACGCAGCTTCCTCCTTCTCTGTAGAATCGGCCTCCTTTTAAAACTCACGCTGGCCTTCTTGTCCCCAGCAGACCCCTGCACCATTGGCAGGCGTCCATTCAGAGCCACTGCAGGGGACTGCTGGGAGATAAAGTTTTTACTCCCCGGTAGCACTGTGTTATGGTGTATAAAATCTGTACATTTTGGTTTCCATTATATTTTGCTCGAGACAAGACAACAGATGAACTAAGACAGATCAAAGGAGGTTTTCTTACACCTCACTTTCAAACAGCTGTTTCCTACATTGAAAGGAAGACATTTCTGGTGGTTCAATTACTTTATAACCTGGGAAAGGATGCTGTGCTGACACCCCAGGCTATTGATTACTTTATGGATGGACATTTGGGATAAGAATGTCGTTTACAGCCTGGGAAAAGGAAGACTGAGGCAATATCAAAGAACTTTATTATCTGGGAAAGAGTTTGAGCAAAATTCATCAATCACATTGACAGCCAGCCAATCAGGTGCATGGAACATTCATGTGCTGTGAAACCATGGCATGGAACTTTATAATAAATATGCCTTGGTTTTGGAAGAGGAGAGAAGGAGAGGAGGAAGGAGAAGAAGCAAAGAGAAAGAGGAGAAGAAGAGGAACAGACGAAGACGACATTGGTCGTCAGAAAGGCATCATGAACATCCATTGTCCATGAACATCCACCTTGTCATTTCAACTTTTTCGTAAGCTATTCCTAAAGACTATATATATTCAGACTTTTCTATCAGTACTTATTTTCTATTATTCTTTGTTCCAGTGGTATTATTATTCTTGTAATAAATACCATGCTGCTTTTAACTTTCTATGCTTTGTCTTAATGTCTAGAGTGATTGAATTAATAAGTTAGATTTCTTTGAGCACCTGGTGTAGCCAGATTTTTGCCATTATATCTGCGCTGCGAGGTTTATAAGGCTGAGAGTGAGGGCACCACTCAATAGAAGGGACAGTACGATAAAAAGAAGGTATTCTTGGCTGATAAATGGCCTATAGTCAAGTGTGCTGAGTCTTTGTATGTTTAAATGTATTCTTGTAGACCAAGAGTAATATTTAGGTCTGAGATCACTAAAACATCCTATGTTGTTCGTGCCGATAATAAGCAAGTCTCTTGAAGTGCTGAGTGACACGCTTATGTGTGGTTTAAAGTGCTAAGGGTTAATCAGTGTGTGTGTGTCATTCATGGAGCACTGTTGTGGTCAGGGTCTGTGTGTGTGTTTATCTATGTGTGTGTTCATTTTAAAGTGCAACAGTAGACCAACCCGATAACAAACTTGGTGAGAACATTTACCCTTGAGAAAACAGGTAAAGGGTAAGTAGAGGGAAATACTACGATAATACACACTGCTTTCAAAGGGAGATGATAACCACAAACCTCTGGCTTGTTAAGAAAATCCAAGCAGAAGAAACAAAAAAATTCATGAAAAGTGCTGCAAAGAGCAAAAAACAAAAATCAGTCCTCAGGTGAACAAGTCACAGAAATGCACTCCAAGGGAAGAGTCCAATAAACCGAATAAAATGATCTACAAAAACCAGTAAAAAAATCCCCCAAAAAAAACCCGAAATCCTACCAATAAAGAATATTAGAAGTACATTAGAACACTCGAGACGAGAACAGGCCATTCAGCCCCACAAAGCTCACCAGTCCTGTCCACTTATTTCAAGTCGAGTTTTGAAAGTCTCTAACGTCTTACTGTCTACCACACTACTTGGTCGCTTATTCCAAGTGTCCATCGTTCTTTGTGTAAAGAAAAACTTCCTAATGTTTGTGTGAAATTTCCCCTTAACAAGTTTCCAACTGTGTCCCCGTGTTCTTGATGAACTCATTTTCAAATAACAGTCTCAATCCACTTGACTGATTCCCTTCATCATTTTAAACACTTCAATCAGGTCACCTCTTAATCTTCTTTTGCTTAAACTGTAAAGGCTCAGCTCTTTTAATTTTTCCTCATAACTCAACCCCTGTAGCCCTATAATCAGCCTAGTCGCTCTTCTCTGGACCTTCTCTTGTGCTGTTATGTCCTTTTAGTAGCCTGGAGACCAAAACTGCACACAGTACTCAAGATGAAGCCTCACCAGTGCATTATAAAGGTTGAGCAGAACCTCCTGTGACTTGTACTCCACACATCAAGGCGCTATATAACCTGACATTCTGTTAATGGCTTCTGAACGCTGTCTGGAAGTCGACAGCTTAGAGTCCACTATGACTCCTAAATCCTTCTCATAAGGTGGACTCTTGATTTTCCGACCCCCCTTTGTGTTTTCAAATCTAACATTTTTACTTCCTATGTGTAATTCTTTACATTTACTGACATTAAATTTCATCTGCCACAAATCTGCCCAAGCCTGTCTGCTATCCAAGTCCTTCTGTAATGATATAACGGATTCCAAATTATCTGCTAATCCACCTATTTTGGTATCATCTGCAAACTTAACCATCTTGTTACTTATATTCCTATCTAAATTATTTATAGATATTAAAAATAGCAGCAGCCCCAGCACTGCCCCTGCTGGTCACCACTCTTAACATCAGCCAGTTCTGATGAGGCTCCTCGCACCATCACCCTCTGCCTCCTGTGTCTGAGCCAATTCTGCCCCCACCACACCCTGAGCTGCCACTTCTTTTAATTTGATGCCCACCCTCTCATGTGGCACCTTACCACTCAGGTGAACTGAAGGGAGTTGCTGTTCCAACCTGAATTTAAAGGCTTTGACATGGGGATGGGGGTGTGGCGGTTCGCCAGCCAAAAGGTGAGCGTAGCCCCGCCTCTTGGGGATCCCCCCACAAATTATAATGAACATAGTAAAACAAAACTATACAAGACAAGTACTAAAATGCATAACAATAGAAGCTAAGGTATCAAACGTGAACAAAAAAAGAAAACTGAAACGGAAGTCGGGGAGGAACCCTGACTTCAACATACAACGGATAAAAGGCGTGAATGATCATCCATGGACTCCTTCATTGCTCCTTTAGTTCGTTTGTCAAATGAGGGAGTGAATGACAAGGTGGCTGCCTCGCTGTCTGTCTGTCTGTTTGCCTGTCTGGTCCATCCATTCGTTCATGGATTCTTGCTGTTTGATTGTTTGGACAAATATAACGATGGGTCAATAGGATTCACGCGTTTGCTTAATCGTTTATTGAGTGGATGAGTTCATGAGCAATCGATGGCCGGTTTCATGGATGAATGGACTGATGATGGATTAGTAATGGACGGACGAACATCCTTGCTGATGTTCCCGTTATGCCTCAGCCCGGGTTCCTCTCCCGGCTGGGGGTTCAGATTCGCGTTTCGTTTCTTTCGTTCCTCTTTGATTTTTCGGTTCGGTTCCATGTGTTTTGTGGGTGGTGCCACCTGCCAGTCACTGCCCTCTGAACCTGGAGGGTCTCCCACAGTTCCTGAGTGAGGCTGTGCTTATGCCTCAGGCTTTCTGTTCAACTCCGTTTGTGGAATACTCGGTTGGGGTTTGTTTGTATTTGATTGCCTTAACGTTTTTGGGCAGGGGTGGGCAAAGTCTTTCCTGGAGGGCCGCAGTGGCTGCAGGTTTTTGTTCCAACCCAATTGCTTAATAAGAAGCCCTTATTGCTCAAGTAGCACTTCTGCCTCATTTTTATTTTGTCACTCTTTAGGATTTTGAACCTTTATTGCTTATTTTAGGCTTAAACAGCTGTATTCTCGGTTTTTAATTGCTCCTTATCTATACATATTAATAAAAGGCAAAGCCCTCACTGACTCACTGACTGACTGACTGACTGACTGACTCATCACTAATTCTCGAACTTCCCGTGTAGGTGGAAGGCTGAAATTTGGCAGGCTCATTCCTTACAGCTTACTTACAAAAGTTAGGCAGGTTTCATTTCGAAATTCTACGCGTAATGGTCATAACTGGAACATATTTTTTGTCCATATACTCTAATGGAGGAGGCGGAGTCACGTATCGCGTCATCACGCCTCCTACGTAATCACGTGAACTAAAAACAAGGAAGAGATTTACAGCACGAGTCAAACGCGGGAACGAAGGTAAATGACGTTAATTTTTGACTGTCTTTTAATACTGTGTAAGCATACATATTAACATGTGCAGTTAAACGTGTGCATTTACGGGGTGATTTCTCAGGCTTAAAAGCTCGCCTTTTACTAAAAAGGTAAATGCAAAACTATTTTCAATCATTCTATGATCTGCTTCTCACAACTGAAGGCACTGTGGCTGATGGTAAATGACGTTAATTTTTGAGTGTCTTTTAATATTGTGCAAGCATACATATTAACACGTGCAATTAAACGTGTGCATTTATGGGGTGATTTCTCAGGCTTAAAAGCTCGCCTTTTATCAAACGCGGGAACAAAGGTAAATCACGTTCTTCACTGTCTTTTAATACTGTGTAACCATACATATTAACACATGTGCAATTAAACGTGTGCATTTACGGGGTGATTTCTCAGGCTTAAAAGCTCGCCTTTTACTAAAAAGGTAAATGCAAAACTATTTTCAATCATTCTATGATCTGCTTCTCACAACTGAAGGCACCGTGGCTGATGTTATGTCACTTGCTGTCCAACCATAAGCGTTACCTGGTAGGTAACCGGGCACTCACTTCACTCCCTATCGGGAATCGAACCTCTGAGGTTTTCTTTTGTTCTTAATTAAAATTTAAAAGCAATACTTCACCGCTGCTAAGCCCCTCTAGCGCTGACGTCTGAGGTTCGATTACCGTAAGCAAGTGCAGTGAGTGTGTAATTACATTCACGGCATTCGTAGTCTGATTCACAATCTGATTGTATGGGTGGTTACCTACGAGGTAACGCTTATAGTTGGCCACCAAGTCAGGTCGAAGTGATCACTCGAGTGAAGGCAGCTTCACAAAAAAACTGATCCTTAACAAACTGTTATTAGTATATTTTCCCTCAATTTAAAAACGTTTTATTTTCTTCTTAATAAAAATTTAAAAGCGGTACTTCGCCGGTTACGAAGCGCGTGGATTTGACTGACTGACACATACAGACATATTCATGAGTGCAGGTACTTCGGAAAGAAAGCACCGTGTAAACCTAAAGTTTAAATTAAGTTCATAGACCTACAAAAGGTTGCCATTCATTTGAGGCAAGATTGCTTTTCTTCTGTACAACTATACGTTGCATTCTCAAGAGTGTGCTTGCACGGCTTCAGATATATATGTATATATATATGTATGTCTATATATAAATATGTAAGCTTATAAGTACTGCCTTACTTCTCTTTAAGAAAGGAAGATGTAATGATACTTGATTTAAACGATTCCATGTCTTCCTGGGTTTGCGTAGCTTATTGTCAATATCTTTACACCTTTTTTTAAGACTTATTTACTGAAACGGGCTTTCACGAAAAAAGTTAGGGCTTTGCTACAGGATACACCCTCCACAAGTTAAGCAAGTAAAAATAAAATATATATTTCTGTTTTATTTAAACCTTTTAAGTTCGTATGCATAGCTCCATTTGGCTGTTTAATTTTTTTTTTTCTTTCTTCAGTAATATTTAATCTCCTTAAAGAAAAAGAACATATCCATTTTACTTTTTTTGTACCTCTTTAGTAATATTTTAGTGTAAAAGGATAACCATATTTAAACCTTTTATGTTACTTTATACATTTTTTACACAATGTTGAAAAATTAATAAGAAAGCTACATATTTTGGCAGCTGCTGCTTTAATTTTCAATGAAATGAAAAAAGCTCTCCAAGAGAAAACCTCAATGAAGAAGAAACAAAAATCAGAAACCCTCATTTATAAAAGTTTGCTGCAGATGACTTAACTGAAAATAAATGAATAGTTCCTATGTGTATAATACATATTTATGTATTTTACTTATGCCTTTATTCCACCAACTTACAACATCTGAGGTACAATTTGTTACATTACTTTTGTTTTTTGCAGCACAGGCAGGTGAAGTGACTTCCTCAGGGTCACACAGTGGTGTCAGTACCAGGATTTGAACTGACAAGCTCCGGGTTTACTGAAATATTACTGAACAAAGAAAAAAAACGAAAACGGGCAAATACGGCTATGCATACAGATGTCCATCCGTCCATTATCCAACCTGCTATATCCTAAATACAGGAGCCAATAAGTACATATGTTTATATACAGTATATATATATATATATATATATATATATATATATATATATATATATATGTGAATGTATGTATGTATATATGTATGTCTATATATATATATATATATATATATATATATATATATATATATGTAGATATGTAAATTTGTATATGTATATATATGTTTATGTGGATGTGTATATACGTATGTATATGTAGATATGTGTATATGTATATATATATATGTATATGTATATATATGTTTATGTGTGTCTGTGTGTGTATATTATATATATAAAAGACAGCAACACTCATAACAATGACAACACAATTACATTGACAATCATGTTACGTTATTTTTAAAATGTTTCCTTTTTTTTTTTTTCATAACCTCTTTAACACACTACTTCTCCGCTGCGAAGCGCGGGTATTTTGCTAGTTAGCTATAAGATTCAAATGACAAAAGAAATCAGCAGTCCTCAATTTAGCTTGTTTCCATTTACACCTGTGCGTATTTATCATGCACTATTTGGTTTAATTAAATTAATAATTAAGCAACTGGGTTGGAACGACTTTGCCCACCTCTGTTTTTGGGTAATTCCTTTGCTTCTTTGCTCTTCACAGAGCTTCAATGGTGAAAATAAACTCTGTGTTTTATAAAGATTCGGTACTTGTCCTGATTATAGGCCGGGGTTTGCCAGTGATATCCCCCTCTAATGGACACTTTTTGTGAGTACATTTTAAACTTATTGGGATTTCATGGTTCTAGTGTAAGTGGACATTGTGGAGAAGAAACTCTCCTGGACTTCCCCACAACATAAATTTGCTCTTAACTTACCGGTGGAAGGAAGATAACCGCATCCGGAAAGACAAAGAGGCTGGCCCCGAAGAGGGTGAGGTGCTGGGTGAGGCAGTGGGCCTTGGAGGGGCTGGCGGCCGCCATGGGCTGAAGCCCGGTGCTGCTCCAACGCTTCTCCGTCAAGTCAAAGAAGTGGCAGAGAGAGGTGAAGACGCACACAGAGGCCTGGACATGTGCCTCCATAAGATGGCTGCTCACGTTCACGTAGTACACCTTTGTCGTATCATTGGTCCTGTATGGGAAGAATTTGTGATCAGGATCAGATAAGAACAATGAGGGTCTGAGCAGAGAGGAGAGACTGAAGGGGCTTAACCAAATGGAGATTAAGACGGGACAGGATAGGTGGGAGTTAGCACAGTGGGTGATTTCAAATGAATTCTTCAACAGGAACACGGGGACTCGTTCAGGGCAGATGAAGGGGAATAAATGTAAGGAGAGTGGCCTTGGGTGTCTGTCCGATTCGACTCCTCTGGTGCCCTGCAGTTTGGTCAATGAGACAGTGGACGTCAGTAATTATAAAGACTGTAGATGCCCCAGAGGACGGATGGTTGTCCCTCCCAGGACGGAGGTGGAATCCTTACCCGGCCGGGATATCATAATGGAAGGATGGACTAAATGGGGGCAATACCCAGCCGAGACACCTTATGATTCCAGCCCTGATTGGGATGCCTGAAGGTTACAGGAACTGAGAGGAAGACAGGGAGCAGTTCATCCCCCACTATAACAGGTGGAGGCGTCCCACCCATAGAGTCCCAGTTTGGACACCCGCAGGGCTGCATGGGAGTTAGGAGTCCAGACGTGCAGCCCAGGGTAGTAGAGGGCACTTTCTTATGGCCCCGCAAGTGGCCACATCACGTCACCGGAAGGGCTCCTGGGTCCAGCATGAAAGGAACCAAACTCCCATAGCTTGATGAGTCGGAGCTGGGAGTGGAGATGGGCAACACTCAGCTGGAGGAGTAGCAGTGTGTCAGAGGGAGAGAAGGAGAAGAGATGAGACCCCCTGTTTGCTATACAAGGTATTTTGTAATAAACACCCCTTTACTTGAACCCAGGACTGTTTTGTGTCTTCGTGTTTAGGGTTTGGGACTCTGTGGTGCCCCATAGCCATCACAAGACATGAACGAATTGCAAAGCGGCCATCACTCACAGAGGCGAGAAGAAGACGGTGTGCTCCACGGGCATTCGAGATGAAACCGAAATCTCCACCACGAAGACGTTCTGGGATTTGCAGGCTCCAGGACTATCATCGATGAAGATGGCCAGAGACCCGTTGCTCTCCTTGGACGAGGCTGTCGAGAAAAGCCACAGAGGGCAGAGGTTTAGCAAGCTGAGGCTTACATCATCTACTGTAGCTTAAAACAAACTTGTGGTGGCCAGCTGTTGAGATGGATGTCCCCTTGATTCAGGACTCCGTACACATGCAGGACGGGGAGTCCCACTCCATCCTGAGATGGGGTATCTCACTCACGTTCCTATAAAAATGTTCAATCCCCTAGACGGTGTCAAACCCCTTGGAGGTTTTCCCATGCTCTTGTCCTACAACATTGCATCCCAATGGACTGAACTTGGCTTTTTTGACACTGAGCACCAGAGGAAGACTCCTTCATGTCAAAATGCAAAGTGGTCTAAAATATTTACAAATATTAAACAATGAATCACAGACAGTAAGCCTTCCACCCCCTTTAATGCTGACACCCCCAAGTCATCCCTGGTGTGCCTTCACAAGTCCCAGAGGTCGTTCAGTGGAGGTCTAGCATTTTCACTTGATGGTGGCTAAATGGACATCCGCTCCCCAAAGCCACCCCAAGCCCCCACAAACCGACATTTGAATGCAGCCCACCCAGCCCAGGATTTCCACTTTCTATCTGAAGAAATGTGTGCTGAATGAGGATTAACACTGAAGCCCCCAAACTTTACCACTCAGGACCATCAAGATGTGGTAAAGAACTGGACATGCATGCTAGTAAGCCGATGTCACCATTCCATGGACCTCTAGCTTATGAAACGTGGCCTCGTACCTTGAAGGGTGAAGTTAAAGGATATGTACAGGCCGGCATGGGGATCACTGTTCACAGCTCCTATTGTGAAGTTGACAGACCGCCGAGGTGGGATCTCCATGGTTGTGCTTCTGTTCTCAAGTGGACTTTGTCTGCTGAGCTTCACCTGAATGGCGTCTTCACTGGAAAGATTGGCGATGGGGAGGCTCTGACCATCAAGAGTGGCAAACTCCATCGCAGCCAGGCTTGTAGAAATGCTGTGGTTGTTGCTGGACGAAAACAAGTTAATGTCCATAGTCATGAGGATCTGCAGCGCTCCAGCATTCTGTAAGTGGTGGCTGAGCCCCTGGGGGATGTAGAAATGACAAGAGCTGAAATGCTTGGTGCAGAGGATGTTGGCTGGAGACGTCTGCTGGCCCGTCACCTTCATTTTAGGGACCTGGATGCTGAGGGCTCCTTCTCCGCACACTCGGGAGCGCATTAAGGTCTTCATGAGCGTTCCTGTCAACATGTAGGCCGTGATGGTGTGCTCAGAAATACTACTGGATGACTGATTGCTGGAGCTGAAGTTGACCGCAGCCATGGAGCCACCTGGAAATCAAAGAGAAAGGCTTCAGTCGGAGTCATCAGCATGAAAAGACTTGGAAGCCATGAGCACATCTCAGGCTTTACACCTTCTTTCACGTCTAATTTTTGTTATCCATCCATCCATTTTCCAACCCGCTATATTCCTAACTACAGGGTCACGGGGGTCTGCTGGAGCCAATCAGCCAACACAGGACACAAGGCAGGAACCAATCCCGGGCAGGGTGCCAACCCACCGCAGGACACACACAAACACACCCACACACCAAGCACACACTAGGGCCAATTTAGAATCACCAATCCACCTAACCTGCATGTCTTTGGACCGTGGGAGGAAACCGGAGCGCCCGAAGGAAACCCATGCAGACACGGGGAGAACATGCAAACTCCACGCAGGGAGGACCCGGGAAGCGAACCCAGGTCCCCAGATCTTCCAACTGCGAGGCAGCAGCGCTACCCACTGCGCCACCGTGCCACCCCTAATTTTTGTTATGATTACTGTTATTTACTTAGTACCTGCTTCAAATACAAAGGAGATTACAAAGCAAGTTTAAAGGTAAAGGCAACAGCACATTTGCATAAGCTAACTGCAGTGATCTGTGATTGGCTGGCCTTAGCAGTGACTCACCAATTCAGTTACCTCTTCTTTAGTTTATAGGGAGACGGGGCAAGCGTAGGTTCAAAATGGGAGAAAACTCTTGTCACTAAACAGCAAAACAGGTTTTTCAAAACAGAATTTGTAGTAGTAGGGTGATCTACCATGTTACCCATTACAGATGCAATGAGAAATAATGCAAAATGGCTACCTGAAAAGATTACACTACGTTTTGCTTCAAAAGCTTGCGTTTTGTAATCAGTTCAGTTAACCAATAAAAGGTGCCATTTTACTTCACTTCTCATTGGAAACAGGATTTGAAAGTCTTACACAAGAAATGAATTTTTAAAAAATCACTCCATGGTAAAAAGACTTTTGCCTTAAAAGGATCAGCACAAAAAAAAAGAAAACAAAAGATAAGTAAACCCAAAATCTGAAGAACAATACACTTAAGAGAGCTGAGTGACGATCACTGCTTGAGGTAATTTTTGCACAATAGCACCATCTGCTGGAATTTAGGGGTAGTACTTCACTGGCCAACTGTAAACCACATTGTTGGATAATTTTTTTTGTTCTTTATTTAGCCTTATACCAGCGGTTCTCAAACTGTGGGGCGCGAATGTTGCCATATGTGGCGTAATTTCGCTATTTGCTATTTAAAATTTTAAATAAACTAAAATATAGGAATAAATTTTATTAGGGTTTCAAAAAAACGTTAGGGGGGCGTGATTAAAACTGTTATGAAAAATCGGGTCGCAAATACTTAAAGGTTGAGAAACACTGCCTTAAACAGTTTCTTATATTAGGAATTTGGTAGTTTTCGCATACCCCTTGAGGTCAGAGCACAGGGTCAGCCATTGTACAGCGCCTCTGGAGCAATTACAGGTTAAGGGTCTTGCTCAAGGGCCCAGCAGAGTAGGATCTCTTTTGGCAGTGACGGGGATTTGAACCAGCAACCTTCTGGATGCCAGCACAGATCCTTAGCCTCAGAGCCAGCACTCCACCCTCCCCTGGTGCCAATAACCATTTGAAATAATGAGCCACTGTGCAAAAGGTGTAAATCTCAGAGTTTGATTTATCACTACCTAAATGACAAAATGACAAGTTAATGAAAGTGATTTAGATAGATAGATAGATAGATAGATAGATAGATAGATAGATAGATAGATAGATAGATAGATAGATAGATAGATAGATAGATAGATAGATGAAATTTAACTTTGTACCCAGTATCTGAAGAATGCTTGTTCCAGTACTAGTCGGAGTGACACCTCCAACTTTCATATTGTCCCCAAGAATTGAGATCATTTTTTTTGTTACTTCTAAGGTCTTCCGCTGACATTCATCACATACAAACTCACTGGGAAAAACCTACTTCGAATAGCAAAAAAGAAAAAGCAAAGACATTTTGAGGGGATGCTTTTTTTGGTAGGCTGATTTGATGTGTTTCCTCAGAACACAAAAACCCAAGCCATGCCCACTGAATAAAACAAAGAATATTGAAGACATGCATGTGATAAAACAAAAAAAAAAAAATCTCACCACACATTGAGCGAGAGCAGCGCTGAGCTGGGTGACGTCCTGCTCCGTGGAGATGTTCAGTGAGGTGAGAGCTTTGGTGATGTTACTGCGGATAGAAATCCGTTTCCCAAGGTCATCTTTGGTCATGCTGGTTTTCTGAAAAATAAGTACATACATAGATAGATAGATAGATAGATAGATAGATAGATAGATAGATAGATAGATAGATAGATAGATAGATAGATAGATAGATAGATAGATAGATAGATAGATAGATGTGAAAGGCACTATATAGTCAGATAGATAGAATAGTTATATTTATACCAAAACTGTAATGTGGCCAAACCCCAAATATTGCTAAAGACGCAGGAGTGACAATGAATATTTAACTAAGAATGGATAAACAAAGGGCAAACTGCCCACAATACCACTGTCACAAATATGTCATTTTATATATAAAAGCACAAGCGAGCACAAACACAACACTAGAGGCAGGGTGTCACATTCCTAATGAAGGACGTTCAGAACCATCAAAGGGTCTCCTTACCTTATTGAGAGCACTAATGAGAGCAATTGAGTATGGGATGACTTCCTGGGGGTTCCCTTGCTGGACCACACCCCATAATTCTGATTGGCTCTTGTTATTCAACCAGTCGGTCAAGTCCTGAAAGCCAGACAGTAGCAGGGGTAGCGACACAGTCAGGGTCCTGTAAGAGGAAGGCTGGTGAGCACTTGAAACTTTCTTTGTGTCCCTTAGACAGAGAATTTAGCCAGACTTTCTTGGGGGTCCACGTAGACCAAAGTGTTCTTCTTGTTATGGTGAAGTCAGGGTTCCTTCCCTGGCTCATGTGTAAAGAGTACAGCGCATCGAGAAATCCCGAAAATCCGACACAAAAAGCACAACGCTCACTTAACTCCACAATAAACAAATGATCTCCTGCACCTGAACCTTCTCAGCTCACCTGAATACCCAAAGGGATGACTCAGGAGTGGGTGATGTCAGAGAGGCCACGCCTCCTGGGGCTCCACCCACATAGAAGAAGGTAATACAAAACATTTAGAGAGACGGCACACAATTACAATTTACTGTTGGGAAACGGACAACATTTTTGAAGGGCGAGTGAAAACAGTGAAATGGGTCACAACCGGGAGACTGAGAAGTGCCAAAACAATGAAGTCAACAAACAAGATGGAAAGCGAGGTGTGAAGGACAAAACGAAAGGGACCCAAGAGGTCAATATAGAAAGCAAGAAATGTTTTTGTAGCAAAGGTTTCATTTTTATCAAACGCTCATATAAAGACACTGCCAAGTGGGCGGCCTTTAATTTTCACCACTGCAAATACCAGCAGGTGGCGTAAGATGTAATGGGAAAGGTTACCCTGGCAACTGGGACAAGCTGTGGTGCACTCAAGGCACATGAGAGCACCATCAGAAGAAATAAAATTCAAAAATGTAGCATACAGAATTGCGAATGAAACCAATGAAAAGAGCATAAGGTCATGACAAATCGAAAGCAATGAAACAGAAATTCACGCTGACACAGCATATACTGACAAAGAGCTCTGCTAATCGAGGTGGCTCTCCAAGACCAGGACTGAGACACCGTGAGAAAATAACAGACCTATTGAGGGCGACGGTTCTGGACCCCAGGTAGTCCTCCACATGAATCACTATGTTGATGGTGGACTCGTCAGCCGCAGATCCCAGCGGTACCAGAGTTGTGAAGGTCGGATTCGTTCCACGGTACAGCATGAAGGTCTGGCAAGCCCAGGGATCTTCCTGGCAGATCTCAGCTACCAGGGTAAAAATCAGCTGTGCGAGAGGGTCATCTTCATCGGTCCATCCTGTAATGGGAGAGAGAGACCATGTGTCAAGAGTCTACAGCCTCCAACATGATATCAGCATGGCGTAGTCGGTAAGCACCGGCTGATTTATATGGGAGTTTAACCCTTAAGATTACTGCTTCAGTTTCCTTGTCGGCTTTGTTGTGTGACACAGCGCAAGTCGATTAACCTGCTGATGCTAACATTATATAGGCAGTAAAAAAGGAAACAAACATCTGCAACGAACATTCATCTCATAAGTCACCTTAGGTAAACTTGTTAGAAAGTGCGCAACAATCCGATCTACAGGTGAGAACAAAACCACCCCAGACCCCCCCCCCCCCCCCCCATGGGTGTCTTTTTACCCGTGCAGAGGTATGTGACCGGCGTCTCCAGGAGGTAGATGATGCTGTCTGGCTCCAGAGTGCAGGTTCCTCCATTGGGTGGGTAATTGGAAACGAGAGTGATGCTGGCAAAACCTCTCTGGTCATAGACACGGTCCTGGACAGTCAACGTGAACGTGTAGTTCACGCCATCGCGAAGCACGCCCTGCAGGATCACCAGGTCAGGGACAAAAGGCCCCGTGGTTGTGGTGCTGTTGTCCAACACCAGCAGCTCACTGTCTGAGCTCTCGACCTTCCACTGGTACTGAAAGACATCAAGGCAACACGGTCCTGTCAGTAATGCTGTCTTTATAATGTCGTATTTGTAGTCACGGATGACAACGATTTTTTAATCTGAAGTTTAAAGTGTGAAGGGTGGAGAAAACAATTCTCGACCAATCAGCAGACAGTATCAAAAAAAAATTCTTAAATTGCTCAGATTGTGGTAATCCACACATAGTTATGAAGTTCACCACGAAAGTGTAGTAAAGTAGAACAGGCTTCACCCCAGGCAGCCTGACCCCCTCACTCAAAAGACAGGCCTTAGCCTACACAGGCCCAAAATCATATCAAATCATAAAAATGATTCTGAATTGTCCTTCAGAGGGAGGAGGATTACCATAAACCTTTGGTCTTAATACTTCGTTTCTGTAATCTTCTAACATAAAACTGTTAATCAGCCTAAAACCGTGAGGATGCAGTAGAAAAACCGCAGAAGAAAGAGAAAACCCCACATAGACACGGGGAGAGCATGCAAACTCCAGGCCACCGGAGCCACGAGGGAGCAGCTCTACCCGGCGGGCGTCATTCACCTGAACGTTTTTGCTTCACACTTACCAGGGACGTGTTGCTGCAATCAATGCACTTTCCTGAAAGGGTAACTTGGATGCTCTGACTCACGCTGTAACTGGACAGGACATTGCAGGAGTGACACTCTATGGTCACCGGTAGAACTTTGCCAGCCAACGTTGTCACCTGCAAAACATTCAAAAAATGTTGGAGAATCCGGGGAAGCGAAGTAAAAATCCAAGAAGCAAGCGGCGGCACGTATTTGTATGGCACAACGAACGACAAGAGAGCAGCAGCGGTCTCCTGGGGTGAACACCAGTTAGCCAGAATGGTTCTCAAACCCACTTGATTCAGTTTAGGTTTGGGGGGCCGGGGTGGGTGGGGCTTGGGTCTGAGGAGCCCACAGCAGCAGCACAAAGCACAGAGCACACGGCAGGAGTCGGGTCCATCACAGGGTCATCTCACAGACACATCCATAATCTCAACCGAACTGGGACCACCAATCAGCATAAGGTGCCCGTCTTTAGTCGTGTGGGAAGAAAAGCTACAGAGACCCGGGCAGAACATTCAAACTCGAGATGGATGACAGCTGGGGGCCGAGCTGCTGGGCTGCCCCCTTGCTGTGATGAGCAATTTAAAATTAGCAGGAGAGTCAGGAAACAGCCAGGCACTATACAACTGAAGAACAACAGGAGTCACAGGTAATGTAGTAACAGTGTGGATTACCAGCTCCTAAATAAAATTTAAAAGAATTTCACTACACTCCATTGATCAAAGTTGTCCTAATGTGCAACAGATTGAAACAAACGAAATGTAAAAAAAAACAGCAGACGCCTGCACTGAAGAGCCACTTAAATCAAGAAGACAAGAGACCCACCGTCTGAGAGCTGGAGGCAGCTTGTTTCCTGGGCTTGAAGATGGTCAAGGTGAACACATAGGCGGCCTGGTGGACGAGCAACGCACTCGGGATGAGGAGCAAACTGGTGTTAGTCAGGCTGAAGGACAAGCAGGGAGAGAAAGGCGCCATCTGTTGGAGTGGAGAGAGAGAGGAGATGGGAGCAACTTAGACCTCAACAAGCAACTGTAGGATGAAGGTGTTAGGAAGAGAAACAGTCATTTTATATATGTATGTCTATATGGACACACATGTGCATCAGAGGACCTCCTCGCAGGCTCAGTCAAGGTATATAATGACCTGCCAAGACATGAGGGGGTGCTGCCACTAACACTGACATCTCCTTTCTCCATAGATGCTGCCCAGTGAGGGCATTTAACCCCGCCCCTTTTGGTCCAGCCGCCATAAAACCCCAGTGAAATGTGTGCCACGCCCTCGACCCTCTGCGTTTGCATATCAGGAGAAGGTGGGAGCGGAGGATGCCATCATCTATATGCTACATTGATCCCTCTCTCACGTGGACAGAGGCAGTGGTGCTGTAAGAATTATGTTTCTGGACTTCTCTAGCACCTTCAACACAATCCAACCTCTGCTCCTTAGGGACAAGCTGACAGAGATGGGAGTAGATTCATACCTGGTGGCATGGATCGTGGACTATCTTAAAGACAGACCTCAGTATGTGCATCTTGGGAACTGCACATCTGACATTATGGTCAGCAACACAGGAGCGCCACAAGGGACTGTACTTTCTCCGGTCCTGTTCAGCCTATATACATCGGACTTCCAATACAACTTGGAGTCCTACCACATGCAAAAGTTCGCTGATGACACTGCTATCGTGGGCTGCATCAGGAGTGGGCAGGAGGAGGAGTATAGAAACCTCATCAAGGACTTTGTTAAATGGTGCGACTCAAACCACCTACAACTGAACACCAGCAAAACCAAGGAGCTGGTGGTGGATTTTAGGAGGCCCAGACCCCTCATGGACCCCGTGATCATCAGAGGTGACTGTATGCAGATGGTGCAGACCTATAAATACCTGGGAGTGCAGCTGGATGATAAATTGGACTGGAGTGCCAATACTGATGCTCTGTGCAAGAAAGGACAGAGCCGGTTATACTTCCTTAGAAGGCTGGCGTCCCTCAATATCTGCAATAAGATGCTGCAGATGTTCTATCAGACAGTTGTGGCGAGCGCCCTCTTCTACGCGGTGGTGTGCTGGGGAGGCAGCATTAAGAAGAGAGACACCTCACGCCTGGACAAACTGGTGAGGAAGGCAGGCTCTATTGTAGGCACGGAGCTGGACAGTTTAACATCTGTGGCAGAGTGATGGGCGCTGAGCAGACTCCTGTCAATCATGGAGAATCCACTGCATCCACTGAACAGGATCATCTCCAGACAGAGGAGCAGCTTCAGCGACAGACTGCTGTCACCGTCCTGCTCCACTGACAGACTGAGAAGATCATTCCTCCCCCAAACTATGCGACTCTTCAGTTCCACCAGGGGGTAAACATTAACATTATACAAAGTTATTGTCTGTTTTTTACCTGCATTATTATCAATCTTTAATTTAATATTGTTTTTTGTATCAGTAAGGTGCTGCTGGAGTATGGGAATTTCCCCTTGGGATTAATAAAGTATCTATCTATCTATCTATCTATCATAGGCAGTATTTTATATCTCATCCACGACCTTTTCCTCCATTTGCAAAAAAGCACGGGAACAATTTATGGAACGCTGGGTGCATCTAGTGGGCTCGCATGGTCTTCTCTGCCACTAAAACCCATTGGCTTGGATCAGCTTATGGAGTTGAGGAAAGTGCGTGTAGATGCTGGTACCTGTGACCCCAAATAAGTGGCGCAGGTGTGAATGTGCAGACAGGCAGTGCACGAGGCGGACGAGAGTGCGTGAGGGGCGGCTGAGGATGGAGACACTGGTTTGGGTTGTTGAATGACCCTTATTAACGATAGTCCTGGCTATCCACCCTACAAAATTTAAAAACCTCATTTTTAGTGACTTTTGTGAAATCACATGTGAAATGAATATGGGTGCCTGGTGACCACCTTTCGGGATCTGAAGAGGTAGGCAGTTCCACTCTAGGACACTAACAGTATCCACTCAGTAGCCACTCAAGGAGGACGCCCACATCGCCCACTGCCAGCTCAGGTGTTATAAAACGGAGCCATCTCTGGAAGGTGGCGTCACATATTGACCGGGCATTCAAGAAGGACTTTTTTAGCTAATGTTCTACACACGTGAAGGCTGACTGAAGCCATCCTGATTTCTTACTTACAGGCACCAAAGCCCCCTATTTGTGTTTTTGTTAAGAGGGGTGACCCATCCTTTTTGTTTGTGTACCCCGTTCTGCTTTCCCAGACACTTTACAGGGACAATTTTGGAAAGAAGATGCATCTGTCTGACTCATCGACACCAAGGCGTGCTAGTGTGCAGCAGGCACCTCCTCACAATCCTCATTTTGACTGGCTGGTTCATCGATTGGATTAACTCTTAATAATCCTTCCCTACATCCTATTAGGAATTCAGAGAAGTCAACAATTATCAATAAAAAATGTGCTTGTGGCCAGCTTATCTATAGGCTTCTAAAATTCCGCTGAGTACCTTTGGATTGTCCTGCTGTCTTTCCTGAATGACACATTCCCAGTGATAAACGAGACTGAGGTCTTCTCCGGCTCTCACATCAGGGTCGTACGAGTCTGTGCCATCCAAAAGGAGGTCTTGCTTGACTGACCAGACTCTCTGAGAGCCCCCTTTAATCAGCGCCACCAGGGGGCTCTGCACCACAGTGATATTCAGGCTGTCCTGGCTCTGCAGTGGGGTGCCCTGGAGTGTGGCCGTGAACTTCAAGCAGTAGGCACCTAAATCCAGGCTCAGCTTAGGAAGGATGAACAACGGGGTACTAACGTCGACACCGCCCAGCGAGATCTGATTATTCTGGCAGTCGGGGTTTTGAAAGGCCTCCCAGAGATAAGTGGCCCTGTAGGCGGTGCAGCCCTGCAGATCAAGACTGGCTTCAAAGTAGTTGGACCGGGACTTGAGGATGGTTGTCTGCTTCTGGATGAGCTGAACTTTGGGAACGCCACACTGCAGCCTTTGCACGTTGATGGCCCTTGTGACAATAAAAGAGCTGATGTTGTTGAAGACCTTAACTTTGACTTGGAACGTGCCCGGTGCTCGATATGAGTAAGTGGCGGTATCATTCTGGCTGATGACAACCTTTCCAGAATCACCGAAATTCCACTGGTAATAAAGGTCACCGTCTCTCCTTGGGAGGACCCAGAATGTGACAGCTTGGTCGGTGAAAGTGTCAGTCATGTCCGTGTACAGCTCCGCCTGCAGAACCAGCGACTGGACCTTCATGGACTTGTTCAAAGACATAGAGCAGAAGTCATTCGTGGCCACCACAGTGACTACTAAGGTGCCGTCGTTTGGAGCAGCGTAGACGACGTTTTGTCCCACAGCTTTAAAATCGGGGTATCCCAACATCTGAAAACACCACTGATAGCTCAGGTGGGAGCCGTTGGTCACCTGGGCATGGAAGAGGACCTCTTTATTCGCTTCGAGCACCTGAGAGCAGCAGTTGGCGATCTGAAGGCCTGAGATCTTCTCCACCACTTTAAGCTCGGTCTGCTCCTGTTGAACGCTCACATTGTTTTCAGCTTTGGCTACCACCATGTGATACCCTGGAGATAAGGCTGACGTTTCGAAGGTGTTCTCGGAGCGCTCTAAAGCGATGGTAAATGACGGGAATTGCAAAGAGTAGCGAATGTCAGTTCCGCGAAGGGTGTTCAAAGTAAAAAGAACGGGCTCCCCAGCACACACCACAGACTGATTGGCGGATACGGTCAACCCATAGATAGCATCCTGTGCAACCACGTTGTGTGAAACTTCCTCCCAGCTCACGTCATTTGATACGTTTAGAGAGACCTGGTATGTGGATGCTTCCTGGAAAGAAAAGTTTGCTTCCTGTCCCAGGAGACAAACTGGAGGACCGTCTCCATATACAAACCACTCCCAGCGCAAGTCAGTCCCCTTGGCTGCATATCCATGGAGCTTGATGGAGGTGTTAGTTTCAACATAAAATGGATACAAGGAACCAGGAATCTGAAAATCCAGGCCGGAGACGGCTTCTTGCACATGGAGCTCCGTTGAGCCAACACTGAAGCCTAGCACATTGCTAACGGTCACGTTGATGAGTACCAAACCTGTGGACCTGTAAGCATGGGTAAGGTAGGAGATGTTAGTCGTGACCGGAGGTTGGTCATCTTCGACATACCAGGTGTACTGAAGGTCAGTCCCGGAAGCAACGCTGACGGAGATGTCCACAGGCACCCCCATTTCCACGCTGTCTAGCACAGTTGAAACCTTCACCCCAGCCACCAGCTCGACTGCCCTCAACTCGATGATCTTAATCACGCTGTGCAAAGGGTTTTGGGCTTTCAGCTTCACAAGGACATCTTCTGCTTTATCGGCAACATGTCGGTAGAAGTCCCCTTGACTTCGGAGCGTGTTGTTTCCGCCGTGAGTAATTGTCCATTCAAATGTGACCTTGGAGCCACAGGAAATCTGAGCCTTCAACAGAACTTCATTGTCCACGGTGATAAACCTTCCCTCAATCAGATCCGAGCTGAGGATCTCCAATCCACTGATTCTCTCAAACACCTCCACAGTGACCGTGGCCTGCGCTTTGCTGACCGTATTCTTGGCCCACACCGTTATGTTGTAGACCCCAGGGAGCTGGAACACATGCTTGAGAGTAGAGGGACCTTCCACGGTAGAGTCCGACGGGTCCACTTGCCAAAAGAAACTCAAATTGGCCTGGCTGTCCACTTTCGCCATGATTGTGATTGGCTGGCCCACTTCTACAAGGCTATGGCTTGTGCTTAGAATCACCTCCTTGATAGGAACCACGACGGACATTTTGAGAGTGGCCTCCTTCTTGCTAATTGCATTCCAGGCAGTTACGAGGATGACAAACTGTCCGATAGACTTGTAAGCGTAAGAGAGGTTTTGGCCTTGCTGCACAGGAGATCCATCACCAAATTTCCATTGAAAGGTGACATCACTGCCTGAAACAGTGTCAGCCATGTAAAGGTGGGTCTTGTTGACAGCTACAGCTCCGGTTCCTTCATTGTCCACGTTGAGAAGAACTTCTCCCACTGGTGACTGAGCAAGTACTACGCCCTTAGCGATGCTAGAGCTCACATTATTTTTCGCGGTTACTGTGACGTGGTGGGTTCCATCCTGGTGGAAGACATAGCAGTAGTTATCTAGGCCGCTCAGCGGTGAATCTTGGTTCATGCTGAAATCCCACAGGAACTCATAATGATGCTCATCGTCGGGTTTTGGGATGATTTCGACGGTGAAACAAATTTCTTCACCGGTTGCCACTGCTGGGTTGGATGGTCTCAGGTTTAAAAATGCAATCGCATCTTCCACACAGACACTGGTCTCCACCGATGCCGACATTGCCAGTCTGAACACGGTCACCTGCATGAGGTAGCTCCCTGGTTTGTAATACGTGTGGGTGGTGCTGGAGCTGCCCTCCGCTTCACTTGGCAAACTTCCGTCACCGAAACTCCAGATGAACCTCAAGTCGGCTTTCATCCTGGAAATTACAGCCTCGAAAAGGACAGCTTGATTGGTTACAACACAGCCAGAAGGAAGAACCCCCAGGATCCTCAGCTCGTACACCTCTACGGTGATGGCCTGAAACGCTTCACTGACTTGATTTCTAACGGTGACGTTTGCTGTGTAGTTCCCCACCTCTTCATAGATAAAAGAAAAGGAATTTTCAGACAGCCTGGCATAGACTTGGCCATTTCCCAAATCAAATGTCCACGTTACGCCGGTGCCAGTAGAAACAGATCCATTTAGCACGGTAGGCAATCCCAGTTCGGTGGGCCCATCGTAAGTCACCCAGAGGCCTGTGATCGGTTCTTCTGCTTCTACAAGCTGCCATGTAGTCACTTCATTGAGAGCATTGGTAGCCATCAAGGTTATGTTATACAGTCCGTGACTGTGGAAGATATGCTGCACAGCGGACTCTGGTCCGACAGCCAATGGTGACCCATCACCAAAATTCCAACTGTACTGGACCCCATAGGTGGAGGGGGTAGGCAACGCCTGCAATGTTACACTCTGGTTGAGCTGAGGATAAAACGGCGTCACTGAAAGATTGAGTGCGGTCAACGGTGTGCGCACTTGAACCGGGGCACTCCTTCCTGTCTTGTTGTAAGAATTGAAGACTTCCACCTGCACAGTGTAGTCACCTAAAAGGGCGAAAAAAAGAAAGACGTCACTGTGGGAAACATTTCGCAAAAGAAGGTTTTGCAACACCAGTCAGTGAGTGAGCACCACTGCATTATCGTGACGGTTTTGAGACTTACCAGGAACATTTATTGGGTTTGTCTGCTCCTGTCCTTGAAGATCAACACACACACACACACACACACACACACACACACACACACACACACACACACACAGAGTAATCCTAGCCACACAAAGACTCGGGTAGCGCCAGTTACCAGTCACCCTGCTATATTCCGCATTAAGGACTCACTATCACCAGCTCTAAAAAAACACACGGGTGTTGCTGTGACACACACATTAAAGTGCAAATCTTTTGGTTTAACGTCACTTCCTAACCACACTACGTCTTACTTCTACCAAATTATTGAGGGTCGACCTCAACAGCCTTGATTAACCCAGTGGGCAAGAAAGCAGCAATCTTCCAACATGTGGCGCCCTTTTATTATTTCCATCACTCTAGTCCAGTGTTTCCCAACCTTGGTCCTGTGGCACCCCTGTGGCTGTAGCTTTTTGTTCCAAGCAGATTCCTAATCAGTGACAACACCTGATAGCACTGAGCTCATTTAAAAAGCTGGTATTATTTTTTCTTTTATTCTACATTCAGAAAAGCACAGCAGCATGATTTTTACATTTATAAGACATTTAGAAATATTTCTGCTTTTGCTATCGATTTAAATGCTTAACTCTCTTTTGTTGATTTCATTTTATTTTGCCCTTTCTCTGTGCAGTTTTCCCCTTCATTGTATCTTATTAATGACAATTTAAAATGAGCAGAGCAGACACCCAGGAAAACAACACGAAATAATCAAAGGCTGCAAGTACTTTAGCATCAGAGCCACTAATAAGTAAATAATGGATTAATTAAACAATTAGAACACCTGGAAAAGTAGAATGAAAATCAAGATGAAAATATTGTTAAAATGAAAAAAAATACATTATTCCCATATAACTGCTTGGTGCATTTTAATATATATATAGATAGATAGATAGATATAGATATATATATATATTTTTTTTTTTTTACCAAACTTAGTTTTCTAATTTCTATATTGTCCCCAAAACACAAAACTTGGGAAACATAATATCACTTAATGAGCCCAGGAGTTCAATTAAAAACAGAAGCTGGTTGGAACAAAAACCTGCAGCCACAGGGGGGCCACGGGACCGAGGTTGGAAAACACTGGGTTAGATGATAGACAATGTACAGAAAATATAAAAGCAACGTGGTATTTGTTAAAGTACAGCAATACCAAATACAAGAAAATATCAGAAACAAAGTAGATGGTCCGGATATAAACAGTCCTAGAAAAACATCCTGAACCTCAGAATCAGAGGCTTACCGGGCTGAGTGTACGTGTGGTTTGCCAAGTCCAACACATAAACCTGCTCAACATTGGGATCAGGCTGCAGCAGAGACGGCTCGTATGGTGCCATTATGGAGTGGTCTTCTGGTGGGTTTCCATCACCAAAATCCCACCTGTTGAAAAGAAAAGAAAAAACACATCATGGCCAAATCCCATCTTTCCATCGAATTTTCTTCAGCAGCAGGGTCAGTGCACATTTTATGTCACCTTGGCTCAATTCAAAGGTGGGACTGTCTTATTCTTCTTTAAAATTTATTTTTATTATATATTTACACACACACACACACACAAATATATTTATATATGCAGTCGCCCCCCAAAGTGAAGGTACAGATGCCCCACTGTGCCTCATTGACTCAGACAGCTACTTAGCCTTTGATTCAAGTCAGGAGGAGAAGAAGACCAAAGTACCGATAACAGACACACACCTCACAGTGATACCAATGGACATGTCAACTTTGACTTGGAAGGACATCTCCTGGGGGACGTTTGCTTCCATGACCTCTGCCAGGGAGACAAACTGTGGGTCTGCTAGTGGATTCATGAAATCAGCCTCCAGCCGCACCTCCAGGAACATGGAGCTCACCGGATTCTCAGCCAGAACCTGCCAGAAGGAGACATCAGATAGACCATGTTAAAACTTTTAGGGGTTCACTAGACTTGTTCATCCTGATCATCTTCTCGACTTGCCTCACCTTTAGGTTGTACACTGCAGGCCTGTTAAACACAACGGTGTACATCTGCCCAGTGTATGTGAATGCGGTCTGATTGTCGATGATCCAGGAGTAGACGACTGAAGAGCCACCGGAAACGTGAGCTGCGAACGTCTAAAGAAGAAGGATGGATCTCAGACATGTGGACCACATTAGAAGATAGATAGATAGATAGATAGATAGATAGATAGATAGATAGATAGATAGATAGATAGATAGATAGATAGATAGATTCTAATTTTAGCATAGTCAGCAGGATTAGATAGATAGATAGATAGATAGATAGATAGATAGATAGATAGATAGATAGATAGATAGATAGATAGATAGATAGATAGATTTTAATTTTAGCATAGTCGGCAGGATTGGATAGATAGATAGATAGATAGATAGATAGATAGATAGATAGATAGATAGATAGATAGATAGATAGATAGATAGATAGATAGATAGATAGATAGATAGATAGATAGATAGATAGACACTCTATAATAGAAGCTAGACACCAATCCACCAGGTAGAAGGATCTCAAACACAAAGCCCACCACAGAAGTCATTCATTTGGAGAAGAAAAGGGTGAAAACTTGAACGATGTGACACAAGGGTGGGTGGCTCACCCCCTTACATTCCCAAAGCTCCTTAGCCCCTCCATTCTACACCCTTTGCTCTGAAAGAAGCATGTTCTGGATTTTGTGGCTGCTCTGGTGTCGTCCAGGCCTCATCGCTGCCAAACCTGACCGCCCACCGAAGCCTCCTTACCTGTGGCACATCCACCAACAGCCGCTGCATTCCAGAAGGGGACACCTCAAGCCCAGCGATCTCCTCGTGGGACTCAAGTGTCACTGAAAGGTTCTGGGAGCTGACCTCATTGGAAACTGAAATGTGGAGCACGTGCGAGGACGATGCCAGCAGACTGACCCAAGCGAAAGAGAACCAGGTGTCAGTGGTGTCCCGCTTACAGCCCGGCGCGAGGTTCAGGATGCTGGGTGGGCAGGACGGCTGGAACTGTACGCCAGCCCTCTGCACCGGGTATGACCAGGTACTCGTGGCATTGGCCCCCGACAGGATTTTGATGACTATCAGAGCGGACTGGTTGACAGTGAGGTGGATCTTCCCCCCGACGGGCCGAGGGTAGATCATCTGAAGCCCAGAGATGCTTGTGCGCACTTCCATTGTGCAACCCGAGGTGGCGCTGCTCACCGCATTGCCGACTGTCACAGATATGGCATAAGAGCTTGAAGCTGACAGACCTGTGCTCGCTGTAGGACTGAGGGTGAAGCTGCGGGGTCTCTCGGAGTACAGGACCCTCAGGTCGCAGATGACCTCATCCACCCAAGATGGCTGGGCTGGGATCACCGTGAGCCCATTCTCCCACCAGGATGACCCAGAGAGCGTCATGTAGCTTTGCCTCCAGGGTGAGTCCTGGCTCTTTTGACATCTCATGGGTGGGCCATCAGCTGAGGTGTGCTGAATAGCTACAATGTCATCGGGATACACGTGGATCTCCTCCTCGGCCAGATGGATCTGCAAAAACAGGAGACCAGGAATGACATACTGTATTTGTGCCACAGCAGCAGAGCAACATGGACCCAAAAAGAGAAGCCATATTCACATTATAGTGGGTGGGCTCCGAGCTGGGGGGCACTTGGACTGTAAGATCTTTCACCAGAAAGTAGAATGGCTGCAGACCGATGTGGCGTGGTGGCTTGATCATGGGTGGCACATTTGAAGAGACGTTCTCAAAGGCATAAGAACTGCAGGGGCTCGACACTGGCAGGCAGCTTTCACGCAGGTGACACCACTGCTGCCCGCTGGGACAGCCGCCCGTGGTGTTGCAGAGGGGCACAGAAGAGCAGCAAGCAAACGGGTTCTGCAGAAATTCACACCCTGGTGGGAAACAACAGCGCTGAGTTTGCCAAAGAGTCATAAGGAAGAGGACTACCCGCACCCCACCACCCCCCAATTCAAAAAGTGAAGGATATGAGAACATGAGAACCTGAACGTAGGGGTCAAAATGAAAACTGAAATGACAAAGTATCTGCATCTTTGTAAATGGCTGCCCCCCACTTCCGCTGCCCCCGCCAAGTTCTTTTCAGTTCTTAACATTTATTTTTAGCAGAGTGGCCAGTGGGCAAGTGGACTATGAAGACTTCAGCTGTGACCAAGTCCAAGAGCAGAGAAAGTCACCTGGTGGGACGAGGTGCTGGCTTGGGCTGCAGTAGGGACGCAGGACCTGAAAACGGGTGTCAGTCCTTTGCTTCAGTGGCTCGGCCACAAACTCGATGGACACAACCTGCCCGGTGTGACTGAACCAGAGGCCAGGAAACACCATCAACTGGACAGAAAAAAAAACCAAAACAAAACGATTGGCACTTTGGTTTAAGTTGGAGCCCACCGCATCAACCTGCTGTTGTCACTGTCATGGCTGACTTCAGTGTTCAAACAGTCATTGAAGGCCATCTCGTGTCTGAATAACCACGGAAACAACCAAGCCCAGCTCAGAATTCCCTCCGACATGAAGGCTTCATCACTCTGAAGCCCCCCAGAAGCTGCAATTACCTGGAACGTTCCTGATGATGGGTTCAATGGACTTGAGGCGAGAGAAATGTTGCTCTGAGGGTAACTTCCAGTCATGATGGGGACACCGGTGAGGAAGGTCTCCACGTTGGGAAGAAGCAGCCCTGCTCAGGCAACATAAAGGGACACAAATGAGCACAGATACTCAAGGAGCCCCCCCAGGCGACGCCCACGTCCCGCATGAAATGGCATGTTAACTCTCCAAAGCCTCCTCCTCAAAACCATTTGCAACGTCGCTTTGGTATATGTAAGGCCTAACATACCAGAAGGTGGCAGCATGGCACTTGGCTTCTGTCTTGTCACCATCTATGGGTGGGTGAACACATCATATTCACTGGTGACTCTAAACTGGTCCTGTGCCCCATGATGGCCGCCTTATACTATTGGATGATGTTGATAATAAGATGTGGAGGAGCAGGGGTTCCACCTGGATGTCTCCCCACCTCTAAGGCTGAGCCCAGACACCCTGCAAAGGAAGCTCCTTTCTCCGGCTTGTATCCACGATTCAGTTCCTTCACTCGCTACTGACAGCTTATGGCCATAACTGAGGACAGAAACGTAAATTGACCAGTACATCGAGAACTCTCTTCACCACCGCTGACTGGTATAGCGACCACCACTGTGGTCCACCTGGAGATTCTTCCACTCCATTCTTCACTCACTAGTGAGCAACATCTTGAGATGCTTAAACTCCTCCGCTTGAGGAACCACCTCATCCCCCAACCTGAAGAGGGCACTGCAGCCTTTTCCAGCTGAGAACCAGGACCTCAGACTTGGGGGTGCTGATCCTCATCACCTTACTAATAATACCACTTGTTCATCCTATACAGGGATATATTAAATTATTATTAATATTTTAATTATTACTGCTGCTTAATTCTATTCAGGGTTGTAGGAGGTCATCAGAGATGATCCAAACAGGAGAAACACACAGTCAGTGACAATCATTAATTCCGGGTGGCTGGTCTGCTCCTTTATCTGTAGGCCTACCCCACATCTCACATACCATCCTTAATTCCAACTGTGTGCTGCCATGCAGTGTATGGATGGTATGACAATGGAGCCACTCGACTTCACGCCACTTGACTTCACTTGTCTTCTCCCAGTGTGCTGCAGTCCTCCCTTTTAAAGAATGGGCTGAATGAATGTTGTAATGAGTGGAGAACACCACTAGATGGCATCCATTTCCGTTTAATGGAGGTAAAGCAAATAAGATTCAAATCCAAAGACGGGCAGGTTAGGTGACTTGGTGTGACCTGCCCAGGGATTGTTCCTGACTTGTGCCCGGTGCTTGCCAAGATAGACACCAGCCATTCCCACAGCCTTACTCAGGATAAGTGGGTTCATAATATAACATCCTCATTTCAGGGTTTTGGGGGCAACTAGGCAGCCCTGGGCACAAGAGAGGAGACAAGCCTGAGCAGGGCTCACACACACACACACACCGGTGCCGCCTTGGGAATCGCCAACTAACCTGACCTGCAGGTCTTTAGGAAATACCAACAAGGTGAAGATGCAAAGTCCACACAAGTAATAACTGGGTGCAATCTACTGTGCCACCCTCCACTGCCAGCCTCTTTATTAAATATATTGATCGATCCATCCATCCCCTCAAGTTAGCCAGCCCCTTTTGAGGTCACCCAAATAGAATGAGGGCACACGATAAGTCAGTTCCATCACAGGGCACACTGATGCCCCCAGTCTGAGTCATCTAATACCACAACCTGTATGTTTTATGGGATGTGGGAGACACACGGAGTACAAAGACGGGCATCTCTGTACAGGCAGCTCATGGGCCAGGAGGTCCCCAGTACTGCTGTCATCCGACTGACTGACTGATTGAGCCATCCACTTAGCATTCGGGCATCTGTTTCAAGTTCTGTGAAGTCTAAACCTTCCAGCCTGGCACAGCTGCGCAGACAGGCATCATTGCTTTGAGTTCCATGCCAATTGGACTAAACGAATAACTAAATGTAAAGAATGAAGCCACCACCACTTCCACAACTTTCATGGTAGCTGCCTGTAACGCAGATGTGAACTAAACACTGAGGCACATGCTGCGTAAAACAATGAGCTGAGCCCAGTGCCCACCGCCCCTGTGTGGTCTCTATGACCTCCCACCCCACTTATCTCACCTTGCACAGATTTCTCGCAGATGAAGAAGTTCTCCTGCCCGCAGTCGTCACCTGTCCAGAGGCCACCAGAGCTCATGTCCATGAGTATGCAGCCGTGTCTGGCATCCGCAGCGGGTCCCCAGTTGATGAAGGAGTCGGGACGGCTGCCATCCACCCAACGCAGGACGTCCTGACTGTCTTCGCTCAGCCCGATCCACACGCTGCCAGCCCTGCGGAATGCACAATCAGCACATTGACCTTCAGCCTTGGAGGCTTTGGTAAATTTTGCACCTTTCAATTATTTTGTTTTTGGCCGCACCTTGAATTATTTTTTTTAAGTGTCGTCAGAGGGAAAGCGTAGGCCGGAGTGGATGGACATCGATGGATTGGCATCCCAACCAGGTCAAGAACTGATCCTTTGCTGGGGAGGGAGGCCAAAATGATGAAGGGACCGGGGGGGGGTTAGCCTTCTAGGAGCTTTTACTTTCCCGATACACTAGAGGGCAGCATTCTTGTGTCGCTGCTCCCTCAGGCATGCTGGGAGTTGTAGTCCTGTTGTGTCCAATGGGTGGCACTAGGGGGAGCTGCAGGGAGGAACCATCCCTGCATTATAGAAACTGCTGCTTCTATCGGACTTTGGGTGGACACCGGAAGTACTCGGAGGATTCAGTTTAAAGGGAGCCACTCTGTGTTGCCTCGGAGGGTCAGAGTCAGGAGGCAGAGGACGACACTTGTGACAGGAAGAGGAATAGGGAGAGAGAAGAAAAATGGAAGGATTCCCCATCCATGTATGTACTGCATTATATATAAGGTACTTAGAGGAATAAAACCCGTGACTGTGTACGTGTCGGTTGTGTCTGGGATATGCGTCTCGGTGGCGCCCCCTATGAACGTGTTGATCCAAAGTTAGCAGCCTTCTAAACCCCAACCCCCCACCCCACTCCACTGCTCTTCTAAAATTTTAATGGGACCCAAATAATAAAAGCCGCTAAATGGTGAACCAAGGAAAGCACAATGTGTGGAGGGCAACGCAGGACAATATTAGGTAGTGAGGCCCCCTAGTGGTAGACAAAGTGAACTTGAAACTCCAAGACTGCCGGTTCAGAGCCACAGAGCTCACGTAATGCCCACGAAGCGCCCATCAGAGTCTTGGTGCGGACCTCCAGAGTTCCACTCCGTTGAGGAGGTTGTCGATGTTAGGCGGTGCGCCCGCTTACTCCATGGTTAGGATGCGGCTTGTCTGACGACTGTCAAGTTAATGAACTGACATGAGAAGGCACAGTGGACGTTCCGTGATGTTACATGACTCGCGTCTCAGATACTGTGGGCTGCCATATTTATCGAGCATGCCAGTGTAGGAAAACAGTGCAGAGCGGCTCAGAATTCTCAAGAGTGATGCAAACTCGAAGTAAGAGGGAGTGCCCTTCATCCATTTTCCTAATTTAGGAAACGAGTTCTAACTCTGGCAGGATTTGGGTGGGATTTTGAGCTGAGCTAACTCGCTAGGAGCTGCGTCCATCACACGCGGACCTCACAGTCACGTGTGTTTATTCATCGTGTCCCGTATTATGCCTTGCGTTCAGGAACTGAACAAAAATGCTCCATTTGTCCCAAAACATGAAGGGAGGGGGGGGTCCCGAGGGAGGGGGGGTCCCTGGGGGGTCCCTATACAGACTTCAATCTCTTGTGTATTTTTACATGGTGCCTGATATCGTATGGGGGCCTCCCCCCCCCCCAGGGTTTATTACACTTGCTGGACTAATGAATTGTGTCCCATGTTAGAACCCCCAACATTCCTCTCAGCCTAATCGCAATGCACACCCCCCGCTCGCTCCAGTTCACCATTGCACATGACCTGCTCCAACCCCATTCTACAGACCCCTCAAAAGCTGACTGAGGTGATCACGAGTGTTTGCGTCATAATAGAAAATTGCCCACTTACTCTAGAAAGTTCTGGAGGATGAAGCTCTGGATGTTGGCGTTACCCACTATCAGTAGGTCTGCCCCTGGGGTACCTTGGCATATATGCCTGGCATCTGACCAGCTGTCCTGTGTTGGGCTCAGCCAATAGCAGCGCAGGTTAGTCAAGTGCACACGCCCCCCGGTGGGGCAGGCCAGATCAGCAGCTACAAGACAAAGAAGGAAGGAGAAAAGAAAAAAAAAATGTTTGATTAATTCCAACTTCAAAGGTTAAAGGTCAGTGTCGCACTGATCAGCCAATCATAAATGAAGCTTGTGAACCATCCAGTTTTTTTTCATATCCATTTGTCCATCCATCGTCCAGACTCACTGTACCTCTCCATTTCTCTGTGTATGTTTCTGTTCTTTATTTGCCTTCGAAAGGTGTGAACTATGGAAAGGCGCTATATAAAGTGTACTTTCATTGAGAGGTAACACACCGCCTGGCAGTGCCAGTGCTAGGTTAATTTGCGTCCTAGGCCAAGCTTAAGAATGTGCCAACCGACTGTTCAGTAGGTAACCCATGCAGCTGCCCCTCCCCTCAAGATCTGCACCCACATTAATGGCGGTGCCAGCCCTGCTGCCTGGGCACCCATTCTCCGAGTACGTAGTCGGCTATACTGCACCTTTAAAGGTCTCTAGGACTCATGAGGGATTTAAAGGATCAATAAAAATGAGTTAATGCTGAAGGGGCATACGTGGACCCTGCAGTGGGACCACCTCACACTGCTTGGTTTGTGCAGGTCAGGGCTGGCACACCATCTCATGGGTTCCCAGCTCAGGACCAGAAGGGCGGCTCTGCTTACCATTTGTGTGGTTTCTGAAGAAGGTGCCAGCTAAGCTACATGATGTACAGTGAGGCGGCGTCAGCTAAAGTAGAAGACCCTGGAAGGTTGGAACGTCGAACCACAGTAGGATGTGGAAGGTGGGACACAAGTAAAGAGTGAACATAAAAAAGATGTCCCTCAAGGCTTGGCATCCTTGCTTGCGGGCATTCAAAGCCACTCGGCCCAACAAACTGATCCAGCCCATTCACCTCGATCGTCGAGCTTTGAGGGTCCTGCTCTCCACCGCACAACTCGCTCATTTATTCCATGCGTAAAGAAAAAGAAGAATGTCTAACAGCTCCTCAAATTCTGCCCTCAAGTTTCCAACCCTGTCCCCGTGCCCCTTTGTTGCCAAATTTATTTCAAAGGAACGACAGCCTGAGTTGCTCTTTGGTGTTCTTTACCCGCAGCACCAAATGAATGGAAAGCGGGTCCTGACTGGTCCGACTTGGCACCGCTCTCAGGCTTGCTTGGCACGTTTAGAAGGGCCGCTGCCCGCCCACACAGATTACTGGGGGCCCTGTGGCCATCTCCCTTGGCGACGGATGCAGCGTTTAAGGCCACGCCCCCTCCCCTCCCGTTTTAGAGGCCTACTCGAAAGGCAGTGCCCCCCCTCCCCACCCCAGTCCCAGTCATCCTGGCTCTCCACCAGTGTTGTGTAGTAAATGAAGCTGAAGGACTTTGTTACTGTCCTCAAGTACAGTTTAAGGATTTTCCGACTTGCTGCTGCCCCCGTGACCCTGCACGGGATACGATGGGTTTAGTAAATGGACGGATATTTGCCTGGGCACATTCATTATCGCACTACTAGATTTAGAAAACAAAATGGCTACCCAAATACACCCAACATTGAGTCAGTCAAAACACGGGCTTCCAATGCGATTGTGCGCTGCCATCACCTGTGCCAGAGGGGGTCTTCAAGTTTTTAATCTGAGGAACCAAATAAGAACATTGGCACCATAGTAGGACCCAAGATAAGGATTATTACCAGACCAGGCATTGCAGTTTGGACGGACAGAAAGTGGTATTGGGCATTAGTGGCAGCGGTGGCAACTGTGAGGACTAGGTAGCCTCCCCAAGCCTCGAAATGAGAAGGTCCAGGTCACGGAAAGGAGCCACCTTGTAAAGGAGGAGAAGAGTATACCAGCAGGATGGTAGGATTGAGACAGTGGGGGGGCCTGGATGAGGTGAGAGATCTCATGGCCTGACCATTCGCAGTACCTGAAGTTCTTGGTGCAGACTGTCTGTGATGTCCTCCTACACCTTTGGGTCAGGAGTGAGACACCATCTTACTACCTCTGGTCCAGGTTGTCCAAAGACCCCTGGAGACACGTCCAGGTGATTAAAGCAGCGGGCGACAGCAGCGTCTCCTCAGCCATCAAACACCCGGAAGGCACAGAACATCGGCAGGCCCACTCACTTCTGCGCAAGACTGGCATCTGAAGGCACGCGACTCAAATGGCAACAGTGACACGGTGACCCGACACACTCGTCCTGCCAGAGGTCTCCGAAGAGCTGGTTATGGTGGACGTGACAGGATGCCGGGAACGAGAGGAAGCTTGCTAAGTGCCAGTACTGCCAGCTAGAGACAGGGCTGGCGTGCCCAGTGCCAGCCTGTCTGAAGTAGGGTGTGGGGGCTTTACAAGCAAAAGCATACGCACTGCCTGGCATCGCTACAGTCGCAGAAAGAGCCACTAGATGGCGTTGGTTCAAGGGGGTGGGCTCTCATCAGCCCTGGCTGGGTCTCCTGGGCGAGGGTGTCTGACGTCGACCCTCAAGTTGAACCCTGGGTACATCGTCTCAGAGCATGCGGTCCGAGGTACCAGCATATCACTAGCAAGTCACAATGGCTACACATTAGGAAACGGCCCAAGTCGATTTTCCATTCTAGTGTTCCTCACAAGATGATTTCTAAAAGGGTAAAGCAGAACGGCGACATATTGTTAGTAACTATCACTCAACACGGAGCACGGATTTACAAGGCGCTGTATCTGCCAGGGCCAATGCTTTAGATTAGCTCCTTCCTAAAGCCTTTCTGGGGTACGGTCACTAAAGCCGAGGTCACATTATGTGACTTTCTGTCGGTGGCTGTGGTTGCACCATGTCATATTACACGACTGAGTATCACAGCCCAAGTCACATTCACCGACTGAGCGCCAATCTTCAAGGGCACTCGTGCTCGCCCCGCCCCTTATTCTGACAGCCAATGGCGTGCGGCCTGGCGGAGCGGCGCCTCACAAAGGGTTAACAGCTGCGGCCAGTTCATCAGCAGTCGCTGCTGTTGATTTCTTTCTTTATCCACTTTGTTATGTTGTGTAGAATAAATCAGGATGAAGAGCTTCTCTTCAGTTTGTGAGGTCCGCAGACCCCCATGCACCCTAGAGCTGGTGCGGTACGAAGGGTTAATAGCTGTGGCGCGATGTCTCCGCCTTTCCCGCTTTCTGTTTCAGTACATAAAACACGAGACGTCAGGCAGACGAGCTGCTTTTCAATTCGTGAGGCTCAACACGCCCGCTCGTCAATGCGTCCTACTTCCGGCCGAAAGCTCATTGGTTCTCAGCTCTCGCCGTCACAGAGCCCGCCCCCCCAAACCCGACTAACGAGTTTGTCTCAGCCAATCGGTCTCAGTTGTCGGGTTTGTCACACTAACTGGCGGAGATTATGGAAATGCAGGCAACATGTGAAGAATCTCCTAATGTGACAGACCCTGAAGATGTCACCGCAGGTCACTGCTTCACGCTGCACTTCAGCGGCTGGGAAACGACCTCAGGTAGCCTCAGGGAGCGATCCTACATTTACTTTCACGTTTCATATTTAAATAATAATGCATCTTTTATATAGCGCCTTCACAAATAGTTCACCAGGAACAAAACAAATTTACGGCACAGAAGAAGAGCACGTGAGAGGACACTGGATACGAGTTCATATCCCACGCGAAGCACCAAACAACACGGGACACAAATACGACTTTGGACCCTGGGGCTGTGGGTTCAAATCCTGCCACTGACACTGAGTGACCACGAGGACGCCACCTCACACGCCAATGGCGTGTCACATGTTGGATGAACGTGTCAGCTAAGTCATAATAAGAGTTGGGAAACAACATCAACACGCTGGAAATTAAGTGGGGAACGTCAATGAAGATGTCCACTTCCTATCAGCATGGGAAAGGCGCTATATAAATAACATTTATTATTATTATTATTGTTATTATTATTATCAGATACTTTCCAACTTCATTGCCAGATTGGACTTTTACTGGCGTGACCTTCCACGGTGTGCCCCCCCGCCTGCCCACCCCCCCACTTTAACACTCCCCGAGTTCCCGGCTTGTCCTCCTTACCCCATGTGGTGCCCGGCACTTGACTCAGCAAGCCCAGAAGCCACAAGTGCCACCAGGTTGTCATGGTCACCGGACGTCCGGCCAGTATCAGTTGGCTTTCACTCCACAGATGTCCTCGGCCAAACTCGGTCTCTTCCTCGGCCCGCTGGAGTTCCTAAATCCCCGCATGGATTAGCGGTCGGCTGAGCCTCTGAAAGTTCGATTCTTCCAGAATTCAGGTTGGTCTTCTAGTCTGTTTGCCCCCCCACTCCGTTTCCCGGGTTTAAATTGCATTTGTCTTCTCTGATTCCAGTGGCCCACTCGTGGTCTCCCAAGCAGAGTGCATCTCCTTGGCTGCGATGCTCACCCGCCTGTCTTTGAGTGAACTCCAGTGAGGCGCCTTTGTTTGTCCCCGCAGAGTGACATGAGTAGAAGCCCAGCCCCCCCCCCCCCCCACACACCCCCCCCCCCCCCCAGCACCCTCTCGGAGGACCGGCCTCGGACAAAAGATCACCAGGGGGATGGCAGGGCTCTCGGATAATGAGGCCAAGGCTTGGACAATGCTGCTGCCCTGCTCGACCTCCTCCTCCTCCTCCTCCTCCTCCCTTTCATCCTTTCCTGGAATTTGCCTTTTTACGGCTCCTCTCTTCTCCCATCTCCCTTTTTCCTTATTCATTTTTCACACTAAACTGTATATCTTTGTCTCTTCGTGCCATTTTGGCAATTCCTCAGTCTCCTTCGCTTCTCATAGAAGTCATTTTCTCTTTTAGGTGTTCTTACCCTTCCAACACAATTCCGAGATTTCCTCATTTCTAGCTTCCCACTTTATCCCTTCCAGCTGGATGCAGAGAGTGGAGTTTGTGCTTCACCTGTGGTGACCCCACAGTGCTGCCTGCCACAGCTGATGCCCGCTTTACATGAACTTGGCGTGTTCTCCCTGGGTCCGTGTTTGGTTTTCAGTTTCCCCCGTCATCAGTTCAATACAATGCATGTTCGGTTTTTCTTTGTATGGCACCCTTCACAGCGTTTTTGGGTAAAAACTAAGTATACATTTTACAGATTACTAAATAATGATAATGATACCTTTGATTTATATAGCGCCTTGCCCAGGCTCAAGGAGATTAGCACACATAGAGGCACAGACTTGAGCAGAGACTCATTAACAAATTTGCAAAATGGACACCATAAAGTGCTTTGTGGTGGTGTGCTCTGTGTAAGGCGCTATATAAAATCATGATTGGTGGACTCACTTCCTTTAGGCACCTATCCTGTTTGTCTCCCCACACAGTTGACAGCACAATGGCACTGCATGAAGCATTGCCGGCTCAGACCCCCATTCCAGCATGGAGTCTGGGTCCCCTGGGACCCAAGACCGAGTCCTGCCCTATTAAGTTAATTTAAAAGTATCCTGGGCCCCGATGAGGAAGCAATCGAGTGAGTGGGCACATGTGGATGTTGGCACGACTGAGTGCCACACTGAATTTGGCTTCAAATGATAAGGCTGCTCATCTCCTCCATGACTCCTCGTTTTACTGATTCCTCCTCTGGCTCTCTCATGTCACCTTTAAATTATGCGTTCAGTGCCCACCACCGTCTCCCTGCGTGACCCTCCCCTTTTTAGTTAGCCAGCCAGCCCCTGTATACAGTAGGTGAGGTGGTTGTTTGAACTTTCTTTGGGAGTTAACGGTGTTCACGATGGAAAGGCACTATATACAGTACAGCTCAATATGATAGGCAAAATCATAAAGATTCCCTAAGGCAGGGCTTCCCAACAAGGGGGGTTAATTTCACCGACTCAGGGGTCAATTTACTTAAAAAAAATGAAGTTGCAAAGATCCCTATTAGTTCCCATGAGACTTGCTCTTTCAAAAAGAATGTCCAGAATCTTTGGTGAGAAACAAGAATGAGCGTCTCAGAGAGCGCCGTGTTCTCGTCATCTCGGCGTGTGGATGGACGGCCGGCCGGCCGGCGGGGCGATTCAATTAACTTGAAGTGTCTTTAGTTCTGCCAGTGTGCGCCCTCTAGCGGCTAACGCTGTGAACTGCAGGACACATGGCTGTAGGTTTAATGTCAGCTCCGCTAAACTGGCCCTTGTGTGTGTGTGGAGTGAGGGCGGTGTGAGAGGGTGAAGGGGGGTATGGGGTGTGGGGGGGGTGATAGGGTGTGAGGGGAGATAGGAGTGTGGGGTGTAGGGGGTGAAGGAGGGATAGGGGTGTGGGGGGAAAGAGGTGTGGGGGGTATAGGGTGAGGGGGGGATAGGGGCATGGGGATAGGGGTGTGGGGGTTAGGGGGTGAGGGTGGATATGGGGGTGATAGGTAGTGAGGGGAGATGGAAATGTGGGGGGGATAGGGATATGGGGGGTTCATCTGGTGTGTGTGTGTTCATCCTATGGACTGGCACCCACTCCAGGTATTACTCCTACCTTGCCCCCCATGCTTTCTGGGATGGGCTCCAGCTTCCCATCACCTTGCTCAGGATTAGGAATATGAATGGATGGATTAATTTTAAGATGAACCATCGTGCCCACTGGCTTGGTGGTCTGGAGTGTGTCATTGCCAACTAAACTGAAACTTGATTTTGTTTTTAGCCACATGTAGTTAATTTAGTTAAATGAATTTACAAATGAAGCCCCTAACGTTGTTTCTGGTATATTCCTGTAGTATTCTGCTATGGTATGGTGTGGTATTCACTCAATATGTGACCCGGAATGAGTCCCTCAGCCCGCCGGGGTTTCCATGGATTGCAGCTGTTTGTTCACTTGAAAGGCGCTATATGGAATACAAACTCATGACGTTGCCTGTGCGGCCCCTAGTAGATAAAGCTGCAGACTGCGGTCCACACACGCAGCGATGGCTCCAATCCTGCCTTGCACTCCACACTCCATGCGATTGAAAAGGGGGCGGAGCTCGATTCCCATCCGGACCCTCGCTGGTTTTGGTGTGCCAGCCCCCCATAGCCCCACTCAGTACCAACATCTTGCCAGCATTCTTTGCTCTTCTCGGTGCTTAGAGAAGGTAACTGAAAGGAGGTCCAATGGACATCATCTCAAGAAGACGAGGGCCGCTGATCAGAAGTTTACTTCTGTTTTTTTATTTTATTTTCTTCTTCTTTGTTGCCGAGTGTACACTAATTGAGTGGGAAAAAAAAAATCGTTCAAGCTGAGCAGAGAATGGGATGGATTTTATCCCGGGATGAGTTGCCATGGAGATTTCTGTTTAGAAAGAAAGCGACTCGAGTTTCTCTCCCGTCCTGTACGGACATTGCTAAGCAACACCGGGCATGAAATGCAGGGCGGCTCTCCTGGTGGCAGGTGGCGGGCTGATTACATTTAAATATTCAGGACGCGGGGCTCCACGTCAGCGAGGCGGAATGAGACGTTAATCCACAAGGTCAGCGCCACGTGTGACGCACTGAACTCAAGACGCAAACAACTCAACCTGTGCTGGAAAAACACCCACCTTGGACTGGACCTCAAAGGCACTATATACTGCCAGTTCAATCACTCCACTGCCTGTAGCCGCTTTGTATGGACCACAGCCTATGGGGGCAGCACGGGTGCAAGGCGCCAAACAACCCTAGACGAAGCAAACTGCCATGTAATCTCCAGGTGCTCATATTTACACAATTCATAAAAAAACATCTGCTAAGATTTTGTAGTTTAAAAGAATCATGGGATGGAGCTGAAAGGCACTATATAAAATCATAAAGAGGCCAGTTCAGTTAATTCACATATCCCTCCATGTAATTAACATAACTGTCCTCTGCTCAAATTCTCAAAAATACTAGGACACCCTTTAATATATTTCTGTAATTACAAAGTACCTTGGGATTGAGGTGAACGGCGCTATATCAAAGCAAACGGCTATCATATCAACTTTTACTCACTTGTCACCCAGAGAGAGTAACACGCCCAACATGCTGAATACATACAAAGTGCAAAGAGGTGAAAGGCACTATATAAAAATTCCAGTCATGTGCTCACAAAGTCCCAAACACTTGTACTTTGGCTAACATAGCCACCTTTGTAAAAGGATAAGATTCTATGGCTATGTCTCTATCATTCCAATAGATGGCATATCAGAAACATTTGTAGTAATAAAGAGTATTGCATTTGTCATTCCAACAGATGGCACATCACATATATCTGTAGTATTAAAATGCATTGCATTTGTCATTCCAACAGATGGCACATCACATATATCTGTAGTATTAAAATGCATTTCCTTTGTCATTCCAACAGGTGGTGCATCACAGATATTTGTAGTATTAAAATGAATTGCATTTGTCATTCCAACAGGTGGTGCATCACAAATATTTGTAGTATTAAAATGCATTGCATTTTTCATTCCAACAGATGGCACATCACATATGTCTGTAGTATTAAAATGCATTTCCTTTGTCATTCCAACAGGTGGCGCATCACAAATATCTGTAGTATTAAAATGCATTGCATTTGTCATTCCAACAGATGGCACATCACATATATCTGTAGTATTAAAATGCATTTCCTTTGTCATTTCAACAGGTGGTGCATCACAGATATCTGTAGTATTAAAATGCATTTCCTTTGTCATTCCAACAGGTGGTGCATCACAGATATTTGTAGTATTAAAATGAATTGCATTTGTCATTCCAACAGGTGGTGCATCACAAATATTTGTAGTATTAAAATGCATTGCATTTTTCATTCCAACAGATGGCACATCACATATGTTTGTAGTATTAAAATGCATTTCCTTTGTCATTCCAACAGGTGGCGCATCACAAATATCTGTAGTATTAAAATGCATTGCATTTGTCATTCCAACAGATGGCACATCACATATATCTGTAGTATTAAAATGCATTTCCTTTGTCATTCCAACAGGTGGTGCATCACAGATATCTGTAGTATTAAAATGAATTGCATTTGTCATTCCAACAGGTGGTGCATCACAAATATCTGTAGTATTAAAATGCATTGCATTTTTCATTCCAGCAGATGGTGTATCACAAATCTCTGTAGTATTAAAATGCATTGCATTTGTCATTCCAACAGAGAGCACATCACAAGCATTAACACTGCTTTTACAAAGCCAATACCAAATGGCATATATGCATTGTATTTGTCATTCCCACAGTTGGCTCACACCAGATGTCATATAACAGAGACATAGGCATGGCATTGGTCATTGCTACAGACAGCGCATTACAAACATCAATATTGCTTTTATGAATCCCATGCTAAATGGCATATAACTGAGACATATGCATTGCTTTTTTCATTCCAACAGATGGAACATCACAACAATATGTAGTACTAAAATGCATTGCATTTGTTATTCCAACAGATGGCATATCACAAGCACTTGTAGCAATAAAATGCATTGTTTTTGTCATTCCAACTGATGGCACATCAAAACTATTAACACAGCTTTGAGTGAATCCCTTACCAAATGACATACAAATAACCAAGACATATGCATTGCATTTATCATTCCAACAGATGGCACGTCACAAACATTAACATTGTTTTTTACGAATCCCATACCCAATTGCATATAACCAAGACATATGCATTTTATATTATATCATGATATATACTGAAATCATTATCATTTTTAATTATATCATGAAATACATTTTTGGAGATACCGCTCTATCTTAATCATAACAAAAGATGAATTCTTGAAGGCGCTTTGCATTACCGTGTGTAGATGTTTTTTGCCAGAAACCTGAAATCGAGGCCAGAAGAAAATGGATAAAAGAACTAATCGGAAAACAGCATTCCTGGTGGCCACTCTGAAGCTACTTAACAGTTCACATTTAAAAATCATGCATCATAAAGCCCTGGTGTTAGTAAAAGAATCGACTCACCTAGGACCTTCTGCCCATCTCTGTCTTTGATGTCCACCTCTGCCGAAAGCTCCGTGCCTTTCTGGACATGCAGCGAAATCTCCACGGTTTGACCTTCGGCAATAAGCCGCGGGCACTGCAGCCCGAGCTGCCCCACTGGCATGGACACTGTGACGTCACGGCTCTCAGACAGCAGGCTCAAGTGGGTAAAAGCCAAGACGGTAACAGTGTAGGTGCCAGGCAGGCCATACTTGTGGAAGACCTGCCGGGCACTGGTGTTGTATGGCACAGAGCCGTCTCCGAAGTCCCACTGGTACACTGTGTCTTGGATGTCTGTGTCGGCGCTCGCCATCACCAGCTGGTAGAGGCTGTAGTGTTTGAGGATGGACACATTGAGGGTCACCTGAGGACAGATGAAAAGGAAACCAGACACATTCGTTGACATCAATGCGGAGGAGAGTCCTGTCCTCAAGTCAAAAATGCCAACCCCATACGCCTTTCGCTTTCGTATTTATGCGCGTGTCGATAATTCCAGAAGTAACTATGGCAAATGAAAAGTTTTTGTTTTGCACGTTCTGAGTACGCGACTAGATGACTGACGTGGGCCTTATGGGACACGAGGAACGTGAGAGTGTAAGTGTGCTCAAACTGTCACTTTAGGGTGGCCCATTTTTAACCCTTTGACTCCCAGGACTCACCTGAACCGGCAAAGCGTTGTGAAGCACTCTTCGTCCGCACACCTCCACCCGGTCAGCGTTGGAGCAGACCTCCCAGCAGAGGCCCGCTTCAGCCCACCGTGAGGCCTGGAGGGGAAGCGATCCGCACAAGCAGAAGTCACCGGAGTGCAGCAGGAAGTGTGAGTGGCTGCGCTGATAGCACACGGCATTACAGGAGCGCCTGGTGTGAACCCGAGGCTCCAGGTGCGAGAAGAGCAGCACAGCATCGGCGATCTGAGGCCGTCGTGATACACAGGAGACAAAGCTGTCCGCTGCACAAGACAAACAAGTGTTACGTCGATATAGCTCCTTTCACCAGCTTCCACCTATTCACCTGCTAGGACCTCTGCAACCCAGTGGCTGTAAAGATACAATGTGTGAGCCACACAATATTCTTTTACATTTTAACATTTTCACATCTGTGAATGCAGACCTAAATGCAGAATAAATATGACATCCACAAACCCACCTCATCCAAATCAGGGTCTTGGCAGCATTGAGCGCACAACAGGGTCCAACCCTGGACAGGCGCCCACTCACCCACACACCCACTCCTGAGTCACCACATAACCTAACCTGCGAGTCTGGGGGGATGAGTACCCACACGGGCGTGGGGATTCAAACCTAGCAGTGCTAACCAAGGAGCAAAATACAAGGGACCCCCTGAAAACCTGAAAATCAAAATTGTGGGGTGGGGGGGTCTCAGAAAAAAAATTATACCATTATAAATAACTGCTACGGTACAGTAGGTGTGCGAGGAAAGACTGCAGCAGCATGTGGAGAGATCTTTATAGGACAGACTGGGCGGGGCTAAATGAGAGTGTTGCAGCAGACTGGGCGGGGTTAAATGAGAGTGTTGCAGCAGACTGGGCGGAGCTAAAGTGAGAGTGTTGCAGCAGACTGGGAGGAGCTAAAGTGAGAGTGTTGCAGCAGACTGGGCGTGGCTAAGTGAGAGTGTTGCAGCATGCTGGGCGTGGCTAAGTAAGAGTGTTGCAGCAGACTGGGCGGGTCTAAAGGAGAGTGTTGCAGCAGACTGGGCGTGGCTAAGTAAGAGTGTTGCAGCAGACTGGGCGGAAGTAAGTGAGAATGTTGTTGCAGACTGGGAGGAGCTAAAGATAGAGTGTTGCAGCAGACTTTGCGGAGCTAAGTGAGAGTGTTGCAGCAGACTGGATTTGGCTAAGTGAGAGTGTTGCAGCAGACTGGGCGTGGCTAAGTGAGAGTGTTGCAGCAGACTGGGAGGAGCTAAGTGAGATTGTTGCAGCAGACTGGGTGGGGATAAATGAGAGTGTTGCAACAGACTGGGCGTGGCTAAGCAAGAGTATTTCAGCAGCCTGGGCGTGGCTAAGTGAGAGTGTTGGTGCAGCCTGGGCGTGGCTAAGTGAGAGTGTTGCAGCAGACTGGGAGGAGCTAAGTGAGATTGTTGCAGCAGACTGGGCATGGCTAAGTAACAGTGCTGCAGCAGACTGGGCGTGGCTAAGTGAGAGTGTTGCAGCAGGCTGGGCGGGGCTAAATGAGAGTGTTGCAACAGACTGGGCGGAGCTAATTGAAAGTGTTGCAGCAGATTGGGCAGAGCTAAGTGAGAGTGTTGCAGCAGATTGGGCGGGGCTAGATGAGGGTGACACATGCCGATTTCCATTAACCACCTTAATACGCATTTAGAGATTGAGAAACAAAAAAAACGGTAATGGATACACATGAGTTCCGTGAAAACTCTCAAAAATCACAAAAAAGTTGATATGTTTGCTTCAGGTGGTTTTCCAGGCGATTCGACAAAGCCTCATTAGTTCCCCATCTTATGCCCAAGTCTGCCATTAAGGAGCAAATGAAAAAAAAATGGGTCTGGAAGGCTGGATATGCCACTGAGTTGTGCCCAGTGTGTGGAGATGATGCCACCTGTTTCAGGGTAGACAGAACCCTATCAAGACAATCTTCACTTTCATAAAACTCTGAATGTTTTAAGAGGCTCAGACAACAGAAATGCAGACAAGGATGAGGAAGCTCCACCGCCGCGTATTTCATATACAGAAGAAGCAGAGAGTGGATGGGACTGACCGCAGGGGACAGCAGGGACGTCGAGGACAGCGACTGGTATCCCGGAGACGCACATCATTTTCTCTTTGTCCTTCACCACTGTGCCGTGCTCTTCAATCCACTTCGTCAGCCAGGACATGGAGCAGTCACAGCTGTAGCTGTTGGCCCCCAGTCTCCTGCGAGTAAAGACATGATAATGAGCACCGGACATGCGTTCACCTGCCTAGCACCTCCAGGGGGCGCTGTTGTCAAAGATATTTCTATGACGCAACTGAGGGACTCACAGGGACATCTGCCACTGTGACACAAGACATAAAAAGCTACCAAATCTGCCCAAATAAGTTTGGACTTTAGATAGCGGCGGGCACAAGCCAGATGTCACTAGCGAGCTGCAATTGCATGTCACAAGCTGATCTGTCAGACAATTGTAGATAGACACTAAAGATGAGCAGCTAGGTAGAGAAAGGTAAGCAGTTAGTGCAGACGAAGCAGGGACTGAAGAATGGCACAAGGCGGCACTCATGATATAAATGGGCAATGAAGATGGGCACTTGGGGCAAGCAAGCCCGTCGATGGCGGGGTGAGGCAGTTAGAAACTGGCCTTGAAATTGGGCAGATGAATGGCAAGACAGCCATAAGCAGAGAAGATAAAAAGACAATGTGGGTTGGTGGGCAGTTAATGAAGGGCAAGCCATAAATGGGCAGTAAAGATGAATGTGTAGGGCAGGCATGGAGGAAGTTTGGGGCACAAAAGTAGTGTATGAAGATTGGGGTGAGACCGTTATTAGCAGGTAATGGAACTGGGCACACAGGTGGTAAAACAGTCATCTGCAGATAATAAGAAAAAATTACGGTGGGTTGGTGGGCAGACACTGAGAGAGAAGCGATAAACGGGCAATTATATTGGGCATGTGGGACAAGCACGGAGAATGTGGGGTCTAAAGAAGAAGAAAGTCTGGTATAGTTATGCACAGACCCAGATATCAGTCACAGAGGGCACTGAGAGACAAAAAGTAATCTGGTGGGCTCCAAAGGAAAGGTGCCCCTTTAGCCCACTAAACTCAGACAAGCAATGGAGACGAGCACAAGTCAGGTATCACAAGCTAGCAACGGTGACAAGTTTATCTGGGAGGCACTAAAGGTGGGCACAGTGGGTCAGGTAAGGAAGTCCTGAAGAGTGGCACAGTAACGGAGGGGCAAGCCATCAGCAGACAATGAAGATGGGCGTGTGGCAGTGGGTTATAAACAGGCATTGAAAGCGGGCATGGGGAGTGCTGGTGACCCACAGGCCTAAGCGCTGTCCATGCCAGGCATTTGAACCTTGGTCCCTGTCACCCAGCTCGGCTCATCCCAGTACAGCAAAGTCAGGAGGCTGAAGAGAGCACGAGGAGTTGGCACATGTGTCAGTGGCACAGTACAAGGGACGCCAGTGCTATGCAGTCATCCTTGCAGTGGCTGGATGTCAGGGGACACCTGAGAGACATGTTCAACCAGCTGAAGCAAGAAGATGCCATCTCACGCTAACCGTTACTATTGGCAAGACAGTTGGCATCAGCCAGGGTATAAAAGTAAACCTTACAGCAATTGTAGATTTGGCAGTTTTCCAAAGATTCCTTCTTTAATGGTGGAGATCTCATTGTGGCTTACGTCACTGGAGTGAAAGAAATAAGAGCCATGTTATTATTCATCCTTCTCTCATTTGTGGACATTTACTTTTATTTTTTTCTATACAGAATGACTGTGAATCCAGTTGCCCTCCTCCACTGCCTTTCAGGGCACTGCCATGGCTGGACTCTGCCCTGTTGTCTGTATTCGCCTAACAAAACCATTGAACTGCTCACCATTAAAGGTGCGATACACAATACAGAAGGACCAAGTTTGTCACTTCCTGCTTCCTTTTCTTTTCCTGCAGTTCCACAGGAAATCCTCCAGATGGCGCTTGATACAGGGATGGATTTTGAACACCTGCTCGATGGGTGTTTTAGCTTCCATGTTTTTACACGAAATTAAGACATTTATGTTTAGAGTGGTACAGTTAGAAAATGATGTAGAAAATGTTTCCACAAGAGAACAGATCCTGTTGTCATGCATGGGTGTCTGAGGATCACCTTCATGGCTCCTCCCTGCGAGGTGTGCAGTACCACTCCCAGACGAGAAGGGGCGCTGTCACTATAGGTACTGTCTCTTTTATCCTGAGAAGGGTCAATGACCCGCCCACAGTGCCCAGGGAAGGCCCAACCCCTTCTGTTGGGAGCCATGAAGGTGATCCCCAGGTGCCCATGTGTGACACTCTTCTACTAAAAGTTTTTTCCCTGGTTTAGGCATATTTTCTATTTTATTGTTCTTTTTGGTTCATTTTCAAAAATTATTCTTTATGTTTTTGTATTATTTCTGTTGTGTTTATTCATTTTTGCTCTCATTTTAGATGTGCTGCCATTCCTTGTACTGTGTGGGTGGAGCCCCAGGAGGCGGGGCCACCATGACATCACTGCTGCTGGGTCCTCCCTCTGGCTTTACATTACAGTCAGAAAGAGGAAGCCAGCAGGGGATCATTGACTCTGTAATGGGGGTTTTTGGTTTATTACGGTTGCTGGATCCTTCGGCTCCTTTTGTTGGATTAGTGTCATTGGGCTGTGGATTGGGAATTGTTCACCTTTGATTACTTTTCTAAGAAAATCAATTTTGCCTTATTTTTGCCATTTGCTATTTTTGTTCTTTTTTTTTTAATATATTTCAATGAAAAAGATTTGTAGTGAGACGTGCCTCTACCGGCCAGAGTTTTACGGTTTTTCTCTCTCCGTTTGGCAGACATTTTTATATATTTTGGGCATTGACTCCCCAATTTTTTGCTTTATGCCCTTCCCCACCACAACCTATTGTCTATGGTGGGGGGGGGCAAAAGCTTCAGATATGTCAAAAATTGTCCATTTTTTGATGGATCCCTGCATTTTAGGGTCCCCTGATACCAGAAACATCGATATCTCGATGATGGGTGTGTGTCTGTGTGTGTGTCAACAGTTTCTCGAGGATGGTCTAGAGCTGAAACGGCAGGATGGAAAAAAATACCAAACTCGAAACTGAAGCCTGTTATGAAATGACGATGTGCTGATTAGTGTTTGAGCCAAGAGAAAGAGACGCTCTAGAGGAACCCTCAGATACCGTCATTCTACGATTAATTAGGAATTCTTCTCATCAATTGCTATCATAATTAACCATTTTATGATCAGAAAGATCAGAGCGGTAAATAATTACTGAAATGTTAGAGAAGAGTTCGGGTAACTTGGTTCCGAGGGCGCAAAACCTACTGATGCTCACTTCCGAATTTTTTGTTTTTGGTCCTGGGTAGCCTGCACATAATAGTTCAGGAACAGCTCACAAGGGGTGACTTCATGTCTGGGCAGACGATTCAAGTTCCTTGCATTTTGCAGGGCTCACACCCCTTCCAGAATTATTAGCTGGGGTCCTACAGTACTACAAGTCTGCAAAGACACAAAACAGCACCGAGTGAAACGCTGAGTTGATTGCAGACACAAGGACATACAGTAAGCCACGCCGGTCAAAGGACACGAGGCCTGAACATGAGAGAAGTGTTGGTGTCTACGCTGACATCCCATTTTTCGAAGAGGTGCACTACTGGACCAGCATAAATTCAGAGCTTCACAGGAGCCCGGTGTCTCTCTCTCTTAGAGCATCGATTCCATCTTGAGAGCACAGGAGACCAATCAGCTAACTACGGACACCCACCTGGTCATCTGAGCACATTGGATACCTCAGCTCCTAGCAAGAAGATCTGCTGTCCTTCCAGGTTGTACTCCTCTGATCCGCCACACTCCTTTTGCTTTGCTTCTGCCTTTGGCACATTCAGAACGTTAATCCACTGTTTCTAATTAGGAACCCTTTACAATTGTTTAATGCATTTCTGTTTTTTTGAATGAATTGGCTTCACTCTACTTGTATCAAATACAGTCATGTGAAAAAGTTTGGGAACCCCTCTCAGCCTGCATAATAATGTACTCTACTTTCAACAAAAAAGATAACAGTGGTCTGTCTTTCATTTCCTAAGAACATCTGAGTACTGCGGTGTTTTCTGAACAAAGATTTTTAGTGACGCAGTATTTAGTTGTATGAAATTAAATTAAATGTGAAAAACAAGCTGTGCAAAAATTTGGTCCCCTTGTCATTGTGCTGATTTGAATGCCTGTCACTGCTCAGTCCTGATTACTTGCAACACCAAATTAGTGGGATTAACTCGTTAAGCCTTCATAGACCGGTGTGTCCAATCATGAGATATAAAGGTATTTAAGGTGGTCAATTACAAGTTGTGCTTCCTTCCTTTTGACTCTCCTCTGAAGAGTGACAGCATGGGATCCTCAAAGCAACTCTCCAAAGATCTGAAAACAAAGATTGTTCAGTCTCCTGGTTTAGGGCAGCGGTTCTCAAACTGTGGGGTAAGTAACAAAAAAGGGGGCACGAATGTTGCCATATGTGGCGTAATTACGCTATTCATAGGGAAATTTTAAACTTGTAGCGGTGTATCGGGCAGCAAAAAATATAGGAATAAATTTTATTAGGGTTTCAAAAAAACGTTAGGGGGTGCAATTAAAACTGTTATGAAAACTCGGGTCACGAATACTTAAAGGTTGAGAAACGCTGGTTTAGGGGAAGGCTACAAAAAGTAATCTCAGAGGTTTAAACTGTCAGTTTCAACTGTAAGGAATGGAATCAGAGAATGGAAGGCCACAGGCACAGTTGCTGTTAAACCCAACAGGTCTGGCAGGCCAAGAAAAATACAGGAGCGGCATATGTGCAGGATTGTGAGAATGGTGACAGACAACCCACAGATCACCTCCAAAGACCTGCAAGAACATCTTGCTGCAGATGGTGTATCTGTACATCGTTCTACAGTTCAGTGCAATTTGCACAAAGAACATCTGTATGGCAGGGTGATGAGAAAGAAGCCCTTTCTGCACTCACATCACAAACAGAGTCGCTTGTTGTATGCCAATGCTCATTTAGACAAGCCAGATTCATTTTGGAACAAAGTGCTTTGGACTGATGAGACACAAATTGAGTTATTTGGTCAGAACAAAAAGCCCTTTGCATGGCAGAAGAAGAACACGGCATTCCAAGAAAAACACCTGCTACCTACTGTCAAATTTGGTGGAGGTTCCATCATGCAGTGGGGCTGTGTGGCTAGTTCAGGGACTGGGGCCCTTGTTAAAGTCGAGGGTCAGATGAATTCAACCCAATATCAACAAATTCTTCAGGATAATGTTCAAGCATCAGTCACAAAGTTGAAGTTACGCAGGGGTTGGATATTCCAACAAGACAATGACCCAAAACACAGTTTGAAATCTACAAATGCATTGATGCAGAGGGAGAAGTACAATGTTCTGGAATGGCCGTCACAGTCCCCTGACTTGAATATCATCGAAAATCTATGGGATGATTTGAAGCAGGCTGTCCATCAAATTGAACTGAACTGGAGAGATTTTGTATGAAGAATGGTCAGAAATACCTCCATCCAGAATCCAGACACTCGTCAAAGGCTATAGGAGGACAGCGTCTAGAGGCTCAAAGGAGCAAAAGGAGGCTCAACTAAGTATTGATGTCATATCTCTGTTGGGGTGCCCACATTTATGCACCTGTCTAATTTTGTTATGATGCATATTGCATATTTTCTGTTAATCCAATAAACTTAATGTCACTGCTGAAATACTACTGTCTCCATAAGGCATGTCATCTATTAAAAGGAAGTTCAGCCAATGAGAAACAAAAATCCAAAGAATTAAGAGGGGCTCCCAAACTTTTTCATGTGACTGTATATTAAGTGGACAGGCTTGTAATTGTAATTGCTTAATATTTTAGTGTGATTGATTGGGGTGTACTCAGTAAACTTTCGCTCGCGTGTGTTTTGGTGCTCTATCTTGTCACCGGGGGTCTTAGATATTAGAGAAAGAGGGGATGTATTCAGCCACAGCAGCAGACAACCCTGGTGGTGCCCATAGTGGCAGTCAAGTGGAAGATTGCAGGCTGGTGAGTGTAAAAACAGAAGGGCCGTAGCAGAGATTTGGGACCCTCTATTCAGGTCTACTAATGAGAATGGAGTCCCCCTGAGACCCTATCACAATAAAATGGTTGCACAAAGAATGCTGTCTTTCAACTCAGGAAATGGGGAGGAGAGCGGCAGTGTGGAGGAACTCCATGAAAACATTAAGACTTTGGAGACCAGACCTGCTCCGATTTGTTCTTTAGGACACAAAGGGATGACACAACTCGAGCTGGAAAAGTGATTCCCAGTACTCACAGCATCGTGAGGTTCTTGAAAGCCTCCAGCTGTTCAGCCTTCAGATCTGTAATTCGATTCCTGGAGAGGTCTCTGAAAATGGAGAAGACAGCAGGGCAGGGTAAGTGTGTGCCATTGCAGATGCCATGCTTCACACTTTCCTACCAGACAATGCCCAGATGATCCCGTGAAAGTGGATTTTTAATAGCCGTGCCAGCCTACACAGAAAACGATTGTTCATTACAAAAGAGTGCCCTGGGTGCCAGTGTTGAGGAGATGTTGGACCACCTGACCACAGGTGGGCTCCAAACATCTCAATGGTGATCAACACTTTGGCACTCGAGCCAAAGCAAAGGGTCTGCATGCCCGTGTCAATGGGACATTTTAGTTTTTTAACCTCCTGTTTCCATTTTGTCATTCTGCGGTACTGAGTGTTGTTTGATTAGGGAAAAAACTTGAATATTTTAGCACAAGGGGTGAATGTAACAAATGTAAATTAAGCACAGAAGCAACAGATAAAGAGTTGGGGGGACCCTGTGACCAACCTCGTATATATTATGAAGCCAGAAGAATAAATGTGACTTAAGGTGTCACGAATGTGATGTTTTTCCAGGTGCGACTCTCCGATCAGACTGGAGAAAGATGGCAGTGGTGTGTGAAGGCGGTAAGAAGAAGGGACGGGTCCAGGATCCCCGGCACCAGAAGTGATCTCATATGCCCTCAAGGAGAGGGGAAACATTATAAGGCAACGCCAACCTGTGGTTAGGGGTGGAATTACAAGTCGACAAGTTTGGAAGTGGCCTCCTAGGCACACACGTGTGACACAAAGTGTAAAAAAGTGAAAGGGTCTGACGACTTTCTGAATCCACCGTATGGGGCCACCAGGGTTTTTATCAACCAAGGCTGGATTAAGACCTCCACAGGCCCCTGGGTGACCTGATGAACGGAGCTCTTTAATGAGAGCTAAAAATAAACAGGGCAACGTGTGGACACTTGGCTCTTTAATGAAGCTGAGGTAATTCTAATTATTAACATCCTTACCCCAGAATGTGATGTGGGCTCGGAATTCTACACAATTACGGTTATCCACACACAAGTCCGACTTGGGGTGACGTGTAATGATCTGCTTTATATTTTTAAGCCTGAATAACTCTCTGGACAGTATTCTGTTGCCATCTAGTGGATGAAATAACATCACTCTGAGAAAAATCATGAACATTTCTATGTGTTTTGCCCGTCTACAGTAACTCATTAATATTCATGAGTGGGGCGGAGCTTCCAACCAAAGACACAATGGCAAACGAAAAGTTGTCAAGGCAGGTGTAGAATGAGAATTGAGCGATAAGGATGGTGGCGTCAATTGGTCATCAGAGATTGACACAGAAGGTGGCATGGATTGTGGACTATCTTACAGACAGACCTCAGTATGTGCGTCTCGGGAACTGCAGGTCTGACATTGTGGTCAGCAGCACAGGAGCGCCGCAGGGAACAGGACTGTACTGTACTGTCCTGTTCAGCCTATATACATCGGACCTCCAATATAACTCGGAGTCCTGCCACTTGCAAAAGTTCGCTGACGACACTGCTATTGTGGGCTGCATCAGGAGTGGACAGGAAGAGGAGTATAGGAACCTCATCAAGGACTTTGTTAAATGGTGCGACTCAAACCACCTACACCTGAACACCAGCAAAACCAAGGAGCTGGTGGTGGATTTTAGGAGGCCCAGACCCCTCATGGACCCCGTGATCATCAGAGGTGACTGTGTGCAGATGGTGCAGACCTATAAATACCTGGGAGTGCAGCTGGATGATAAACTGGATTGCACTGCCAATACTGATGCTCTGTGCAAGAAAGGACAGAGCCGACTATACTTCCTTAAAAGGCTGGCATCCTTCAACATCTGCAATCAGACGGTTGTGTTGAGTGCCCTCTTCTACACGGTGGTGTGCTGGGGAGGCAGCATTAAGAAGAAGGACGCCTCACGCCTGGACAAACTGGTGAGGAAGGCAGGCTCTATTGTTGGCACGGAGCTGGACAGTTTGACATCCGTGGCAGAGCGACGGGCGCTGAGCAGACTCCTGTCAATCATAGAGAATCCACTGCATCCACTGAACAGGATCATCTCCAGACAGAGGAGCAGCTTCAGCGACAGACTGCTGTCACCGTCCTGCTCCACTGACAGACTGAGGAGATCGTTCCTCCCCCACACTATGCGACTTTTCAATTCCACCAGGGGGGGTAAACGGTAACATTATATAAAGTTATTGTCTGTCTGTATACCTGCATTGTTATCACTCTTTAATTAATATTCTTTTTTATCAGTATGCTGCTGCTGGAGTATGTGAATTTCCCCTTGGGATTAATAAAGTATCTATCTATCTATCTATCTATCTATCTATCTATCTATCTATCTATCTATCTATCTATCTATCTATCTATCTATCTATCTATCTATCTATCTATCTATCTATCTATCTATCTATCTATCTATCTATCTATCTATCTATCTATCTATCTTCTAATGTGGTCCACATGTCTGAGATCCATCCTTCTTCATTAGACGTTTGCAGCTCACGTTTCCGGTGGCTCTTCAGTCGTCTACTCCTGGATCATCGACAATCAGAAAGCATTCACATACACTGGGCAGATGTACACCGTTGTGTTGAACAGGCTTGCAGTGTACAACCTAAAGGTGAGGCAAGTCGAGAAGATGATCAGGATGAATGGCCACATTCTACCCTCTCATGTACAAGCAACAGAAAAAAATTAAAGAAAAGCGTGCAAAGAAACTCACTTCTATTGTCCTGTTTATGGGCCATTTCAAAAGAAGTCACATGAGGGACGTGTACAAAATCTGCAGCAGTGGACAATCGACGTCCTCTTTCCTTCCATATTTATGCTGTCATTTTGGTCATTGCATGTGTCTGGTACACGTAATAACATTCTCCTTATTTGAAAGAAGTGCATCTTTTCCGGGGGTAAAGATACTGGTGTGTGGACCCTCGCTCGTTTCATTTCTTTTCAGCCCTCAGACACACAATCGTTTAATCGGGCCTTGGGTGTGTGGGGGGCTATCTTGTTTCAGTCCGTGAATACCCAATAGTTTGATTGAACATTGGTGATTTCGGCCCGCAGACACACAATCATTTAATCAGGCCTCAAATGAGTGGTGGGCTCCCTCGTTGCTTTCAGCCTGTGGACACACAATCGTTATCTCAGGCCTTGGTGTGTGGTGGGTTCTTTTTTTGGTTTCAGCATACAGACTGTCACACACGTGCGCATGGGAGGCAGCTAAAGGTTCCAGCACCCACAACGACATCACTTCCGGTCCCCAATGACGTCAACTCCATTCTGGAAGGGGGGGGGGGTGTTGTTGGGTGGGGGGTGATTTGTGTTTGGGGGGGTCGCCAGCGATGATGTCACTTTCCATTTCTGGTGCCAATGATAACAACACTTCCAGTTCCGATGATGTTACGCTCGGTGCCAGTGATGACGTCACTTCCGGTTCCTGTGCCAGTGATGACGTCACTTCCGGTTCCTGTGCCAGTGAGGATGTCACTTCCGGTTCCGACGACATCACTTCTGGTCTTGTCCTTTAAAGCCGCTATCTTTACACCTCTCAATCAGTTCTGTTTTGGACTCTGATTTGTGAACATCACAACTTTACCCATTTGCAGCCAGGGCATAATATACGGGTGGCTGCCCCAAACCTTTTTTGATGTCTATGACAAGACAATCATTTAATCGGGTCTCGGCTGTGTGGTGGTCTCCCTTGGTGACTTCAGCCTGTATGATCGTTTAATCGGGCCTTGGGTCCCCCTTGGTAATTTCAGCCCAAATTGCTGCACATTAAATTTGTATAGACAGTCATTTGGGTGTCACCCCACATGTAATGCTGTCACCAGTCCCACCCCTAGTGACAGTCCTCATGTTTAACTCGTGGCTCCCTGCTGCTCCCGACTGGTCTGAACCATTGCAGGTTTCTTTTCATGTTTTCTGGCCTATAAGTGAAGAGACCCTCAGCTGCAAGATGGTCACAACAAGCTTCACTTCTGAGCCTTTCAGAGCAAACACCATTACCAAGCCCAAGAGTAGAAAAGAACAACCCGAGAAGATTACAAGTTTAGCCCCCCAGGGTGGCGTGACATTCTGGGTGGACGGCCTGGGCAGCTTTTTTTCCCATCACTGGAGCCATTTTTATTCAATATCTTTCCTGAAACTCCAACTTTTAATCATCTCTTGAAAGAAAACTGCTGACGTTATGGCCCTGACAGGCCCCCCTTTCATTTCTTCTTTTTTATTCCTTATTGTTCAGTAAAGCCAACATCAGAAGGGACAGCCGGGTCATTAAACTTTAAAGTTTAACTAGCATTCAATGAGCCTACCCATGATCCTCTGGGATCTTTAAATGTCATCTGAGCCCAAAGTGTTGGCAAATGACAAATAAACAGCTGACAAAGTAAAAGGGATGGCGGTCGTCACGGTAACACCCTACCACCTATAAAGTAATAAAACACTCTGGCCGCCTTTGAGGGGCTCCACATGCCTCTTCCATGGCGGCGGTGACGATGGGCTTGGCTCGCAAAACATGGACGGCTTTTGTGTTGCTTTTTCTTTGGGGGAGACGCAGAGATTTGGCCCACTTGTTGACTCGAAAATGGTGCCAGCTGGTTAACACAGGGCATCAGAAAAGAAAAGGTACAAAAGTGAGAAGATAAATAAGTCTGTGGCTGGAAAGTTCATACCCTAACTCAGGTGGACTTTAGGGACTTTCAGAACTCGACTTGATGTTATTGTAGAAGAATTAAGCGGATCGGACTGGCGAGCTTTGTTGGCCCGCTCTTGTCCAGCTTGTACTTACGCACTCGGTTATTGCAGTTCAGGGCCACACGGTGGCAGCACTGGGCAAAAGCCAGGTGCCATTCCATTCCAGAGCTATTGGCACTTGAATCGTTTGTGTTACGGGTTAGCCCTGTGGCCTTGTGGCTGTGCCATTCATGGTTCAAATCTTGCTGTCTGTCTGTGTGGAGCTCCCCATGCCTTATTTACGAACTCTGGCTTTGCTTTTACATCCTAAAAGTTTGTAAATCGGCCCACTGGGTTTGATATTTAGATGCGTCGTGTGATGGACTAATGCTGTTCGTGTGACCCTGAACGTTTTGAGAGTCCTGGGTCATTTCTGTTTGCTTTCCCTAATTCTGTAGTTCATCTCCATTCACACAATTGCAAGTTTTTGAGATAAATTCAGTCCAGTTCATCAAAAAATTACAACTCAATCCCTTCTGTACTTTCTTCTAATAAAGAATTCCCTTACAAGAACCAAGCCAGCCTATTTCACCGGGGAGAGCGCTTGGACTTCTAGTTCTCTTTGCAAATGGCTCCCTCTAGTGGTCCAAAATGGAACTGCCAGTAAGTTTTTCAAGTCATTAAGGAGGAAAGGAATCCTGGCTGCCAGTCAATCAATGAAGGAATACAGAAGAGCAGGAGGCCAATATATACTGTAATAGTTAAAGTTGTTTATATTATTAGTAAAAATAAGGGGGGGGGGATCTTAAGAGTAATGGGATACTGACCAGCAGCAGCCAGTAACCAGTATGCAGCGTCACGTCAGATGGCTCTTTTGAAGTATGTAATAACCCGCCAGAACAAAGGGGTGAGGGCGCAATCGCTAACATGGTCTTCACCTTCTCTGCCCAGTTGAGGGCACCTGACTCTGCCCCTGCCCAGTAGCCCACTTATAAAGACCCCGGGGTCATTTTGGCAAGTGTGAGCTCCCAAGCAAACTGATCCCAACCCAAGTCTTTCTTTGGTGATTTGCATCCCAGAGACAGGGGAGCTGCCGCCCTTAGGAACGTTGCTATTGGTTTTATTTTTGCTTACTTATTAAAAGGGACGACCTGGTGGGCACCCCAAATTTCCTGTCATTTGTACACCCGGGCACAGCAGTTAGAAGACTATAAAATAAACTCATATCTTAGTACATAATTCGCCAGTCTCCTCACTCACTCACTCACTCACTCACGTCCGTCCGAAGCCGAATGCACAGTCGCCTTCTGCACAGCTGCCCGACAAATCTTACGAGACCAACATCACGGCAGGCGGCGGATTTACGGCCGCGAAAATTCAAAGAGAAAGGCAACTTCGATTAAAACTCTAGAGGCCTGAAAGGCGATTTCGACTACAGCTTGAGGCCTAATTACGCAATTACACTTATTATATATTATACTATTCCACTCGTGCCCGTTTCATCTTACGTTGTTGAAACGGGCTCTTTGTCTAGTCTAGTAGAAAACACTGTTATGTATAGCAAACAGTAATACTTACAGATTTAGAAAAATAGATGTCTTTGTAACTATACGTGAAAAATACATAAGAGTGTAGTTACCGTCTCACACAGCAGTGTATAATATTAATAACTAGCCATCTCCCGCGGCTTTGGCCCTGTAGTAATGAAACAGGACAAAACATTAATAATCAATAAACAAAAAGGTATTGCTAGCTAAGCGGAGGTCAGGTGTGCTCCAAAACACAGAGGTAGACCGACTCCCCACTCCCGATGTCACGCTTCCCTCGCCCCTTGGCCCGTCGCCACTCTCTCGGATTAGTGTGAATATATCACTCCTACAAGCAAACTATGATTCTTAGCGCGATGATAGAAGACGCAAAATCAACAGGAATGTTCAAGCAAATTCTAGAAAAAATCTGTTAAGTAGTTCTCTCATTTGCTAGCTAAGCAGAGGTAAGATACCCCCCTGAGGTTGCCATGTGAGTGAGGAGGGTCCCGCCCCCCTCGGCCTGCTGCGTCACTCTCGGATTCGCACAAATAAATCAGTACTGCAAGTGAACTATAATACTTAACGCAATGAGAGAAGTCGCAAAATCACCTGGAATGTTCAAGCAAATTCTAGAAAAAAGCTTGATCTAAATCTGTTAAGTAGTTCTCCCATTCGCTAGCTAAGCAGATGTAAGATACACCCCGAGGTTGGCGCGTGAGTGAGGAGGGTCCCGCCTCCCTCCCCGCGGCCCACTGTGCCTCTCAGATTCGCACAAATAAATCGGTACTGCAAGTGAACTATGACACGTAACGCAATGAGAGAAGTTGCAAAATCAACTGGAATGTTCTAGCAAATTATAGAAAAAAAACCCGATCTAAATCCATGAAGTAGTTCTCTCGCGAAAAGCGGACAGACAGACAGACGCTGGATTTTCTAGACAGAGAGATGGCAATCAACACAAGGAAAATATTGTCATGATCAGGGTGGAATTTTGAGGTCTTATAGCCTTTTCCTGTTATGGAAGCCATTTTGCGTACCGTTGTTAGGGTCACGTCCTGTGTTTCTATGGGCGTGGTCTCCTGGGTCGTGACCTGGAGTTCATCAGCATCTGCACTGGGCCGTAAGCCTTCTAAACCGTTACTGAATCCTCGTTGTGATCGATTTTCGTGTCTGGCTTGAATTTTGACGTTTGCCACTCGTTTGGGTTTTCGGTCACTTCGGTAAATTTGTTTTCATTTGTGTTGCCTTTTGCACGGCTCTCCCGTTTTAACTCGAGAAACGCGTTATCTGTTTTCCTGTTGAGTCAGGACTATTATACATGCTGCACATAACTGTACTAGCCGGGAATAAGAAATTGTGAAATTCTCATGTAAACACTGAAAGAAACAAAAAAGGAAGGAAACGCTATAAATAAAGAAAAACATATATATAAAAAAAGCAAATATATGTCAAACTGAAATCAAATATATCACGACCAGCCAATGAAATATAAACCTAAATGAAAGGATTAACTACTGCCATATGGGAGACGGTTTACAGACCCACCCACCGGTGACGTCACTCCCAGCACACTCTGATGACGTCACTTCCACCACCCCGTGATGATGTCACTTCGGGCACCCAGAACCCACCTTCCTGCTACGGCAGTTCCTGTTCCAGCTTCCCCGGCTCCTCCTCTTCCTCTGTTCCACCAGAGTCATAGACCAGTTTCATCCTGTTTGTCACTTCTGTCTGTACACGGGCTGGCTACCTCCAAATCTTTTTCTGTTTGTGAATATTACGCTTGGTGAGCACTCAGGTTTGTGACCATCACACCCATATGAGCTTGTTGAACATCCCATTCCAAAACCACGGGCGTTAATATGGAGGTGACCCCTCTCCCCCCCATAATAGCCTCCACTTGTTGGTTCCCCACTGTGTGCCCATTCACTCAGAAGAGCATTTGTGAAGTCAGGTACTTCTGATGGCTGCCAATTGGCGTGCCAGTTCCTCCCAAAGGTGTTCAGTACTCAGGGCTCTGTGCAGGCCACTCGAGTTCTTCCATGTCTTTATGGACCACAGGGGCAGGGGCATGGTGGAACACAAAAGGACATTCATCTACCTATGGCCACAAAGTTGTCTAAAATGTCTTTGTCTGCTGTAGCATTAATGGCACCCTTAACTGAAACCAAGGGGCCGAGCCCAAACCCTGCCATTATCGCTCCTCCACCCAGCTTTACAGCAGGGACTGTGCAGTGTGCCAGACTCAGATGGGTCCAATCAGACCACCAGATGGTAAAGCGTGATTCATCACTCCAGTGGCGGCCTGCTTTGCGCCACTCCAGTCGACGCCTGGCATTGCCCATAGTGATCTTAGGCTTGTGTGCAGCTCCTCAGCCATGGAAACCCATTTCATGAAGCTCACAGTTCTTGTGCTGATTTTGCTTCCAGAGGCAGTTTGGAACTCCATTGTGAGTGACGCCACAGAGGAGAGGCCTGTTTTACACACTCGGGTGTCCACGCTCTGTGACAGTTTGCTTAGACTACCAATTTGTAGCTGAGCTGTCGTTGCTCCTCGATGCTTCTCCTTTACAATCATAGCACTTGGGGTTGACTGGGTCAGATCTAGCAGGGCAGACATTCCACATAGTGACTTGCGGCAAAGGTGGCATCCTGTGACAATGCCACGTTTGAAAGTCACTGAACCTGTTCTACTGCCAATGGAGACTGCATGGCCAGGTGCCCTGCTAACAATGAAACATCTGGAGGGTTGTCCACATACCTTTGACCATACAGCAAACATTCAGACAGCTAGCATACAGGCAGGTGATCTGCCCAGAGGGTCTTAAAGCGATCTTTACTTCCTATAGCTCCATTCAGAAGTGGGACACTCACCAGGTGCTTGAAAACACAAAGCAAGATGACAAAAGGAAGCACCGCAAGAGGCGAAAGAGGAATACAAGACCCATCAGATCCCACACGCATCCCCTGGGAAACGGCGAGTCTCCCTGCCGAGACGTCATTAAGTCCGAACATAAAAAACGAAATGAGACCAATTTATAGTAGAGAGCACCAACAGTGGGGGGGCATCAGCAGGGAAGGAACCGCCGATGTAAGCACAAAAGAATGCCACCAGGTAGGCGGTGTCTCTGAAATGGAAGGTGGGAAGGCCCGAAGGGAGGTGGATGAACCTCACAGGCGAACCAAGAGGGCGAGACTGGAGCTGGGAGTTCTGTCCTCCCGCCATCTCCCGCAGGGTGACGCTTGATGGGAACTGGTTTACAGGAGTGGGATTTAAATAGGCAGTCTCCTAGTTTCCAGTCTCTCGTGAGCCCCTTGATCCTCTCCCTCGCAGACGCACTATTGCTATTCTGTGCTCAGTATTGTGCAGGACTCCACTCTTAATGAATATGGAGACAGATTCCTGGCGGCGCCTTCCTCCTCCACACTGGCAAATCATTAACTTGGTGTTTCTAATAAGACGGAGATAAAAGAAACAAACTTTTCCCACAAGGTAATGGTGCAGTTTCTTTCATTTTGACATGCCAGGGTATTAGGACAACAAAGGGGGGGTAAAAGCTTATTGAATGTTCTGCAAAGCTGGAATGCTATGTTAATACAAGTCTTTGAAAGGTAACCGGCGCAGCCAAGAGGTCAAAAGGCATTTGTTAAAACTCTGACTTTGCCCAGATGCTGGGGAAAGAATGGCAGAGTCTGGGTGGGCCAACATTTCACAGATGCCAGTCTTAGGAGTGAATAGATTAATTAGCGGAGGACAGGGTGAATTCTGGGCTTGTTACCTGGAAGTGCCAACACACGAGTTGATGTAGAAAAAGATGATTCACGATTGGCTCTGACCCGCGTAATTCTGAATGGGATTAACGGGGGCTGAGAATGCTGTTGTGTCACATTACGTGACATCACATCACGTCATGTCATATCATGTTATGTCACAATAAATGACATCCCATCATGGCATGCTATGTTATGTCACATCACATCATGCCGTGTTACAGAGTGATACCTAATGGCATATTATGTCACATCACAACATCTCTGTACTGTCACAAAGGCAAAAATGGCAGATCCTCAAAGAGTAAGAAATAAGGAAGGGGAGAAATGTGTGGAAAATGTCAGAACCAGGAAGACTAAAGACAGGCCTGGCGCTGCTATGTCCTTTTTGTAGTCTGGCGACCAAAACTGCCCACAGTACTCCAGATGAGGCCTCACCACTGCGTTATAAAGCTTGAGCAGAATCTCCATGGACTCGCACTCCACACGTCAAGGCGCTATATAACCTGGCATTCTGTTAATGGCTTTCTGAACACTCTCTGGCAAGTCATCTATGACGATTATGTCATGAACTAGGAGTCCCGAAACGCCTAAGTCACAAAAGTACTTCCAAAAATGTCCACTAGAGGGGGAAAGTCCTATCAAAAACCCCGGCTACACAGATAAAGGGTCATGTGGAATCTTTAAAAAATGAGATTTAGTCTTCACAAAAAAATGCTCTTCGGTAGCAATGATGCTCCAGGGAGCACAAAGTCAGTAGGATTTGCCCAAAGCAATTAGACGATCCAGTAGAACAAAAATCCCCAATTCGAAATCACAAGAACATTCGAAATTACAGAGCCAAGTGTCAAAAATCCTGTAATTCACTAAGCACATTAAATTCACAAAAGCCACGAGAACTCACTCCTGATAAGCGCATTTGAAATAAACTGCCAGGAAGTGTGGGAGGCATTCCGGATTCATAGGGCGGAGGGCAGTTCCTAGAGGTGAATGGCCATCTTGAGTGGTCAAGAAGGAGCTTAGGACCTCACAAGCATCTCCATATATATATATATATATATATATATATATATATATATATATATATATATATATATAATGTCACGCACGTGTGCATGGGAGGCAGTCAGTGCGCTAAAATGAGGGTAATTACGCTGGCTCAGGGTTGACGAAGTGCACAAATGTCTCTTCTCCCTCCTCTGCAGATCACTAGAAGGAAAGACCACCTTTACTTCAATTAGGTTCCAGACCACGCCCTCTTACTGACCTCACTTCCTCCTGTTCCCTGTTGGACCCTCCTCTTCCTCCTCTCCACCTATAAAACCAGACACTTACCTTTCCTAGTCAGTCCCACTTTGGACACAGTCCTTTAAGACTTGCTCAACAGTGTTTACAATATACGGGGTGGGACCCTCAAACCTCTCTCTGTCTTTTGTGCTTTTCTTACTCTATATATACATTGTGAAGACACAGAACTCCTGTTTATTTACAATTGGGGAGTGACTCTGGCCTTCGAATGGTGGGACTGGCCCCTTTTTATAGGGCTCCCAGAAGGACTCCAGGTGCCTAATGAGCTTCTTCCGGCCACCCTTAAGGCCCCGGAAAGGTCCATGTGCCCCCCGGCAGTGGCCATGGGTTCCACTAGGGTTGAGCTTCCATGCTCATGACCCGTGGCCCTGCTGGAAACCAGGGGGCTGCCCTCTGTCAGCCAGAGGCAGAAACTATCACAAAAATATTCTCTACTCCGGTCCTTCCACACACTGGGCGTCTTGGCCAGGCAAGAATTCCAGCCACCCACCACAACATATATATGCATATATTGTAGGTGCTGAGCCACTGACTACTCTATAGGCAAGACATCAAGTATGTGAACTTAACATGTGCTGCTACAGGGGGCCAATGTAGTGGTCTCAAAAGTGGAGTGACATGTGCCCACCTCAGCTGACTGAACACCAGACATGCCGCTGCATTTACAATCGTCTGACTCACAAAACACAAGGCAGCTTACACACGTGGACCAAATCAAAAGTAAAGAACGATGCACATCATCAACATAGATTAAAGAAACCAGAACAAACAAAAGAAACACAAGACATGA